>NC_135542.1:48615807-49261716 GCF_045843805.1 Urocitellus parryii
GAGTAGTTTTGACTTTCATTTCTCTAATTACCAGAGATATTGAACTTTTTTCATATATTTATTGATCAATCATATATCTTCTTCTGAGAAGTGTCTGTTCGGGTCCTTAGCCCATTTATTAATTAGGTTGCTTGGGATTTTTTGATGTTAAATTTTATGAGCTCTTTCTATATCCTAGAGATTAGTGCTCTATCTGATGTGCATGTGGCAAAAATTTTCTCCCATTCTGTAGGCTCTCTATTCACCTCACTGATTGTTTCTTTTGCTAATAAGAAGCTTTTTCAATTGAGTCCATCCCATTTATTAATTCTTGATTTTATTTCTTACGCTTTAGGTGATTACTACTGATTCTAATTGGCCTGAATTAAGTCACCAGACTTTCACCAACTGAATCATATAACCAACTGCTGGAAGGATGGTCCATGTCAAGGCCTACACCTCCAGCTGGAGTAAGAGGAATTCCCTTCTAAACCACAGCCATCAGAAATTTCCTTTTGGCAGAGGAAAGAGGGGAATAAATCCTGAGTAGGAAACCTACAAATGTCCATTTTGCCATCTTATCCCTACCACCTAGATTAGTACCTAGCACAGAGTAAATGCTCAGGATGTTTTTACTATTTGGATACATGAATGGATGGAAAATTCCTAGTTAGGATAGAACTGCAATGGGTCAATTTCAAACTTTAGAAACTCCAAATTAGTTCCCAGGAAGAGTTGTTGGCCATAGAACCAGAGGAAGGAGGCACTGACTGAGAGGCCTGGCCTGAATGAGACGCTTCCCCCTAGGACTCACAAGTTTGCCTACAAAACATCTTTAGTGGTTAAAATTAGGTCGTCAGTTTGGATGACTGTTCTTGAGTCTCAGAGAGGAAGGTTGATTTACACCTCCTCAGTGAGCATAGTGAGTTCACCTGAGAGTGGGCCTCCAGATTAGAATTACATAAGGTTCAACTGCCTCTACCTTGAGCCCGCCTTGGTCCCTGGGAACTTCCTATGGAAACTATTGTGTCCCCACCTTTATTTGAAAGCCTCTAAGGTTTGGTTCAAGCATATTTTAAATGTTTCATTTTGGATTTGATTTGAGTATGTTTCATTCTGGAGCACTTAGAAGGTCACTAGGGAAGAAGAATATACTGTCCATTAAAGGGAAATGTGCTTTCTTCCTTTGCAGTATGGAACATAAAAGGCCAAATGCACTCAACCCTACCCTTCTTAAATGAATTGCCCACCTGTACAAATTGGACCAAGAATAATTGAAGGACCCTGCAGGCATGTGCATTATAGTGGCCCTGGTTCCTTCATGTCCCTCAACCATGTCTCAGCCCAATGAGGTTCTGCATGCTGGGTCCCACAGGTTCCTTGGAGCTGATTGATGAACAGCATATTTTGATTCAATTTTCAACTTTGGCTCCAATAGCCCTTGCAAGGCATGACTTGCCACAGTGGAACTTAAGATCTGTTCCATGTCAAACTCTAGTCCCTGCCTCATCATATCAAAAGAGACCAATAAGATGGAAAGAGAGATTCTTTGAATCATGGAAAACTCTGAGAAAGTGTAGTGTCAAACACTTAATAGTAAAATTGAGAAACATAAAATGCAAAAGCAGAAATAACTTGCCCAGAGCCACACTGGGATAAAAACCTAAACCAGAACAGAAACCTCCCAAACCCAGACCAAGTCTTCACCACAGTTCTGCATAAGCCTTCCAAGCATGATTTTGCAAAATGTCCATCACATTCCTTATGTTGCACCCCTGAAGGTGTTTTTGTGTCTGTGTGTATGTGCACACATGTGCAGGGGAAAGGCATAAGAAAGAGAGAAGATATGAATTCCTTCAGAGGACATTCATGGGACATAACCGAGTGGCCCTGCAACCTGGAGATTTCCACTTATCTAGAGAGATCAGAGAGAACTAAAGCTATGACAGCCCACTCTGAGCATCAGAACACAAAGCCATTCCTACTGAAAACCCAAAGGAGCTCAAGGCTCAGACTCTGTAATGCAATTTCCTAACATCTTTTCCCGCCTCCTGCAGAGGTGCCTCCCTTCCCCCAGGAGTGCTCCAGTGGTCAGACAAGCAAGGACTAGTGGCTAATGGCTAGGGAAATAAGGTGAAAATCTGTCATGCCCTCTTTTTCAGTGTCTCTGCCCTTGTTTAAAAGCTATTTCATTTCATTAAAAGACCCAAGACACTTGTAACTATATTGAAAATCAAAGTCACTTAGGAACAGAGAAAGCAGAGATGGCTAGAATCTGGTTTGGAGAGTGGTACAAGTACAGAAAGTGGTCACCAAAGTCACGGTGATAGCCAGCTTTTCTTGGTCATCCCTGCCAAGTGTGGCTGGAAATGGAGACTCTCTAGAACCTTCCTAACTCCCAAGGATCATCACTCCTCCACGTCATGGGAGCAGATAACTGATGGCTTGCTGTACAATGATAGCCAGACACACCTCAAAGTCTCTGGAATATGTCTCTCTCTGGACAAGTATTCACCATGTTCTGCATAGGGCTCTGCTCTTCCCTTTTGTTTTAAAGTCCCTTGAGGCTACAGAGAGAGAAGGCATCATCTTTCTATGCCCTCCAGGCCCTGCAGAAGGCTCTGCCCAGGATCAGGGCTCAGGTGACAAGGCATATGTGTTGTTTAACCTTCTGAGAAAGAATGCATTCAGTGATTATGATGTTGTGTGGGCATCGTCGAGTGTGCCTACCCAAACCAAGATGGCTACAGCATCATTGGGCAACATTACCTCACAGGGTCATCAAATATGCAGTTCGACAATAACCAAACTGTCAGTATGTGGAACACAACTGCATTTGAACCACATTTGCTTCATTCTCATCACACCTCCTTCTTAAGAGTCCAGACATTCAGCTCATGATACCTTTGTCCTGCTGGGTTGTAACTTGACTGTGAGTACGAACATCTTACCTCCACTGGGATTGAAACCCCCCAAAGGTAAAGCTATCCTTCCTTAGCACTTCCTGGTCTACTGCAGTGCCAGGAGGTAGAATACCCCAGCAAATGACTGAGAAAAGAAGCTTCTGTCTCAGTGGAGGCTCCACTGTCTACGTCCACCCTAGCAGATATCCAATGGATAGTCATCTATGGAAATGTCTGCTCAACCCTTCCTTTCAGAAAGCCACGGGAGGAATCAATTCATCCTCTGCACAGACGCACATAGTCTGTCTACAGAAATCTAGGACAAGAGTTAAACAAATCTGGTTAGAAACTCCTTGTCTATAGAAGTCACAGTGTGTTTTTCCAAGTTCAAGGAAAGAGAAGAGACAATTTCTGGTCAAATCTCAAGTCACATTAGGCAATTAAACTCAGGGGGCCTGTTATAAGGTCAGAAGTGAGCAGAGCCAACTTTCCAAACAAAGTTGGCATACATTTAAAGGAACAATGCTTAGAGTATCCAAAGATGAAAATAAATAACTGAAGAATGATGTTTCAGGAACTCAGATTTAACTCAGCAAGTGACAGTTTAGCAAGATGAACTGTGAGCTGGGCAACGGGACAGAGCGTGAGCTCATCCTTCAGCCACCCACAGCTTGACCCAGCCTGCTGTGGGTGAGGGAGGTGGAGCTCGGATCAGCTTTTTAAAAGGTGGAGAGAAAATGGATATGACTGGGCTGGCCCCAGGGTCCCGAGGAAAGACGTACTGGGATACCTAATGTTGCTGGTTCCGGATAAGACATGATTTTGAGGTGGGAGTTGTGGGGGAGGAGGCTACAGAAGAAGGATAGAAATACAATTTGTCAAGTTTTTTAATTGTGCTAAAAATCCAGTACAGTTTGGTTGAGTAAGGGCTTGAAGTTTCATCAGTCCTATGAACCATCCCCAGAGTGGAAAGGAAGGGGCTGGGGGTGATCATGTCAAGAAGTCAGCAATTTAAAAAATACTGTCCCGCAGCTGGACACAGCCAAGCTCGCATTTCAGTGCAAACTGCATTCCTTTTAAGGGCCAGGATTTTAAAGAATGTGCTTTCCAGCCTCTCCCACAAGCTCACACAGGCAAAGCAGGGCAGAAGGAGCAGTATGCAGCGAGATGTGTTTTTCTCATTACTCTCAGATGCTTTCAGAGGCTGGCTCACCACTCCTCCTTCTTGGCACCTTTCCCAGGCAAGAAGGCTTGGCTGGAGGGCTGCAGAGGGGAACACACAGTGGAAGGAGGGTGAAAGGAAAGGTGTTCTGTTCTGGTCTGGCTAGCCTGAGGATTCACTGAATAGCATCCGATCAGGTTCACAAGGAGTGTGGAAATCAAGGGGAGTCTGCTGCCCTGACTCAGAAATCCACCTATCTGCCCTCAAATGTTAGAAAGACTCAAATCTGAACATTGCTGGAGGTGGCTTGGCCTGCATTCATTCACTCACTCACTCATTCCTTTAACAAATGCCTCTCAAAACCTCTTTACCCAAGCACACGTAAAGGAAATTGTGTCAGCCCTGAAACCACATCTCCCAGGATCACAAAGCAATCACTTGTAATGATTTTCTGGTCATGGGCTATGATGCTTTGCTGAACTCTGCCATGTCTCTTCCTGGAGTTGAAAGGAGGGGACTGAGCATCTGAAAGACTAGGGATGTCCTTGGCCATATTTTATGCTTTCTGACACTCAAGCAGTAAATGCAGATGGAACAAAATTACGCAGAGCTCTGCACGCTGGGAAATGTCTGGCTAAACTGGAAATCCAGGTTCAGTATATGAAATTCCACTTTACACATATGCTTGACAGGGTGTCCCTATCCAGAATACTGATGATCAAATAGCCAAAGTCATGCAGAATAATGATTCCTAGGGTTTGGAAAAAGTGAGGAGGGAACCAGGAATGAATAAAAGGAAACTGCTTTGATAAGTGTGCACCATATGTGTGTGCGTGATGCAATATCACACTGAACCCCATTCATAGGTACAATTAATACATGTTAATCAAAAACGAACTTTAAAAAAAAAAGCTGAAGTCATTCCAACCTTTCATACACAATAGATCCTTCTGAATAAGTTTATTGGTGAGCATTTATTTGTTATTGTTCAGTTAAAGCTGAACTTTTTCATTATAACAATAGGGGTCCTTTGTGCTGGGAGCTTTGCAATATTCAGCTACTGAGATGAAAACATCTCCAGGTAATTTGACAAGTGATTTCTGCATTGGTACCAAAATTAATATAAAACTAAAGCATCAGAACTGTCTTAGGTGTCTTAGAAGCCCTTATCCTTACCCACTAGATGTACTCCCTGGTCACGGAGTCCAGTGTGCATGTCTTTTTTCAGTCTCTAAATTATTTCATAAGCATCATTTGCACCTCACAAGTGTAATTAATAATAGTCGTCACTCCCATTCAACTTACATGACTTTTGAGGCAGAAGCTATATATATATATATTGGGGGGGGTGTTTGTTAAGAGAATTTTGGATACTGAAAGACACAATCCATGTGACACCAATGACGAAAATCAGAGCGAATAACAGCAGAAATCCACAGTATCGAAAGGACTTCAAGACCCTTTATCTTCAGATGAACCTCCACCCAAATCAGGCCATCACCTCATCACCTGTGCTTCCTGAACTATGATGTTAAGATGTTAGTAGGTGTGAGATATTAGTAGGTGTTAAGATATCAACCTGTTAATAGATTTTCTGCCATAAAGGGTCAGCTGGTCAACTAAGTTTGGAAAATGGTAGATTAAACAAGACAAATAAATTGGGGTTTGCTGTTTTCTTGCTCCTGCTGCTTGTTCTCAATATGTCTTTATCATGGTGGCAGAAACCATGCATTCCCTGTGTTGGATCATTTCCATGCCCCTTTGTTGGGGACACCATTCTTCTGTGGGAACTATTTGTATAGAGCACGATTATCTCTGCTGTGGTCATGGATACTTTAAGAACCACCTTGGGGGCTGGGGATGTGGCTCAAGCGGTAGCGTGCCCATGCCTGGCATGCATGCTGCCTGGGTTCGATCCTCAGCACCACATACAAACAAAGATGTTGTGTCCGCCAATAACTAAATGAAATAAATATTTTAAAAATTCTCTCTCTCTCTCTCTCTCTCTCTCTCTCTCTCTCTCTTTCTCCTCTCTCTTTAAAAAAAAAGTATCTAAGAACCACCTTGGCCATATGGAATTTCCTTCGACTCACTCATGTAAAAGAACATCACTCTCTCCTTTGTATGTCCAAACTGCTCTAAATATAACACCCCAAACCCCAGATATTTTTGTCCTACATATAATTTACTTATTTACATATCCACATTTCCATCTGTAGCTAGGAACAGAACTGTCTCTCCTATGACACTGCTGTCTCCTTCTAAGTACTATGCACTCTTCATTCCATGTGTCCTCAATGCCTGGTACATGGTCATTAGTCATTAATCTTAGTGGGAACTTTGAATGAATGAATGAATGAATGAATGAATGAATGAATGCCACTGTGAACAGCAACCTGCTTTACTGAAAGTGTCAGGTGTAGCAGATTTTCTACTTGGATAACCTCATCTTGTATATGGTTAATAGTGACCAATTCATTTGGCCACATTGTCATCTGTTACTCAACATCCAAGTTAGATCACACACAGGTGCTCTGAAATAAGTCTTTGCCAAGTTCTGTGTGGTAAGTAAGTCCCCTCTGTAGTCCTCAAGTCTCTTCATGGCCTGGCACCAGCCTTCCCTCGTGTTCCAACTTTCCATTGCTTCCTTCCATAACCCTCCGTCTCAGCCAAACAGCACAATTGCATCACCTTTAAATCTGGCTGACATTTCCCTGCCCCTGAGCACTTCCTTCCCTGTTCTCTCCATCCTCTGTCTTTAATCAAATGTTCACCTCAAATCTACTAAAGTCTAGGCATTGCACAATGCACTGAGGTCACAATGATGAATAAGATGTGGTTGCTACTCTCCAGGAGATCCTGATAGCACACGAATAGAGACCATGCCATAGAGTGTGGAATGTGCTGTGACAGAGCTAAGAACTAGGTACTGGGTTAGCACAGCTATGGTGCTAGGTAAGAATTTCTGGAGGGGAGCAATTTAAGTCTGATGATTTCTTAAACCACATTTTGCTACTTGTTGGGTACAGTTATTAATCCCCAAAGACAAAAATCTTCTTCTCTTTTCCATGGGATAAACACACAGGATTTAGTCATTAGGCTATCAGGCATCCTTATCCAAGTATCTCACTGGACGAGTTAAACCTCAGACTGTTCTGCAGATAGTGACCATCTGAGACTAGAGAGGAAGTAATTAGGAAGTGGCTTACCAGGTAGCCGAGTGGTGCTGGTGTTGGCATCCTGAATCATCATCAAGCAGAGCAGAGGTCATGACATTGTTCTTGCCCACATGCGAGCACTCCGGGTGTTGTTCTAGCAGGAAGGTGAGACAATTAATTGCAAACCTTGGTCTTCTGGAGAAATTAATGAGTTCTGAGTTCTTACTTGCTCATAAGATCAAGAAAGCACCAGCCATAGAGCAAGTAAATGGGTGTCAGGGACTGAAGTCAAAACCCCAGATCAAGAGTGTAGTGATGGGGGAGGGAATGGTCACTGTCACTGCTATTGGTGTCATAGAGGCCAGGAAAGTACCATACAGACTACCAGACACCAGCTACTCATTTGGAAGAACTGTCCTGTGAAAACAGTTTAAAATATTGCAACCAATCCGTTTCACTTATATTTTCTAGTTTAATATATGCACAACTGTCTAAATAAGCATTAAAGAATTTTTCAATAAGTATAAATTAATAATTTGAAATTATAGAGCACTGTGACCACAGTAATTGGCAGCCTTTTTTTATTAAAGGTGTGTAGAATGATGATACATCTTAGAATCAATAGCATCTCAGATGCTATGAAATAAGGAGGCTCCTGTTTATCCAGTTAACCCACTGAATCCTGACCATAATTAAGTTTTCTCTTTGAGTTGAGTTGAAAAGCTTCTCCAGTCCATTAGCTATCCACCTGAGCTCTGGAAAATATGTCAGTTTTCTTTGTGTTCTCTGGAAGAGAACAGCAAAAGGTGAAAAAAAAAGTTAATATTTAATACTGACCTGTTATCCTTATTTCTGGCTTTAGGAATTAGATGGGAATGACTTCATTGCTCTGTAGGCAACGGTATTGATGAAATAGGTTCCACTCTGTGTAACAGATGTGCTCCTGGAGAATAGGGGTTTCATTTAGATTTTTTTTTAAATTCAATTGTGTTCCCACAGAAAAAGAGTTTGCTTAAGACATCACACACACACACACACACACACACACACACACACACACACAATTTTGCCTGAGAAGGCTACAAATAAGGATCACACGACTGTTAGAAGCAGAGCCCAGGTCTCCATGCCAGGTTTCCTGCCCCTGGTTTCCACCCCTGCTGTTTTGAAGGACAATTACCTCTTTAGATTTACAAACCCAGAAAAATTGCAAACCCTTTCCAGGTTACCTCTTGAACACGGAGCCACACAGTGTTACTAACAAGTATGTAATTCATGTATCTACAAGCCTTTGCTATAGGCTTTTGTGTCAAGAAATAGGAATGTAAAAAGCAGATACTCGGCCTCAAGGAGGGATTGCAATTGATGGGATTTTAAAAAATGAGAAAACGGTCCAGGTTCAAGGAAATGGTGTTCAGTCACAGTGTCCTAAGAGTGTTCACTGGGAGGATTTTCTCCTCCTGTCATTCTGAAAATCTTAATGGGTTTGAATTGATTCACTGAGCCATGCCATTGGAAAGGAAGGGAAGGTGTCAAGACCCCACATTTCCAGCCATGCATTTGGGGGCCAAACCAAAATGCACTTAGAACTCCGAGGTTTAAAAGTGTTTACACCAAAAAAAAAAAAAAAATCATTTGACAAGTCTTTCCATGAAACTACAGTGTTCACTGTCTTGCCCCAGTTCCCTCCCTATGGGATGCAGAGGACGGAGCTGACCTTGTCTTCAGGCTCAAGGAGTTGCTCCTGGAGATGCAGGGATCCGCTGTACACTAAGGGCAAGGGAGAGCCACCCTGCAGCTTTACAATTCCAAGGGTCCTGGCTGTAGTTGCTTTGGGATCTGTGTGTCGAATGCCATCCCACATCATCTACAAACACCTTCACTATGCTGAGGGATGGAGGCCAGTTGGCAAAAAAATAAAAATATGCCCAAGGAGAGGAGCACCCAGCACCCGCTGCAAAGTCAACCTGACCTCCTAGGGCAGCTCTCCCTGTGCCTGGAGCTGCAGGAGCCCTCCCCCCAGGGGCTTTCTGCTGCCTGGCAGGGATCACCTGGCTGCTCACTCTCTCTCTCCTTCCCTCCCTCCCTCCCTCTCTCTCTCCACTTACTACATAACTTGCACCACCATCCCAGAGGCTTTGATTGCTACTGGTCACTGTTGAAAGCACATAAGCAATGGTCTGAATCAGGGAATCAGAGAAGTGAGTAGGGAAGGGCACTGCTCTGTGAGACGAGGCATCGTGTTGCTGAGAACCCATGACAGTTCTGGCGGGGGAGGAAAACATTGGGGATACTGGAATGAGGCACCCGGCCCTTCAGTGAGCCTCAGTGCCAAGCTGGAGGAGACCCCCTTCTTGAACCTCCCTACATACAACTCCAAGAGTGGTCTTTTTCCCTCTCAAGCAGGCTTTTGTCTAAATAACCAGAAGGATCTCACTGTCGGGAGGGACCATGGCCCAAGGACAGGAGAAATGCTAGTGATTTAGAGGGGAAAAGGGATTGGAAATCAGTGAGGTGCTCTCCTAAGGACTGGACCAAGAGCTCACGTCCTCATCAACTAATAAGGATGTCACTTCCTGTGTGCCCCAGAGCAGTCGGCACTGCTCAGTGATATTGCTGCAGGCCCACCTCCCAACAGGAGGGTGCAGGGACAGAGAAAGGTGTGGAGTATCCAAGAATACAACTCTCCAACCCAAATCTCTTCTCCCACCTTTCTGGGCACATCTTTGTGGGCCTTCCAAAGTCCACGCCCACACGTTCTCACCCTGGTGAACCCCAGAGAGGTACATGGTTCAAGCTCAAAGTGGCCTCTGCCGTCAGCTGTAGACTCTCCCTGAGCCACACAGATCTCTTACCCCGAGCTGGCTCATGTCTGTCCTGACAGAAGAAAAAGGAGGCAGCCTCCCTCTCATTTCTGGCTTACAGGTTGCCCAGGGAGTGTCTCAAGGCCACAAGGCCAAGCTCCATAATCCCTTCCTTGGTCTGAAGCCAAACTATCAGGCACCAACACTTCCTTCTGGAGTCTTCCAACATAGAATTACTTATTCATGAAGTTATTTGGACCTAACTACTATACAAGCTTTCTCAATTCCTTGCCTCCCCTAATAATCTATCATTGGAATTATATATTTGATTCCCAACTATAAGCTAAGATTTACCTCCAGGGCCCTGATATTGTCTTAGTAAGTGCAGAGTGGAACTCAAAACAAAGCCAATAAAGGAGGCATCTAAAATTCCTTGGCACCACTCTGCAGTTGGAGTCTTATTTAAAACAACTATTCATTTTAATGACTGTTCAAGTTTATTTTCATAAAAATGTGTTTTACATAAGCCCCAAAGTTTCATATACAATTAATTCCCTTCACAAAGAAATTGTGTTTCAAACCCAGAACAGTCATGCTGGTCTCCAGGACCGTGGAGCTTGTTCCTTTCAAGTTGTAGTTGCCTTTTTAACACTGTAATTAAGCTTGGGGAAAAAGCATAATGCTAACCAAATAAATCCTGCCCTTCATACAATTATGTATGGTATGTGGGGAGAAAAAAAATGATCTAGGCTTTGTTCATCTTAAAATATACTTGGCAACCACTTCACTTAATAAGCGCCTTTCTCTTTCTGAGAACAAGAAAGTTGGGAAGTCCAAGCTCTAATGGAGAAATGCTGGCAGCCCCAGAGGGCGGCGACTGTCCCAGAGCGGAGACCCACACGCAAGGGCTCAGGATGCTGCTCTGGCGGGCTTCTCCAGGATGGAGTCTGTCTTGTCTTGAAGTGTCTCTCTATTAGTCTTCTTTTCTTGTTTCCACCTTCAGTGGAACCTAATTTTGACAAGATGAAGCAAGGCCCAACAGAGAGACTCAGAAACCCTGGTTCTCCTGCGGAACCTCGTGAACCCTCAGGGCCAGCAGACCAGCTTAGGTCTCCACCTGCCTAGTCCCATCCTAGAGGATCTGGCATGAGCTCCTGCCCTGCTAGCACCCCACCGCCATCTCTCAGCAGAGCCTGCCCTTCACGCCCATGCGCTTCCTCTGCATCTGCCTGACCAGTCCCAATGGTGATGAGTGAGACCCCCCTTGTTTCTCCCCCTCCTGTTCACAGGCCTCAGAGCACTGCTGGGTACAGACCTGCAATAGGGCCAGCCCCTAGGTTCTACCCACCCCATCCACCCTGGCTCCCACTGCGGGTGATCGAACCTCTCACCTGGACTATCCAAGGTCTGCTCCCCACAACCCAAACAGCAATACAATCAGAGTGATTGTTCCAAAAATATTCATCTGATCAAGTCATCTCCAGCTTAGCAACTTTCACAATTACCATTGTTACCCAGAGTGTTGTAGATGGACTATTATATCGACTTTCTTTTTTTTTTTACACATTTCTTAATTGGTTCATAATAGTTATACATAAGGATTTTTTTGCAAGTTGAGGTGGGTAATCAGGGATTGAACTCAGGAGCACTCAACCACTGATCCATATCCCTAGCCCTATTTTGTATTTTTTTTATTTTGAGACAGGGTCTCACTGAGTTACTTAGCACCTCACCATTGCTGAGGCTGGCTTTGAACTCATGATCCTCCTGTCTCAGCCTCCCAACTCACTGGGACTACAGGTGCACACCACCATGCCCAGCGTTAGGATTTATTTTGACATAATTATAAATGCATGGAGTATAGTTTGTTCCAATTAAGTCCCCAGTACTTACCTTGGCCCTTCCCCTCTTCACTCCCTCTGTTCCCTTTCCTCTCCTCTACTATCTATTTATTTACATTTTTAAAAAAATTAATGTCTTCTGCATATACATAATGATAAGAGTCCCTGTAGTATAGTCATATACATACGTTGGAAAGTTAGTTCAGATTCATTCCATTGTTTTTCCCTTTTCCAGTCCATCCTCCCTCTCCCTCAATCCCTTCTTCCACTCCCCTGATTCTCCTTTTACTTTAATGAAATTCCCTCATTTCTTTTATTTTTTCCTCGCTCTCCTTTCCCCTAAATTTAGACTAGCTTCCACATATCAGGGAAAGCATTCAACCTTTGACTTTCTGAATCTGACTTATTTCACTTAACATTATAGCCTCCAGTTGAATCCGTTTACCACCAAATGACATAATTTCATCCTTCTTCAGAGCTGAGTAATATTCCATTGTGTATATATACACCAAATTTTCTTTATTCATTCTTCTGTTAAAGGACACCTAGGATGGTTACATAATATGATTATTGTGAACTGTACTGATGCAGCTGTGTCCAAATAGTATGCTGATTTTCGATGTTTGGGATATAAAATGATAAGTGGGATAGCTGGATCATCTGGTGGTTCCATTCCTAGTTTTTTTGAGGAATCTCCATACTGCCTTCTAGAGTGGTTGCACTAATTTGCAACATGAATGGACCTTTTCTCCCACATCTTCACCAACACTTATTATTATCTGTATTCTTGATAATTGCCATTCTGACTGAAGAAGGTGAAATCTCCATGTGATTTGGATTCACCTTTCCCTAATTGCTACAGATGTTGAACATTTTTTTCGGATTTTTGTTGGCCATTTGTATTTCATCTTTTGAGAAGTGTCTGTTTAGTTCTTTTGCCCATTTATTTATGGGTATTTGCTTCTTTGGTCTTAAGGTTTTTGTGCTCTTTTATACTCTGGATATGAATGCTCTGAGGAGCAGGTGGCAGAGGACCTTCTCCCATCCTGCAGGCTGTCTCTTCACACTCTGAGCTGTTTCCTTTGCTCTGCAGAAGCTTTCTAGTCTGCCGGTGTCCCACCTATCGCCTGGACCTCGCCTCTTTTTCAAAGCTGACTTTCTAACACCTTCTTATATAAGACAAACTGAACCGCTCACTGATCCTGACAAAATCCTGAGAATTCCTTCTTCATATTGTTCCTTCTACTGGGAAGGCCAGGGCCCTGTTGTTGGTTTGTAGCCTACTTGCCATTCAAGGCTTGGCTCAAATGCCACTTCCTCCCTTTAACGAGAAGTTTTTCTTCCCCATACGAACCCTATAAAAGCCTGACATAGCTCACTTAGAGCTCTTGCCTGCTTCCACAGCAAGTAACAATCCCTTCTTACTGCTATTTCTGAGCGGAACTCGCCTGGCATACTGATCTACATGCTCCTTGAGGGCAGAAGCCACCTCCTGTCAATCTTTATTTCTCCCACCTAGTAAAGTGGCTTTCATCTAAGAGGCGTTAAACATATATTTGTTGACAGAATAACTGAGTGAAAGACTTCCCTGGAATTTTGTTTTATACAGAAGAAGGTTAGAGACAGAAGGAGAGAAATTAGTGTGCTTAATTTGTTCTAGATTTTTTTTAATCACATCAAGGTAAGTAGCAATCTTTGAAGTGTCCAACGAAATATCACTTCCGGTGCATGAGGAGAAGCCTTCTTTTTATCCCTATACTAGGTTGGGTCTCTCTTCTGTGCATGTACTCTGCTCTCTTATCTCACTCATACACACACACACACACACACACACACACACACACACTTCTGTTGTGAGTGGTGGTGCACCGGGAGGCTCTGGAGGAGCTACTCCTTCCCCACGCCTATTTTCTTCTAATGAAGTATGCCTCAACCAGCCTCGGGCTCGGGGCCTCTCACTCAACCGATACTGCAAAAAAGGCCCATTCTGCACACGGCTGCTCTTCCTGGCTGTGGGTTTTACCCAGGTGCAGGCTCTCCTGCTGCAAGTGGGACGCCTGCCTGGCCCAGCCTGCCTGGGACTGGTAGGGCAGCTGGACAGACTCAGAGCCAGAGCCCACATCCCTCAAGATATAAGCTACAGCCAGGCATGTGTGATCCAGCAGCTCGGGAGGCTGAGGCAGGAGGATCATGAGTTCAAAGCCAGCCTTGGCAACTTAGCAAGGCCCTGAGCAACTTAGCAAGATTCAGACTCTAAACAAAACATAAAAGGGCTGGGGATGTGGCAACCCTGGGTTCAATCCCTGTTATCAAAAAAAAATTTTTAATTATATATATATATATATATATATATATATATATATATATATATATATATTACATTGTCAAATAGGAGCTATTTGAGGGCTATTTTGTTTTCCATCTGCCTTGCCCTTTTATCTTGTTTCTCAGGCCTGAGTGAGAATGAGAAGGTCACTCCCTGAACCTCCTGCAGACCCTGTGCGCCCATCCTCTGGTGACCGTGGACTTCACGGGAGTTCCCTGCAGAGCCTGGGCTCTGTGAGGACGGTGCACCTCTCTTATGCCTCCCCAGAGCCTAGCCATGGCCCGAGGCGCATGCTAACCCTTCAGAGAAGGAAACATCCATACCATTGAGAAAAAGTCTGCAGAAGAAAAGAATGGAAAGGGGGATGGATAGAGAGAAGAGAGAAGGAAAGAGGGGCGCTACATAAGAAAGACTGGCGAGGAAGGGAGGACGAGAGCCAAGAGGCAGTGACTGAAGAGGGAGAGAGGGAAGGAGAGGAGCACTGGAGAAGGAAGCGGAGAGGAGGAAGGGCAGACCAAGACAGGAAGCCGGAGGCGCCCGAGGCGCTCTGGGCACTCCCCTCTGGAGAGCCAGCAGGAAGGGCCTTGAGGCCCCGGGCCCTCATCCTTCCTCACCCCCCACCTGGGCTGCACTCATCCTCTGAGACAGTGGGCAGCCACCGTCCCGCCTCTGTCCAGGGGGCTGCAGAGCGGGGAAACTGGGGTGGCAGAGGGGGGTGTTTGGGAAGGAGGGCGCTTCACCCATGAGAGGGGTTGTTCAGAAGCCGCCCCCAGGAACTCCAGCCTTTCGTGCAAGCCCAGGGGTGTCAGAAACCAACCTTGGAGAATAACTCCTAAAAAGCTTGGAGAACAACTCTCCTCAATCAAGTGACAGCCACCGCACCTCCTGCCTCACCTTCCCCAAGGCCACCCCGTGTTCTCCCCCACTGCCCCCCACCCGTTCCCTCCTCATTATCCTTCTGCTAATCGAGTAGAGCTGGGCCCTGGATCAAGACGATTGGTTCTGTAACTCACCCAGACGCATCTGAAGCTGAGCCATTTATGACTGCCCCTGGACGTATATCTGCATGATCTGTCTCCTCCTGGGCGGGCTCCCTGGCTGCCCCTGGAGTCCACACACACATCTCATTTTCAAGTGTGTTTGGAAGAAGGAACCTGAGGCCTGTTGTAGGTCTTCCTTCCACCACTTCACTCCCGGAGGCCAAAGGCTAAGGACAAGGGTCACACACATTTCCCAGGAAATGAGCGGGTGAATGAAGGCTGATCCTTTTGTATTCCTGTGATCTCTCCGAGAACTCAGGTCGTCAGGCAGCGCTTGTTGGTGAATGTTCTCTGGGACTCCACAGTGGTGGGGATTCTAAAAGGAAAGGCAGCTCTGCTGATAAGAAGCCCGTCACCTTGTTCATGTCCAAGGTGCCAGACCTACAAAAATGGCCTCTTGACACTGACAACATCAAGGTGCGTTGATGATGATTAGCATGGTCCTCATCAAGACTTAAGGGTTCTGCTCTGAGCTTCAGACAACATGAACAACGTGCATTAGTTTCCTAGGGCTGCGATCACCACGTAACACAGATTGAGGGGCTTAAGCCACAGAACTCATTTTCTCATGGTCCCGAAGGTTGAAAGTCCAAGGTCAAGGGATCAACAAGCTTGGCTCCTTCTGAGGCCCTAATGGTTGTGTTCGCCTGCATCCTGACACCGTCTCCCTGCTGTGTGTGCCTCTGTCCTCATCTCCCCTGAGAAGGATGTGGGTCATACTGAACTAAGGCCCACCCTAGTGGCCCCCTTTTATCTAAATCACATCTCTAAAGAACCTAACTCCAAAGGAGGCCACATTCTGAGGTACTGTGGTTTAGGCTTCAGCATGTGAATTGGGTGGGGGCACAAGTCAGCCCATAACTCACCCTGCCCCAGATTCTTTCCTCAACCCAGACCAGAGTTGCTAGCACAGAAAACTAAAGGCCTGGCTTCCAGTCTCTACCGAGAACATGGAAATCATTCCTGCATCTCAGGAACACAGCAATGGCCCAGCACCTCCCCCTTCACAGCCACAGCCCCCCCCCCCCAGGACGACTGATTGGAACCAACTGTCCACCCCATCGTGGGGCTCCCCGTCCTGAGGTGCTGAGACCCCTGAAAACATCTCCCCCAGAGAAACTGGCTCAGCAATCCAGGGCATGGGGAAACTGCAGGATCTGCATCGCTCTGCGCAGCAGAGTAACCTGAGGGGAAAAGGCTTCAGAAACTCAAGCAGTTGCTCCAGGGTTTCCCTGAAGCTCAGTCTCTGCTCAGCTGTGAATGGAAGAGATCATGGGCTCTACCTCCTCTAACCAGATGATCCTTAAGTGAAAACACCTTAACACATGTGGAAACAGGCCTGGCACCTAGTGGGTGCTCCACCCCTCAGGCACAGCAGCAGTGGTGGCCGCACGGGGCATCAGGGAGGGACTGCTCCAGCTTCACCTGCGTCCACTTTGAGCTCAGACCTTCCCGTCTGCACCATGTGGACGCCTCCCTCCTCTCTCCCGCACGTCACTGAGGACCAGCCCCAGCCTTATCTTCCCCCAGATGGCTTTCCAGAACTCTCTAGCACACTGCCTCCCTGTCTCTGAGCTCCAGTGCCTCGCACCAGCACTGTGCCCACCTGGCCCTGCACACCATCTCGGCCGTTCATCCTTCTGTGCCCTCCTCCTCTTCCCTGGAACCTCCCAGGGCATGGAAGCTCCCCTCCTGCCAGGCTCCCCCTTGGCCTTGGCCTTGGCCTTCCCACGGGCTCTGCCTGTGCACCCTCTGTGTCCTTGCTCCAACCGTGCCTCCCCCAGGGCGTCTCCTACCACAGAGCACCTGCTGCAAGTCCTGGTGGTCACCTGCACTGACATTCTGAAAATAAAGGGGGCTTCTGGCCTCTGTGTCCCCAGGCAGCAGTCACAAAATCCTCATCCCTCTGTAATCGTGGCTGCCACTCACTGAATGCCTACTATGTGCCAGGCACTGTGGCAGTGACTTTACACACACGGACTCCTGTCCCTACACTATGAGGTAAGCATAATGACCCCATTCTGCAAGAGAAACTAAGGCTCCAGGTTAAATGACTTCCTCTAGGTCATGTGCTTGTAAGGAAAACAAATTGTGACTTTCTGTATCTGGCTCCAAAGCCAGGTATTTTCTACCACACCAACAATCTCCAGTGAGTAAAATGGATATATAAATAATGATGGAGGGTGTCATGTGGTGGAATACTACACAGCTGAACAAAAAGACAAACTGTAAATTGTCCACTATGTTTAATGGTTGGACTCACAGTTTTATTTATTTTATGATGGTGCAAAAGTGATCTGCATTCAGCAGAAACTATACTTCAAGTTCCAATCTTTGCCTGGACTATGGATATCTGGAATAATTCTCTTTCTCCACACTGGGTAGTGGCAGGAAGCCATAGCTCCTAGTCAGCCACATGATCACAAGGGGGAAAATGGAAGTCTGCAGTTGCTGTGTGGCTACACTGTGATATATGCTAAAGCAAGTGTACTAAATGCATTTCTGACTTGCAGTATTTTGAACATACAAAGGAGTGAACTTCGCATGTTTCTGCAGGTGGCACACCTCAAACATGATTTTTCCTTTGCTTTCTTACTTTGCTGGTGCTCCTTTCTTGGCTTTACGTAGCTCCTCTAATCTCTGCTGTCTCTCCAAAGCCTGCCAGCCCCATCCCAGCTCCCCCTTGAAGCCGTCTGTCTTCGTGGGCTGCACTCATCAGACTCCCAGCATCTTCCCGTCTGTTCCACTTGGTCAAACTCTTAATCCCAGTTTTCTTCCGTTCTCTGTTATTTCACTGAATGTCTCTACTCCACTTGACCGTGTGCTCCTCAAGGACACAAGCCATGGTCTGCATTCACATCGACATCTATTTGGTGTCAGGCACATGGCTGGTGGTAAATAATTTTGTTGGTTGATTAGAAACTGCCTGGCATGGCCCAGGAGGGGCTCCTTAACTGCCGAAGCCCATCCTCCTTCGGTGGGAGGAGGAGCGCTGTCATCCCTGAGAAGCTCAAGGAGCCCCTGGCATAGGTATTTTCACTTTAAGAGGCAATGAATTCAGGGACCTGGGAAAGGTTTAAACATGAGTCTTAAATTATTTGCTCAGCTTTGATTTTTATTTTACAAGATGCCGGGGCAGTGCTGGGAGCTATTTGCAGAAGGGGTGCGTAAGAGAGATGAAGAGAGACTAGAAGTGGATTTACCCAGATGTTGCCTCATAGAAAAAAAAAAACGTGTGCGCTGGGCAGGGGCTTCTGTGATGCGGAGGCACCAGGAACTACAGGTTCTGCCCCTGGGCTCACTGGAGGGAGATCTGAATTCTGCTCCTGTGTTTTTGTCCCTCTGCTGGGATGTGTTGAGCTAAGCCACTACTGAGAACGGCCCCTCGGAGGAAGAGAAGGAAGACCAGCTATTTATAGGCTGAAGTCAGACGCGACCCACCTTTTCAGCCTGTAATTTACAGTATATGATGAGAAAATGAACTTCTATTGCCGCGGGAATGTGAAAAGACAGGAGACAGATTTTCAGCAGCTTGGGGTTTGGCTTAGGTGCTTAGGAAATGTCTGAAAACGGCCACTTTGCTTTGCCAGAGGATTGCTTTCCTTGGTCTGTTGTCACTGATGCAAAAGGTGCCCGGGCCCCGTCTCTCTCAAGTACTGATGGCATCTTCGCAGCTGTGGGGTGGAGGACGGAGGGGAGTTTCTGCACTTAAAATGGGGGAAGTGAGGTAGGTCCAGGAAAGAGTGGGCAGGGATATGGTGCCTGTTGACTTAAGACAGAGCTCTGGTTCCACACAGCAGTAAACGTGGTGTCTAAGAAGGGCATTAGGGGAAGCGGTGGCTTTTGTTGGGGGCAGAGCACATGGCCTGAGTCAGAAGCCCCTGATGACACTCAGAGACTGAAGGTAACTTTCCACCAATGGACACTACTCCTGGAGCTCTCTAGAGGACAGGCAAAACTCGGTGTGTGCTCAGCCAGGCAACCAACATCCGTGACAGGCTGGGCATGGAGTGGGGTATAAAGATGAGGAGTGTAACATGGTTCCTGCCCTGAATCTGGGATGAGACCGTCACCATTCCAGGCCTCTTAACCTCTATCCATCTCCAGTCCCCCACACCCACCAGGATGCTTCCTGAGGCGGTCTGTGGACTGTACCTGCATCTATGCTAGCTCCTGAGTGAGACTTTTGCCTTCTCCATTTATGCAGCTGGTATAAACTCCTGGTGTGAGACAGGTTTGCAGGGGAGGTGTGGGGAATGGGATGAGAAGAGATGGGGACAGAAGCTTGGTGAACACCAGTAGATGCAGCTAAACACCAGAAGGGAATCCTAAATGAACAGAGACAGACAGACGGATGGACATAGTCATTGAGGGTCATAGAAGGCAAGTGATCAGAGAGTTTCTAAGAGTTTTCAAAGCAGAATAAGGATTTGGCCAAGGGGAGGGCATTTCCTAGGGGTGAGTGGGGGTGGTTGGTGGTAGTGTGGACGGGAGATGGGAAAGCGTGATGGAGTGACGCTCGAGAGCTCTCTCCATATGTTCATTAGATCAGCTTTCAATCAGGTCGTCCAAATCGCCTATGACTTCACTAACTTTGTTCTTTTAGTTAGTTCCTTATTGAGAGAGTGGCTGAAACCTCCTATTGTGATTGCTGGTTTGTCAATTTAGGTTGATAATTCTCATCTTTGCTTTATGTCTTCTGTGATTTTACTGTTAGGTGCAAATGAGCATAGATTTATGAGATCCTCCGGAGGAACATTTTCTTTTGCTCTTTTGGTAGCGAACATCCTCTCTAATAATACTTTTCCCCTGCAACTCCAATTTAGTCAGGCTTCTTTTGGTTGGCATTATCTGGTATATCTATGTTCCATCTTTTTACATACTGTAATTGTCCTTTCGTTTGGAATACACCTCTTGTAAACAGCACATGACTAGATTTAGTTTTCCTCTGCAACCTGACAATCTGGGTTTTAATGACTGAACTTAATCCATTTAATTTCTTGTGTTCACTGGTATATTTAGATTTATGCTGTCATTTTTTCTTTGTTTTGATTTTCTCCCCTCCTTTCTTACTTTTATGTAGCATTTTCTTTATTCTTCCTTATCTCTTCTACTGACCTAATTTTAATGGTTACTTGAAAATCTCTTTCATGTATGCTTTACCCAACTAAGTTGATCAGTAGCTCTATAATTCTCATGAGAAAAGTAAAGAATTTAGAAAGCTTTAATAGTTCCATATCACAAGTTTCTTTGGTCCAATATTTTTGGTTTCATCTTAATTTTTAGGACCTCTGAATTCATTGTGAGTTTTCTTTTTTGGGGGGTGGTTCTGGGGATTGAACTCAGGGGCACTCGACCACTGAGCCACATCCCCAGAGCTATTTTGTATTTTATTTAGAGACAGGATCTCACTGATTGCTTAGTGCCTCACTGTTGCTGAAGCTGGCTTTGAACTGGCAATCCTCCTGTCTCAACCTCCCGAGCTGCTGGGATTACAGGCATGTACCAACCATGCCTGGCTCATTATGAGTTTTAATATTCACATTCTTATTGTTTAGGTTTATACCCAGTGAATATCAGAAAACTTCTTAACAGTTCCAATAGAAGTCAGAAGCAACTCTCTCAATAAGTGACAAATTAAAGAGAACAAAAACTAGTAAAGATACAAATGACTTGAATGACCTGATTAAAAGCTGATCTAATGAACATATGAAGAGACCTCTTGCGCCTCATTCCATCACGCTTTCCCATCTCCCGTCCACTCTCCCACCAACCACCCCCACTCTCAATACCCCTGTGAAATGCTCTCCCCTTGGCCAAATCCTTACTCTGCTTTTAAAACTCTTGGAAACTCTCTGGTAACTTGTCTTCCACAATCCCACATTTCTGTGTCTAGCTCACTGCTCAGGTCTCTCTCTCCCTTTCTTACATTTCACAATTCCGGCTTCAATTTCCTTTTTCTTAACTTTTACTCTTTATGTGTGAAGGAAGAAAATTATTCTTTTAACAAAGGTTGGCTAGTGGAAACTTCTTTCAGTCTTGACACTTATTCGGTGATAACTTAGCAAGGTATAGAATTCTAAGTGGATGATTACTTTTTATTTTTATCAGCTCTTTGAAAATAACAATCTGTTGCCTTCTGGCATCTATTGGCACTATTAATAAGTTTACAGCCGGAAGCAGTGGTGCATGCCTGTAATCCCAGCAGCTTGGGAGGCTGAGGCAGGAGGATCAAAGGTTCAAAGCTACCCTCAGGAACTTAGCAAAGCCCTAAGCAACTTAGTGAGACCCTATCTCAAAAAATAAAATAAAAAATAATAAAACGAGCTTGGAATGTGGCTCAGTAGGTAAGTGCCTCTGGGTTCAATCTCTGGTAAAAAAAAAAAAAAAAAAAAAAAGTTTGCAGATATTCTTTGCAGGTAACACATCTTTTCATCAAGTACTATCATCGTTGGTAATAGTACAAATTGAGTCTAAAATGCTGTTTTTCATTAACCTCACAAGAACATCACCCTGGATTTTACATGAATGAATTTTTTGGTTTTGGACTCTACTTTTGAATTATGATGGAGCGTTACTGAATAATTTTACTTACATATTTTTAGTTAAAATAAATAAAAGTTAAGATTTGAATATTTTATTCCCACCCCAAAGGCTCATCTTATGGTGAACCCTGTTTAAGAGTGGAGTGTGAACCGAATCATCCATTTTAAGAGATTTGCTGTCATTTTCAGTAGCTTGCCTGTGGGGAAAAAAAAAGGGTGGGAGGGGTGGGAAGTTATATAAATCTGATGTTTAAAATATAAGTGATAGACTTGACTATTGGTGATATCAGGAGAAAGAACCAGAAGAGAGAAAGGAGTCTGAATATTTTAAGAGAGAAGGATAAACTGATGAGTAGACATCATGAAGAGCTTTCCCCCTCTGAGGTGGGAATTCTGTGTTTTCTGCCTTTGATTCTTAAGCTTCCAGATCTTTCTTCTGAAGGTGAAGCTCACTCAGGTCACCCTTACCCTCTGCCCCCGGCCCTCATTTATGTTCCTTGATAGCTTCCTATTGCCTACAGCTTCCGGCATGGCCTTCAAGGTCCTCTTGTCTTATGATAGATCATTTCATTGATGGTCCTGTCTTCCATTTCTCCTTTCCACATGTTTTGGCTAGTGAAATAAATCTCTTTGCTGTTTTCTGAACATGTCCTACAGTTTCTCATCTCCTTATTTTTGGTTCACACTCCTCTTGTCCCAGGAGGCTGGTTCCATCTTATCTTCTCATATATCCAGATGTCTTCTGCTTAAGAGGAATTTCCCTCTTATGTATCCTCATGGAGATTGGGCCCTTCTTGGCAACAGTCCCCAAAGTCTTCTTGTATTTGGTTATCAGGTACAGCTTCTACTGCCAGACTAAGGACTTTTGAGGGTAGAGAATATGTCGTTTCACCTCTGTAACCCATCTGCTAGAGATGCCTCTGTATGGTCATGAAGGAATGCAAACGGGAGTTGTAATTACAGCAATATGAACATTGCAATCAACAGTTATGAAAGCTGTCTCTGCTTGCTGGGTGGCCTGCAGGTCTCATGGCAGAAGGGGCCTCTTCTGTAGAGTGTCGGTGAGCCCAAGCATGAAAGTTGGCCTCACACTGAGCTTCCCACTGATGTCTGCAGAAGAGATGCAGAGTTCATTCTGAAAACTATGTAACAGAGAAGGAGTGACATAGACCTAATTGCTTCCCTGTAGCTTTATTCCAAGAAGGAGATACTCCTGAGTTTGGCTACTAACTTTGGCTTGGAGTAAGACTGAGCCAGCCCACTCCTCCCTAAGATCTCTACCCTTCTCTGGGATATCTATAAATATGGGGGAGAAAGGGTGGGCTGGAAGATCTCCAGGGATTCTGTACTCTGACAGTCTTTGAACCTCTCCAGACAGGTTCTTCTTGCCTGCCATCTTCCTTTCCTTCCAAGCCTGATCAGTTGATCACATATGGCCCCTGCTGTAATCATGGAGGAGGCTCTGTCCTCCTGGTCTTAATGGAAAGCTATCAAGGGTCCTCATAGGCTTGACATTCGTGAGCCTCTGCCTGGTTTCTGAAGTTTCTTAAGGTTCTTTAAAAAGAGTGACACAAAAGTAACAAGTAGAAACCTTAGAATGTTCCAGAATTTGACAAAGATAAGGTAGGTCTCTTTGTGAAGGCAAGAGTCTGTACTATCCAGGGGGCACATGGAACCTGAGCGTGCTTTGTTTTTCATCTGTGATTCAAAATTGATGGCTGGGCAGGAAATTTCTAGGAGTTTCTCTGAGATTGGATACAAAATACTGACTGCAGGCAGGGGCCACACACTCATACTTTACTCCATGAAAAGACAGCAAAATAGCTTCTGAATTTCCTCTTCAGTGGTCAGCATGACATGGCTCCTCAACAGGCTTGGCATTATCCCCCACCAAAGATACTTCATCTTCTTGATAACCCCAAGGCCTACAGTTTGTTTTCTAGAAAAAAATCAGTGCCTTGGCTGGCTAGTGATGCCAAATCCTGTGCAGTCAATCTTTTTCATCTCTCCCAGGAGAGAGGGGGAGTGAACTTACCAGTGTGCACCCCCTGAGCCCTAGGACTTGTGCTGGGGCCTTTACATGCAGGGGAGAACACAGACGGTTCAGGCCCACCCTCGCCCCCTGGAGCTCATGATGGGAATCACAGTGTGAATAAGTTAAACTTCTGCAGCACAAATTAAAGGCTTTGTTCTAAGAACAGCAAAGGCCCTTGCCTGCAAGAGCAACTTCCAGCAGCTTCTCAGTGCTAGGAGTCAGCCTGCAGAGGGAACTGCCAGCAGGGGGCAGAGGCACCGGCTGGGGAGATTGTAGATAATTACTGGGGTGGAATCAGACCCTGAGCAGCTCAGTGCCCAGTCAGGCCAGCTGAGCCGTCACCCCTGGTTTCAGAGCAGGGCTTTCTACAGTGGCTGCTGTCTTCTTTTTCTGAATTGCAGAATGTGGCTGCATGAAGAACAAGATTGGGAAGAACATTCTGGAACTAGATTTCTTTGTTCCTTCACTACAATATGAGTTCTAGGGCAGAGATGGCCAGTTTCTGGGATCCATTTGAGCATCACTTACCAGACCCTTCCTGAGTGTTAAGCAGGCCCCATGCTGTGGCCACACAGAGATGGCACCTTGCCTCAAAGATGCCTGAGACTAGCACTGTAGCCAGAGGAACGTGAGAAACTGGGGCAGAATGTGATCGGTGGAGTACAGTGTGTCTCAGTCTTTTAAACATATGTCTCCTTTGGAGAAACATATACATCTTGAAAATTCTTTGAAAGTTTGTGTTTCAAAAGGAATAGAGTAGTTTTTTTTTTTGGTTTCCAAATATGAAATTATAATATTGAATATACTTTAAAAAATTACATATGTCCTCCCTGAGATGTTTTTAAATTTTTTATTGAGGTATACATATATGCTGCAGTCAATGAATTTTTACACACACAAGTGCCTGGATGAATACCACCCAGATGTAGAAGAAATATTTCCAGCATCCCAAAAGCCTCCCTCATGTTCCTTTCAAGTCAACCCTCCCCATCACTAATCCAGAAGTAACCAATTCTGACTTATATCAGCGTAGGTTATCTTTGCTGCTCTTGGACTTCATATGCACTGACTTCTCTGCTGACCAGTTCTGTCTGACTTCCTTTGCTCACCTTAGTAACAGTGCAGACATTCTTCAATTTATGATAAGCTTACTTCCTGTTAACTCCTTTATAAGTTCAAAATACTGCAAGTCAGAAATGCATTTAGTACACTTGCTTTAGCATATTTCACAGCGTAGCCACACAGCAACTGCAGACTTCCATTTTCCCCCTTGTGATCATGTAGTTGACTAGGAGTTACAGCTCACTGCCACTACCCAGTGTGGAGAAAGAGAATTATTCCAGATATCCATAGTCCAGGAAAAGATTGGAATTTGAAGTATAGTTTCTACTGAATGTGGATCACTTTTGCACCATCATAAACTCAAAAAACTGTGAGTCCAACCATTAAACATAGTGGACAATTTGCAGTTTGTCTTTTTGTTCAGCTGTGTAGTATTCCACCACATGACACCCTCCATCATTATTTATATATCCATTTTACTCACTGGAGATTGTTGGTGTGGTAGAAAATACCTGGCTTTGGAGCCAGATACAGAAAGTCACAATTTGTTTTCCTTACAAGCACATGACCTAGAGGAAGTCATTTAACCTTAGTTTCTCTTTCAGAATGGGGTCATTATGCTTACCTTATATTCTAGGGACAGGAGTCTTATAGTCTAGGGACAGGAGTCCGTGTGTGTAAAGTCACTGCCACAGTGCCTGGCACATAGTAGGCATTCAGTGAGTGGCAGCCACGATTACAGAGGGATGAGGATTTTGTGACTGCTGCCTGGGGACCCAGAGGCCAGAAGCCCCCTTTATTTTCAGAATGTCAGTGCAGGTGACCACCAGGACTTGCAGCAGGTGCTCTGGGCCAGGTGGGCACAGTGCTGGTGCGAGGCACTGGAGCTCGGAGACAGGGAGGCAGTGTGCTAGAGAGTTCTGGAAAGCCATCTGGGGGAAGGTGAGGCTGGGGCTGGTCCTCAGTGACGTGCGGGGAAGAGGAGGGAGGCGTCCACATGGCCCAGACGGGAAGTCGGCTGAATTGTGCATCCCCACGCCCCACACAGGAAACATTCATGTTGAAGTCCAAAGCCCCAGCTCCACAGACTGCGACCTCATTTGGAGACAGGGACTTTAAAGAGGTGGCCGAGGTAAAACAAGGCCTAGTCCCACGTGAATGGTGTCTTTGAGAAGAGGAGATGGGGACACTGACGCACACAGAGGGAAGACCGCCTGGGGACTCAGAGAAGAGGACCATCTGGGGGCCAAGGAGAGAGGTCCCAGAAGGACCTCCCTTCCTGTGCCTTGATCTTGGGCTTCCAACCTACAAGACTGCAGGAAAATAAATCTCTATAATTAAGCCCCCCATGTATGGTGCTTTGCTGGGGGAACCCTAGCAAACAGATATGTCCAGGTGCTATAGGAAAGAGCTATGGAGGCAGCCAGGGTTGTCCAAGAGTCCAGGCACAAGGCCATCTGGGTCTGAACAAGGCAGAGGTTGGGAGAATGCAGAAGCCAACGCGGATGGGAGGGAATTAGCGGTAACAGAGACCAGTCTGGGCGCAGGCCACAGACAGGTGAAATGAATGTCTCTGAAACCTGAGGAAGGACTCCGGGAAGGAGGGCTGCCATTTCAGTTCCATGAGTGGCTTCCACAGGAATAGGGTGCCCTCTTCCCATCCTTTCCCAACCCCTAGTCTCAGTGCAGCATGAGATGCATCAGGGAATAAGACGTTGATGAGCTGTCCTCTGACACCCTGTGCTCAGTGCTGATTGGAGCTCGGAGACTCTTATTAGAAAAAAGCCCTAAATCATAACTCCACATCTGCTCCAGTCCTTCTCGGCCCAGCTCTGAGCTGGGTGGGAATGCAGGAAGGAATACTTCTGGGTAAACCAGTCCTTAGGAAAATATATCTGCCTCTTCACCCAATCACTCGGTTCTGAGCACCTCGGCTTCAATCACTCACCACTCTAAGCCCCAGATGTCACAGCTAAACTGGAAGTGGGGGTCCGCCAATGGATTTGTAACTCATTGAGGGGAGGTGGCCCCCAGGAACATTCTGATCTCCCAGGATTCCAGTAAGCTAACAGTGTCACAGTGCTCACTCTGTGCAGGTACTAAGTGCTTTTCATATATTGACATACTCAATTCTCCAAACACCTCCACAGTGGCAGTGTAAATGGTGTCCCCAATGCAGCACCACTCTGCACAGAAGAGCTACAATGAAAACAAAAAATCTCAAGTGTTGGTGTGGACATGAGCAGCTGAAAAACCCCCTCACTGATGATTTGCAACCCCTGTGGAAAACAGCCCAGCAACATCTACTAACACTGAATACATACGTGTCTGTGACCCAGGGATGGAATGGAATATACCCAACACAGTGGGTGCAGAAGAGCACCAAAGGCATTTACAATGGCAGCAGTATGAAACTGGAATGTTCCCAGATTAAATGGGAATGAATAGGTACAATTATGCACAACAATCTGGAGGAATCTCACAAACATGATGTTGAAAAAACAGAAATTAAACACAAAAGACTACCTATTGTCTGACTCTATCTATAAAAAGTTCATAAACAGACAAAACTAACCCTCTATGAATTTGGAAGTCAGGTTGGTAGTAACCTTGGGGATGGGAAGGCATGAGGGAGGTTTAGGGGTGCCAGTGACCATCTGTTTCTTGGACTAGGTGTTGTTTGTCTGGGTGTGTTCACACAATGAAAATTCAATCAGTCAAAGACTTATCTGCGCACTCTTTTGAATGTCTATTATAGTTCAATAAAAAGTTGTTAAAAATTAAACCCCCACATGATAAGAAAATGAGTCTACAACACAGAAAACAGGGCGGGAAGGGTTAAAGTCACTTCCCCAAGGTCAGTGCCAGGATTTGAACCCCACTCTGGCTCTCGAGCCTCGGAGTTCAGTCATTATTCTATGCCATCTCTCACAAGCAGGTGTCCAAGCACATGTCCTGCCTTGACTCTTGGGAAGCCCCACAGAGCCTGGAGCACACTGCTCGCTATTTAATAGGTGCCCTGTGTATGTCTTATGTGGAATAAATCCCCCTGGGAAGCACTTCCAATGGGTAATGATTTCCACAAGTCACAACATGGCCACTGTAGAAGAGCCAGATCATCAGGACAGATAACTACATTTATATCATGGACATCAGACATTTTTCTTTAGGCCCAGAAGCCATTTTTCACCTCCCCATCCCATCCTTTGCAGAAGGCTCAGAATGGTCAGGCCCAGCCTGGGTTTCCTCTGGGTTGTGTACTTTGGTCTGCAGCTAATGATGGACTCTCCCTCCAGGGGTCCTGGAAAAGCTATTTCATCCTGGCATTTAGAAAGATATCTCCAGGCCTCAGGGACCAACTCACAGGTCAGGAGGCTGCTTGAAGGATTTTGAACACAGAATACGGGATGTAAAAACCAGGTGAAATTAAATTGGACTATCTTTTCTCTCACGAGGGGCAGGTGCCTGACTTCAGTCCATCCACTCACTAGCTCAGTCATTCACCAGGCCAGAGGCTCCAGGCCCTGACACCCAGAGGTAGATGAGACACAGCCTGTGCCTGCCATGGATTCAGATGGTGCAGAGAAATCAGATTTGGAAATCAGCATACTGACCTCTGTAAGCCTCAGCCAGTTCCCAACTCCCCGCATCACTGAGAGCTCAAGGAGGCAGGAGAGGGAGAGATTAGCACATTGGGAGACCTTTCTAGTGCTCAGCCACTTTTACTCTTTGCAGAAACATGCCACAGAGTGTGTGAGGGTTGCAGTGAGGGGTTCACATCAATGGCACAGGGTGACCCGGGAATGCCTTATAGATTTGATGCTCCAGCAGGTCACCCATGTCAAGGGCATAGGCAGGTAGGAAAGTGGAGTCCTGCCTAAAGGCCTTTCCCTACTACCGCTTCAGGCCTCACACCTGCCCAATCGACAGAAAACAAGGGACTCCAAGGCTACTTAGGACACCTCTGTCCATTTATCAGAGGCTCAAACCACAACGGCCCTGCTCTTCAGAGAGCACGGCTGCCCACTGTCCACTCCTCCATTTCACACTGCCAAGCAGAGCCTGCCCCCTGCCACCAGAGGCTCAGATCACAGATTTCCTCTCCTTCTATCACCACCTTGACTTTGCAGTCAGACTGGGATTACTGGTGAGAAACTGATACTGACCACCTCCTTCCCCAGAAAGACCCCTGCCTCTGCTTACTCCCCAATGTCTGGACATAGCCCTGGGCATATGCAGAGTATCCAGGGAGCCAGTATCCTTCCTCCTAATTTTCCAGGAGAGAAAAAAAAAACTGTTCCTGTCAGAAATGTGATAGAATTGTCAAAAGTACATCGAAATGGCTATATACATTGTGATCTCTAAGTCACAGTTCCATTTGTTCTGTGACAGTGTAAAAAATAACGAAATTTCCATCAAGATGGAAAATAAAATGAAGAAAGCACTTCAACAGTATTTGAAAACAATGTCTAAACAAAGTCCCTTTATTTCCTCCCTGGCAGTCTCCTGGTGGTGGCTCCTACTCATAGTTATGTCTCTCTCTATCTCTCCCCACCCCTCTCTCTCTCTCTCTCTCTCTCTCTCTCTCTCTCTCTCTCTCTCTCTCTTTCCCCTCTCTCAGCCAACTTGGTCCTTGTCATCTCATCTCCCTCTCCTCTTGTTCTTCTACCTGGGCCTTTTCCACACCCACCACAAACAGGGGTCAAGAGACCAAAACTCTCTGAATCTGAGAATGGCTCCACGCGGTGCCAAGAAGTGCCCAGTGTCTCCCTCAACCAACTCTGCTCAGGCAAATGCACAAGACACTAACCCAGGCAGAAGCCAGACCCTCCAACCAGGGGAATTTCACATTCAAGTTGACACGAAAAAAAGACTGGGGTGGACCTACACCTCTGGAAGCCACTATGAAAAAAATTCCCCAGAGCTGGTGGCTCCATTCCCTGAGCTCACATCGATCGTAGCCCTGACTGTCCAGGGCTCTGTGATTAAACCTCACAGTATGTGAAGGCCACAATCCACCTCTCCATCCCCCACCCCTGCCCAACTTCTTCCCAAGAAGAGAAAGAAGCTCAAGAAATATTTATTTAGTAACTGAACAAATGAATAAAGACTGACATGCTGCATGAATAAGTGAACACAGAGATCACAGGGAGAAAAGTGGTTATAATATTTATTTTTAACAGAAGCTGATGTATCTGAATAATACATGCACATGGTCCATATGAAGCTTATGTAGAACTAATGCATAGGAAGACAAAAGTCTCCTTCCACACCGCTCCTCATCCACCAGTCCTGCCTCAAGAGACAACGCTGCCGTCTCTCACCGCTTGCTTCTGATGTGAATCTTCAAATATATTTTTTCTTTTTTTAAATTTTTCTTAGTTGTAGATGAACACAATACCTTTATTTTATTTATTTATTTTTATGCAGTGCTAAGGATCAAACCCAGTGCCCCACATGGTGCTGGGCAAGAGTTCTACCACTGAGCATACCCGAGCCCTCTTCAAATATTTTGATGTCTTAATTTTAGACATCATACACTAATTTTCCATTATATTATATGAGGATTTAATGCCCAGATGCCACCAGATTCTCATCTCTCCTTCTCCCATTCTCCAGTGAAATTTATGTTATATGTTATTAAATCAATAATCAGTCACTTTATTTTGACAGTGTTACCTTATTTGTCAATATCCTCTGTTGCTAAGACAGCAAGTGGCTCGTGGTTGTATGAGGGAGAAACAATGGTCCTGGGCTCCAACCCCTTCATAGATGGCTGTCAACCAACCTCTATTTTCAGATCCCCAGCTCATCCCTCTCCTCCCTGAGGCCCTTCATCTCAGCTCCTAAACCATTTCTCCTAAAGAGTAAACTGGTGCACTTCTCATTGGCATCGCCCCCTGCAGACACTTAAATTCTAATTCCCCTCCTTATTTAACTCAGCTGCCACTCTGTTCAATTTCTGTTTTCCAAGTGTTTGTTGTAATTACCCATCCACTACTGTCTCCATTTCTATTTGCTTTCTCCCCATAGCTTTATAATAACCCTTTTATTCCCTTAGTGTCATTTTAGCAGTGTTTCAAAAGGGAGAAAAGGAAAATATATATTACATTCACATTAAAGTTGAACGACCTGCTATGGAAATGGGTAGCTGCACGGTCAGAAGCGAGTAGCTCAAATCTTTTCCAAGATAGCTCTGGCTGCCTTTCCAAGGTGAAGGGTTACAGAACATACTGTGGCATGCCACCCAGATCCTCTTCCTATGACAGAAGCACTCACTCCCCAAGCAGCTTGGAATGGGATCAGCTGAGACCTCTGTGTTCTGGGGGATAAAACAGATAAGAATATTGCTTAATTTATTCAATCAAAAGAATATAAGGCTAGATGATCAAGAGGGTGGAGGAAGTTGCCCTGATGAAAATTCAGGGTCCCTTAACCAATTTCTACACCTGGATTGACTCTTAGGCCCAAAGACCACTGAATAATGAAAAATCCCCAGAAGGAAGGACCCTGAAACTTTATGATGAGCTTATTTAGTAAGAATTCCCTAAAAAGAAGGATTGGCAAGGAAGCCATGCTCTGGAGAAAGGGGAATACCCAGACATTTCAAAGACCATGAACACAGTCCAAATTGATACTGATATATAGGGACCTGACATGGATTCATGGGTCACCATTAGAATAGAAGGAAAAACAGCATGTGAAATTTGATGCAGGTTCCAATAAGACAATCACAGTGTGAGCCCTGGAGTTCTCAAGCAGGGCATTCCAACTCACCCAGGATGTACACCACTAAAAACCTAGTTCTGGCATGATAGCGGGCTCTGACTGAGTCAAAGAATGTGACCATGGGACATCAAGAAGACCATGAGAGCAGGACCATGCATGATAAACGGGGTTCTGTCAGACCTCCCAAGTCAGGCAGGACCAGCAGCAACCCACAGTGAGATCAAGGCAGTACACCTGGGCTCAGTGCAAACAGAGCCCTAGGCCACAAGCAGGCTGCCTGGCAGATGACTCCAAGTCCCACCATCCACCACTGTTACTTTGGTACTTTTCCATCAGCCCCCACCTATGACCCACGAAGGGCACTTTACGACCTATTCATGAAGGCAGAAGTCTGAGCTCTCTATACAGAAATACCAGCTTGTTTTGTGGGTACCAAGCACAAATGGGCTGCCATAGTCAGGCATGGTGGCACACGCCTATAATCCAAGCAGCTCAGGAGACTGAGGCAGGAGGATCAAAGGTTTCAAGCCAGCCTTTGCAATTTATCAAGACAGTAAGCAACCTAGGGAGACTCTGTCTCAAAAAAAAAATGGGGGTTTGGGGTTGTGGCACAGTGTTTAAGCACCCCTACGTTTAATCACTGGTACCAAAAAATAAAAAAATGAAATGCCACTACAGTGTACTTTCCCTCAGGGTGGTCCCCACTAAAATCCACCTCTCCTGGGCTGCACAGATGTCTAAATGATAGAAAATGAAAGGTAAGTAGTATCCTCTTAGGTACTAGAAGACTCAAAGTCACCAAATAATAACCAAACAACCCCATTTTCATTTCAGAGTGGTCTGAGCAGACAGCTATAATGCATCCACCTTGGACAATAAACAAGGATGTGTTACAATAACCATTTATTCATTTATATTACCAGGAAGAAAGGACTTTTCATTCTCACCCATAGGAAGACTGATTGGTAAATGCTTGTTCAATATTTCAATTACATAAGAAAACTTAAGCTCAAAGATAAGGTCTGACAATTCCACTGAATCCTTTAGAAACTAAAATGGAGTTTAAATAGCATACCAGGGCACTAATTCCCCCAAAGGAAGCACAGGAAATCTTAACCCCACTCATGCTGCAGGCAAAGCCAAATCCAGCAAGACTGCAGACCCCACACTCTTGGTAGTTTTTAGACTGACACTTTGCAGGCTCACAATAGGGTAAAGGTGAAAAACAGGTCAAATTGTATCCATGAGAAAAAAAGAAAAAAAACTGAGGCTAAAGGAGAGGTATGAGTAGGGTTTATGTGCAATAGACCCTTCTATCTCTTTTCTACCTCAGTCAAAAGCAGCCCTCAACCTCTGTCCCAGAAACTCAGAGCAAAAAACCTTGGAGTGTTCTCTCACTGCACCACACCAACATCCAATCAATCCCACAACCAGCAGATTTCACTTCAGATAGGCAACTACACAAGGATTGCTTCAAAAAGCACTGTGGTATCTATCTCAACACTAGATCTAATAATAGACAGCCTCTGAATGAGTAATGGATGGGTAATATATACAATGCAGATACACTGAACAAAGGACCTTCACATTCTGGGTGAGATGGAGTGGGACAGCACAAGATTTCACTATGGTACTCAGAACACACACAATTTAAAACTTATAAGTTGTTATATCTGTGACCTTCCATTTAATGTTTTTGGACTACAGCTGATGGCAGGTAATTAAAACTGCGGGAAGTAAAAACACAAATAAGAGGGGACTGCTGCACAAGGCTTGCATTCTTGGCCATAAAACCCCCTACACAATTGCCCATCCTCTCTCTTCCCTTTCTCCAGTGTCCCTGGAAGCCATGTGGTGAAGGTGGCAGTACTATAAGAAGTCAGCTCCTTAGTTAGTACTTGAGGCAGAGCTGACAGAAGAGCTCTCACCCCTCAGTGGACTGTGACTGAATGAGAAATAGAACTGTTTTAGGGTAAGTCACTTGGACAGGGGACTCGATGCCACAGCATAGCACAGCTTGTCCTGACCAATGCAAATCTCTCCACCTCGCCCAGGTAGCTCTAGTCAACAAACATTCCATCTCAGCAGGATTTGGAGGTTGGCTGGTTAAACTAAGTGGACTCAAGAAGATATTAAATTCTACCATAAGGCTAGACCTTACCAGACACCCTTCTCGCCTAACTATAAAATGTCAACACCGAACATTTTCATGTGAATATACCCCTGCTTCATTTAGCAACGGGTGGTCCATAATAAAACATAGAATATAAATGTCTTATTTTATATTAAGTGGCATTATATCCATTGAACTGGACACACTCAGAATTTACTTTTTAAAAGGTTAATACTATTGTGTACCATATGACATACAAAGTGAGCACCACCTGATTTCACTCTAAGAGCAGCTGCTGCAACCTGTCCCCTTATGAATGTGCTTCCAGGACTAATGTTAAAATCAATCGGTCCCCATGGAAATGCAGTCAGTCAGAATTGGGCTGTCTGAACTGCTCACACACGGTCTTTGTCTACACTCATGTTCAGAACTCAATATTTAACTGTAGTATTAATTAATGATGCGCCTTGTAAACAACAAAGATCAATTGAAAAATTGCCCATAATCTGTGGCTAATAACAAAATGACACTCATCAGAAAAGCTCTCAGAGCATTTGAGAGATCACAATAAGCCAAGAAACTTGGATTCAGAGGATCCCCAGGCAAGAGATATGGCTGTAGTCTGGGGAGGTCAGGAACAGTGACATAGAGCATGCCCACTTAGCTTGGACCCACACACACAAATGCAAATAAGTGTTGTGCCACCATAGTGAAAATAAAATCTATGTGCTATCCTCCCAGTGACGGGACAGCAGAGGGTAAAGCAATAGATGTCAGAGGTTGGAATGATGGAGACCCTCGTTATGCATCAGTTAAACTCTCAGAACTGTCATCTGCCACGACGGAGAGGTAGGTCATGTGCCTGTTGAGTATATGGCTTAGGGAATGTGGCTGGAAAGAGCCAGAATTTAACAAGGGAATAAAAAAAATGTGAACTTAGGAAAAACAGTGGGTAGTTTACAACAAAAATGAAAGGCAACAGAGAGAGTCTAAGAAAGTAGCCCAACAGCTGAACCCGACAGTGAAAGATAAGACTGGAAGTGCTTTGAGTAACTGAGGCCTGTTGAGATTTCTCAATTAAGCAGAAGGACTCGATCCCACAGCAAAGAGTAAATTAAGGATGCTCTCTTCCCACCCAAGCCTGTTTCAGATGATCTCAAGATAGCTGCCTTTAAACTGAAAGACAGAGGGAAGAAGACAAATAAGCCAATAAATAAGGCTGGCTTAATCACATGATTATTTAGGCAAGAACTATGGATGAAGTTAAGGACACATGCAGTTATATACATGCAAGTAGATCAGATGCTTGTTGAGTTTTTGACAAAATCATATTGCTGAAAAAACTATAATCCTGGCCTTAAAAAAAGAAAAAAAAAAGCTTATAGATCTTAACTAACCTTAACCCTTCCATTTACACCACAAGGAAGCAAGCAAGAAGGGAATACTACCAGCTTCAGAGATGCCCAAAAAAGGGAAATAGACAAGGAAAATTATTCCAGAGAATGAAGCCAGGACAATGGGGATAGTGGACAAAGTGTTCCTCCCAGAGAACAGAATCGGGGCTCATGGAAGAACTTCCCTTGCTGGGCGGAAGTTCCCACGATGGACCTGTGGCGGCCGTGTCTTCCACTCCTCTCCTCTGTGATTGTAGCTTTGGTTGTGTTGACTCTGCCTCTGCTCCATCACTCTCAGTGACAGGCCGGGACAGGGCAAGGTGTGTGACTTCTGGGTCACACTGAGCCACACTCAGAACTGATGGTTCAAACTCTAGGAATTAGAGCTGATGCATGCATTGGACTTTGGAAAGAGAAGTAAGGATGGCCAAGTGTAGGACAAAGGGTGTGCAGAGATTTTGAGTGTCCATGGGGTGAGATTGTGGCAGAGGCAAGCAGCAGCCCACCAATTCAAGCTGCTTCCTCCATAATGCTGAGCAGCCACTGGGAGGCAGCTATCAGGTCAGGGACTGCACTTCCCAGCTTCCCTCTTGCATTTGGGTATTTCTACTCTTGCACTTAGGTGTATTTGCAACTTCGTTAGGAATATACAGAGAAGAGATGTGCAAAACTTCCAAGCTGGGGCGATAAAGAGTGGATGTTTTCACTTTCGCTCTCCTTTACCTCTTCTACCACTGGAAGACCCCAAGGTCTTAGGCAATGATGGAGCCTAAGATGGAAAATTGAACCATCACTTGAAGGAATTTACCTGCCAACCTGGTGCACCCAAAATAGACTGTTCTGTAGTGAGAAATATGCCAACTGTGTTAATCCATTGACATTTGGACAGTATCTGCCAAGAGCTAGAGGTACCCAACCAATATACTGACAGAGTATTTGAAGCAGAGTCTGTTCTCTGATTTGGCATTTACAGCAAACTTTCTAATGTGAGAATTTTTGCCAGCACAATTGAAGGGACCACATATCATACAAATTATCACACTACTCACTATAGCCTTTGATTCACTTCTTGAGTGGGTCATTTACTTGCCCTTTTATACATGAAGGAGGCAAAGTTTTGCATTTTACAGTGAACACATGTGATGATGCTGTCACTCTTACAACAGTTTCTATCACCTCTATACTGTGTCATCTGTCCCAAGCAGTTCATCAGAGCAGCCTGTCACAAAAGGTTAATTTTATGCTGGCTGCTCACCTGTGAGTATGGACAATTCCCTCTCGAGGGCCCTAGGGCACACTAATTGAGAACCACTTGGTGCCATGTTGGAAATATCCAGGCATCCCTCATAAGTTTCTCCAAGACAGAAAACGGGATCTCCATGAATAAATTGCCACTAGGGCAATTCTAGCTTTCACTTGCACAGGAAAGGAGTTCTTCAAAGGTCAAATTTGACTTTATGGCTCAAGGTGAAGAACTGCTGAAGTTGCTGTTTGCATTTCAGAGCGTTAGGTGTCCCTGGGGTTGGGAGGGGAAGTCACTGCTACACTAACAACTAGGACAAAACAGGAAGCAGCCTGTGGTGATGGAAGGACAAAAATCAGTAAATATAAAAAGATGAATAAAAATAATTAACAGCATAAATAAACAATTACATACATACGAAGAATCAAACCATCCAGTTCATATTAACAAGAGTTGACTTTTCAGGAAATTCTTGCCCAGGGAGGAAAAGTTGTTGAAACTACGAACTTGCCAGAAGATTCATCAATTCTTGAACGGGAAATATCAAATGGCAGCTCATACCCCAGGACCTTTGGTACCCTTCTCCTCCAACTCCTCCAATATGAATACTGATCCTTGTTATGGCCACCAGTTCTGAACTATCAGATCGTAACTCTTACCTAGTCCTAACAGAGATTGCAATTCCAGTGCAATCCAGATTCACAGTCTCAGTGGACATTCCAACTTGCCCTTCTCTGAGATGCGGCAAGACCATATCCTGCTGTTGCTCTCTTATCATGGTGCTATGAGCTGAATGTCTGCATCCCCTTAAAATTCTCAGTGTGCTGTATCTGAGGGTGATACCTGTGGGAGGTGAGTAGGTCATGAGGTCGGAGCCCTCCTGAGTGGAATCAGTGTCTTCATAAGAAGAGAGCAGCAAGAGCTCGCCTCCTCTCTCTGCCCACTGCCATGTGAGGACACAATGAAAAGATATCCATCTGCAAGCCCAAGAGAGGACCCTCACCAGACCCTGGATCTGCTGGCACCTTGATCTTGGACATGCAGCCTTCAGACTGCCTGTTGTTTAAGCCACCCAGTATGGTATAATTGTTATAGCCACCCAACTAAGACACACACACAGTAAATAATTAACTCAGCTTTGCTGATCAGTAGGTCCTTAGTGTGATTTGGGGGGAGTCGGCGCTTGTCAACATGTACAAACATACACTCTCTTCCTCCTTCCAAAACTAATTCACTGGGTACCTCAGGAAAAAAGTTTCTAAGCCTCTCTGTTCACTCAAAAGAAATCCAGACGCCTACATAAACACATCCTCCCAGTTATTTCAGACAGGACTAAGCCTGACATAGTGTGGCCTGAAGCAAAATAATAATAATAATAACCTGTCAAAAACACAGTCTCTTGTATCATTGAGACCCATCACTACAACTTTTGAAGATTCTTGAACACATCATTACAAAACAGACAAATGCATTCACTCTGGTCAATTAGGGGGGAAAAACCCACTTAAACAGAAAGAGTCAAAATGGGGAATAGGTGTGAAAGACAGGAAATCAAAAATTAAGAGTTAGGCTAAGAAGAGAAATCCAGAATATTAGAGCTATAGAGAATTTTTTGGACATTTTTATAAACTGAGAAATCATTTCTCTTCCTCCAATGGCCTGTATATTGAAGCTAATGCTAAAAGCATTAATTTATCATGAGATTTTAAAGATCTCTCTCTTGTCAGTAATGAAATAAGCACGTGACAGGGTAGCCAGACAGTTATTGTTTATAGGAAGATTATTATAATAATTAAGATTAATAGCAATTATTTGTCATGTTTGTGGATTTTTTTTTCTTGGGAAATAACTGAAGCCATATTAAATAACTAATTAACACATCTCCGTGTCTGGGTAAGAATGCATGGATTCACACGATCCTGTGTATTCTCCCGTGCTCCATAAGCAGATAAATAAATAAATAAATAAGGACGGTAAAGCAGCCAGTGAATGTTTTGAAAAGAAACTTCGGAATTAAACTGGTCTCTGAATGGGTGATGGTGCCTAAGACGGAGATCAAGGTCCACGTGCCCTCCTTCGTCACCACCTTGCTAATCCCACTAACGGGTGACCAAAGGCAGATTCCAGACCTCACAGCCTGCTTGTCTGCTTCTGTGTGTATTCAAACATAAAAACACATCTTGAGTTTAATACATATTATATGCTAACTTGAATAATTTTATCTTCATACAAAATGGGATTTTTTTACTCCTTGGTCACAGCACTCTAGGAGAAATCTTAACGCCTTAAGTATTAAAGCTGTAAAGCTATTATTATTGAATGTTTTCCAGAGCAACATGAAAATGGATAGGAAAATAATATTTCTTCCTATTGGAATTCTTTTTTTTTTTTAAAGGGGCCTTGCCATTTACACAGCTCAACACTGAAGGAGGAAAGTGGGGGTGGGGGGTGGGGTCAAGGAAATCTCCTTTTTCAAAGAATGCGGACTTGTGGTCATGGGCAGTGTCTTCACAAAGCAGGCAGGGCCACCCATGACACAGTGGGCCACCCTGAGCCTGTCACTAAGCAGAAACAGAACATGTCACTGGAGACAGGCTGGGCAGTTCCCTCTCCCAAAGCACCCCCTCCCAACAGTGGGCCTGGGGACCAATGAGAGAAGAAAGTCCAAGACAAACCAGAGGGTGAGCGGAGGGCTTTGTCCCTCCCAGCCTGGTCACGGAACTCACCCCTCAGGCACGTGTTTCCTGCTCTCATCACACACACACACACACACACACACACACACACACACACACACACACGGCCATCACCTGCCAAAGGGCAGAGACCTCCCTTTCCCTCGGGACCCTCATTTTCAACCTGGGAAATTATGTTCACTCCACAATGAGTGTGTGTTCATGCAGATGGAGGGTGGAGAGGAAGGGAGGTAGAAGAGGAGGAAAGGTGTTTATGGAGGCTGCTGAGACAGGCTGGGGCCCCAGCTCTGGGCTCAGAGAGGCAGCCCGGCCTCCGAGACTCCACAGGGAGTGCGGGGGCCAGGCGCGGAGGCTACCACCTGGGGAAAGCACACTGTGACGGAAAGACCCAACCCCAACAGTCAGAGGAGGAGAAGTGCATCGAAGGGCTCACGGTTTCAGAGGTAGGTCGCTGGCTCCTGCCTCAGGGCTCGAGGGGAGGCTGAACCTCACGGCGGCAGAGCGTGGCAGAGGGAGGCCGAGGGCGTGAGGCCACAGATCCAGAAGACAGACCCGTAGCCACGCCCCCCAGGAACCACTTCCGCCAGCCCCCCCACGCCCCCACCCCCAGCCCCCCAGCCCGCCTCCAGTTCCCACTCAGTTAATCCCAACAGGGATTAATTCACTGACTAGGTGAAGGCTGGGACCCCATCATTTCTCCTCCAAACCTTCTTGCCGTTGTCTCACACTGAGCTTTTGGGGGGACACCTCACACCCAAACATAACAAACACCCAGCCTTTGTCGAGTTCTGCTCTAAGCAAGAGCCAAGAGGGCACCCATGGGAGGAGGGACCAGCCTCCAACTTGGCCTTCCTCCAGGACCACTCCCTCAGCCCCACCACATGTGTGGCCAGGGCGGTTAATATTCCCCTTGGCTTCTCTAAGCCCAGACTTGAGTTTGCAACCACCCTACTATAGTTTAACAGAACAAAGGAAGTAGATATGGAGGGAGTCAAAGGGAACCTAAGACCCAAAATCCAACATACCCAGGAAGGAGATCCTCTCCTCACCCCTGGTAACTCTCTCGCAAGCACAGAAACCCTGGGCCACACCAGGTCTCTCTCCTCAGCCTGGCACACCCGGAACCACAGGCCCCGTCTGGATCTGCTGCTTCCCACTTCCTGGCCTGCCTGCCGGTATGCAGCATTCTGCTTCCTACCCTTATAGCGTCATTGGTTCTTTCTGCCTCAAAACTAGAACGATCCCATTCTGTAGGCCTAGGGGTTCCCTCTGGGTTTGAGAGTCTTACCTCATAGGATCATGATGTGCATTGGACATGACCACCACTTGATAAAAATCCATTCCTTATATATGGGAGATGGTCTGGTCTCCAAAGGGCCACGCTGTCTGTCCTAAAGCCTTAACCAACACCCACCCTGGAGAAGAGACAGGCAAGGGAACAGGTCTATTCCAGGTACTTGCCCTCCCCTGTAACTGATCAAGACAAAACCAGTGAATTGAGATCAGCTTCTGGGAAGAGTTGACATTTACCCCTGCTTTGGGGCCTAACAGGGGTGTCTATGGGCAGAAAGGGAAAGGGGGACAAATAAGATGAAATAGGATGAAAGGGATGGTGATAGAAATGCAAGACGTACTAAGAATTCAAAAGGAAAGGGAAAGAGAACAGAGGAGGAGCAAAGATGGGGCACCTTCTAAACCGGAGTGAGTTTGTCATCATCTTAAGCACTGAACCCTCCAAGGCCGCTTGCAGGCGTGGACTCTCTGCTTCTGCCAGAGAGGCTCCTCCAGGAGACATGGGCCAGATAGATGTGCAGTTGGGGACAGAGAACTGGTGCTCAGAAGAGGACGTGGGCAAGAGAGGAGGAGCTCACCTCGACAGCACAGGAAGGGGCATGTGACTCAGAGTGGGTGAGGCCACCAGGGAGAGGGAGCAGAGTGAGATGGATGCTCCTCAGAGGATGAGCCTGGAGAACACTAATTTTTAGGGCCAGGCAGAGAAAGAATGACAAAGGGCATGAGTGACAGAGGTAGAAAGAACGCAGAAGGCTGAGGGACTCAGAGACTACGTCAGGAGAAAGCTCAAGAACCAGAAGTCGCACTGGACAGAACCGGTTCCTGTGCCTCTCCTCGGTCCATCTTCAACCTGATGTCTCATTAATCCTCTGAAAATGCCATGTGGCCATGATGTCTGCTTACTAAGAATGCCTCAAACTTTTCACTTGAGACTGGCAGAAAGGGTCCCTCATGAACTGGTCCTTGCAAAACTCTCTTCCTCCTGTAATCCTCCCCTGAGCTCCCCTGCTCTAGCTAGATCACACTCCACCGTGGGCTCCACATCCCCTTTGCTTTCTCCCACCATCCTTTTATCCATGCTCTTCCACCTGCTAGAATAGCCTTCCTGTCTCACTGTCTTGCATGCCAGAGAAGTTAGTGAGCATGCTCCCTTTGGTCTGTCCTATGACTCCATCCATGCTGTCACCAGAAGCTAACACCTCTGTACTTCATACCATGATGGGGTCAGGCACGGGTAGATGGACCAGCCTCTCCTCTGACCACCTTGGTTAGATATTGGCCGTTTGATGGCAACAGCCATGACATGAAATAGCACAGAGACACACGAATATGTGAGTGTGAGATTTTGCTCGACAACTGCGGTAATCTATGTGCTCAGTTCAGGCCCAGAACTATGGTTCCCCAGCAGCTATTAAAAATCCTGTTGGCTTCTCTCTGGGTCTTCATTGTCGCTCTGGGTAGACGAAGACTATCTGGCATTTGCTGTAGCTGGCTTGTGGCTCCTCTGGCTACTGCCTGGAGAAAGCAGAGGCCTCCTTCGGAGCATTTAGAGCTCTCCCAGGGCGAGGCCCAGTATCAGAATTAATAAAAAGCAAGTTAGACTGCGTTGCCTTCGCCTCTGACACAGCCTGGGAATCCTCATCAAACAAACACCAGCGTGGGAGGAGAGGTCACTGTGGATATTCCAGTGCTAACATTCGAACGTTAATAACTTTACCGCGTAGATTAATTTTAAATGTCAGCCCACGTCGCTGTGTAAAGCTAAGGAGCTCGGGAAATAAGGTACGTTTTCAGGTTTCCTGACAACCCCAGCGTATTCCATGTTTGATCAGTAGCAGGGTGGGCAGGACCCGGGGAGAGGAGGGTGTTTCTTGAACAGTTGCTGCCCCTGCAATGCAAACATGAGGACGAAGCGGCATGTGAACCCATTCCCTGCCTAGTTTCTCAACCAGGAAAATGGCTGAGCTGACAGTAATGAGATTTCACACAGCACCGCAAGGCTGCGCGGTCTGAGACCTTGCCCAGAAGGCCAGGTTCCAAGCCCAAACAAATGTGTATGATTTGGTTAGGAGCCTCTGGAAAATAGCATTGGTAATGGAAACACTGGTAATGCACAGCTGCTGATCCTGCCCTGGGGCAGGAGGCAGAGCTGGGTCCCCTGCTGCTGGGGGAAGCTCTGCACAGGGAGGAGGGAGGAAAACGGGGGCAACCCTAGTCCAGGAAAGGGCTCCAAAGGAAAAGGCACACAAGGCAGAAGCTCCAGAGGGACAGGGTAAAAGGAACAGATGCTACACACAAAACCCACCCAGGGCTGCCAAGACTGCAATTAAAAATTCACATATTTTGGATTGAAATTCTCATATTTTAAGAGAACTTGGGCAAAACCCTCCTCCTACCAATATTAGCAATGCAAAACCAGCAGTCAAGACAGACCCAAATTATCATCCATTTTGCAAAAAGGATGAAAATTGTATAGCATGGAGTCCAAAATTCTTCATTGAAAACAATCATTAGAGTGCACCTGGCAGCCCTTGGTCCCACCCTGCCCCCCAGTCTCCAGGGACCCTGGACAAAGCAGCTGCCCATTCCTGGAAGAGCCCCAGGTGCCAAATCTGGGACTGTCAAAGTGACCACCAGTCACCAGGGGTTCCTCGGGACTCTCTTCCAGTTTGAGAAGCCACCCTTATGTGGACACATGTGCATACTGAATTCAAGAGGCCACCAATCCTGGGGTCAAACACAGTGAAGGGACAAACAGGTAGTGAGCCAAGTCTCCCAACCCAAGCACAGTCCCAAGTCTAATGCACCTGGACTGGGTTTCTGATTTTTAAACCATCAAATGGAGTGGGAGAGACAGGAGAAGAAGGGGTGAAGAAGGAGAACCACAGACTCTCAGAATCCAAAGTAAAATTAAACCCTCCATAGCCAGCCCAGCGTGAGTGTGCACTAACAGTAAGTCTCCAAGGAAGGATGCCTCGGACCTGAGCACTTCTGCCTCCAAAGTGAGTCTCAAATCCATCTCCCTGCCTCTTCCCTTCTGTTGCTGTCCCTATTCCAGTCTCTTCCTCTCAACCCCCAGAGTGATCATCCATAAGTGCCCATACTTAAAAGTCTCCATGGCCCCCACCACCAACAGAATTAACTTCCAGCCAGGCTCTCTGGGGGGCTGGTCCAGGTGGCAGCCCCTGCAGGGCAGACTGGGACTGAAAAGGAGAGAAGGCACAAGAAGGAACCAGTCCTGCCAGATAATAAAAAGATATTTATAAGAACGACTGTTACACTGATTCAAGGAATACAAGTGCAAATGTAATATTAATACAAATGGATTCCGAATTCCAGATAGCATGTTGTAAAGGCTAAGTGGAGTCTTTTACTTACAGATATAAGTAAAGATGGGCCTTTATTTGTGTGTCTGACTTAAAGCATAGGAGTTGCCATGATAGTGTCAGAACTTGCAACAATTGCCTGTCTCTCTTACCAGGTTGGCAGGGCTCCTGAAGGGTAGCTGAAGAGGCAGGAGAGAGGAGAGCTTCTGAGTGTTGGCACTAACTCTTGTATCTTAGGCTGAAACCTAGCCTGTTACTTCCCGGCTGTACAAAACTCAGTCATATCACTTAATGTCTCTGAGCCTCGGTTTCCTCATCTACCGAATGGTATAATAATAGAACCTACAGCACAGGTTTGTTAGGAGATTTCCATGAGATAATCTACATAAAACATTTCATCCACTGCCCCAAGACTCCATCCATGTCCTTTATGTTTTGGGAATTAAGAGATCAGGATTAAAAGGAAGAAAATCCCACCTGAGGTCACCTAGGGAGCTGGTGACAGAGGGAGGGCTGCACGTCTGAGCTCCAGATTCCCCACCCAGGTTCCTTCCCTTTGCTGCAGAGGCTGCGGCAGAAACATTACATCAGGAGCCAGAAGATAATAAACCTAATTGGGCCATTAGGACCAGTCACTTCCCTCCACATTGAGCCTTTGGGGGATGTTATGGGTGATCAATATAATAAATAACACTGCATAGTCTGAGGCACCTCTCAAGGGAACATCTTGGAAACCAAGAGGAGAAAAAGACTGAGATCATCACAAGAGATTCAGCTGAGAAGAATGAGTGCTGAGGATTCCTGGGGTTCTCCTCGCCTACTTGGCGTCACTCTGTGCCAGAGACAGAGGACACAGGGGGATGCCAAGGATGGAGGACAGGGAACCCAGCTGCCTCAGGTTCTTCAGCTCAGAGAGTTTGTCATCTGAGGTCCGCCTCCCAGTCATGCCATCCCTGCTGGGACCTGGTCCACAGGTAAGTGAGGTAGGCAAAGGTTTTCTTCCCTCTGGACTGGACCTAAAATGCCTGAGAAAGTCCCACAGGACACGGCCACCTTCAGTGACATGCTCACGGCATTCACTGGCTCACCAACACTAGAACCTGTCTGGGATAAATATTCCTCTGATTCCTTAGAAAAGCTCCGGGTTCAAAGGGCATTGTTGTTAGAACTTATAGAACCCGTGTACAGGGAGAACGAAGGGTCCTCTGGGAAACCCTAGCTATTCCTGCCTTGCTGTGCTGACCAATGCACAGAAAGGCACAAGTCCCCACTGTTCCCCTGGGATTCTTCTGCAAGTCAGGTCGTGACTTCAGATTATAGAAAAGACATTCTGAGAAGCTTATATTCTTCTTATATTCACAGATGACCCTCGTGGACACGAATCCAGACAGTGTTGGAAGTGAAAGGGTTGAACTGGAAGACTTTGATGGTGTCACTCTAGTGGAAGATAATCATGGCATGTATAAAGAATTGCTATGATGACCTATTGGCCTAAGGACTATACCATGGGCTTAGATGCCAATCTGTAGCTTTTGCATGCAGGCATTCATCCGATGGACACAGAGTCCTCATGTGTGAAATGTTTCGATGTTGCACCAACAAGGCAGAGAAGTCCAACACCAAAAAGGGCTGATTACAACTGTGTGCAGAGGGGGCCCCAGGAATACAAAGCTCCTCAGCAGTATAAGGACAAAGATTTGGTACCCAGGACCTCTACGCACATGCAGAAACAGGAATACAGAATTTTCTCCAAGTCAAAATACTAAAATCCAGAGCTATCAGGATAAGAAAAGTATGGGGGCGTTCCGGAGAAACCAAGAATCTTAACTGGAGCAGAACAGAGGGGGTTGTCTAAGCGAGAGGAAGTTAGATATGAGCAACGGAACCCAGGACGTTTTATTTGCTGCACTAGTTGTGCCTACCTTCCCTGCTGGATAGCCAGGCCAGATCTCTCTCACTGCGCTCTGCTCTCCCATCTCTATTAATGCCTCCACAGACATCCCTCAAGCCAGGACTGGGCTTGTGGCTCAGTGGTAGAGCGCTTGCCTAGCATGTGTAGGTTCAATTCTCAGCACTGCATATAAACAAATAAAATCAAAACTAAAAAATATGTATTGAAAAGAAAGAAAAGAAATCCCTCAAGGCCCTGGCCTGGGTGAGCCCTGACATCTCTTCAGGACACCAGGAATGGCTCTGTGGAGAAGCCCTTCAGTGCGGTGGCTTCTGCCTGAGAGCCCTCCATTACCCACTCACAGGGAGCCTGCACACACATCCATGAGTGATGTGTGACAAGGACACCACACCAAGGACAGCAAGGCCCCTGCCTACCCACATCTCACCTTGGGCCTCCTGCCCCTCCACAGAGGGCCTAAGGCAGGAAGGAACCCCGTATCTCAGCTTCTTCGCTGCTGCAATCATTTTCCCTCTGCATCCTCTCACATTGTCTTACACATGAGCTTTTGGGGGACACCTCACATGCAAACCACAACACCCCACAAACTTCAGTCCACACTGGTAGGCACGAACATGCTGGCATCTCAGAATTAGGCTGGTTAGGGAGGTGGGACAAGCAGCTCTGGGTTTCCTTTGTTGTCTCCCCGAACCTCTGAAATACCTTCTCCCGAAAGCATCAGGCCGGCAGGTCTGGTTTCTGTCTCTGAGACTGGCTGAGCTGCATGTGTCAGAGTCTGAGGCTTTGTCTGTGCTGTTCCTAGTGACTTTGGGACCCATCCAGATGTGCACCTGCCCCTACCCCTCTGCTTCACCTCCAGAGCCTGCAACTTTGCTGCTGAGCTAGTGTTCTGAGCTAAGAGCTGCTCAAGTCTGACCATTTCTATGATCCTGTCCCATGACTTCCCAGGTCCGGAGCTTGTCTGTGAATAATTACTACCTCTTCCTGGAATTATGATTGTTTGATTATACTTGTGGTTGCTTCTATTTTAACTGTCTTGGTGAATGTTTCCTGCCATCACGATTATACCTGTCTACAGGGGTGATGGTCAGAATATTTAACAACTGATGCAGCACCAACCAATCAGAACAGGTGCCTGCTGTGAACATCTGTTGCACCCACACCAGAACATTTCAGCGGGTTCCTACCGTTAGTTGAGCAGTTTTTATTTATTTTCGTATAATCACAAAAGTTTGTGGGGTGTTTTTTTCCGTCACCACCTTTAACTCTGCTCTGTCAAAAGCCTTGCCTGTCATTTAAAGACATCCTGAGTGACTGCTCTCTGTTCACTCTTAGTTACTGGGAGTCTGGTCCATTCCAGAGGCCCTCATCTGATTCAAAGACCCCAGTAGATAGGCTGATGGCTCCCAGAGCGGGTGCGCGCCTGGGCCTCTCTCTCACCCTCCCTGCCTCTGTCTCTTCTAGAGCAGAAGAGGAGGTGGCGGGTGGGGAGGAAGGTGTCTCCTCACACGGTCTCTGGTCTTGTCCTCCTCCATCTGTTTTTTTTGGCCTCTGGTTGTGGCTGTCATACATGTGTCCAGGGACAGGTGGTGCTTGTGTACAGGGTCACCTCAGCTCCCTCGTTACTGAATACAGCTCCCTCTGTCCCTATCAGCAGGCCCATACCCCACCTCTACTTCAGACAGCATCACTGAAGCACATGAGAGGCACACCTGGGCAGCCCAAAGGCCCAGGCATCCTTCCCAGGGAGACACACAAGCCATCCTACCCTCAGAAGACCCCCAGGAAACAGCCCCCATCCTCATTCTCCTCATCCTCTTCCTACGGACCACTTTTCTAGGCCCCATCCTTGAGCCCTGGCCTCAGAGATCTCCAGGGCAGAATCAGGAGCCAGCCCCTGTGTCAGGTAGACCCTAAAACTCGACAGGTCATGTGACAAGTTCTTCCAAGATGTGTCTGGCTGCCCTCTGCAGTCCTGAGCTCTGAGGACCAAGACATCAGCACCCACCCTCCCACCCACAACCCGCTTGGAGACCATCTCCTTTGGCTTCTGGGACACAGACCCTGTACTCTTTGTCAACTTGAGCAAAAGTTCCAAGAGAGAGAGAAAGAGAAAGAGAGAGAGAGAGAGAGAGAGAGAGAGAGAGAGAGGTGTGTGTATGTGTGTGTGTATCTTTCCTGCCTCCGCTGAGGCAGAGGGTCTTATGAGGGTAAGGAGGGTGCTGACTATTGGGATGAGGGTGTGTTCCCCTCTGAGGGAGACATCTGGTCCCCCATTGCTGGCAATCTCCATCTTAGACTGCAGGGTACTCAACCTCAGCTTTGGGCTGAGCCGATGATTGAAGGACATCTGGGAAAATCCCATTTCCCATCCAGGCCCCTCTATCTACGATTGTGTTTTGCCTCCAAAGAGGAATCAGCATGTGGAGTGGCAAAAGGAGAGGAGAGTTAAAACCGTGGGGTCCAGTTTGGTTGGGGACTACGGCAGTGACAGGCAAGAGCGGGCAGACCCGGGACACAGAAGGTCTGGGCTTCCCTGTGAATGCTCACCCTTAACCCTGGAAAGGACAGGGAGCCACTCAGGAGGCTAAGCAAAGGAGAGGTGCCTGGAACAGACGCTTGGAGGCTGAGGATGCGAGGAGGTGAGGCAACAGGTGGTGCTGGGCTGAGCCAGTGTGTGCGCAGGGAAGCCTGGAAGAGATGGAGACCAAGATCCCCGCACAGGGCCACACCTCCTACTGTGCAAAGGCTGCTCCTCCCTCTGGTGTCAGTCTCACGTCACCCACCTCTGCACCCTGCCTCTGATGTTCCCACATGGAATGCCTTCCCTTATTCCCCACATTTATTTTAACCCTCCTTATCAAAGCTCAATTCAGAAGCAGGACTTTCTGACTCCTATATCCTTCCTGGCTGTCCCCTCTCTAGACTTGGACCCTTACATTATAAAAGTAGACCTCAAGATGCCCTAGTTGCCTCTCCCAACCTAGGATCCTAGACTATTCTTGACTGTGTGTGGCTGCATGTGTATGCACACATATGCATAGCCACATGTGTACGTACAGGTGCGTGTGCTCCCTGGGTGACCTTCCTGTGTGCTCCAGTGGGCAGGGGGCTTTGGTACACAAGCACGTGCACAAGCTGAAGGTTCTCTGTCAATACTTGTCAATATATGGGATCCAGGACGACTCTGTGTCAGTGTCCTTGGTCAGTTCAAGATTTTTATCAGGAATAACTCATGTGGATACAGCAGGGGACAGTGATGGTCTGTGGGTTACAGAGTGCATTAGCGGCTGGGCTACTGAGGAAGCACCCAGATCCCTGCCATTCCTCTGGTCTCTAACTCACAGACCATGGGGAAAGCTGAGCAAGATCAGCTCCATGAGAGATTTTTCTCCCTTTTGTTGCTTTCCTTTTTTTTTTTTTTCTAGAGAAGGTAATATGGCCCTTCCCTTTCTTTAGTTTACAAAGATTTTATTCCTAAATGAATTATGAATAATTAAAACTCCACTCCATTTGTTCTATATTGTTGTTAATTGAAAAAATTAAAGATGCATGTGCTGCAACCTCCAAGGTGGCCCTGGGAGAATCCAGTGGACAGCTCAGGGGGGTGGTGGGGACATGTGCTGACACCTCCCAGGCCTGCTGCCAGCACTACCTCTAGCAGGGTCCCCAGCTGACCACCGGGAACACTTCCCTTGCCTGCCCTTACCACTTCCCATCAAGCACGCTGAGGATATAATGTCATTTCTTTCCTTAATGCACATTTCTCTCTCTTGCCCATGTAAAAGCCACGAGGTGAAACGAGGGTATTCATCATTTGAGAAATGGAGAAAGCTGCCCTCCTTTCTCTCCAGCAGCCTCTCAGGATGATCCAATACCCCAGAAGCCAGAGCGACCTGCTGGGTGTGGGATGTGACGTCTTCCAAGGACACCGTGTGAAGTCTGAAGTCTGATGGTCAGACTGTCACTCTGCCCAGCCCTGATCGCCCACAGCTGACAAGTACAGACCTGGAGCTGCACAAAGCAAGGTCAATGTCTTTCTCTTCAAATCTGTAGCAGGAGCGTGGTCACCTAACTTGGCAGGTCTTCTTCCCCATCCCCACGGCCCTCCCCCTTTCCTCTGAATGACTGTCTACCACTGTTTGGCTCAGCAGGCTGGCCCCACTGCCTGCTTAGCACCCAACTGTTGTTAAATCAATGAATGATATCCACAGGCCAGATTATCACCTCTAAATTCAGACGCAGAGTAAGCACTATCTTAGGCAGGGTAAGCTAACAGTTGTAAACAGCCACTCAGAATCCCAGGGACTCAGCACTTGTTTCTTCATTTTCCTCATGTAGCAGTCCTTTGCTCTCCTGGCTGGTTCTCCCCAAACAGCAACTCAGAGTTCCAGGGCCCTCCCTTCTGGCAGCCCACCCACTCCCCACTAGTTCCCCCAAGGATTCTCCATTGACTGGTGGGTGAGGAGAGAGAATGGAGGGCAGCTGCCACACTGTGCCACCATTTCCTCTTGTCCCCCTGGTGAGATGCAAGGACTTGCCAGGCTCACCCAGACTCCCGGGACTCTGGTCTCCAGGTCTTCTCCTGCTGACCGGCCTGGATGCTTTCATTGCCTCGTCTCCATGGAGTCCTGAACAATGATCTCACACCCTCAGAAGGGCTTCTCCAGCCTTCCCAAGCTCCCCCTGGCACAAGAAGAGCTATTGCAGCTGACAAGACCTCTAGCTCTGAGGAGAGAATGTGGCTGGGGCTCAGGGTCCCCATCCTTTAGGCTGGTGTCCTTTTACTTTCCTGGACAAAAAGCCCTTCCCCAGCTGCTCTGCCACCAGGGCCAGGCTAAGTGTCACTGCAAACATGAGTAGCCCATTCCCAGGCTGGCACACAACAGGTGAGGGCTGTGGACGCGGCTAGTCCCCAGGACATCTGCCCGCTGGGAGTTTTGTTTCCCTTTTCATTTTTGGAGATCCTGTGAGGGAAGGAGTTGGAAGGCACATCCAGGAACCCAGGGAGAGCCACATTTTAATTAGCTGCTTTTCTCCTTGGCTTGTGAGCAGCTCTTGCTCAAGGCTGTGCCTTGCTGGGAGTTCGGCTTTATGCGCTTCACTCCTCCACCTTTAATGTTCCCACGATCCAATTTCCTTTGCAATAAATAAATAAATAAAATTAAATGTTTTAGTTGAATACAAACCCACTCACTGCAAGAGGCCTGGGTGGCACATCAACTAGGAAACATTCGTTTTCTTCATTAAAGGAGTCAGTCCTTAATCTCCACATTTTCTTCTTCCCTGCAGTCTAGCCTGATCATATGGAAATGAAACTCCAGCCTCCTCTTGGGGGTAGTTCAGCCCCAGAAGCTCAGATGACCATAAACCTCAGCACTGGAGGAAGCAGAGGACATCAAGCATGGCAGAGCCAACCCAGGGCCTGCAGGAGAGCCAGCAGCAAGAGCTGTGAGGACAGGAACAGACTCCAGGCAGCCTCCCCTGGAGTTTGATTTCCTCTGCATCTCAGCAGCCCAGAAAGGCACCTTTGAGGTGCTCCACAGCACACACAGTGCACTCCTATGACAGCTTCTATACCGCTTCTAGAACAGCCTGTGTGACCTTGTGATGCCACCGTGAGCAAGGCCCCACATGAAGCCTACCTCCAGTATTTCTTCCACAGCTCCCAGGATGTCCCATACAGGTTCCTGGGAGGCAGTGGCTGTACCCCAAAGTCCTTTTCCCGCCTTCCACACTGGCAGTGCCAACAGCTGCCACCAGTCTGACTGGTTGGCGGGTGCACAGTTTGGAATCAGTGCTTTTCAGGAGAGTCCAGAAGGACTCCTACCTTCTTAAGGGAATTGGCTTCTACCTTCGAGTCTTTTCAAGATCATCTGGCGAGAGAAGAAGTGGTTTGGTTAATAATCCCTGTCCCACACAGTGCAAACCCACCAAGTTTGGCTAATCAAGGCTGAATCTGAACTATTTGCAAGGCTGCCTTAATTGGACCATTTATGGAGCCAGGGTTTTCTTATTCAACCACCCGCTGATGAGAACAAATGATGCACCCAGCCCTCCTAAGGGTAATGGAGTAAGAACAACCACAAAGCTGTTGGCCTCCTCTCCGAGAGCTCAGTCTAGCAAATGGACCAGACACACACGTGAAAAATTAGATGCAATATGAGCAATGTAGAGCAAAATGAGAAGTGTAAAGGAGGCAGAAGGTAAAACAAGAGCTATTTCCAAATGCACGCCCACCCTGTGCCACCAAGATCTTTAATTTTCACAACAACCTTTTGGAAAAAGGTTATTAGCCCCAACAGCAAGAAAACCCATGATTAGAGAAGGTAAGTGATTTTCCTGAGGTCACACAGCTAGTGAATGAGAGTAGAAATTTCGACCCCACTCAACAGACTCCAAAGCCTATGCTCCTAACCACTATGCAATCCCAGAGGACAAGTCAGGGCAAGAAGACTCAGAGGCAGCTCTCAGCTCCACGTAAGCATGGCTAATGGCCTGGGTTTCCCAACAATGGAATGGGCTATGTTTCAAGTAAATGAGGGTCCCGAGGCTGGAATTCCCCTGCTAAGTAAAAGAAAAATCAGGCCTGAAAGGAGGTTGGACAAATCCACTCCAGATGAGAGAGGCTCTCATTGTTAGGGAAGTGGGATTTGACAGGCCTGTAATTTGATAAAGTAGGAAGGTCAGAAAGGTTGCAACACATTGGCAAAGATGCAGAGTAAGGATCACAGGTGTGTTTGGAGAAGTAAAAAAAGCCATTTGGCTGACATAAAGAAGCTATGTTGGCCAAATCTCCCCTTGCAATAGACAAGCTAGAGTACGGTGCTTGAGTTGAGTTAGGGGGCTGGTATTGGCAATTGCCGGGAAGAGTTGTTCTAGAGTGAGCCAGAGTTCAGAGGTAGAGAACTCAGCCTTCAAGACCCTGGAGTCAGCCACCTCCACCCAGAAACAAGAAATCAAGTCACCGTGGAATAAGAAACTGAGGAACAAAAACCAGGCCCAGGCCGTGGTCTCTTGGAAGTGCCTCTGGCCACAATGTCAATGTTGTAGGTGTCCTTCCTGTAGCCACGTGGTTTAAAAGTGCAGGGGATGGAGGCAAGTGTCGGGCTCACTTCTATGCAGTGGGGCTGGCCTCACAACCACAGGAGACAGGTGACCCCAGAGGTGCCCCATCACAGCACAGCCAAACCCTGGGAGATGAATAGACAATCAGACCCTGAGACCAGGCTGCCCGGTACAGTCCAGAGCACAGTGACATGGCTGCTGTCCCAGAACATCCATCTGGGCAGAGACAAGGAAATTGCAGGCCTGAATCTGCTCTTTGCCATTTTCTAGAAAATGGCTTCACTGGTTCACTTAGAAAAAGAAGGAGAGGAAGGAATATGGGCCAATTCTGAGGGCTAATTGCCTTTGCTATCAACGACAGCCCTTGCTTTTTCCGGCAAACATTCTCTCCTGTCACTGCACTGCCAGGCCCACTCTCCGTTTCCAATCAGCCCTGAAAATAGCCCTTGATAGAGATAATAGGAAGAACAAAAAGAAATTTGGAGGAGCAGAGAGAGGAAAGCAAAGCCATGCCTAACCGGCGCCCAAGAGTTGTTTTCATAAGCACCCTCCAGTTAGTCCCTTATTTGTCTCCAACAGTAAGGTGTTAAATAAATCCCAGAAGCTGACATGGACCAAAATCAAGGATTCTTTGGCCTTCTAAGGTCATAGACTCCTTCCACAATCTAGAAAAGTCAAAGACCCCCACTCTTACCAGGAAAATGTCCAAACATAGGAATTCTGCATGTTAACTCAGGGCTCACAGATGCCCCTGGAAGCCCAACCACAGATTCTTTTTAAGGGATCGTGTATAATCCCCACCACCACCATCATGTGTGTGTGTGTGTGTTTGTGAGTGCGTGTGTGAATGCATGTCTACAAGGGAAGAGCAGAGCTGCATCTCTTCAGCCTTAGTCAGATCAGCATAGAGCCTCACAAGCCTTCCTGCAAATGAGTGTGAAAGTCCCACACCCGCCAAACTCAGCAAAGACAGGCGCAGAGGGAGTCAGCGCCAGCCCTGGCATCTAAGAAGAGCCTGGAGACGTGAACATCTCACCTACAGCCTTCAGCAAGGACAAGCGCATCACCTGAAAGGGAAACAGTGGCCATGGTCTGTGGAGGGGCTGTTGGAGCCTTGAGCCTCAGGCCTGGGGAGAGGGGCCTATCCAGGGCTTGGAAGCTGTTGGTGTACATGTGCATGTGGTTAAAGTGCAGGTTCTGACTCAGCAGGCCTGGGTTGGGGGCTGAGATTTTGCATTTCTAACCAGCTCTGAGATCCTGATCACTTTGGTCAATTTGAATAATTATCTGGTCCAGTCTGAAGCCATAGAGAGACCTCAAACCTCTGCCCTAGCAGACCTCTATCAAGATGCCCCAGGATACAAAAGTATCCTGAATTGAGAGGAGGCTTCCAAAGTGCCCCATGGGCAAGGGCTGGTGGACTGGGACTTCCTCCTAGGTAAAGCAGGGGTGGTGACTGGTGGATGGTCCCTCTCTCATCTCTGCCATCTCAGAGTCCAACCATTGGGGGCCATGTTCAAAGTCAGCATGCCTCATAGGATTGAATGAACTGGGTCAGTTTTCTGGGGAGGATGGGGCAGTGATGTGCACCCTACTATCCTGGACTTCTGGAAGGCAGGAGGGACGTCTGAAGGCATATTTGTGCTCAGAGGTCCAGGTAGAGGCATAATGCTGGTCAGTGGGCCTTTTTTTTTTAATCAACTATATAATTAATTTCATGCTGGATTCTGTGAGCAGGAGCCAGAGAAATGCTACTGGGTGAGAAGGAACTAGAATGTCAGAGAGAAGAACCCTTGCAAATTTTATAGCCCAAGCCTCTTATTTTACATATGGGGATGTTGAGGCCCAGAAGGACATTCAAGGCCACATGGTTAGCTGACAGCATGGGTCAGGACCAGAAAGCAGGTCTCCAGACCCCTGCCAATCCCCATCCTCTCCTGGGCCCAGCTAGAGCACACACTGGTTCTTAAGGAAGGTTGACGGACAGCTTGAGCCCAGTGAGCCTGCGGGAGCTGGGGACATGGGTTGGGTGCCCCCAGTGAAACCTTCCCAGGGTAGCCTATGGCAGAAAGGTTGGAACCAAGGGAGCCCAGCAGCCCAGGATGCAGCGGAGTCCCTTCTGTTTGGAATTAGAGTCCTCTGGGACTGGCCAGGCCTCCTCCCTAGATTCAGAGGTCATTGAGGACAGTCCCAGCCTCAGTCCTGCCAGCCAAGTGGCCTCCGCTCAAACTGGCACAGGTCAGCATATTGTGGGCGTCAGGGAGCACCCAGAATACAGCAGATGAGGGGCTGAAGAAAGGCTGGCCAGGGAGCAGCCTGACATGGGCCTCTCCTGACACATTACAGACTGTCAGCCTAATAGGCCTGGCGCCAAGCGCCTGGGGGAAGATCAGTTCCAATCAGGCCGCGATCTGTGGCCGTCAGACAAACCCAGGGCGAAGGCAGGAAATCTGGCCTCGGAAAGAGTCGGCCTGGCCCTCCTGCTGCCTGAAACGAACTACTCCTGGAAACAAGGGGAAGAGGGAGAGCTGTATTTTCCCCTCAGCCAGCAAAAGGGCCACTTTTCAATATTTTTTACCAAAAAACTCATTAAAGAAGATGCTGAAGGTTTGACTCGCTTGAGATGGTGAGATGCTCAGAGCATCTGCGAAGCTTTGGCCAATGTATCCCAGCCTCAAACTCCTGTCCTCAGTGTCCAGGGGCCTCAGGCCTGCAGTGACAGCCTCTGAGTAAACAGGTCCCTTATGAAATCAGAACCCACTCATGCAGCCCTACTGATCCCAGATCATAAACACCTGCTTAAAAGGAGTATCTGGGATATTACGGATGCCAGGCCATGACTGAGACAGAGCTACTGACCTTTCGGAAACACACACAGGAGCAGATGTACATCCCTAAGTAGTGGCTCGAATGATTGTCACTAATACTTAAGCACCTACTGCATGCTTCCCTGGGTCCTATGCAGTTCTAGGGCTCAAGCAGCCTGAGCTGCTGTTCTCTCATACTAACTTAAAGAAAGTAAAGTTTGTCCCCCTTTCTACATCCAAAACACTGCAGGGATTTGGGGATGGTGTGACTAAGTTTAAAAACAAGTGTTTTCATCAGTCTTTCAAAAAATGTGCAAGAATTCTTTGGAAATCTTTAGGTTGCCGCTCTGTATCAGCCGCCGGGCAAGCACTCCACAGCACTGAGCTACATCCCCAACCCCTCTCTCCCCCTTGTAGCATTTTTACCATATCCTCTTGCTCCCAACTTTAAAGCTGTGAAAGAAATCAGCATCCCACTTCGAGCTCACTGACACAGACCTCACTGCCCCTCCACATGTGCAGGAGTGGCTAACTCCCCCTCGGGCTCCTCTAGAAGCCTCAGTTTCCTCAGATGTTATTTGTACCTCTGATTTAGGATTGGTCTAAAAGTCGCTGGGCACAGGGCCAGCACCAAGGGAGCCCTCAATAAATGGAGCTATGTTGTCAAAAAGATGAAAGATAACAAAGCGTGGGTGAGGATATGGAGAAAAGGGAACCCTTGCACACTGTTGGTGGGAGTGTAAATTAGCACAGCCATTATGAACATCAGTACAGAGGTTTCTCGAAAAACTAAAAACTACCGTATGATCCAGCCATCCCATTTCTGGGTATTTTTCCAACAGAATTGAAGTCAGTGTGTCACAGAGACATCTGCACCCCCCTGGTCACTGCAGCATTACCCACAATAGGCAAGACGTGGAAACCACTTAAGTGCCCATCAACAGGCGAATGGGATTTAAAAAAAGAAATATGTACATACACATAATGGACTACTATTCCTTCTTTAAAAAAAATAAATTATGCCATTTGCAACAACATGGAAGTATCTAAAAGACAGTGTTCCAAGTGAAATAAACCAGGCACAGAAAAACAAATACCATGTGATCACATTTATTCTTTGCTATAATTTGAATATGTCCCTCCAAAATTCAGGTGTTGCCAATGTGACAGTATTAACAGGTGGAGCCTTTAAGAGGTGAATAGGCCCCAAGAGCTCCTCCCTCATGAATGGGATTAAGACCCTCATGAAACAAGAGTTTGAGAAGAAAATTGATTCTCTGCTTCTATTGGCTGATGGGGTCTTCGCAAGCTGCAAGTCTGCAGTGAAGGAAGCCCAGTTTAGTGTAAGCAGCTAATCATAGCCGGGAATGCCTACCAGCATCGACTCCAAGGGTTGCTTCCAGTAAGCTGGATGCTTCTCCACTATAATCAAGTGGCACTTTGCAACTTTGTTGGGGGCTGGGAGTGGGGGCAGCGGCGGTGGTACCAGGGATTGAACTCAGGGGCACTTGACTACTGAGCCACATCCCCAGCTCTATGTTGTATTTTTTTAATATTTATTTTTTAGTTTTCAGTGGACACAACATCTTTTTATTTATTTATTTATTTTTTTATGTGATGCTGAGGATCAAACCCAGCGCACCCTACGTGCCAGGCGAGCGCATTACCGCTTGAGCCACATTCCCAGCCTCCCTATGTTGTATTTTATTTAGAGACAGGGTCTCACTGAGTTGCTTAGCACCTCACTTTTCCTGAAGCTGGCTTTGAACTTGCAATCCTCCATCCTCAAGCTGCTGGGATTACAGGCGAGTGCCACCGCACCCGGCTTGCACTGTGCTCTCAATGACGGGCCATGCCCTCCAGTGTGTTGTAACAGGATCCAGCGGCTCACCGCCAACTTCTTCTCAGGTTCTCGTGTTGGAAATCTGAAGAATGAAATTCACAGGACAATGGAATGCAAGAGTGAAAAGAGTAGAATTTTTTTAAGTGTGAAAAACAGAAACAGAACTCTAACAAGGGTTACTGCTTGTGTGTGCCAGGCTAAAAGTTTATATAGCACTTGGATTGATGCTATTCTGCCAAATTTATGCTAATTGGGGTTTGGAAAAGCACTACTGGTTAGCCCTGCAGTCTGAACTTCCATTCAGGTCCACTCCACTTCCGTTTTCTCACTGCTTGTCAGGAATTAGGAGGTTAAGGTCATCGGATAGTGAATGCTCTGGGTTCGGGGCTGCAGAGCTGTGTGGAGCAGGTGTCTGTGCCAGCTGTGACTCGTGCTTGCCAAACCCACACTCCAGCTCACCCTGGCTTCCTCTCCACAGCTCTGGGAAAAAGGCTTGGCTTCACTTATTTAAAAATTTTTTTTAAAAAAGATTTCAAGCAGTGTTAGATCAGATTGCCCTTCTGCATCCCTCCATGTAAGAACACAGTGATCCTCCTCTCCAAAAGATGCAGCAATAAGGTGCCATCTTAGAAGCAGAGAGCAGGTCTCAGCAGACAAGCAAACATGCTAGTGTCTTGTTCTTGGATTTCCCAACCTCCACAAGTGTGAGAAAATAAATTTCTTTTTTTTAATAAATCACCCAGCCTCAGGTATTTTGTTATAGCAGCACCAAATAGACACATATGGAATCTAAAAAGGGGCATGTGGAATGTGGAATGTAAAAGTCAAACTTATAGAGGTAGAGGGAAGAATGGTGGTTTCCAGGGACTGAGGGGATAGGAAATGGTCTGGGAAAGAGGATATATCATTTGAGTGAAGGGGAATAAGCTCTGGTGATCAACTGCACAGTGACTAAAGTTAATAATGATGTAGTGTGTATTTCAAAATTGCTTAAAGATTGGATTTTAAATGTTCATACCCCAAAGAAATGATAAGTATGTGAGTTGATGATAGCCTGATTTGATCATTCTACAATGTACACATATAACATCACAATGTACCCCATAAATATATACAATTATTATTTGTCAATTATAAATAAATAAAATGGTAGCTATGACTGTGGTCCTAGTGGAGAGAGAGTTTAATGTGGACTCAGGCACCCAGTTTCCCTGGCTGAATCCTCTCTGCTCCTACCTCCATCAGGCATGGATGATCATAATAAACGTAGAACTGGAGACCACTGGGTTCCAGGTGTTCTTTGCTGATCAAGAATCGCCCTTGTTTTTGGACTCTACCATCCTAAAAATGACCCAGTGAGAGATGACATCCCAGTGCACGGTCTGGGTAGAAGGCCTTGGACCATGCCTGAGCTCTGTTATTGGACTGCAAAGGCTCACTGCTGTGTGTGATTGCTGGGTTTATTAAAGCACAACAGAAAATGACTTTGTCAATCATCTCCAAGGGAAGGGGGTCTGGCAGAATTTTAAGACTTCATTGGTGCTGCCATCGGGGCCCCATCGTTGGTACAGCCTATTTTTAGCATACATTATAGACACTCTCTTGCATTGTCAAAACTGACAGATGAGCATGCTCCTGGCCCCCACAGAACCACTCGCTCCATTGTGAATATGCTAGAAAATATTAAACGAGCTTCTCCAGAGCGCCACAGTCTCTAAACTCCATGGCTTGTGCCTCCATCCTCGGAACTCTGAGACAAAGGTGACTTGACCTCTGAACTCCATGGCAGAGGCCATCGTAATGGAAGACTCATCCAGGCAAAACTAAGTCTGGGGAGTCCACTTAGGTAAAACACTGGTAACACTGCCTATTATAAGAGGGACAGGATGAGATCACCCCTGGTCATGGTGGCCTGGAAAGCCACCCAAAAGTCCCCACCATCCTCTCTCATCCCTGTGTGCCCGCTCCTTGATCTCATCCCACTACAGCCATAACCTGGGGCCAGCTAGGGAGTTGGAAGCTCAGTTAAAGATGAAGATGAGCCCACTCCTCAGGAGCTGAGGTTTTCCTTGTCGGTTTAGTTCATTTGCCACTTTCGTTGTGGATCCCCGCCACTAGCTATGCCATATCTGACTATACTTGCTTCATAGCACCCAGTAGGTTATATTCTGCCCAAAGTGTTTTTTTCCTTCTCATCACCTGGCTAATTCCACCTTTTAGAGCTCTACAGGAATATCACGGCTACAGCCAGACTATCTATCCCTGGCCACTTAACCTAATATAGTCCTTCTCGTATTGGCTCCCAGAGCACGTTGATCTTTTCCTGCAAAAAATTATTGTTTGCATTTATTGCTCATTAATTTCCTTCATTAACTTGCAAGTTCTCCACCAGCAGGGACATGATCGTTGTGTTCACCACTGTCTACCAGCCCCTGGCACAGGCTGGCACAGGGTCCAGCACAGAGCAGGCATTCATTAAGTGATATTCTCTGAGTCAAATGAATGAATGCATGAGTGAATGAATGAAAGAATACAGGGGCCTGTGAAAGTCTAAGGAGAAACTTTTATCACCTGGAACAGGTAAAACACATGCTCTTCATGGAAATAACTGAGTAATGCAATTATCTGTCCTTTAGGATGACTGAGGAAGGGTCTAGCGATGGAAAGGAAGTCCAAAAATATGTCTTCAGACATTGAGGAGTGCAAGCAGGTCCACCATTCAAGGCCACCATAAGTCTTTCTACCCTAAAGAAGCAAATATCTAATCAAATTCAGGGATTTCCAGTCTGCTATCAACCAATGCTTGGTGGACCCAACACAAGCCTCCCTCTTCTTGGGAGGCCTCCCCTGGCCTCCCCAGCTGATTTAAATGTTGGATTTTAAGTGTTCTCACTCCAACAAAATTATAAGTTTGTGAGATGATGACCTCTTCTCTTCTGGGCTCCTCTGATACCTCATTGTGTCACTGTGAGGGCCTGTCTCATTTCACCTTTTCCCCTTGCTTCCCTAAAATGTGGGCTCTGAGAATCATCCAATGTCACTGTAACTAGGTCCATAACTAGTCGATTTATGAGCCATGATTACAGGAATAGTGTTTGTCAACCGAAACAGCCGATAAGAGCCCATGTGACACAGAAGAATAGGAATGTAGGGTAAAAATAAAGAAGAAACTAGCAAGCGGCGTTCTAGCCACCCACTCCAGAATAGCTTTGGATCTGGTTCCATTTCACTTGGTCATCTGAGCCACCGTGTGTCCCCAGTGTGTGCCAAGCACAGTGCTGGGGACTGGGTGGAGGATGGCAGAGGCAGGTGAGAGTAGGCAGGTCCACCAGGCTCTGCCTGGCAGAAGCTCCCACTCTAATTAGCATGAAAGACAGGCACTCAGGCACTGAAGCAGGCCAGAAAGAGAACTGAGAGGAACCTGAATGTACCTTATGCCTGGCAGGGTCCCCAGGGAGTCAGCACCTAGTGCTGGAATCCCTGGAACATTCTTCTCTTCCTGGGAGCAGGAGTGAATCCAAAATCCAAAACATGATGAATAAGAGGTAGAGCAGGCACAAGAGAAAGTGGCCCATCCAGATGAATGGGAAAGAAGAAAAGACGCACTGGGCCATCCCTCCCGAGGGGAGGAGAGCCGGGAAGGAGTCAGACCCAGGAATCCTTTTGCAAAGTATTCCTTGTAGAGCAGAGGCTTCCAGAGCACGTTGGAACCCAGAGACCCCACCCCAGGCAAAAGGAGGAGACATAAAACTCCTGGTCACCTCACAATCCTAAAAAGAAGAGGAAAGGAGGGGGTCCAGAGAGAGGAGTCGGCAACAGAGAGCATGTGAGAGCTCCCGAGAGAAAGGCACAACAGTAGCCTCCTACAAAATAGGTCCAGCCTTGCTCTCAATCCAGGGCAGCTGCTAGTCTTCTTTGGAGAGGAGTTCACTGTCCACAGCTGTGGAAGGTTCTAGATTTTTGTCCCACTTGCAAGTTAATCAGGTAGCTTGCTGCAGTGTTATGGATGTTGGCAAAAGACATGAGACTCCTGGGTCCGAAACAAAGCACTTCATTTCTCAGAATATAGCAAATAGCACAAATATCACATTTTCATGGACCCCTTGTGCCTGCCAGGATGGCCATGGGGAGGGTCCTAGATAGATGCGATACAACAGCCGGTTCCCTTCACATCTGAGGGATGTCAAGCTTCGAAAACCCAAACCCTTTGAAATGGTGGGAGATATTATCTGGTGGGAAATATTATCTGCACTGATCTGGATGATAAAAAATACCTCTTACCTCCAGAGGGAGGCACTATATCTCCCAAAGTTGTACATTATACAAATATCCCCAAAGGAAGAGTCTAGAACAAAGGCCATCAGGGCCTCTGTGCACAGGTGTGCAGACATGCCAGAAGCCCATAGAGAACTGTCTCACAACACTCAGAAGCTGCAACGTGAGAGCTCTACCCTCCCTTGACAGCTGCTATCTCATCTCTGGGGAGAGCTCAACAAGGAGAAGCAGGGGTGCTTGGAGAAGAGAAAGTTCTTGAGCCTGACCTCAGGAAGGAGTGACAGAGACAACCTCACACTAGGCGCTGGCTGTTCTCAGAAATGCCTCCTCTGAGTTCTACTGTAGAGCACGGGTCAGCCGGTGCGCAGGGAAGCAAGGAACTGCGCATGAGCAAATGGAATCCACCTGCCCTCCCCGGGGGGAAAGATGGTCAAAGGTTTATTTTAGGACTACCTAGAATCTGAGTCACATTTGAGGTGTTCCACGGCCGCTCATTACAAACCCTAATGTGTTTCCAATCCGTCTGTGTCACACCCTGCGCACACTCTCCCCGCCCCCACCCCCAATACTGGCATTCCAAAGGATCCCCGCCTCCCCCCCTCACGTCCTGAGCACATGTAGGGGGATGGGTACCCGGGAAGGTGCCCCTTTGCATGACACATGAGTAGTGATGAGAAAGTTCACCCTGGGCCATCAGTTTCGTCTTCCAGGTGCACTTGGATGGCAGGAGGATGGCCATTTTGGTGACTCTTGGCACCCTTCTGCCTTCTCCTCTTGGGGCCTCCCAGCAACCAGAACCACCAGGTTCACTCTTCTGACTTCCAGCACCCAGGCTGCCCTTTCTCAGAGAATTTACAGCAGGGAGTGCTCATGTATTGTCGCAGGAGTTCCTGCCTGAGCAGTCATTTCCCAGGATGTCTGCAGAGATTTCTGCAGGCCCCTATCTTCTCCCCCTCTCCCCAGGATCTCTTAAATAAATGTTATGTGATCAGTTACGGCATTGCCCCATTTAATTGATTTATATGCACTTTAAGAAGCTTTACACTGCACAGGAAACACATCTATCATAATGCTTGATTGGATTGCAGAAAGGAGAAGGGAAATTAAAATTTATTGAGCACTTATTTTGTGCCAGGTAATGCACAAGGCACTTTACATACCTTGTGGACTTGAATTCTCACCACATCCCTGCAAGACGGGTATTTCTCCCTATTTAGTGGATGGGGACACTGAAACCTAGTGACAAGAATGGACTTGGCCAAGGTGACAAAGCCATTGGCTGGAAGAAGCAGGATTCGCCTTCATGTCTATCCGACTCCAACCACGATGTACTGCAGGCGTTAAATATCAAATGTCTCTACGAAATGTATGAATAAGGAATATACTCCTTGTCGGAACATTGCTCCAATGAGGGAGTGAGATGTGATTTGCATTGTGTCCTTGCACCCCATCTTTTCCTATGACAGAATGCTCCCATGTGCACCACTTAACCCTGGAGGGGAAGGGGGGATCTGGGAGGATGAGTTATGCATGTTCACAAAGCCTGAACTTTCTCTCCTAATATTAGCACTTTCAGAAAAATTTAGCTATTTAAAAAAAAAAAAACTCTCTGAAATTATTTCTGTTCAACACCAAAGAGTAAAGAAAACATCCATCCATTCAATCTGTATTGATAAGAGACAATGTGTCAAGCGTGGACACCAAGAGACAGCAAGAACCAAGGTCCCTCAGAACTCAACTGCTGGAGGCCAGAGAGATGTTCTAAATCTGCAGCCAGCAATTAGGCCTGGTCCCAGGCAGGTGACAGGCAGGGAGCTCGGTGCCAGGCAGGGTCCAGAGCGAGGCATCACTGACAGAGCTGAGGAGCCCTGATCTTCTCTCACCCTGTGGAGGTCCAAGACCAAAGAACTTATCCCTTAACTAAGTAGAACTACACTGCCTCTATAAAATGTTATGTGTTGAAAATACACCCCTTATCATAACATTGTTTCATTTAGGAAATGCAATTTTCATTCAGGAAATGCAATTTGTTCCTCTTACCGAACACAACTTGAGTTCTTCCCTGTTTTATAGTGTTTCTTCTGCTGATTATCAGACTGTCACTTCTGGTGGTCATTGCCCCCACCCACAGAAGGACCTCGCCTTGCTTCTAATTCACTCTGGGTTTTAAAACAAGAGTGACACGCTTGTTGGAATTGAAGAGTCTGAGGTAAGTCCCCAAGCCTGGAGGTTAAATGATTAAATCCCTGGGATGCAGGGTTAATACTTTGTGACATCTCTTTCTGTCTTCTAGGGGAACATCTTGCTTCCAACCTGAGCCTTAGAGCTGTGATCTAGGCAAGGGAATTTACCAGATAATATGAAGGCTTTCTGCATCAGGATGAATCAAAACAAAATTGAAATAATCATGTGAGGGCGACTTTTAGGTGGGCATATTTTCACAACTTCAGGGGGGGCAATTGGATATTCAAGAATTAGAAGACAGAGCAAATGTGAAAACAAGTAGAACTCAACAGAACTGGCCTCCCAGCTTTTGCGTTTATTTAAATTATCCTAGAAAGAAATCATCTGTTCTACAGCCAACTGAAGGAAACTTCACTGTGGTTCTGCAGGCAGCAAGCTGCTCAGGTCTCACCAAAGAGTTTCCAAAACACAATGAGTTTTTACTTTTAAAAATGATCAGAACATTCAGTACACAACGAAAAAAAGGTAGCAACCACCCTGCTTGGCACCCTTTTCTCAAGTGTGAGTGTCAAATTCTTTAAAGCTTGAAATTAACAACGAGGAGCTGTGATTTTTGTGTTTGTTTGTTTAAAAGACCAGCCGAGATTTTTCTTTTTGCTTGTTTAAGCTTCATTTAATTCAAGCTCCAATCTGCCCCTCTTTGATTGCATTTCCAAATCCTAAATAAAAGTGATAACTCTTTCTGCCAATTGTAACAAACTGCTGGTGCCAGTTATTGCTTTTCGGAACAAAAAAAAAAAAAGCAAAAAAAAAAAAAATCTTTTAATACTTAGCTGACAGCTTTATCCAAAAGCGGGAGAAAACCCTGGCCTTTCAAAACCATCCGATATATTTGTAACAACCTCTTTACTGAGTTCATGTATCTTCTTTATTGTTCTTCATAAACAGGCTATTGGATCTCTGTAGCTTGCAATGTGAAAAATGAAAGAATTTCCTCCCATCCATGCCTCTCTTATCTCATAATTGTTTTGTTCTGAGAGGTAGGGGAGCCCCGTATAAATGTCTCTGCTATTTTATTTTGTCCTCTCCAAGCCCATTCATGCTTTTCTCCAGGGCTTTTGACTCCTTCTGTTCTGTTTCTGCCTGAACCTATATCTGCTTACTGTTCTCTGCATCAAACCCCACTCAGTTGTTTGAGATCTCATTTCAGAGGGAGAGGCAAGAGAGATAAGAGTCAAAGGCATTTTAGAAGGCCACTTGCCAGCATGTCTGTGCTGGGTGGGTGGGAGGTAGAGGTGCTTAAGTATGGCTCACCTGACATCACAGAGAACATCCCAGTTTGGGTCTGCAACACCCTCCCGATGCACGAGCTCTCAGCCTCTCCTCTTCTCCGTGCTTGCTGGAGGGCCCTGCCGGCTGAGCCTTCTCCCCGTCTGCTGCAGCTTCAAAAGCTCCTGGCCTCCCTGAACTCCATCTTCTCAGTCCTCCTCCTAAACCTGACATCTTCCCAGCACAGAAACATCCCTTGTTAGCAACAGACAAGACTGAGAGTGTGTAGAAGTAGCCTACTGTGAGGAGGTGGAATTTTGTTTTAAATAGGGAAGATTGTCCTGCAAACATGGAAGATGCACACTCCAGGAAGAGGCCGTAGAAAGGAGTGTGGAGGGGAAAAATTGGAAACTGTTTACTTGATTCCTGTTTATCTGATTCCCCTTCAAAAGGCCTGAGCAATGGAGTAGTTACATGGAAAGAATACCATGAACGTCCAGGAGTCAGGTTTTGCTGTGATAAGGCTGTGTAACAATAATCTCCAAATCTCAGTGGCTTAAAATAACAGGCATTTATTTCTTTTCACTCACGGTCTGCAGCTTGGCTGGGGTTAGCTGAACCCAGATGACCTCTATGTGTCTAAGGCCAGTTCCTCTCTATGTGGCTCTTCAATCTGGAGCCATGGCTATGCAGGGTAGTCGTCCTGTGATGGGAATGAGAGCCCCAGAGGACAAACGGGATCAATCTAGGCCATGGGACACTCTCACTTCTGTACACTGGTTTGTTCCCAGACCAAGTGTCTGAGGAAGTTAAGTGTCCAGTTTCCTGAAGTGGAAGAAAGAGTAAATATTGAGTGAATATCTGTTCAATAATAATCCAGTTTGCCACAATTGCCAGAGAGGGAAGGGAGGCACAGAAGGAGAGAGACTTACAGGGCCAGGAAAACTGCTTCAAGGAGGCAAGAAGTAATAGGCCCTTTGGACTAAAAATCACCGGCTTTTCCTACCTGACCTGAGTAGCTGGAGCTACCCTACAAGGACATTTAAAAGTCACTTTTAGATGTGTGAGCATTTCAGGGCGAGAACAACTTTAAATGCCATCTAGTCCCATATCCTCCTCCTCAAGGGGAGTTTCTAGTAGCATCACCAGGGATGGGGAGGTCACTTCCTCTGAGGAAACTCTACACACACAAAGTCAGTCTTTTCCTAGCCCAGATGGCAATGCCTCAGGTACCCACACCAGCTCTTGGGGGTTCCCAAGCCTTCCCCTGCTCCAAGTGAAAGGCCAACACCGAGTTTCAATTCCTTAAAACCCATGGTTTCAAGTACCATGTTCACCAAGCACGTTTACCATTTTGTGATTGGGTTACTATTCTGAGGACCCAGTACTGTGCCCAGAGCTTCGGGACATCAATCAAAGACTGACAGGTTATATCTGACTCAGGTGGACTTAAAGTTGCCTGCAGTCGAGAGCATTCTTACACATGGGGCTAAACTGTCATCAACCCACTCTTTCTGGGACACTTATTACTCACCTTGCATCCCAGTAGGTACCGTGGTGAATAAATTTGACATGATCCCAGCTCCTGTGAAGGCTACTTGTAGAGACAGATAGTAAATAAATCAAAATAAAGGCCAAAAATATTGGGGCAGGGGAACTACTTCAGATATGGTGGCCAGGGAAGGTCTCTCCTAGGAGGTAACATCTCACCTGGGACCTGAAGCACAGGAAAGAGATTGACCAAGGAGGTGGGGGTGGGGGCACTCAAGGAACTCCGACTGGGCAGGGGTTGAGGATGAACCTGGGATGTTCACCAAGCTGAAGCACAAGGAGACGGTGGAGGATCAGAGACTCTGGCTGGTTGTGAAAGGAACACAGAGGTTATTCTAAGTATGGCAGGAAGCCATTGGCGTCCTTGGCAGGTAATGGCAGGATACCTTTGCCCACTGTGTGGGCCTGGATGATATAGAGAGGATTCATGGAAGTGGGCAGTCCTTAAGGCACAGCTCAATGGTGAAGTCTCAGTATTGAGATGTCACTTGGATCCTGAGCCATGTCTCTGGCATTCCTGTGCACGTATGAGTGCAGGTCTAGTGGAGGGAAGGCCTAACTGAAGAACTTTACATCTGTCCCAATCCAGTTTCTCTTGATCCAACCTGACAGCCAACTGGCCAGCTTTCCTTCCAGAAAAAAAAAACATGGCTGCAGCATTTGTACCATGATTTTATCCAAGCCGAGAGAAACTGTGACTTAAACCATAAGTCACTTAAACAATAGCCCTTGGGGAGATCTCCTAAGGTAGAGAAAGTATTAAAATTCAACAGTAGAGTCTTCAGGGGCCATAAGTTTCAAAGCCAGTTTATTTTCCAAAGCAGCCAGTCCAATAGCTAGGAATAGAGCCTGGATGATGAGTAGCAGGTGTGCAAAGCCACACTTTAGGGAACTAAATGCCATCCTAGTGGGCATTGCAGAGCTGCCACCTGCCTGCAGTCTAACACCCCTCGAATATGACCTCATCCAACCCAGAAGGTCAAGGTCCATGTCCTGCTTCTGCAAGATCTCATCGGCATGTTGTTCAAGACCACCTGCTTGGTGGACTAGGGCCACACCAGGATCACTTTGCTTCTGTCTTCTCCCCGCTTAGTACCAGAGCAGCACGGGCCACTGTGGGGCCTGGATGATATGGAGAGGATGGGTGGAAGTGGGCAGTCCCGAAGGCACAGCCTAATGGCGAAGTCTCAGTATTGAGATAAGAGGGAACTGTCAGCACAGACAAGGCCGGCCAAGGAAGTGCCGTGGACAATTAGAGCCCTGGAGTGGTATACACTTGGATGCACAAGGAGACACCAGGAAACCTGGGGAAGCTCACCTGACAGGTATAAATATAGATGTGGATACAGATTTAGACGTAGATATGGATATAGATACAAATATAGATCTTCCCCAATAGGTAGTGGGTGATCTGCCTTGAGGCACAAGGAACTCTGGGAAATGGCAGCAATGATTTGGAACCACACCAAGGTGCAAGCCTGGCCTTTGCAGAGGGCAGAGGTAAGGAGAGCCTCGTGTCACTCTATGCCTTTCTTTGCCTCTTCTCCTGCCCGGCCTCAAAGGGGCTCTGTCTTTGCCTCAAGCCATGAACCTTCCCCTCCGTGACTTGGTCTCCTGACTTAGCTGAATGACATGCAGACTTCAGAGGATCAAAGGAGCCATTCAACTTACCAATCCCATTATTGTATTTCAGGAGGGGCAAACAAGGTTTAAGTCAATATGCTTAGTATAATCCTATATTTAAAAATATGTATGTATCTAATGGGAGAGTATTATTGGTGTGCAGATGGGGGAAATGTGTGGCACCTATTTGTAAGTTCATGGTCTCTAAGTGTGTCCATTCCCTTTTATGCTCATGGAGACCTTCTACATGAGACACTGTACAAAAACGAAGTGTCCAAGTTTTATCAATGTAATGGAACTGATTTGACTTTTTTCTTCATTCTCTCTTTTTTTTTAGCATCTGTATTCTCTCATTTTTATTTTATTTTTTGGGAGGGGGTACCAGGGATACTCAGGGGCACTCAACCCCTGAGCCACATCCCAGCCCTATTTTGTATTTTATTTAGAGACAGGGTCTCACTGAATTGCTTAGCACCTCACTTTTGCTGAGGCTGGCTTTGAACTTGTGATCCTCCGGTCTCAGCCTCCGGAGCCGCTGGGATTTCAGGCACGTGCCACAGCGCCCAGATGTATTCTCTCATTTTTAAAGTGAACACCTAAGAATTATGTATAAAAAAAAAAAAGTACGTCCACCCACTTGCTCCTCAGTTTCTCTTGCTGCAGTGAGGAACCCCGTTTGAGAACCAACCTTCAGGCTTTTACAGTAACGTTAGGACGTGAAGTTCCTGCTCCACCACTCCCCCTCTGGACCCAGTTTCCCCTCAGTGCTCAGATGAAGCCCCCTGGCCTTTCCAGGCCCCCAGGAACCTCCAGGGCCAGGACTGGGCAGCTCGGCAGCCCCACCCCCAGCCCACGGAGATAATGTGACTCTCCATTCATGAAGCCCTGGAGAGATAGCAAAGGAGGGAAATGGAATTTCCACTCAATTAGTTGGTGATAATAATAAATGAGATCTTTCCTCCAAAGACTTGAAATCCATTGGGTCATTTCAATATGCAAAATTGTTCATTTCAAAAATCCTCTTAAACGATGTGAGTAGGTGGGGGATTAGTAATCAGTAACCCCATTTTACAGATGGGGAAACCAGCACCCAAAAGAGAGCGGGAATTCCTAACCCCTCATAGAGCAGGCATCCTGGCTCCCCAGCCAACACTGTGTTTGGAGAGGGGGCAGTCACAGCCTAATGGCACCATAAGCACAAGACCAGAGAGCCACACAGGTCCTCAGGGGCCTGCGCTGAAGGCACCACTGTGCTCTCCAAACACATCTCTCTTCTTGCTCGGAGTTCTGAGGACCAGCCTGATACCTGTTCCTCCTTTACTGCCTTCTCAAGACAGAGCAGAGTGGGGACAGGGTCCAGATGACCTTCTGCTCCCCTCACTGAATGTGCTCAAGACAGGGTGCCCCCAAACCTCCCCACACTTGGCAGTGGATGATGAGTAGATGTGCTGAACCTGGCGGAATGGCTTCCCTGGTCCAAGCTCTTACATTCGCCAGGAGAATGTGCCCACCGGGAAGGCTGCAAGGCCATCCTTCTCCTGCTCTGCCTCTGACTGTCAGAGCTCCCAGCCTCCAGGTAACCATGGTAATCACCAGCATTAACCGCAGCAGTGACAGGAGCCTCAGCAGGCCCACTCTGACCCACTCCCGCTGCAGATGGGGCACCATCTTCCTGCAGCTTCTGGGGGGAGCTGTGGGCAGGCCCTGGTGCACAGCCCTGCACCCCTACTACCCACACCTGGTGTTTGTGAAGGGGTCCAGCTTCCTGAACCCAGAGTCACTACTGGAGAAAGAAAATGGGCTTCAAGCTTGCTTCCACCCATTGCAGGACCTGGGTCAAAAGAGGTCTAGGATATGGTCCAAGAACTTGGTGGCCATGTCAGTGGAGGCCAATGACCAGGGCTTGTTCTCTTTATACCGTACATTTCCAGTTTTAGCCCTGAGCCCAAAAGGAGCTGCCACCTCAGGAGGCCAGTACAGCTAGAATCAGAGATAGCCTCTCATGCCAGGAATCAGGGGCATCCACAAGTCATCTTCTTCTGCCTTTATCTAATGTCTTGCCAAGAATCCACAGCAGAGCCTGTCTTGACAAATCCCAGCGCTGGCCCCCAACTCACCACCCTCCATGCCCCTCAGCTCCACTCGTCCCACATTCAAGCCAGCTCTCCCACTTTCCATGTCTCTAACTCTGGCAGCACATCCTACCAGCCTGCCCTGTCCTCACCCCTCTGTCCCCTTTCTTCCTATTACGCACTAAACTGCTTTTCCAGGGTGGCACCGAACTGAACCATTGCTCAAAACCAAGGGACCTGTCCCTTGCAGCCCTGAAACTGTACACAGGGAAACATGACCTCCTCCATTTTTGTGGTCCTTGTGTACTGGAAGCAAAGGTCAGCTTCTCTTCATGGAGTCCCTGCCCTGCCCAGCACCCCCTCCTCACCCCACCCCCAGGGTTGCACAGGCCTGAGACTGCCTCCCAAATTCCTGGCCCCCCCACCCCCCCCCCAAAAAAAAAGAGTTCTGCAAATTGTGCCAAGCAGTGCTAAGGATTCTTGGGTCCAGCTTCTTCTGAGAAATCTTTAAATGGAAAGGGCAAAAGCAAAGGAAACCAGTTTCCCAGGAACCCCCAAAGCCCTGGCATCGGCCCAAGCTTTGCGGCCCCGAGAGCCCAGCGCTGGTGACGAGGACGACGCGGTGCTCCCTCTAGTGGTGAACGTCCCGCACAGAGCCCAGCGTCTGTCAGGAGCCTGGCCTGCAAGTCGCTCTCCTGCCAGGACCAGGCAGCCTGGGAGGAGGGTAACTGCTCAGCATCTTCCTTGTGCCAGATGGGAGAGGTCCCCTCACCCCAGTCTCAAAGTCACTCTCAGCCAGCAGTCACAGCCAGATTCCCCTGGACTGGGAGAGGCCACCACACTGCACTCTGCCCTGGTTAGGCCGATGACAGGTCAAGAAAGCTTCCTGGCTTGCCCCAAATCAAGCTGTGTACAAAACACAGACCTCTGAGCTGCTTTGCAGAGCTGGGCCGTGTCTCATTTTTTCCAGCTTTAGCTTCCCAGGAGGCTTTGCCTGAGCAGCCCTCCCCTGCACCCCACAGCTTCCCAGCCTCCAGCACCTGCCCTGCTGGGCTACCATAGTTGAGGCCTATGCCCCGACCTTAACCCCGTGGGGACTTAGTCGCTTATTCATTTCTGCACCCCCAGCATCCCACAGAGTAATTATCCACTGAAGTCATTCGGGAAGGAAAAAATAAAACACTTATTTGCTGTGGCAGAAGAGGTTTCTCCTCCCTAAGACATTCTCACCAAAGCCTTGTGATACCCAGTCAGTGTCCAGTGAGCCACTTGCAGTCCCCTTTATGCCTGTCCCTTTACACACCTCTTTTCTACCTGCTCCACCTAAGCATGGCCCATCGAGGATAAAGGCCACAAGTAATTCATCTCTGGGTCAGGGTTCCAGAAGAATGCTGAGAAAAGGTTTCAGCATGGGAGGCAGAGCGGGAAGGAGAGAGGGAGGGAGGAAGGATCCAGCTCTAATCAAAGTTGGCATTTGATACAAAGCCCCTCTCACCGCTTGCTCAGTCATGCTATCACCAGAGAGCCAGGGGTGCTCTTAGTTTAATTTAATTAATTTATTAATTTTAACAGCTTTATTGAAATATAATTCATATACCATTAGAATTCACCCATTGAAAATATAATTCAATGCTTTTTCGTGTATTTGAAAAGTTGTACATCCATCACCGCCATCCATTTTAGCGCATTTTCATTACCCCAAATAGAAACTCCACATCCATTAGCCAGCACTCTCCATTCCCTCCAAACCTGGGAGCCCGAAGCAGCCAATAATCTTTCGGTCTCTATGAATTCACTTATCCTGAGCATGTCATAAAATGGGATCATACAACACACTCTTACAAGACCAGCTTCTTTCACTTAGCATGATATTTCCAAGGTTCATCTATGTTGTAGTATATATCTGTAGTCGTCTTTTTTTGCTGAATAATATTCCATTGTATGAATATATATGCATATTATTTATCCATTTATCAGTTGATAGGCAATTGGGTTATATCCATACTTTTAGCTATCATAAATAATTTTACTTTTAAAATATTAAAAATCAAAACTGTTTGATACTTTCCTTGTACCCTAAGAGAGTAAAAGGTTGTGTAACAAAAAATGGCAAAGATACAATAAAATCTAAGGACGTTCTTATTTTGGGGGGCCTTATTTATGTTGGGCTGTATGCTAGGTATTTTCAACATAACATGATCTATTTTTTCATATTTTTAACTATAGATTGACACAATACCTTTATTTCATTTATTTATTTTCATATGGTGCTGAGGATCAAATCCAGTGCCTCACACGTACTAGGCAAGCACTTTACCACTGAGCTATAACTCCCACCCCACATTATCTATTTTTAACCAAAAAAAAAAAAAGAGCTAATTTTTGCACAACCAGTTGAATCCCATGTTCATCTTTAAGCTTCTTACAGCCAAGGCCAAAAAAAACAGTACAAAGAAACATATATTGCATAGTTGGCCCACTGTCACTACTGTTGGGTTGGAGACTTCTAAAATCAGGAGAGCTGCTCTTTTGCTTTTGATCAAGCTTAGCACCTTCCTCGGCATCCTTGTTTCTGTACCCAGTTAACCTCTGACATCACTGATATAATTCTCTAGGAGGCACATGATCTACACAGCACTTTCTCCCCAGGAGCTCTTTGAACCCAGGATGGTAAACTGAGCAGTATTGGTAACCCCGTCTCGTGTGTCTTCAGTTTCCATATCACAGGTCATATACAGCAGGCCCAGAACTCTGCAGGCCTGGGGACACCACGGGGAACAAGCCGGATCAGACATTCCTCTACAGACCTCATGGGCCAGGCAGAGCCGGGCCATACTCAAGTGGACCACTAAATAATTCTAAGATGCAGAGTGCTGTGAGCAGAACTAAGACAGAGCTGGGATGGAAAATATCCAAGAGGACAGAGAGCATCCCCATGTGGAGTGGCCAAAGAAGTCCTCACTCTAGAGGTGGCTTCGAAACTGAGACCCTGAGAAGGAGCCAGTCACGTGGTCAGAGGGAAGGTGCGGTTCATGGCACCTTCACCCGGGAATGACATGGGCAGGAGCTTTGGGGTGGAAAAGAACCTAGTGTGGCCCAGGAACAGGGAAAGCTGCTGAGGGTGGAAAGGGGAGGAGGCACAAGACAGAGTCACAGAGCCATCAGGCTGTAGAGATCAAGATATGCTCAGATTTTATTCCAAGTACAATAAGAATTCAGTGACAAGTCTTGGCAAGAAGAGTGATGGAGTCCAATTTCAGTTTTAAGAAGACTGCTAGGGAGAGAATGAGTCAAAGAACAAGAGGTGAAGCAAGAAGCCCAAATGAGATAGGGGCTGCCTGTCAAGCCAAGGGTGATGGGACCAAGGTAGACAGAAGCAAGGAGACTCGACATCTGCTCTGGAGTAGAGTCGATAGGAATGGTTACGAATTCATTAGAGGGCAAGAGGAGGGCAGGAAGAGGGAAGAGTCACAGGAGGGAAGAATCTCCTAGGTTTGGGTTTGTTGGAGCAGATAAATGAGAGCGCCACCTACTGAGGTGGGAGAGTGGAGAAGGAGTGATTCAGGAAACAGCCAGGGGTGTGTGTCCACACAAAGCCTGCATGGTCCCTGACCTTATGGTCACAATGAAGGAGACTTAGGCAGCTGGCCTGACACTAGAGAGCAAGTGGGCTAAGTCTCAAGGTGGGGAAAAGTGTTCCCATCCAACAGTGAGACTGGATGGCCCCAGGTGACTGTGATATGACCCACCAGCAAAGAGACTGGGGTGACACTAGGGTCTAGGACAAGGCAGGAGACTGAAGCGTCCATGCGTTCACACTCAGTTACAAGGGAGAAGGAAGCATTTCCAACCAGCTTTGACCACGCCCATCGTCTTCGTCCAGCGGTCGTCATGGTCATCATCTTTAACATCATCCTGCTAATAGAAGAAACTTGTTTTGCCCCCAAAATAATAATAATAACTACAGAATAATTCCCAATTTTTATTTTATTTTTTTTGAAAAATCATCATTTACTAAAGAATTTGCCCTGGGTCCACTGAGGAAAGATGGCAGGCATATGGCCACTTTCTGAGATATGATCACATTCTTTCCATGATTTTACCAGAAAACCTGGGTAAAAATAAAAGACTTCTGAAAAATCCCAGAGATGAAAGAGGTAAAGAGAGCTGAAACCTTTGCTGATTCTGAGCAGGGTGACTCACCCTCTTCTCTCGGCCTCAGGGACCCTGTCTTAGAGGGAGAGTGGGCAGTGAGCATGGGCTCTGCTCAGAGAGGAGGAATTCACCAGGTTTTGCTCCAAGGATTGGCCAAAGGTCCAATCATTTGTGAATGATGAGGACGATTCAGATATCAACCAAGTGGTGTCAGTTGGGCTTTAGTTTATGGAGGGAAAGAAAGATCCCATCCATCACCCAGTTGTCAGTCATTGATCGCAATGATGGCCTGCGACCCAAGGTGGACCACGTGAGAACAGAGACGCCAGGAACTCCCAGGCCTCCTCTCAAGAAAACCAAAAAGCAACGGAGGCTAAGGCAAGGGCGCACGTGGCGAGAGCAGCAGAGCCAGGCTGTGCGCACCAAGGGCCAAATCCTCCCATCCCGCATGGCAGGGCATGGAGGGGAAGGATGCCCCGTGCAGGGCAGGGAGGGCAACCACAGAGCAGGGCACAGAGTCCAGAGTTGAGAGGATCCCCCAGGACTCAGAGGATGGGATGTGGGGTGGGGCAGAGGGAGGGGGCCTGCGCCTGACACCACAGCAGAAGGCTGGGTGTTGGAGGGCAGCAGCGAGAGCCGTGTAGACAAGATGCAGGAGGAAGGGGGACCCAGTAGGCTATGCAGTGAGAGGAGCATGGGGAGGAGGGCAGAGAAGAGCAAAGGCTCTGCACTTGGGTGGGATCTGATCTGACTACAGCCTGTGTCTACACCTTTCCATCCTGCACCCCCAGGAGCCTCTCAACAGACCCGGCTGAGCTCTGTCCGTACTCCACGTTCCCTCTCCAAACCCAAGGGTCCCCATAGGGTTCCCTTTTCAGCTGGTTGAGCTGAAATGCCATTCACTGGACTCATACTTCACCCTCCTGTGCCAAGTGTTGGGTCTGGAGGTATGGGGAAAGGGCAGGTTCACAGATTCTGAATTTCTATTCCAAAATAAAACATATGCCCCTCCTCCAGCCCCAAATCCAATTCCCCAGGATAACTGCTTCTCATAAAACCTTGGCATTTATACCAGTCACTTATTTATATTTATTTTAAAAGACCATAAGGAGTGCACAAACCACCTTGTGGCTTATCCATTTACTGAAGGGTTGGCCCCAAATTAACAAAAATTTGTTATTTTATTTAAAAATATTCCTAAAGGGTGCACTTCAGGATACCCTTGTTTGAGGGCATGTAAAAAGATTCAGAAATTAAGATAGTAAATGTAAATGTGCAACCTTATCCACTTGCCAAAATTCTATTGGGAGTACTCACCAGGCCAATTTTTGGCAAATAGTTCTGTTTAAGTGGGCTCACAAGGAAGCTCCGTGGCCTGAGGCCTTGGGGTCACTCATGTAGCTTGGCTGCAAGACCTGCTTGGACACACAGAGAGGGCAGGAGGCCCAACCTAACAGGGCTGGGCCTCTAGGGACCTCGCTCCAGGAAGGTGACTGAGTTACTGTGACCCAGGGGCTCTTTGCCAACACTGATGTCATCGAGTACCATGGTCTTTGGGAAATGACATGGAAAAATTAGAATTATACTCTGGAAATGTAATTTGACCAATCCAGTTTTCTGTTTGTTTGTTTTCCTTTTTCTTTGCCCTGTATCCATCCCTTCTGCCAGGCTGGACCAAAAAGTTTACTGTCCACCGAAAGTGGAGGAAGGCATCAAAGGAAGTCACAGAGCATAGAAGCAGAATATGATGTAAATATGCTCCCAATTAACTGAAAAATGAAAGAGAACATCCTTCTATGGCAAATGAAGGAGACAGGAGAGAGGAAAAATTAAGGTAAAGAGGTCAGATATGAATTTCTGGTTCTCTCTAGGGGTTGCAACCTCTGGAGGTAAGATAGAAATTGATAGGGTCAGCCAGACAAGTTCACAAGGAAATCCTAGCAGACTGCCCATAATTCCTGGCTTCTCAGGCATATCCCAGGAAAATAAGAGGGTCCTCAGAAAAATCATCTTTGGGGAAAGATGTCCTGCATGGTGCAAGGTGGTAAGTTAGAAATGGCCACCACCTCCTCATCTCCTCTTATGCTAAGTAAGAATGCCACAAAGAAACCAAGAAGCTACCTAATGCTAAGCCCCCAGGGTCATTCACCATGCCTGCCCTGGGCCAAGGAAATAGATTACAAGTTACCAGCTGGAGTGCATATTTCAGCAATGCCACCAGGGAGGACCGAGTTGCCCTGGGGACAAGTCGGGACGAGCTCAGTACATGAAGCAGGCGAGCCCATCAAAGCCAGGAGACATCAAGTTGTCTTGAGCCCAGAAAGTCTCTTGGGGAAAACGTGCCAGAAGGGCAGGGGAGTGTGGAAACCTACTTGAAGAAGGAGTCAGAGACCTCAAAAGGAGTGTGGATTTTCACTGATTCATTATTTCCTAGAGTGTGGGGTACAGGGAGCTCTTCTAAAGTAGAAGAAATCAGGCTACCTTCCATTGTCAAGGTTAAAAACTGGCTTTGGTGGTGGGCGTGGGGGGGGTGGTATTTGTGCTTTTGTTATCAATGCTATTTTCCCTGCCATCAGCAAGGAAGCAAGATCAAACCAGTTCTGGAAAATTCAAAAAGCTTTATTTTCCTGCACACACCAATATTTGACTGTTAGATTTCAGCCCCTCCACAGTTGCAGGTCTGTTCTGAATAGGCACACCCAGCAGCAGATTCTCAGGCTTATGGCAGTTCCCTAAGTCCACTCGGGGGCAGCAGCTTTGTTCCACTGGGGGCAGGGTCAGCTCTGTCGAAGGAGGACTGGCAGCAGCCACAGGTGCAAGGACAAAACCTGGTCCTTAGCAGAGTGACCTGCAAGGATCAGTCAACTATTCAATCCAAGAGAAACGAAGTCCCAGGCAGGAAAACCAGGGTAGACCACCCAGTTTATGGTCCAGAGAAAATTGCTAAAGATTTCAAGGGAAGACAGCAACTGGGGAGGGTTGATCTCTGCTGGACATTTCTCAGCAAAAATAACGTCAGCATCACCCTCTGCAACAGCGCCCACCCACCTTTGCAGACTTGACTCCTAGAGAAACAAAGACATCTAATTCCCCAAAGAAGCCAGCCCCATTGTTCTCCCGCTTCTCCCTTCTCATGCAGCACAGGATGAGAAGAGATAATGGATTCGAAAGCACATCGTAAACTGCAAAGTGCTATACAAAAGCTGGCATAATTATTAATATTAGCGGTGGGTTTTTTTCCAAGAGAGAAAGAGAGATGCCAGCGTGTGTGTGTTGATAAATCATGAAAAGGCTTCCTGCCTGGGCTGCCTTCCCTTTCTCTCTTCCTTTGACCTGGGAACTTCTCCATATACCAAATGGGTCACTCCGATGGGGGCATTGTTCATGAGAGCAGATGAATATTCTGTGCTCCTCTGGGTGCCTGGGACACAGGAGGCCTTTGCTTAGGACCTGTGGAAGAGCTGAAGAGACCTGGAAGGGACCCCCCTACACTGACATGGGAGTGCCTGGGTGGGTGGGATTAGGACCATGGCAAATCCTGGGAAGGCTGCATCTCATCATCTATCATCTGGGGGGTGCACCACATCCCAGATGTCACAGGGCAGACACAGAACTAAAGGGCAGGGGCCACCACTCCAGTCCTTAGCTGCCACGATTCAATGTGTGACTTGGGATGAGTCCCCTCCCTTCTTCAGGCTTTAGTTTATTCATCTGTAAATTCTGGAAAGTGGATAAAAATGTGTTTTTGAATGGGTGGATCCATATCCCATGATTCCAAACACTCCCCTACTCTCCTGGGCAATGCAAACAAAACAAAAGCAGACAAAATAATCTTTAATGATTTAGTGAAAAAGAGCAGCCCTATTCTTAATGAGATTCCAATGAGGTTAAGACTGGTTTTTATTAGATTCTGCAATTGTTTAATGTTATTAGAATATTGTTTGCAGAATGATTAAAAATTATGAATAAAATACAGGTAAATGATTCATTTACATCTGAATCCAAAGAGGTGACAGAGCCACCAGAGGATGCAGAATGGAGTCAAGCAGTAAGAGAGTGACAGGAAATGGGTCCAGAGCATACGATGCTGTGTCAACAGACTTGCCACCTACAGCCTCAAGAATGGGAATAAAGAGCAGGTGATGAATCTGTGCCCTTTGAACTCTGACTAGGGCCAACATAGGTATCTCCTACTTCATGTGGAATCACAACTTGCAAAAAAAAATTAAAACACAATCATTGCTAAAATCATACTCAGCATAGCTTAATCTTGAATCTTTTTTTAATATTTTTTGTTGTAGGTGGACACAATATCTCTGTTTACTGGTTTATTACATGGTGTTGAGGATCCAACCCAGTGCCTCGCATGTGCTAGGCAAGTGCTCTCCCTACCACTGAGCCACAACCCCAGCCCAATCTTGATTCTTTGACAATTTTAGATCATTAAAGTTTAAAATATACACACAGGCTTAGACGCACACACACACACACATACGACTTAAAGAACTATTAGAAGTTTGGGTCTTGATGTGGAAAAATTTAATAAGCTCCCAGACTTGAGCTGCTCCCCAGAACCTGAGGGTGTCAATGAATGTTAGGAGGAGGAGGAAGGGGGTGATGGCAGTGATCACAGTAATGGCAGGTAATGGCGGAAGGCAGGCTAGGGGAAGACCAGACCCGGACTGCAAGCCAGTGAGCCCTCCCTGAGCAGAGGGACATTTGGGCCGAGCAAAGAAGGGACAAGGGCTCCACAGGGTGCCTCCTCCTGACCACAGCGTCGTAACCCTAACCTGGTGGTTGAATGCTGTCCTAGCAACCATCTCTGTCCAGGCCTGGACCTCAGCCCTTCTTGTCCCATTTCCAGGCTGCCCTCAACTTTACCACCTGACTCTCGGCAGCGCTGAGTGGTGCTCCCCTGGGAGCTGCTTTTAAAAATAAACCTTTGATTTGAGTCTGTTCCCTGGGCAGCTGTCCCTTTACCTACTAACAACGCCTTTCACCATAAACAATTCTGAGAAGCGAGCAACACTAGCCTCTTCACAGACGGATCAAGCGGTTGCGGGTAAAATGAGTAGGACAGCTGAGTCCTCCTCTAAAGGAGAGGAAACTGAGGCACTGTGAGTAAAGTACCCTGTCAGTATTCACGAGGCCTCCAGTAAGCCACAGGGCTGAGGAGAAGACCAACTCTGTCTCTTTCTCAGCCCGCTTCAGCCAGGATTTGAGGCTGTGTGGCCCACAGAGCTGTGAGCTCCACAAGGTCAGCGACGTTGGCTGTTTTGTTCACGGTTGTGTTCCTTAGAACTGCACTCACCTACAGTATTGGCCAGCGTCTCAGGAAATCTTACTGGATGAGAAATCATGCTATCTTGGGAGGTAATAAAGGAAATGGAGGCAAATGTGTTTCAATGCTGCTTAAATCGTGTATGTTTGATAGTAAAGCATGTTCAAAGAGCAATGTTCACCAGTTAAATCAGCCAAGATGTAAACGGTAAAGCAGGAGAACTCAGACGGAGGGTATTGAATAGCGGTTATTGGTGCTGCACTTGATGAGAAAGGTAGAAGACAGCAGGGGGCGCCAGGTGCCCTGGAGAGGAGCACAGCAGGAAGCTACTGCCGCCTGTTTGGCTGGAGAAGCAAAGAAAAGCCAGAGTCGCCTGGGCCCAGGTTTGGGATCTCCCAGCAGAGGCCGACACCACGGCCAGTCCATCCAGGAGGAGATGGGACCTTGGAAGGTACAGCCTGGCCAAAGACTCCATCCAAGGCCAAGAGGAAGGGTGAGAAATACACTGGCTTCTTTCTCCCTCTTGCCCTTCTCCTTCCAGAGCTGCTGGTTGGGCAAACCCAGCCAGGAGCCAACTGACAGCAGACCTGGACGTTCAGGCTGAATGTGTGGCCCGGGACACAGAGTTGAGCAAGGGAGAGGGAGAAAACAGGCCCCAGAACAGCAGAGACAGATTCTGAACCCAAGACTCGAACTTGGGCAAAGGAGGAGTCTGTTCCTTCAGACTTTTCTTATGTGACAGTATTTTTAGGCACATCAAGAGGGTGTTTTGGATAAACTTGAGAAGTAGCCACCTCTAGACTTGAAATTCCCATTTGAACTAGTTGGATGATGCAGGTTTAGGGGGGAAAGTGCAACAGGAAATGTTTGCACTCATTTTCATTTAACACTGGTGTGCAGGTCCTGGGAGGCCCAGTGCCTAGGGCTCCTGCCTGTGCAAGGACACAGTTCCAATCTAGTCCCCTGCTCACTGAGCACTGGCCCCACAGATGCAAGACTGGTCATCATAGAAGAGGTTCTGCAGCCCCAAGTAGAGACGCATTGCTCAAGTAGGCTAAAGTGTCTGACCGTGCCACCCAGAGTCCTCGATACAAGTCATCAGGAACAGATGGCCTTCAGAGCCACAGGACCCCATAAACCTGCCTGGTCCTGCTTCTCCCCACCCCTACATCCTATTTCAAATGAAGATGCTAGAACCAGGGACTGAAAGATGTTTAACCACAGTCATCAGTCCCAAAGCAGGGGGGTCAGAATACACTCAGATCCAGGGGAAGGAGAAAGAAAGAGAGAAAGCGAGAGAAAGAGTGTGTGTGTGTGTGTGTGTGCGTGTGCGTGTGTTGTGTGTTATGTATTTGAAACTAAATGTATCACAACAATATAAGGTAAATAGACTTTATTTCATAGAGTTAGCATTATAGTAAACAGTGATCTGATTAAGAATGATTATATTTGGCATAACAGTCTCGATTTTAAGACACTTGTAGTTACTACTTACAAATCTTACTCAGCAGAGCTTACTAACATATTTTTGATTATGCTGAAGACACCAAAAGACCCTCCCCCCACACACACTGGGGATGCCTCCAAGAGCTGTAGGATATACAGCTGAGTGTGCGATGGCCTCAGGACATGTCCTGGAAACCACTTTTAAAAATAAATCTCTGGGGACTTTGCCTTCTGTCTGTGACAGAGTAGCTTGTGTCAGGTTAACTGTCCTGCAGAGAACAACTATAAAAGCTAAATATATTGCAGAAAACAGCTGCTAGGAGTCATCAGAGAGTCGTAAAGACAGCCAGGACTTTAGGGGCCAAGATCCCAGAGAAGAGCGCAATGCAGGGAGTAAACCCATCATTTCCATCACGGCTTCCCTTTGGGGTGGTTGCCAGTCCCCAAGAGGAGCACTGGTCTAGAACCACGGCAGTCTTGCTAGTCTTCGCAGACAAAATCTAGAGTTCAAGACTCCCAAGGCAACTGATGTGATTCCGCAATCTGTATTTGGGGTAAAAATGGGAGTTCATAACCCACTTGAATCTAATGTATGAAATATGATATGTCAAGAGCTTTGTAATGTTTTGAACAACCAATAAATAAATAAATAAATAAATAAATAAATAAAATGAAAAAAAAAGAAGATGTAGAGATAATTTAAAAAAAAAGACTATCAAGGCATCCAGAATCCTGGGGACCCTTATCCTGGAGAAAGAGACCATGTCAAACTAAGCTAGTTGCTCTGCGTGTGGCTTCTCCTTGAGGGATTTTCTGATTCCTAAACACTGTAGGTGACAGACAGGAAGCCAAGACACTAAGCCGTGAGCAGCTCCTAAAGGGCTGGGAAGCGGGTCCGAGTCGGGGGCAAGCTCAAAGTGACGGGGAGGAAAATGCTGATGTTGAATTCCCTCCAAGGACAGTCTTGGTACCTAGCCCAGGTTTTCAGTGGAGCAGTGGAGGGATTATGCACTAAGAGGAAAGAGTAGTCAATGCCTCAAATCCAGTCTCCAAATAGCTCAGTTCTTAGCTCAAGGTGATCTGCCCCCTCTTCACCTTCCTGCTAGGAACAGAAAAGTCCTCTGTAAAGGAAGGCCACATTGTCCAGAGCCTCAACACGTTTTCATTCCCAATATCTGGTGTTCACTAGAGCCTTACCTGCCACACCAGGAAACACAAAATGAAACAAACCGGCTTTAAAAAAGACTTTTAAAAAGAGATAAATAGGTGTTCCTGATTACCAAAGACTTTAAATACCTAAAATCAATTAATATTTTAACTTTGATTAATAATTTATCGCTATTCATAAATATTTTCAAAAATAGATAAAAGGTGGAGAATTAGGATCTATTTAAAAAGAAATAAATAGAAACGCCAGAACTAAGACTGACCACAACAATTAACGGATGGGTTGGAGAGCAGAAGAAAGGAGAAGCAAACTACAAGAGAGGTCCACAGAAAATCGAGCAGAGGAGGAAGGATTGAACGTGGCAGGTGGTGCGCACAGAGGGAGGGAGACAGAGAGGGTGGGGGGCGCCTAGGAGAGATGAGGCCACAGTGGAAACCAGCACATGCTGACCTTGAATCCCAGCCGGGGAGCAGAGAGGAAATGTAGCAAGAAAGAATAAAAAGACTAAGAATGGCATTGACACACAGATTCGGGAGCTCAACAAATCAGACACATAAAAACAAAGGAAGCCATTCCCAAGCTCATTATAGTAAGGCTCCAAAAAAAAAAAAAAAAAAAAAAAAAAAAAAAACAAAGACAAGAGAAAATTTTTAAATAGCTAGAGAAGAGAAAAAAAGATCCATTAAAGAGCTACCAGAAGACCCACTCCACACAGGCAACAGAAGCCAGAAGACAACAGAAAGACAAGCTCAAATGCAGAAATAAAACAACTCCTCATCTAGAAGTCTCTACCCAGTGAAAAATAAAAGCAGATACGTCAGCAAATAAAAACTAAGAAAATGTGCTGTTGACTTATACACACTAAAAGAAACAGTAAAGGAAGTTGTTGAGACAAAATGATCCCAGTTAGAAGATCAGTAATGCGGAAAGCAACAGAGTGCCGAAAATCACAAACGTGAGACTAAATCTTAATGAGTGGAGACTGCATAAAACAATAAAAATACTATTGTCTTGTGGGACATCAAATACATAGAGACATAAAGTGGAGAACCAAAATAGCATGACAGGAAGAGAATTGGGTAAATGGAATTAAAGTTTTGCTGGGTGCATATATTATCCGGGGATATTAAATTATTAATGGAAAGGTAGATGCTCTTAAGACATATGGCAAATCTCTAGCAGAGGTCAGTAAACTATCACCAATGCCCAAATTAGGTACATAGCCTGTTTTGTACATCTTGGGGGCTAAGAATGGTTCCTACATTTTTTTTTAACTAGTGAGAAAAGGAGGAAGAGCAGGGTGGGGGAGAGGAAGGAAGAACAGGAGGGAAAGTTGGAGACGTAGGTGACCCTCAAAGACGACAGTATTTGTTATCTAACCCTTTGCAGAAAAAAAGTTCCACAATCCCTGCTCTAGGGTAGCACTGAACAAATAATAAAACAATGTATTACTACACCAAGTGCAGTGGCGCCTGCCTATAATCCCAGTGACTCAGGAGGCTGAGGCAGGAGGATTGCAAGTTCAAGGCCAGCCTCAGCAATTTAGCAAGGTGTTAAGCAACTTAGTGCGATGCTGTCTCAAAATAAAAAAATAAAAATAAAAAGGATGGGGATGTGGTTCTGTGGTAGAGTACCTTTAGGTTTAATCTCCAGTGGAGGGGGGGGCAGATGGGGGGAGAAGAGGAAGAAGAGGAAGAGGAGGAGAAGAAAGAATGATTTAAAACTAACAAACTAATAGAAGGAAAACACTTTATTAAAAGAAGGCAGCAAAAGCAAAAGGGGGGGCCAAAACCAAATCGAGCAAATATGAAGCAAATAAGAGGATGATAGAATCACACTAAAATACCAGGAATTTTTTTCTAAATTGAATGGATTCAATTTCCAATTAAAATAAAAAAGATTGTCAAACAAGAAAAAACACGGCAACACAATCCAACTACACATTGTTTCATACAGACAGAGAAACTGAACGTGAAAGGATATAGGACCACATTCCATGGAAACACCCTGAGCTGACTACCAGGAAAAGCCCGGCCTGGGGTGGGACGTCCTCCCAGGACAAAGACGAACACTTCCAGAGGACCAGAGTAGCGGGAAGATTGGCTAATCTGAAGTTCTTAAAACCAAAGCCTCAAACACACGAAGCAAAGGCCAATCCAACTAAAAAGAAGAGCCCATCCGCGATGGTGGCAGACATCCTTGGGTACATCGTCGGGCAACTGATAGAACAAATCTTTGGACAATAAACCAGGAAAGATGAAGAATTGGATAACACGATCAATAGAGAGACTCAACTCCAGTGACATATACAGAATGTGGAGCCCAAAGACAGCAGAATTACGTAATCATGATATTTTCAAGAGTGCAAGGAACATTTAATAGAATAAGTGAGCAAGTTTGAAGTCATATGAAGTAGGTCCTGTTGGAGAATGAAATACACTAGAAATCAATAGGAAACGCATTTAAGATACCCAAGTGTTTGAAAACTACTGAACACTTTTACATCAGCCATGTTTTGGGAGAAAAAATAAAACAAAAATAAAAATTAGAAATTTCAGTGGAAATTAGAAAATATTCTGAACTGAATAATAATGAAGAATCAACATGTTAAAACTTGGAGAATAGAACCTATACAAGGCTCAGAAGAAAAGTTTATACATCTGAATGTATATTTTAGGGGGGAAAATGTCAGAAAATCAAGGAGCTAGAAGAAAACATCATATTTAAAGTAGATGGGAATAAATAATAATGATATAAGTAAATACATGAAATAGAAAAATATACAACAGAGAAAAAATCAACAAAAAACTTGATTCTTTGAAGACTAATAAAATTCACATATCCTTACAAAGACTGATCAAGAAAAGAGAAGGAGCAAACTACTAATATAAAGATTGAAAAAAAATGTTGTCACTAGAACATCAGAGAGACAATGAGATGATGTTATGAACAATTTTGTGCCAATAAATTTTACAATTTTGGATGAAATAGGCAAATTCTTCAAAATACGCATATGCACACAAACTTGCAATGACTGGTACAAGAATTAGAAAGACCTAATGGTGGAATCCTTTAAAGCTGAATATTGCATTCCCATGATCCAGCTATTCTACCACAGTACAGAGGTCTGTCTATGCACTGGAAAGTTCAAGGGGACACTCTCACTAACAGATAAAAATTTGGAAGATACCCAAGTGCTCATCAATAATAACAAGCCAAAATAGAACAGGTATGCTCACACAATGGATTATTATACAACAATGTAAAAACTGAACGACCCTTACAGTCAACCACAAGGACAGGGTTCACAGATGACTAAGATGGAGTGGGAAAGGGTGCATACGGTGTGTTTCCATTTAGATGGCAAAGCTAATCAATTTTGATAGGTGACAGATGTTGGTCATTTTGTGGAGGTAACACATTGGAGGCATCTACGAGAAGCCTGGGGGTTGTAAGGCACTGTATTCTATCTTGATCCAAGTTTTTGCACTGTGTAAAAATGTAAATCAGGCGGTGCTCTTATGCTCCTGCACTTTTCTGACTGTATGATAACTTCAACTTTGTTTAAACTTACAAATAAATACTAAATCAGTCGGTGTTGCGTGTTTGTTTCTGGGTATCTGTCTCTTTCTCATTAAAGGAGATAGCAGCACAATCTTTACCCCTTGTATGCTCTTCCAAACAGAACTTGAGAACATTCTAAGCTTCCGACCTAAGAGCATGCTTTTTCCTATACCTTGACTGCAAGGAGGATTTCCCTCTTGCATGGGAATGAACAATTATCTTATTGCCCTACAGCCTAGGAGGACAGTGTAAGATGAAGAGGAAGGGGATTTGACCTCACCCAAAAGCCACATCCAAGATATCCACCCAAGGTCGCCTGACTTGCTCAACAGTGGAACTTTAAGACCCGGGGTTTTCTAGAATGGTGTTTGCAACAAGAACCACAGGAAAAGCCATTACTGAATTTCCTCTTCACCTCTCAGGTCTTGCATGAGTAAATGGGACCTTCCGTACCAGGCCAGGCACACACGTCCTTCCCCCAAACAGAGAATTCAGGAAGGAAAATCTGACTGGAAATAAATAAATTAAATTAAAAAGATAAAGAAGGTAAAGCTGTTTTGCCATGGTAACTAAGGTTTGCCCATACCTAGATGTACTTCGTTGACTGAAGTGGTGTTGTGGGTGTAAGTGATTTTGAAGAGCAAATTAAAAAGATTTTTTTATGTGTCCCAATAGACAAAAACATGGCATTAGCTAATGGCATTTGCCATCTCTAAAATAATTACTTTTGTAATAATCCATTTATTAATGAAGTTATCCACAAAATAGATAATGATTTTTTTTTAAGATTTCAAGCACTGAGGTTCTTCCTTCTGCTTCATTTTGCTTTTTTTTTTTTTTTTGCAAAAGCATACCATGAAGCAAAATTTGCTGACAGATTTTTCTTAAGTACAACAGTTTCAGAAATGCATGCTCATGTAGGTTGAATAAACCCACATTCATTGTGCTGTGCCCTTAAATTATTCTCTCTGATAATGGAAATGTTCTAAAACTGGTTGTGATAACAGTTGCACACCTGGGTAAATTTACTAAAAATTCATTGAGTTGCACACTTAAAATGGATGAATTTGGTGGTATGTAAACTATAACTTAGTAAAACTTTGTTTTTTTTATTTTTAAAAAATCAATTGAACACTTTAGAAAGTTTTTTTTTTTCTGTTTCTCCCATCTTGTCAGAGAGATGCTGAGTGTTGAGAAGAGAGCATTCCAGGGAATAATGGCAACTATACAAAAGCTAATTAGCTCCAAGTATGGGAAAAGAAGATTCAAGAGTCTTAGTGAACCACAAGTTGAACAATGAAAAATGGTCAGCAGTCAGATGTTAGTTTTAAGAAATAACATCCCCTTCCAGGACATGTTCTAAAAGTGGCACCTCTCATACCCTAACACCAGAGTTCTGGCATAAAAGTAGTGGCTAGGTACTCCCAGATTTGTACTTTCTCACTTGAAACTGATTACTCTTAAGACTTCCTCTTGTCTTCACCGATTACCACCCTGTCTGTGTCCAGACTGAACCCACAGGCACATGACCCTTCCCCTCTCTGAGGACTGGGTCAGTGTCTGGCATCGAACAGGAGCTCAGTAAGCTCTGCTTTCCCAGCCCAGCACCTGCAGTACAGAAGGTTCTCAAATATGGGACTCCCCTTCCCTTCTAGAACTTTAGGTGCTCCATCAACACCAACCCTATGACAGACTTGATCAACTCTGCCATGGTGCTGCTGGGTGAACCTTCTAGAAATCACTCATTCAGGAGGGTCAGCGGGTTGAATGGGACATGAACCCAGTGGGTGGGAGCCCCTGCACTGCTCTGTGGCCACCCCTGACCACCACGGTGGGTTCAGAGCCCCTACTGCCGGGTGAGCCCTTCCCCTACCCCGTGGACTCTCGCCCACTCCCGGGGGCCCACAAATACTTCCTAGTGCCACGGTGACCCGTCCAGCCGACCACATCCCACACACAGCTCAGCTTTGTCCCAGGACCCAGCAAGGCAAAGCCACAGGCATTGAGAACTGAGCTGCAGAGGGTGGGAAGGCCACAGGGCCACCTGTGGCTTCAGACAAGGTGACGCAGGCAGGAAGGAGGACCAGAGACAGATGCGCACTCTGTCCCAGACCCACTAGTGGCAGAGCCAGAAGAGAACCCAAGTCTCTCGACTTGGCTCAGTTTCTTTCCCGGGTTGGCTGGTGACCCTGACCAGTCTCTGAGGCTCAGAGTCTCCATCCACAGAATGAGGCCCTGGCCTTGCTCTCTCTCTCTCTGCCCTGCATTGGGGCAGACGAGGACACAGACATTCCAACTGGGAAGGAATGTTCCAGCACAAGGGTCTGACCTGGAGACCTGGACAGGCAGTGCGGGCCACAAGGACTCCAGCCAGGCCCGGCGCTCCTGGTCCCCCAAGCCAAAGGCCATCGTCACAGACTGTGCTGCCGCCGCTGCGTTACAGAATCACTGGGTTTTTAACCTGCATTTCTGGAATCCTTTTGCACTCTCCCTGACAACTCTGTTACTTTGGGTTAAAAACAAACTTTTGCAGCTGTGTAACCTTTAGTCTGCAAAGATTGTCAGATCTGAATTCAGAAAATAACACTGCTCCAAACTCCCGTAGCTGAGAAGGCCCAAGGTGACAAAATCCGGGAGGGGAAAAAGCTGTTAGCTGAAGATGCTAAGGAGAGAGCAAGGGCGGGGAGACCAGTTAAATTTAATATTAGCCAGACACGTCGGACTTCTGTTCCATTTTAGAAAAAAATAAACTACAATAGGGTCACCAGTAAATTAACACCATTAAAGGAAAGCAATTATTTGGCTCTAAGAATAATGACAACATGCACAGTGCAGACTCACAGGGATTCAGGGCCAGGCTTTTAGGTCAGAACAAGGTTCTAATCCCAGTCCCACCTTCTCGTGGCAATGCTGTGTGTTTACTCAACTTCTCTGTGCTGTTTCTTCATTTAAGTGGAAAGGATGCCAAACTCTTCCAAACAGTCAGGGATTAGGTTAAATGAAGCAATAAAGGGCTGATGGTATACAGAATAGTGGATGCCCTGAAGATGTCATCACCAAATTCCCCCAAACTGGACTAGATCACCTTAACTGGCAAAAGAAACTTCCACAGGTGTGATTAAGGACCTTGACATGGAAAGATGAACCCTGACTGTGCAGGTGGACCCAGTGCAATCACGGGAGTCCTTCTGCAAGGGCGCAGGAGGGTCAGAGTCAGAGATGGCGACGTGATGGCAGCAACAGAGGCCAGAGGAGGATTCTGAGATGCTTTGCCACTGGCTTTGCAGACAGAGGAAGGGGTCAAGGGCACATAGGATGGGGGCATCCTCTTGAGGCTGGAAAAGTGAGAGAAAGGATTCCCCCTGCAGCCACCTTGATTTTTGGGTTTCCTTCATGCAGAACTGCAAGGCAGTCCTTGATTTCATCGAGATGTACTGCGGCAGCCAAGGCAAATCAAGCAGGGCTTTCAAGTCTGCTTGAGCACCAAGCCGGGCACATTTTTAGTTCTCACAAATGGCAGCCAGTTAGTAATAGCAGCTACTGCTCTCTGGAGGGTCCTTAGTGGTCCTTTTGTCCCCTCTCTTCTGTCCATTCCATGAGGGATTGTCTTCCCCTGACTCTGTCACCTCCATTGACAGGTGCCCCTGCCCTCCCAGCAGCCCACCCATTCTGGACTGCCGGGAGATGGTAACAGAGAGTTCATTCTCAGGGGGATATGAAATCTGGGGCCTTTTCCTAAGCCTGGGCCCTAGATAACTTCTGACACCCCTTCAGATTACAGCATACAGCTCTCAGCTAACCTTGGAGGCTTCTCAGGCTGAACTCTGAGTTTCCCAACCACCAGACCTTTCTCAGTTCTTTAAATATTTTTCAAATGACAGGACTCTGTATTCCCTCCCGGTGACAGGCTGATCATCGTCCTCTGGACACCTTCAGGCATCTCACAAAAGGGAATTCAAAACCAAATACCACCTTCCAGGTGGGGAAATCCTGGGGGGCCTGGAGAGCACCCCCATTCTGCTTCCCTCAGTTCAGCCTGAGATCACGTTGGGCCTCGAGCAGCCACACAGCACTGCTGACTGGTACTGCGCTGCTGGGCACTCCATCTCCTCTCTTTCTCAGAATGCAGCCAATGCCTCTCAGCCCTGACCTCCATGGGGTCTGTTAGGACGTGGGTGTCTGATCCTACTGCTTCTTTTTCATCTCACATCAGGACATTTAGCTTAGCACTGCACTCTGTTCTTTGGGCCTGGTCATGTCAACCAAAGTATTTTCTATGTGCCATCTCAAAATCTGCTAAGTATTAACTAAATCATCTATGTCTGCAACCCTAGTAAAAATCTCAAGTGGGACTTCAACTGTGGCCTTTAATTAGAAATTTACTTTCACAATGACTTTGATCAGCATCTTTGAGTACCGCCATAAAACAATTCCAAATTCTCTGACTAGACATACTAGTTTCCAACTGAAATTACAGTCATCCCTCAGTGTCCTTAGGGGATTTTTTTCCAGGACCCCTGCAAATTCCAAAATGCACAGATACTCAAGTCCTTTATATAAAATGAAATAGCATTTGCATATAACCTATATACATCCTCCTGTATTAGTTAAACCATATCAAGATGACTGATAGTACCTAATGTGATGCAAATGCTGTGTAAATTGTAAATCATTGTTATGCTCTATTGTTTAGGGAATAATGACCAAAAAGACAGACATACATGTTCAGTACATATGCCATTTTTTTCCCAAAATATTTTCAATCTTCAGTCTGTTGAATCTGCAGGTGTGGAGAGCCCACTGTACTTCCCTTTCTGCACAAATCTACCAAGAGATTTCCTGATAAATACCAAGATGAGGTGTGCTTTTCCTCTACCATAGCTACACAATTCCCTGACATAATAATCTAGCAAGCCTACCACAAAACTGGGAATATAGTTATCCAGTTGTGACTTGCTCTTAAAAAACCCACACAGGCTTCTAGAGAATTCTACTCTATTTTTCGTATGCTCACAAATCGGCGTTAACTATTCTGATCAGGGAACTTAATGAGAATGGATAGGACATCCCCACTTCTGCGGTTGCAGAGTCTTTCCCCCTCTTCACTAATCAGAGCTATATTTTGCCATGTCTGCCATTCCAGTTCTCTTCACAGCCTCCATGTTCCTTAAGCCTTATCAGTAGAGGCTCTACAGCTTCAGCGTCAAGTTCTCTTTACTCCCTGGAGTGTAATTTGTCCTGGCCAAGAGTCTTGTGTGCATTTACAGCAGCTTGGTGCTGTTAGAAACTCTTTATTCATCCTGAACTTCAATTTTCCTTTCCCAGGTTTTCTTTTTCTTTTTAGTCAGTTGAGTATTCACCTTGGTGAAGATGAAGAAGGCAAAGTTCTGCTTCCCCTCATTCCCATTTTAAAATGCAAAGAGCATCAAGGTACTCAGTCTGCCTCATGCCCACGAGTGGCTGGATCCCCTTTGCCTCCATCGGTGATTCTCAAACTTGCTTCTTAAAAGAAGGCAGATTCTCCAAAGCTCTTCCCAAAGGCTGAGTCAGTGGCTATGTTAGGAAAAGACTAGATGGTAAAACAAGTCCAAAAATCTACTGTGGCTCATTTATGGAATTTATGAAGCCCCCACGTGAGTGTCCAGATCGGTGCATGACCATCTCCAAATAATAATTCAGAGTCCCAAAATTCCTCAATTTTCATGATCTGCCATCTACAACATGGGACTTTTAGCATCCCTATTTGTCTGCAGCAACATGAGAAGGTATAGAGAAGGTGAAGGGAAATTTTTAATGGGTCAGATCTGGAAATGGCACAGGTTACTTCCATACATATTCCACTGTGCTAGAACTCAGTCATGGGAGTGTACCTAACTGTGAAGGAGGATAGAAAACACTATAGTCCAAAGGATGGTGGGAAATGTAGTCTGGCTGCAAAGGATGTTGGGGAATGTAGTCTAGTTGCAAAGGGCCCTGGGAAATGTAGTATATCCCAAGAAGAAGAGAGAATGTCATGGTGAAAAATCGTCAATGTGGATATAGGGTTGGACTAAGAAATCTACATTTTCAGAAGCCTCCCAAATGAGGTTGGGGCCCTGCTTTGAGCAACAGTGCTCTGTTCACCTCTGGTGCAGACACCTACAGTTCCTTGCCAAGTAGCCCCTGTAGTCCTCACTATGATACCTCTCTGCCTTGCTGTAATCATATAAAGCACCAGGAGCTTCCCCAGCCCTCGTGCTCTTCCACACCCCTGGGTTGGGAGATTCTTGTCTTCTCCGTCCTTTCTCCTGTTGCTAACTTGGCAAATCTCCATTCTTCCTTCATGATTCAGTGTGAGTGTAAAGCTTCCCCTGACCCACCTGCTCCCAGGTAGCACTGATGGTACCTTACCCAATGTTTCTCTTCTACCTGGGCTGAACCTCCTATGCTGAATGGTGGATCAGTTACATGCTTGCCTTCCCATTAGAGTGGGAGATCCTCAAGGACAGTGACCTTTTCTTAATTATCTTTCTAACCTTGGCACCTGGAATCTTGCCTGATACCTGGTAGCACTAAGTTAGCATCCACCCCACAGAAGCCCTTAGTGTCAGACAGCTTACCACAATCACTAATCAATGACTTCCTTGACTTTCTGTTCAGCCTAAATAAGAATAGCTTTTTGTTGTTATCCTTACAATGTTGCTGCCTTGATTCATGGAACCTAATTAGCAAACTAGAGTTGGGTGATGCTACTGTATTTTGGTCCCTTTGCCACTGTACTCCAAGATGGACTTCCTCAGTGACCACTCTGATTCCATCTTACTTTTCTTCTCTAGGGGCACTGTCAGTGATCGATTAAGAATTCTAGCAAGAAAAGATCTCCCACCTTCTTGAGCCATCTTCTCTTGAAATCTCATCTCCCCTGATTTTCCAGGGACATCCAAAAGCTTAAATTTCTGAAGTCCTGGAAAGACAATCAACTGTGTCAATTCCTCCACTCTCTGTAATTCATGCAATCTAAGATGATGTGTCCAGTGATGCCCCTTCCTGGTATTCACAGTGTGTGTGTGTGTGTGTGTGTGTGTGTGTGTGTGTGTCCCTTCTCACAGGAAATTGAAGTTCGACTCTGTGGTCTCACAAGATTGGGTTGGCGCTCTCACACACGCTCTCCCCCCGACCCTCACCACTTGCTACTCAAGCAGAAACCAGCTGCCATGTTTTGAAGGAGCCCTATAAAGAGACTCACACAGCGAGAAAATGAAGTCTATAGCCAACAGCCCCGTGAATGACCTTGCAAGTGAATCCTTTAGCCCCAGCTGAGCCTTGAGCTCATTGTAGCCTCAGTTAATGTCTCACTGATGCCTCATGAGAATCCCTGAGCCACAACCACCCAGCTACACTGCCCATGGATTCCTGATACTGTATTAAAAAAAAGGATGTCTTTTGTTTTAAGCTGCTAAATTTGGGGAAAATTGCTTCTGCAGCAATAAATGGCTAATCCCATCCAGTTCCTGTCATTCATTCTAATCTTTGCTGCCAGTCCCCTTAAGGTCTGACTTCAGTAGCATGAGAGATGCAACTGACAGCCAGGAATGCCCAGAGCTAACTAGTGTGAGATACTGCCCAACTTCCATTCTGGTTTGGAAACGTGACAGCAATAAGCCAGCCTTATCTTCCATCCAGTCAAATGAATCAGACCCTCTAGTGATCAAGGGCATCTGCCCTTCCCCCTATGTCTGCATTGAAATTTTATATTCTCGAGATTCACAGATTTCCACATCTTTGGTTATAAGGATTAAAAGAAATGATTTAAACTGTACCTGTCATATGCTAAATGCTAAATGAATATCTATTATTGACATTTTTTATAATTAGCACATCATTTAATGTACTGTCACCCCAACTCACAGTTCTCTGATTTTGAACAACACATACACATTGACTGCCACATGTCATTCTTGATTCCCAGTAAAAACAGCCTTGATGATAATGATTAGGTCATATCTGACACCATTTTTAAATCTTACATTCAGTTTAATTGGATTTACTTTGTTGATTGGTATATAAATATCTCAGATTCCAAACATTGTTCTGATTATTTCCAAGTCTTTCCTCCCAAGCTTTTCCAACCCTGCCTATTCTAATATTTCAATTCTGATTGTTTCTAGTGAAATTTTACATTAGCCAGAACTCTAGCTAATTTGAAATTGTCCTGAAGCTATGGCTTAGACATTGGTGAGATGATACCTGTTGCTGTCAAGCAATTTCACAACCATCTCAAGGAAATGTGTCTGCTTTGCCACCCTTTTCCTGAATCTGCAATAAGCAAATCTATAAAGGATCGAGGTGTTGATTTATATTTTTTTAAATGAAAATCTTCTGGTAAATATTTTTCAAAGATTTGAGAGTAGTGAGGAATGTTAACGTACAGGCCTATGGTAAGTAGCTTTTCACTTTTCCATATTTAGTAGCATTTGTTTCCAAAATTCTAGAGCTGAAACCTTTCATCTCAACAACAGTATATTCCTCTTCTTGTAAGGGTTCAACATGTAAGCAGTTCCTATTCAAAGTACTTTGTTAAATGACAAAAACGGTGCTTCCTTTATACAGTTGTGACCTGGAGCATCTTTCTCATCTCCCTTTGGTTGTTGTCTGTTCTGTTTCAATCCTAACGTCCTTCTTTTGCCCCATATCTCAGCCTGTAGGTTGCCAGAGACTTCTTGGAAGTAGATAATTGACAGGCCTGGAAAAAAAATCATAATATGTTTCTGAGCAGTTGTATGTAAATGGAATTTCTAGCAAATCAGCCACAGATTTAAACATCCAAGAGAAGAGTTTCACTTAGGGGAAGCCCAGGCCTCCTTTTGGGATGCAAACTAGCAATGCCTTCTGTTTTGTAATTTTGAATTTTCATCTCATATTTTCTTACAGCAAGGTACTCCTGGACCAGATGGTGGCTTGTATCGCAGACTTTGGGCTATTTTAAGACCCTCAGTAAATATTCAGCAGGCGCCCTGAGTGGAGGCCCTGTTGCTTTTCGGTAGCTGGTTAAGTCATCAAGTACCTTGTCACCCTGGTTTCCTTGGGTGGAGCCTCCACACAATGTTGTTGGCATTCCTGCATCCACTGCCTGCAGCTTCACGCATCCTAGTGGGGATCAACATGAACATGCCACACAGGCTTCCATATTCACAGGGACCCTAAATAGCTGAAATCAGTGGATATGACACATTGAAAGCTGAGATTTATCTCAAACCCTGTTGGCTGGGGGAAGTTCGACTCTCAACACTTCCATCTGTGGGGAGAGTAGAGAATGTGTTCCCTCAGGAGGGCAGCCTTTTGCCTGTGAACGTGACAGGCTACCTTCACTTTGGGAGCATGGGGACACACTCCTGAGATGGAGCCCTGGACTTAGCTCTGACCATTAAATAGCTGGTGGATATGAGATCTGTTGCCCAAGTCTCCTCACTGTTGTCCCCTTGCCTCCTGCTGTTCTCCCTCCACAGTCCATGGAGACGTGACACATAGGAGCCAGAGTCCAGATGAAGAGCAGAGGGCTGCAGGGGACCCTCTCCTAGAGATCAAGGCAAAGTAGTCATTTACCCTGGGTAGACAGTCACTGTCCTGCCTCTGTTCCAGAGCTTCAGAGTGACCACACTCAGGACATGATCCAGCCCTTGGTCCTGCTGAAAACTCAGAGGGAAATGGAAAACCGTGGCCCCAATAGGTTCTGGAGATGAGTGAGGAGAGACAAGCCCCTTACCTCTTTATTCTTCAAAACAGCTCATAAATGCCAAGAACTATCAGGGCTCAATCTTCTCTCGACAGAATTTTATCCTTAATGAACCTTTCTCAGTCAGTGAAAGAACTCTCCAAAATGCAATTAGATTTTCCCTACCATCTCTGCTACCAATCACTTGGGTCTTATTTTTATACTTTCTTATTTAAAGTAAAGTGGACATTTGATCACTATAAACAAATCATCGACCAATAAATATGTACTGAGCAACCACGGAATCCATTCCTCCAACCCCCTGTGGATGAAGAGTCACATTATCAATGGAAAGAGTAGAAGTCACTCTCTTAAAACACCCATGCAGTGTCTCCTGCCAGTTTGGGAGTCAGAACCACCCAGGAAAATTGTTAGTGGCTCTGTCTAATTAGCACTCCTGCCACCTGCAAACAAGTGGTACTAAAAAAAGGTGCTGAATTCCTGCCATTGAGAATGCCAAAAAAAGACACCAATAGTTTCATTCTGAGTCTCAGAATCTAATATTTCACTGATTCAGGCAAAGAGAGGGATTACACTTTCGTTTTCACCCCAGAGAAATGACTGTTAAAAACAAGTCATGTTTTAGAAACTACCTTATGGTGATGGGTCCCCCAATCCAGTGGTCCTATCTCCCCTAACCTCTCGGCCCTGCCTGCCTCTTGGTCTGGACTGGGCCCTTCTGCCTGCCATAGAAAGCTCTTCCTCGTCTTTATCTGAGACCTGCCCCCTCCAGGAAGCCATCCTGAACAGTCTACCTCTTGTGGATGTCCCCTGACCCTCCAACACTTGGAGTCCTTTCCTCATAAGTGAGCACTAAGTTATAGTTCTCTATGGCTCGGCTGTTACCTTAACCCCTGTCAAAAACAAGAACCAAGTATTTCCTTCAGAGGCCTCGACCCCTTCTGGGGGAATAAGCAGAGTAAAAATGATCAGAGTATAAACCACCTGATACTGTCCCTTGTCTTCCTGAGAATCCCCAGCACAGGGTGAACACAAAGGAAGATTTCAGTAAATGGCTGATTAAATGATTGGCATGTGCCTTTGTACACATCACAGAGCAGAGTGGTCCTGGTGAAAATTCAGCTGCTGTGACTTCTTCCTATTTTAACAATGTCACAGGGTTGAAATGCTGGACACACAGTAGGTGCTAAATCGATTTTTATGGATTGATTAGCCACTGGAGGGACAGTGGGTCACGTAGGAGTTATTAATGTTTTTGATGCCAAATGGGGATGGTTTTAGCAGAACAAAATATTAGAAAAACAAAGCAGGAAGCACAAAACCCCAACCAGCACAGAGGCAGGTCGCCGCTCTGTTTATATCCACCATGCTCCCAGAAACAGATGTCCTGTCAACCTGAGGGTTTCTGACGAGGCTTCCACTCTTCCAAGTGACCTGTACATTCAGCAATCAAAGGTATGCTTGCCCCTCTTCTGCGTGAGTCCTCTGTAGTCTAAGACTGACTCCCAGTTCTGGGTCCAGGACTGGCTGCTGATAAAGGCATAATCAGTATCTGCTATGTCCATTGCAAGGGGACAGAGCTGGCCTAACGACTAAAGACACTGCATCTGTATGTTGACTGTGATGAACAAAGAGAAGTCTTAGAATTAACCAGGCCCAAATTCCTGCTCCACCACCTGCTTGATATTGATTGTAGGAGCTCATTGACCATCTCTGAGACTCAATTTGATAATAGCTGTTTTACAGGTTGCTCCATCCTTGACCAGACATGATGAATAAGAGCACCAGATACAGTGCCTGGCATGCAGTAGCCACTGAGAAAGTGATCACGTTGCTGCGATTATTGCTATGAATATAAAATCGGGGGGAAAGTCCATCTTGGCCAGGACAGACATGTATGTCACCCTCAGGCAGTCCTGATGTGGTTTCCTCTAGATGACAGTAGGGCTTTCCCAGCACAAAGTCTTCGTCCACTTGAGGGCACAAACAATGGCCCATATTCTGAGCAGGAAATAATGCTGTGGAGCACCCCAATCTTCATCTCTGCTTACTATGAATCCACTCCTTCATAACCGATCCCCTTGGAGTGTACACTTCAATCCTGATCCTAAAGCCCATCTTGGGACTTACAACAGGGAGTGGTGGCTTTTGAAGTGCACCCTACAGAACCGATCGTGTATTTCATGGAGAACCGATCGGGTATTGCATGGCATATGCAATACCCAACATGACCCATGTAGCATGAGACACATGGATGCCAAACATGGAATATATCCCATGGGCACAGAGCAGGGAGTGAATAACCCAGAAAAGATCCAGACACCACAAGATCTCTGCAGAGAGAAAGGAGATCCTTCATGCAACACAGATCTGGTTTATGTTAGCAAACCCCTAGGTGCATTGAGATGGATGTGAACTACTATGCTCCAGGTGAAATGGAGCTCACTTGAAGACGGTAGTAGACCTTTTATAAACAGCAATGTTCACATCAAACAGCTCCTAGCTGGGCAGAACCCCATGGAAAAGGAAGACCTGGTTTTGACATTAGAAATCCTATTTGCCTGCAGGCTCTTGGGATGAAAAGAGGGTAGGGTGAGGAGAGGGTAGACAAGCCCACAGTGATTCTAATTCAGTTTTTCTCTTTCTCCCTGATAAGCTGATACCCCCATGAGCAATTAACAAGCTTTAAACCTGGAGATTTTGCAAACTCCAGATTCTGACCCTATGCATCACTGTAACCAAACAAAGTCCTCCCTCTGGATGAGGATTCTGCACCTTGTCTCTTCTCTGATAATGCCAGCATGGCGACTGAGAGAATCCTTCTACCTTCACCTAGAGAGGAACCCATGAAGGATTGTCTTCTTTCTCTTGATTTTCTTCTTTCTCTTTTCTCTTGACCAAGCTTTAAAATTATCCTAAGACATTATGATTATCCCAAACTGCCAGATCTTAAACTATTTTATGTCTCAAATAATCCCTACCCTTCCAGTGTACTATCCATCCTCTCTTCTTTCACCTCTCACTCACCATTTTATAAGCTTAGTATTCAAGCCACATCTATCATTTAGTTCAGGTGTTGTACCCTTGGGAGTCATCCTCCCCACCCCCACCCTATCCCCCTTTGAGAAGCCTCTGCCCCCCTCTTAATGACAGTCTGGGAGGGTGGGTTCCTCCTGAAGGGCTCTGCTCTGTGCCCTCCCCACCCCCAAGCCTCACACACCATCTGATTTTTTCCCAGGAAATGCAGTTACTCTAACACCAAAGGGCCATTTCCCTGGTGTCCTCATTCCTTTTCACTGACAGTCTTCCTGCTACCCTCAGTAGATTATTATTATTTATTATTTATCAGTCACGACACTGTACTGTGCTTCCTACAAGATATTAAAGGAGACACAACCCCTGCTCTGGGTTTACAGCCAAGGACAGCAGAGCTCTGGATCAGACATCACAGGATGGAGTTGAGAGCAGGGGTTCATGGCAAGTTCTCCCTCTGCGTCCTTCCCCAGACCTGCCCTCTCAGTTCAGGCCCATCTTACTGAATCTCCCATCCCCAGTTTCTAACAGACCTGGGGGCTCAGAGACTTTCCCTGGGGAAGTGGAGGCAGGGTATGGGAATGAGGATGAGGCCCACAGGCCTTTACTTTCCAGCTGAGGGTGGAAGGTGGGAGGGGGAAGTAGGAGGGGAACCAGGGACCTTTCCTCTGAAACTCAAAACCAAGTGGGGGCGGGGCATGCGAGGAGAGGGGCAAGACCTAGAAGGGGAAAAAAAAAGAAAGAAAGAAAAGAAAAGAAAAACAGACCTAGACAGTTAGCAGGGAGGAAAGTCTGGTGCGGAAAGGAAATGTTCTCTCTTAGTGGAAAATCCCTTAGCGGGGGTGGCCACAGGCCTCCAACCAAACTTTCCTCTTAGGATTGAGCAGCATGTGTAGAGGGACAGGTAAAAGGCGGTGGAGACAGACAGAGAGCCAGCTCGGGTGGGTGGAGTGTCAGTGTAGGCAGGAGACACTAGTGGGCCTGAGTGGAGCTGTGGCCCTGCAGGAGGGTCGATGTGAACAGGAAAGTTCTTGTACACTGAGGAGTCCGGGCTGACACCCAGGGCTGGGGGACAGGACTGGCGAGCCTAGCTGTGGTCCTTCAGAGATAAACGGTTCCTGCTCCTTCCCTCGGCTGCGGTGTCACAGGGAGGGAGGAAGCGGAAAGAAGATTGGACTTTTCTTTCTCAAACTTTTCTGCCGGTTTCCTCAGGTGTTGAGAGCAGACCGGGAGCTCGCTTTGGTCCCGGTCCTCCAACCCTGGGCCGGGGGAGCCCGAGGCCCGGGCCCAGCAGTCGCGGCCACGCGCTGTGCGTCTGTCGGGCGCGGCCGCGGAGCCCGGCGAGCCGGGAGCCACCGCAGGGGGCGGGAGCGGCGGACGGACTGATGGACACACCCGCTGGCACTCCGCCCCGGCCCGGCGCGCCGCTGCCGGGGATCCCTGGGGCCCGGGGAGCCGCGCGCGGTGCCTGGCCGGGGGCGCCCCGCCTCCCCCACCCTCCGCCCCCGCCCACTCGGGCGCCCGTGATTGGCTCCGCCCGCCCCTGGCTGCGCGCCGAAGCCCGCCTCCCTCGCAGCTAAAGCAGACGGTACCCGGAGCGGAGCGAGCCAGAAGGGAGCATGGTCCCCGCGCCGCGGCCGCGCCAACCCCCGCGCCGCCGCCGCCGTCCCCGCCACCGCGGATCTCGCCGCAGCTCCAGCCCCGGCCCCGGCTCCGCAGCGCCCGCCCGCAGCCCCGGCGATCGCCGCGCCTGAGCGCAGCCCCCGCCCGGAGCCCGAGCCCCGAGCCCGGAGCCAGCCCCAGCCCCGCGGCCGCCGCGGCTGCGGGGAGAGGGCGGGGGCGATGCTGCCGGAGCCGCCGCCGCCGCCGCCGCCTCGATGAGAGCCGCGCCGCACCGCGCATAGCCGCACAGGCTGACAGGCAGAAGGACCGACTTCCCTCTCCCAGGCATCCTCCCTGGGCTGCCGGGAGGCGGCGGCGGAGGAGGAGGAGGAAAAGGGAGAGAAGAAGGAGAGCAGGAACGCGAGGAGGTGGACCTGGATCCGTTTCTTTCGGCCAGGACGCGAGCGGCCCCAGCTACCGCTACCCGCCGGCGCCGTCCCCTATCCATCAGCCCTCCTGCGCCCACCCGCGACCCCGGGATCTCTGCTCGTCGGGCCGGGGCCGGAGCGGCGCGGCCGCAGGTAAGAGTCGGGCCAGACTGGGGCTCCAAGGATGCGGCGCGGGGCCCCAGGGTCCTGGCGGTTGCTCGGGCCGGGTCGGGCTTGGGAACGGGGCCCCGGAACCCGGAACGCTTGGCTGGGCTCTGGCAGCGGCGGCAGGAGCCTCCCGCGTCTGGACTCTCAAGGCTGCAGGAGCCCTTGCGCCTGCGCTGCTCCAGAGGGGAAAAAAGGGGGGAAAAACTTCCTGCCCCCGGGTGTGTATGCAGGGGGCTGCCTGGGGGTACTGTCTCGGCAGTGGGAGATACTGGAAGGGAGTGGGACCCCCGGCCCCGGCAGCCCCCGGCTGGGCCCGGCAGCGCGCGCCCCTCTCTTGGCCACCTCCCCCTGCACGGCCCTGGGCCCCGGCCGGGCTGGGGGCCAAGAGACAGTGGAGGGCTGGTCCCTGGGGTGGCCGCGCGTTCTGCCCTTTGGGGAGATTCGCGCCGCTGTGCAGCGAGAAGACAGGTGGGGGTTTCTGCCCCCTCGCGTCCTCAGACCTCACATTGGGGAACCGGGTTTCTTCACTGGATCCCAAGTAACTTTGGAGGTAGAAGAGCTTGAAAACCGTGGAGAGGGAACCCGCACAGATTTTGTTGTAACCCCTTCCACACACACACACAGATACACTTCCCCCGACACCTTGCCAGCGTGTTGCGGGGGGTGGGGGTCGTGCGGAAAGGATAGCTTCGGGGGTGGCGAGGGGCGAGAAGGTGGTGTCGGGTAGGGAGGGGTTGTTTATGTATGGGATAGTGGACCAGGAGATGCGTAGTGTGGGAGTGTGGACCCGTGCCCCGACTGCAGCGGGGGATGCGGGCTGGCCACAGGCTCACGTCCCGATCTCCGTCGCCTGGAGCAGGCAGAGAGCTCGAGGGTTATTTGCGGTCGCGCGCCGGTGGCCGCGCTGGGCAGCATCGGCCCCGGGCCCCAAGGGAGAGGCATGCTCGCCTCTAGCCCGAGCGCGGAGCCAAGAGCTGGGGAGGTCCGAGGCGGCTACCAGAGCAGGTCGGGTCTGCGTTGGCTGGGGAAGGCGGGGACGCGCTGCCTGCCTGCGGCCAGCCGTCTCCGCGGAGGGGGTGGTGGCAAAGCGCGAGTCTCAGATGCCTAGGTCCTCCTGCTGAGAAGCCAGTTGTCGTCCCTGGGCTCTGGAACTGAACGGCAGACGCGGTCAGTTGGCAGGTTCTCCTGTGGGTCCCCAGGGATGCTGATGGGTGAAGAGCTGCCGCTGCTGCCAGCCGTGACACTCTTCGAACATTCTCCTCTCTCCCTGTGGTGCTTGCGCCGTGGCGCGCCCCAGGCAAATCGTGGAAGCAGGTATTTATGTAGCATTAGACGAGACCTCATCGCTGGAGGGACTAGACGTTGAGGACACCGAGCTGCCAAGCTGCCGCTGCCCTCGAAACTTCCACGCATCAGCTCGGGGGACATTCATGCTCCACTGCTGCAGGCTCAAGATCCTTATCAACTGAGCAACGCTGGGATTCGGACTCCTCTTGCAGTGACAGATCTGTCCTGATTACAGCTGTATTTATCCTAATTTCGGTCTCTTTAAAGTCATTTGTCTAGTCACTATAGAGTTCTTTCCTAAGCCGTGTGGTCGTCTTAGCCTTGGGAGGGCAGATTGGAGGAATTATTTCAGTTTAGAATGAATAACCGGAGATTTAATTAGCCCACCTCATTCCTGATTATTTTAATTAAAGCGGAATTGTAAAGCTAACTTTTTAATTTTTTAAGTGGGAGAGTGTTGAACAATTTTGTAGATTGTTCTTCCTGACACTTATAGAAAATGTGTTCCCTATTCATAGGTGAATACTTAAAGGGCTGGTTGGAATGCATGTATTTGATTAATCACACCATATAGGTGTTTATAAAGATATGGAACTGTGTGCTGCCAAAGAATATAGTCTCAGTCCCATACATTGTTCTGGAGTGCATTTGATGTATCACCTTGCTGTAAATCAGGGAATTTCTCACATATGTACCCTCAAACCCTATATGAATTTGGTGATGTTTAAATTGGTTTATAGGTTGATGCATTGGACCAATTTTAATAACTTTTTTGCACAAGCATCTTATAAACCATATTTGTCCATGATCAAGAAACATTTTAATCTGTTCAGTCTCTCCATTTCTAGTGCAGTTATGAGAATTTATAGGTCTCCAACTTTCATTTGTGAGCAACAATCCAAATGAAATACCTAGAGTTTTACTGAAATAAAATATCCTATGGTAGCCATGGTAACAAATAGATTAAGGGTTATTGGTTTTCAACAGTATGTAATGGGGAGTGGGAACTCAGTGTTGTGTCTCTTTAATTATGTTTCTAAATGAGGGGTGGTCATACTTCTAGCACTCAGTGTGGGAGATAAGCCAGACCAGAATTCAGTTTTGTGAGAGGTTTATTGGAACAAAGACTAGTAGAGCCCAAGAGGATGACTTCTGCTAACTGCAGCTCCTCATATCCGGGAACAAAATGGATAAAATCTTTTTTGTTTTTTTCAAGTAGATGAGAATTGAATCAGTCCCTTTAAGATTAGAAATTGTATTTCACTTATAAGCTATTACCAAAGGAACCTTTAAATCTAGCCCCTGTTTTCTAGGAATAAACATGTTAGAAGTGTGGATGGAGTGTCACAGTTGTTATCAACACCTGTCAGTCTAAGTGAGGCATATCATTAGTCTATTCAAATCTTGCCTATTTCAATATTCATGCATTTCCATGGTGATCCATTCCGTTTTTGTTTACTTAGTCAACCTTATAAATCTTTGGCATCAATTTCAGTTGTGCCATCTTTTTTTTCCTTTCGTTTATCAATTGATTTGGCTGTGAATCATTCCTAGTTTAAAGTGTTTCCTCCCCCCCCCCCCGGGCCCCCAGGGTTTCTAAAAGTTTACAACATTCCCAGATACACACAGATATAAAGGGGTTAAATTTTTTTCTGATAGTCAAATAATACCACCAATGCTAATGTAGTTTTTTAGCATCTTGTTTTATGTGTGTGTGTGTGTGTGTGTGCGCGCGCGCGCGCGTGCGCGAGCGCTCGCATGGGTTATTATTTTTTTTTCTTCCTGCAGGTTTACTGTAAAACCTTCTTGCTTTATGGACCGGTGACGTCAATTCAATCCAGCAGAATGGAATAATGGAATAAGTTTTTCCTTCTTCTTTTTTTTTCCTCTTAACCCCATTATAGTTCAAGGATTCTTTGTGTCCTCTACTCTGTCTGGCTTGGTGAGACTTCAAGGCTGTGTATTAGAGTAGGCCTTACCTTCTAGGATATTTTCTCTTCTAGTAGGACCAACGCCAGAAGGTTCAGGGATATCAGAAGGTTTTCCAAATGTAATATACATTTCGTCACAGCACATATTGTCCCTAGGATCTCAGGAACATTATATGTCCATGGAACAGACAGTTTTACTTAAATGCAAGTGATAATTTTGCTCATCTGCTTTCAACTTGGCTTTCTAATGATGCAATCCCATGCTAATCACAGCCTGTATGTTTCAGAAATATCAAGGCAAGCATTAGCACGCTACTGACTTATTAGGATCGGGCAAAGTAATTGGAACACTTAAGTTCAAAGTCAGATGGAGAAATGGAATTATAACCAACCTTGTGATTCTATAATCAGTCAACTAAGTGCCTACTTGGGGGTGGGAGAAGGAAGAAACACCGTGAATGAGAAATCCAGTCCTTGGTTGCTGTGGATAAGGACAAATCAAGCAGTTACCACATAAGACAACTAGAGAAAAAGAAATCTCTTTGTGGACAGATTAAACAGATATTCCCAGGCCTTTCTTATTAGCTTTTACTGTGTTAGGTACATACAGTCGTAAATGTTTAGAAGTGGGAAGATATTTCTACTTTGTACAGAAGATCTGGTCATTTGATTATTGCTCAAAAAAATCTAGGCTCATCTCCTAATATGCAAAAAAAAAAATGGGTGCATAATCATACTTTCATTTGCAGCAAATTCAATTGAGAAATGGTCTTAATAATTTTTGTTAAGAATCAAAAGTGTGTCAGAATTCTTTACCTAAACCTTGGATCAGAAGTGATGAGATCTGGACCATCCTGAAATCAAAGTCTTTAGTTCTTCCTACAACAGATACACACTTAGTTTCCCAAAGTGTGAGGTCAGAAAATAGCAAAATTGAGGCTGCAAATTAAGAGGAGGCAAGTTTATCGCTGGAAGTAGAAACAGAATTCTTTTGAGAAATGAACCTCACTGTTTGGAGATATTTCCTTCAGGGTGGAAAGGTGGGGAATTCTTGTTTCTTACGGGACCAGTTAGCTGCTGCATAAAATTCAAATGGTTCAGACAACTGTGGAGCTCTTGAGCTGTAGGGGTAGATGATGACTCAGAAGCTGGAACAAGAACCATGGAGCATGGGTACAGCCAGGGATCTGGTTTAAGCTGAGAGGACAGTTCCCCCGATGTTGAAAGGCTACCACTGGCCCCACAGGTGGCCATTGTTATAATTTCTATTACAGACATTTGAAATTTTTAAATCAGTGACCCATTTTAGGACACACGAAGCATACATGTGCATATTCATAGGTACTCTGCCACTTTCTTTTTTTAATTCTCATTAAAAAAAAAAACAAAGTTTACCATCTTAATCATTTTTCCTCCTACAGTTCAGCAGTACTATTCACATTGCCATGCAATGCGTCTCTAGAATTTTTCCCTCTTGCAGTACTTAAAGTAGACTCCATAAACATCAACTCCCATTCTCCTCTCCCCCTAACCTGGCAACTACTGTTCGCTTTTCTGTTTCTATAAATTCGTCTGAAATAGATACCCCGCGTAAGTGGAATCACACCTTATTTGTCTTTTTTGTGACTGGCTTATTTCACTTAGCATCTTGTGTTCAAGGTTCGTCACATGCTATTGCATATAATGGGATCTTCCTCCTTTTAAAGGCTGAATAATATTTCATTGTGTGTATGTACCACACTTTGTTCATTCATTCATCCATGGATGGACATTTAGGTTGCTTACACCTCTCAGCTATTGTGAGTAATGTTGCTTTCAGTTCTTTTAGATATCTACCCAGAAGGGGGATCGCTATATTCTGACTTTTAACACCAACAAATGCTGGTCTTTTGTTGTAAGAGACTTGGTAGGAATGCAGTCAAACAGGACATCAAATGATGAATGCAGTGGATGTTACTGGAATTTGTTCTTCCTTTTCTGTGTGTGCATTGCCTTGCAAGTCTCTCCAGTCACTTATGCTTTGCTTCGGGACTTTCCTGTGTTGCAGTAATATCACAGAATGGGTGACAGCAGGGTCTTCTGGTCAGAGTTGAGGTCCGGTTACTGGTGCCTAGTAACTTTTTTTTTTAATATTTATTTTTAGTTATAGTTGGACACAATACCTTTATTTGTTTTTATGTGGTGCTAAGGATCGAACCCAGGGCCTGGCGCTTGCTAGGTGAGTGCGCTACCAATGAGCTACAACACCAGCCCTGGTGCCTAGTAACTTTGACCTTGGAAATATCTTTTTCTCACTAGGCCTTGGTTTTGTGAAAATGAAGTTGATAATAGTACTGTCCAGGGTGGTTGTGAGGATAGAAGGAGGAACCCCAGTAAAGCCTGCATCCCAGAGAAGGGCATTAGGAAGGAGAGCTTAGGGGAGCATCAGTGGAGGGGGAAGCAGCAACCCCTAGAGATCTCAGCAGCAGTGGGCACCTAGCCTGCCAAATGTTTTATGGTATGCCAGGGTATGTATACATATTGTCTTCAATGAGTCTCATTATCACTGCTTATTCTGGAAAGCATAGGAGGTTTGCATCACAATTCCAACCATTAAAACTATCCTTCAGTTGATTTGATGTATGAACTTTTTAATTCTTTTTTAGTATCATAATTTTAGAATTGTCATGGATTTTAGAGGTCAGCTAATCTACCTATTATTCAATCACCAAACCTTTATCAAGCCCCAATAATATAATAATAATAGCTTCCAGTTATGGCTGCCCACTATATTTTAGTACTTTACATATATTATCTCTAATCCTCATATCTATGCGGCGAGGTAGGGATTATCCACACTTTACAAATGAAGATGAGGCTCAGAGGTAATCAACTGGCCCAAGGCCACAAATTTAGCCACATTGTACAGCTGGGTTTGAACACAGATCCGTCAGTTTTATCAAACTGTGTGTGTGTGTGTGTGTGTGTGTGTGTGTGTGTGTGTGTTTCTCTGATACTCCAGACTGGGTCTCAGTGCATCTACCACTTTACACTGCCTGTTATGTACGAGATACTTTGTTATCAGTGCTAATTAACACTTTATATAAAATAATTCCGAGAGGGAATGTGAACTTTAGAATATTAACCAGGTCTGACCAGCATTCATGGTACTTTTTGGATTGACCCAGCTGCTTCCATTTATTCTGGTTCCTGGAAGACTAAAGAGGAAAAACCTTTAAATGCTTGAATGGCATCTGTTTCTGTACTGAGCCAACACAGTAAATAAATAGCAAATCCAAGAGTTAAAAACAATGTAGAAAGGGTAAAGCTGCATTCAGACCTACCCAAACTGACCTGGACTTGTTTGGTTTTACATGTCAGGTCCCAGAATTCTTTAGTAAAAATGTTAGCCTGGAAACATTTATGCCTAGAGAAGGTATCAAGTAATAAACATCAAAGCTTACTGAATGGATTTTTGTTTTCACTGAGTAGCTGTGTAGTTACATGTTCTGGGTTTGTCATGGTGTGGAATTTTAGATGCTATATTTGGGGCTCCCTCTATTAAATATGCTTGTTGATGAATTCTAACTAATCTAAATGGAATCTTCTAGGATTTATGACTTGAGACTTTGAAGACTAATTTTTCTCTTGGAGCCGCGCCATTCCAGTGATAACTTGGATCCATGTGGCACTTTGGGGAATCGACACCAAGTCCGTCTTTAGAACATGCTTACTTATAAGGTGTCATTCTCCAAGTAGATTTTAAAATTTGTGGTATTTCACAGAAGCATCATTTTAAAGAAAAATAAAACACTTGGAAATCACAAAGACAGCTACCGAGGGGCAGTAACACTATATTTGCCAACCTTTTCTGTCCCGTTTTCACTCTTGACATTAGTTGTTTCTGGAGACAGGTAGAGAGTATGAACTGAGCCTGGAGCACACACCACAGGAACACTCTCTGTTTTAATCCTTGCAACCCAGGTCCAGCCAGACTCAGCGGCAGAAAGGCACCATGACGGTGTGGCCAAGCAATTGCACAGGAAGTACCCGGGGAGGGCTGGTGGCTGCAGAAGGCTGCTGTCCCTGAGCAGGCCCAGGCCTCTCCTGTGGACCTGTCCATCCAGCTACACCCCCTCCCCTTTCTTCCTCCCTGGCTTATTTCTACAGGAAAGTAAAATCAAACACGAGGCTTCCTTGTCCTTAAGGCATCCCTGCGAGGCTCTGAGAAGCAGTTTGAGGAGCAGAGGCCGTGAGGGAAGACCTGCAGGAAGACTCTGCCTTTCTGTTTTGTGAAGAGCAAACGCTAGTCAAAGGCTTAGACCAGATTAGAGACTCAGGTGTTAGAACATTCATGCTTTCCTTATGGTCATTTAGTAATATTAAGTGGTGATGGGGAATAGAGGAAATTTGGATTTTTAAAAAAGAAACAATTTTACTTTTCTCTTTTACCATCTCTTTTCAAATCTTGCAGCTGTAGGCACTCACTTTGGGATCAAAACCATAGCTGCACTTCACTTCCCGGGGACCCTTAATGATACATATCCAGCCCCTGGAGCTTCTAAATGAATATAGATTCAATACACGTTGACGGAGAAGACACCGTGGAAAGAGCACTCCCTTTCTTGTGACATCTTGTCTGTGGCTCACCCTGTGACCTGGGCGGCATCGTTCCCATTTTGTGGATGACAAAGCATTTGCTCAAGTTCAGACCCACTAACATGGGTGATGGGCCGGGGATGTAAAAGTCTATCCTTCACACTGCCCATGGAGGAAGGAGAAAACCAGATGCCCTTTTATGTGGTGTATAAATTGCTTATTAGAATAACAGAGTAATCCCAGGGTTCGCCACATGGCTCACTATCACAGGTGACAATAGGAAGTCAAGGTCCATCTAATCTTCTCTGAAGGTGTGAAATACATGCAAAGAAACAGAGACCTGTCAGTGTGATGCCAAATACCTTCACACTAGAACTTACTGCCATCGTCTTTGTAAACTGAGCAGAAGCTCAATTCTGAGTTTCTCGACAAGTCTTAGTTCTAACTGACTTTTTTCTTCGTGGTAGTCAGAAAGTTCCCAAGGCTGTGCTCACTTGAATATAAGACAGTTGAATATTTGAAGATTAAATTCAGTTCCTGCTTGCAAAGTGATTAAAACGATGCCAGCACATGCCGAATTGTGGGAACCAGTGGTTATTTCTGGACTATCTCCGGAGTTGTGATCCATGAGGGCAAGGACTGTCTTTATCTTTAGCCTTGGGCCTGGCACATGTCAGGTATTTATTAACAGGATCCTCTGGGGACTGCCCAGTCTAACCAGGAAACCCATGGATAATAATAGGTCAGAAATTTCCTGAGAAATTATAAGACAGTTCAGAACAAAGAGAACTGCATTGTGAACACTGCTGCGGCTACAGCCCCTTGGGCCAGTCTCTCCAAGCCAGCAGAGAGGAGTAGAAAACGGTGGTACTCCAGGCACAGTCCCACACGGGTGCCAGTCCACACTGTTCCAGTCTGGGCCAAGATAAATTGAGAGTGAGCATTTAGAAACTAGGATTGCCTTTAACATTGCCTTGGCAGCCAAGAGCATGGTCCAGGGCTCCTCTTGGTGAACAAGGCATAGACCGGGCAGTGTCGAGCTCACGTGGTAAGTTACCAAGAAAGCTGTACACAGTGTGAGCTGTGCCTTACCCATGCATGGCGAGGCCCTCACTTCAGTTCTTGAGAGATTGCAAATAAATAAAAACCCCAAACTGGAACCTTCATCAAAGATAGGGGTAGAGAGCCCAGTGGAAACATAGATGCAGTTGTCTTCACAAAGCCTGGCCAGGGATTTTAGAATACCAGGGACTGGAATCCCTCATCAGTGAGGGTGACTTTGCCACCACTGGGGGAACAGGTGGGCAGACTCCTGTCTAATCCACTGGTTGCAGGGCTAGCTGCCTGGTGTCTGCTGCCCAGAACATGATTGCCATTTTGGTTCTTCACTTTGTTTTAACCCTTGCAACCCAGGGTCTTCACTCAGAAACCTTGCAGTGTACCCACCCACGTCCATCTAAAGGCCATTTTGTTGCAATACTGCACTGTTCTGGCCTCTTGGGACAAAGCTAGGTTATTTTATCATTGAACTAGCTTATTGGAGTGATTTGAAGAAATATCAAATAACCTTCCTCAGAAAACCACACACAGGTTTTCTGAACAAAAACAAAGTGCCACAAAATTTGGGAAGTGCGAGTGCCACATTTGGAAGCTGGGCTGGTCAGACCAGGAAGCTGCCTGCAGTGTGAGTGGCTGGCTGGTCCCTCTAGTGAAGAGACTGCTGTAATCTACTCGGTTCATGCTGTTCCAACCAGCTTTAATCATCAAAACTGAAATCATATTCAAACTGTGAAACGAACGTAGCTCTTGGTGAAGCCTCCATGTGCCGAGGAAAAGCGTCAGAGCGTCTGGATCTACCAGGCAACACGCTGGGGAGAAGGAGCTCCTGGACTGTGTCTCAAGACGTGGGCCTCTTTCCACCAAGATGTGATTCTTCTTTCTTCCCTCAGGGGAGAAAAAATGATTTTCATGAAAACCTTGTTTCATGGAAGTCAGTTTGGCTCTCTCTGTATAGTTGCCACCTCCCTGTGACACCCCTAGGTTTAGAGGTCCGGTGATGCAGGGGATGGGGCTGTCTGGAGAGAGGGGACGTGGTGGTGAGACCTGGAAGGACCAGGGACTGGGACACAGGAGGGGAAGGTTGCAGGCAGAGCCACATCCAGAGGGCAGCTTGTGCTGCTGCTGTGTGGCCACATCCGAGGGCAGGGCCACAGCCCTGGTTTCCAGAGGAGGGCTGCGATGAGCACCCTGCGGCTCCTTTTGTGCTGTCCCTCACATCTCTGAGTGACAAGGGGATTTCAGAAGGATGGCCCTGCTCAGATTTCCGCCTAGGAATTTAGAGCTTCCATCTGATTCTGCAGAAAACACTCTCAACACACACCAAAACAAAATGAAACAAAACAGAAAAATGGGGTTTGTGTTTCTGAGGAGTCCTGGGGGAGGCTGCAGGAGGGGATGGACACTCACCGAACGATGAAGTCACAATTTGAGAGCTGTAACTGTCGCCGTTTTTATTCCTGCTTGCCTCCCAGAATGCCTGCTCTCCAGAAGCATTTTTTGATTTCTGAAGTAAACACCTGGGCCGGGTCTGGGCTCCTTGGTCCTAGGAGAAGCAGGAGATGGTTGCCTGTCTAGCCCTTGCTTCTGTGCTGGGTGTGACCCATGAGCCACTGGGGGTGGAGCGGAGAAGAAGGGACATCAGATTTATATCTTGGGACTGAATGTGTGAGGGAGAGCCGGACTTGGTTCCCAGACCTTCACAGTTACAATGAAAACCATTGACTCAGCAACATATGAACCAATTAAAAAATGGCCAAAAAACTTGAATAGATATTTCTCCAAAGACGATATGAATGGTTAATAAACACTTGAATAAGATGCTCAACATTACTAATTATTAGGAAAACGCAAATCAAGACCACAATAAGCTGTCACTTCATACCCGTTGGAATGACTATTTGAAAATGAATGGAGCAAAAAAACAAAACCAGGAAATAGTGAGTGTTGGTAGGGACATGGGGAAGCAGGAAACTTTGTGCTCTGCTCGTGGAGATGCAAGCTGGTGCAGCCCTCTATGGGAAATACTATTGCAGTTTTCAAAAAAACTAAACAGAGTTACCACATGATCCAGGTACACCCCAAAGAAGTGAAAGGTGGGACTGAAAGAAGTCCGGGTGGCTTGTAGCACAGTATTCACGATAGCCCAAAGGTGGAAGCCACTTAAGTGTCCATCAATGGTTGAGCAGAGAACCAAAGTGCAGTCTATACATACATGCATTAGAATATTATCCAGCCTTGTAAAGGAAGAAACCTCTACATTTCTGAACCTTGAGGATATAAGGATAAGTGAAATACACCAGGCACAAAAGGGCAACTCCTGTATGATTTCACTCCTGTGAGGTACTTAGCGTAGTCAAGTTCATAGAAACCGAAGCTAGATGGCGGTTGCCAGGGGCTGCAGGAAAGAGTTTGTGTTTAATGGCTACAGTGTTTCAGTTTGGGAAGAAGATGGTCTGGAGATGGAGGGTGGTGATGGCTACACAACAGTGTAAGTGTACTTAATGCCACTGAATCATACATTTAAGAGTGGCTAAAATGGTAAATTTTATAGTAGGTGTATTTTATCACAATAAAAAGATAATACATTTCCAAACATATCCCCAACTGATTTTTCTTTGTAAAATTCACTTAGGACAAAAAAAAAAATGCATTCAACAATTCAACAGTTCTTATAGGGCCCTTGCTGTATATCTCACCCCCATGCTGGGCATTTATTCATCTATTTATTTATTTATTTAAGTTATAATAGTTGAGGTAGTACAATGAAATCCACAGACTTAAATGTTCAGTTCACAAAAGATTTGTAATAATTACATGTACCTGTGTAACCAAAACAAGAGAGAAAGCATTTTCATCATTCCAGAAAGTTCCCTGAGCCCCTTTCTAATCAATCCCCCTTCTCTTCACCCCAACTACTTTCTTATTCGACTCATTGGATGACGGCAAACCCAGAGGTGAATGGTCTCCAGATAAAGGCATTTCGTTGATTTTCATGGGAAGAATGACAACCAGTAGACCAGACACTTGTTTTGCCATTAAGCAGATTTCTTCCCTGAAGGCCATCCTGCAGGAAGCTAAATCACCATCAGGAGGCTGCTTGCTGACTTTGCACTGGGGACAGGGAGTTGGCAGATGGCTGTAGAGGTCACTGTCCCTGAGAGATGATAGCCTGCTGCACCCATCCATCCCAAGCTCAGAAGGTCACCTGCAGAACTAACCAGATACCTGGGCAGGGGAGGGTAGAGCAGCCTCTCTGGGTTACAAATACATCCCCAGCTCTGCTTCTCCCTTTCTGGTTTGGAGCCTTGGGGCTGGATGACATGTTATTTAGTCATTTTGGTGACTTTAGTCTGGAACTGAAGCTCAAGGGCCCAGCTCAGCAAGTCGGGGCCTTATGAGTCCTGCCCACCTACCTATGGGCACAGGAGACCTGGGATGGAGAAAAGACCTGCTCTCTAAGTGAATCATCTCCCTAAAGTGGCTGGACTGGCAGGATGGTGCACTGCTAAGCAGAAGGACTGCCCACTAATTCCAAGCAACTCCTTTCTGGTGGCCAATGTCACCCTCAGTTCCCCTCTTTCCTTTTCCTGCTCTAGAATTTTTCTACCCAGTTCAGATCCTGCCGGTCCTCCTAGCTTCCTAGGTGGCAGTCCCCTTGCTCCTTGGGATTTCCTGGCACCGTTGGGGCTCCCGATGTCACGGCCTCACAGCTGCCTGGAAGTCCCAGCTGACCTGACCGTGAGCTCCCGGGGGAAGTGATTGCCTCACCTTTTGTTTATATTCCTTTGCTGGTTTTCCTATAAAGATCTAGGCCAACGCTGGGCGCATTTTACAGTTTGAACCTGTGAGGCACAGAGAAGAGGATGCCATGTCTAGGCAGAGCTGGAATTGGACCCCAACCACCCAGCACATGAAAGAGTGTCAGGGAACGGTGCAAGGACAGTCTGGGTGAGGGACTGTCTCTGGAGAGTCCAGTGCTGCTTCCAGCTGTTCTGGGTGGAAGAGTGCCAACCCCATAGCATTTTCTCTCTGGCCCTGTTGGCTATTGTCACATGCAAATAGTGATGATTTCCTAAAATGTGTGACCTGATAAGGGATCCCTGCACCAGGGCGTGAAATGACTGTGCATCTGAATCTGAGCCAGGAAAGATAAACTTTGCTTCATTTTCCCACACCGGATAAGAGTCTTTCCAGGACACTAACCTCATGTTGTTAAAACCTTGGGGTCCCTGATGAAAGCCCAGCCTCTGTTTGGCTCCCAGGCCCCTCCCCCTCCCCCTCCCTCTCCTAGGTTACCTTCTGTCTCCCCCATCCCCACCAATGGCTGACCGCCATTGAACCCCCACAGCCTGGCTTGTGTCAGGGAGAGCCTGTTCTCTGATATGTGCTTGGCCACAGGGACACTGGCCTCAACATCGTTCTTTGGTGGTTCTGTTGATCAGGAAACCATAGGAAAATTATTAAAAAAAAAAAAAAACCTTCTTTGGAGGTTGAGAATAAAGTTTCTAAAGTGACTTTATCATAAGTTTGGTCATTTGAGGTAATGATTTTTAATTAAGAAGGAAACTTGGTTAACTAAAAGAAAGTAGAGACAAAAATATATGTTATATGATGTCAAGCATATAAAAACAGAGGACATAGAGAAAAGGCTGAAAATACACCATAATGTTAACTAACAGTGGTCATCTTTGTACTCTTAAATTTTCCAGTTTTTAAAAAATAATCAGTGTGTTTTTCATTTTTGGAAAATAAAATTTACCTAATCAGGGAAAGAAACCTAATATTAATAGCAAGGTTAATTCTGCTACTTCTTTCCCCTCCCAGAGAGAGCAATATGTGTTTGCATACATGCCCACATTAATACTAACAGAAATAGAAAAAGGGTAGGTTGTAACATAGAAGAAATTTTAAACAACCAGTTTTTAAAAGGGGGAGAAGAGCAAAATGGTTTTCACATAATCCCCTATACAAAATGTCCCTCACAAACTTTGATGGGGCAAAGAGGAGGGAGGGGTGGGAAGGGGGCAGGGGAGCAGGAAAGATGGTGGAATGAGATGGACATCAGTAGGTACATGTGTGACTGCACATATGGTGCGACGCTACATCATGTCCAACCATAGAACTGAAAAGTTGTGCTGCAGTTGTGCACAATGAATCAAAATGCATTCTGCTGTCATATATACCTAATTAAAATAAATTAACTAATAAAGAAAGAATTTTAAAAGATGTCCCTCACAATGAATCTCAGACTGCCCTTAAAAAAACATTCTCGGAAATCTGCCCCAACTTGGGCTTCTTGGAGTTTTTTAAGTCTAATTCTATAATTAATATGTTCTAAGATATTGTTTGTATCTGATATTTTCTAAAATTTCTTACACTGAGAAACTATTATTAGCTCTGATAGAAAATTTTTGTACTATTCCTACTTTGAAATACAATTTTGATTTCTTTTTTTTTTTAAAAAAAAAAAAGTGGCTAAACCAGGCTTCAAATGTAAAAGCCTGCCGGGTGAAACACCATTCTCAAATAACTGTGCCCCCAAGTGGTCGCATGTACCTGTAAATTACATCCAGTAAAAAGGCCACAATTAACCAGGCCCTGGACTTCAGAGTGTGAAATTTAATAATACTGATGAAAATAATAATACACTTTTAAAAAGACAGAAGTCAGGGAAAGATGAAACTCTGTGTGTGTGTGTGTGTGTGTGTGTGTGTGTGTGTGTATGTGTGTGTGTGTGCAAAGACAAGGAAGAATTTTCTTGATGTTTACCTTCCTGGTGCCCCTCCCAGAAAGTGGAGGGGTGCATGCGCATGAGTGTGCACGTCTGTATATGTTTTTATTTGCAAAGGGGCCAGGCCAGAAGAACTGGGAGAAGGTGTGGGCAGAGCCCTCCCAAGAATTCGGAAGCCTTGGCATCGTCTTTCTCAGGAGCATCCTCGATGCCTTTGATGGCCTGCTCCTCTGCAGCAATAGCTCCATGATAGTCCCCTTGGCAGTCTGCCAGAGGCTGTAAGCGTACAGAGAATTGTGTTTTAATAGAAGGCTTTACCTCTGATACAGATTTAAAATGAGGAAGAAACTTTCTGTACCTCCGCCAGAGCGAAATGCATTTTGCTTCCTGTGAAATGCAGGTGATTACAAGCTCATCTTACATAATTTTATTATTTTCAATTGCTGCCCGTCAATCTCAGGTGATGGGTTCCTGGGAGCAGAAAGGAGGCAGATTCTGGGTGATGATTAGGGGGGGAAAAAAGTCACCCAGTCATTATCAAATTGCACAGAAGTTTAGAAAAGAGAATAATTATCTTTCTGACGATGCTGTTGAAGATCTTCAGAACCCGCTAACTTAGACGTGCAGGAGTGAATTGAGGACTGCTTAGCGGTCTCTTGGAAAACGCATTTTCACTTTAACAAAGGGTTGAGGTTTGAGACTTTAAAAAGAATCTTTAAATCTAATAAAGGGATTCTCTTGTATAACCACATTTTCAGATGACTGTGATACTACTGAGGTGGTCCACTGTCACGCCCACAAGAGGGCATTTTCTCATCAACTACTGCAAAAATGATTTGTTTTTAAAGGGAAGCTAAGAAGCCTGGGGAGAGGAGAGTGTTAATGGGAAGGGAAGGAGGAGATGGAGAGCTGCTTGCTATTGAGTCCTTGTCGTCTGCTTCCACTTAACGTGTCCTGCCGATGGGGGAGCCAACGATAGCGGCCAGGCCAGGAATTTTGCTCTGTGTTTACTTACTGGGTTTTTAATGTCTTATCCCCACAATGACTGCGGACCAATGGAATCCTTTACAAGAGTTGTCTCCAGGCACAAGATACCCCATGCCAGTATAGAGCTGCCCCCATCCATGACTTGGAGGCCAAATTTGATTTTCTAAGATTTTTAAGACCCACCAGAGCCCAACAGCACAATGAGCCCATCAATTCTCTAGATCCAAGTTCCTTCCTTTATACCCACTGAGTACCTACCCTCTGTCCACATTGAGCCAAACTAAGCCTGTCCTCAAGGAACACGCATCCTCCATCAGGAGACTTGACAGAAAAAAAGGGAAACAAATGCATTCTAGAGGGCAATTTACGTCATGGTAAATGCTCCGCAGAAAGACAATGGTGATAAGGAAAAGAATAGCCATGTTGGATTGAGCAGTTAGGCCCGCTTCTCTGATGAGTGACAAATGATACTCTGATTTCAACTGGAATCAGCATGATTTGTTACTAAGGTAATAAATCCTTCAAATTCTCTTTTTCTCCAGAATTCATAATGTCCTCTATTTTATGGACCTGGGAACCATGAAAACAAAGGAAGCAACATGCAGTTGCCTGTTACTCGTGTGTTAAATGACACTAAAGAATTACCATCTACTAAAAAACAACACATATGTATCACCAGATTAGGAAGGATATAACCTCAGAATATTGGAGAGGGAAATTAATTTTGTGTTTGGGTCAATTGGCTACATTGTCTGGAGTTTTCTGGGTTCTGGTGGACTATGAGGATTTCTTATTGAGTTGGTTCTGGTCAGAGGCCAGCAGGCCCTATTCCACAAGTCCTGCTCATGATACCTTCAGATTTGTACCCAGCCGCCAGGTATCTCTGGGGGCACCAATTCTGCCAACCTGCCCAGTTGACAGCCACAGCCTAGGAGACCTGAGAGCAGGAGGAGGCATGCCGTCCCCCCAGGGTTCTGCAACCCCAGCCCAAGTCCTTAGAGCCCTATGTGAGAGTTTCTGAAGCCAAGAGTCAAAGCTTTTCTTTGAACACTTGCTTTGAGAGATTGAGCAGTATGGCCTGGGCAAATCAAGGAGTGCTTCACAGGGGAGATAAGCCTTGAACTTGGCTTTAAAGAACTGGTGGGTATGGAGCTAGGGTTGTAGCTCAGTGGTAAAGTGCTTGCCTAGGGCGTGTGAGGTACTGGGTTCGATCCCCAGCACCACATTAAAAAAAAAAAAAGAAAAGAAAAGAAAGCTATCTTGTCCTTCTACAACTAAAAAGAAATATATATATAAAAGAACTGGTAGGTATTAGAGGAGCTTGGATTAGAATAGGTGATACATTCATTTTTTTAAAGTTAATATGGAATATATTTTGGTAACTGAAGCAGTATCCCCATATAAAGATTTTAGACATAACCAAGTAATAATATCTAATAACCTATCATCTAGAGATGACTATTGTTAATATTTTATTGTACTTTTTTCCAATCTTCTTCTGGCTTTGCATTTTTGTAATAGTTAGGAACAGGCTACCCATGAAATTTTGCATCTTGCTTTTTTTACTTGAGTGTATGATGAATATTATCCTGTGTTATTAAAAATCATTCTTAACCATCGCAGTCGAATGGCTGTGTGGTATCCCCTGGTGCACTCCCGTGGCTGCAAATTTTTCTTCCTGTAACACTCTTGTGGTTATTCTTCTATATCATTTTGTTCACAATTTTGGTATCAGACAGATCTGCCAAGACACAGCTCTGAGGGTAATAGTGGGCATGTCACACTATGTACCCAGTTCTCTGTCTATACATGTCAAATGAAAATAAGACTACCAAGCTCATAGGCTGGTGGTGAAAGTTGCATGATGTCATGTTTCAATAGAGTTCTGGAAACAGAATTACCAAGGCTTTAATATTCTTTTCAGTTGTAGATGGACAAGATACCTACCATTTTTTTTAATATTCTTTTTAGTTGTAGATGGTCAAGATAGCTTTATTTTCTTTATCTGTTTTTATTTGGTGCTGGGGATCGAACCCAGTGCCTCACATGCCCTAGGCAAGTGCTTTCCCATGAGCTACAACCCCAGCCCCATTTTTAAAAATTATATAACTATCCAATTATAAAAGTAATGTTCTTTATGAAAAAAAATTTTTAAAAGAAAACCATGTATAATCTCATTACTCAGAGTTGAAAAACAATTAACATTTTAGAATCTATTATTTGTCACTTTAGCAGAATTGGGATCACGTTACATATACACATATATCATTTGTCTCCGGCTCCCCCACCCTTAATCTTGTATTGATTTTCCCTTGTCATTACTTATGCAGAAACATTATCTTAGAAAGTTGTGTTTCATTATATTCTGTTATATTAATGTGTCATATATTATTTAACTAATTCCTGTGGTTGGATATTTAGATAATTCAGTTATTTGCTAGTATAAAATAACATGGCAGCAAGATGTTGTTGAACAAATGTCTATGGACATTTTGGATGATTTCTTTAGAATTAATTCCTGGAGCTGGTTATTACCACACAAGAGCTGGACATATACTGAAGATATTGGTCTGTGTTGTCCCTGAGAGACTCTGCTATTTTACTCTCCCACAAATGGCATGGAAACACCCATTTTACCCGACTTCTGCCTATAGAATTTTTTTCCTTAAGTTGTAGCCCGTTGGGGAGGTGAGTGATGGTATTTTGTGGCCTCAATTTGTGCTTCCTTGATTACCAGTGGACCACAGCATTTGTTTCTTGTATATCCTGTCCTTTGCCTCTTCTTCTATTTATATTTATCTTTTTTCTTATTGATTTGTAAGAGCTCTTTATGCATAAGAGGATATTAACCTTTTGGTGTAATGTTGGAAATATCTTCCCAGGTTCGCCATTTGTCTTTTAAATTCACTTATGGTTTCTTGGCTACGTAGAAGCCGTTATTCTGCACGTCCTGTTCATTGGTTGTGTTTGGTTTTTGTTTTATTTTATTTTTTCCCACTTTGATGTTTCCTCTTGTTTTTAATGCTTTAAAAAATCCTTCCCATTCCTGGCTTTAGATATCTGTTCATTTGCATTTTCTTCTGCTTGTTCCACGATTCATTTTGTAGATTCGACTTTTTATCCTGTTCTCTCATTTTGTTCTGAGATACAAGAGGAATTTAACTTTTTCTTAATAGCTCATTCTTCTAGTTCTGTTTAGTGAATGATCTTTCTTTCCCTACTGATTTGAAACGCTATCTCTCATGCACTAAATTCTCGTAAACTAGAGCATGTTTTCAGGCTATTTATTCTGCTTCATTCTGACCTAGTACTAAACCACCTTGTTTTAATTACAGACACTTTACTTTTGTGTTTTAAAATCCGGTAGTACAGGTCATCTCTGTTATTATTTTCTAGGACATTTTTTGACTACTATCTCTGGCACATCTAGCATCCCAGATGAACTTTGGAATCATTTTTGCCAAGTTAAAAAAATACCATGTTGAGTTCACTTTACACAATATCTGCCTGAATTAGATGATAGCTATAAATTGATTATTTATAAAGAATTGACATCCTGCCTACAATATTGAGTCTTCTCATTCAGGAATGTGTTCTTCATTTACTCACTCTGTTTATTTGAGTTTACGTTCATATCTCTTTGTAAACATCTGTGGTTTTCTTCCTGAGAGCTCTGCACTGTTCTTAAAGACGCCATTCCTAGTTGTTGCAGGGAGAAAGAGATCTGTCTGTCCCACTTTCCTTTCTAATGAGTTATTAATGATAAGAAAGCTGTTAATTTTTGTATTTTTATTTTATTTTTTAAAAATACTTATTTTCTAGTTTCAGGTGGACACAATATCTTTATTTTACATTTATGTGGTGCTGAGGATTGAACCCAGTGCCTCGTGCATGCTAGGCGAGCGCGCTACCACTGAGCCACAACCCCAGCCCCTGTGTATTTATTTTACATCTTGCCAGGTTACTGACCTTTCTTATGGATGGAACTGTTTTTCGAGGCTTTCAAAACTTGCAGATTATTTTACTCAATGATTGTATGTTCAGCCCATAGTATCCAGGAAAGTTTATATTATTTTCAAGAATCTTCATTGATTGGGAGGAGAATGGCATCTCGTTATGTCTTATATGCCATTTCAATGAAATTTCTTCCTGACTCTAAATGTGAGTCCTGATGATATAATTTACTTGGAACTACAGTCTCGGCATCCATAATGCTTGCTTTTAGGCCTCTTCGGAAGCAAGAGACAGGCCTGGTGGCTCCCAAGGGCTGAGGAGAGCAATCTTCATTTAAGTGTTTGGGGTTCACAGCCCTGCCTTGTGGGTGGAGTGAGAAGAACTGATCATAAAGAATAATTTGAGCACTAACTGGAGACATAGGCCCCAGACTGATTGGGGAGAACCTTGAGCTTCACTTCGCCCAGCTGTACACCAACAGCCAAACTTGAGTGTGAAGAAACAATTCGACATTACCTGCCCCACTGTTGCTCCTGGAGGACACCCAAGATTTCCGGGTACAGTACAAAGATAACCCCACAAAGTGAGCAAGGGAGAAGAGAAAGGCCAACCAGAAAAACAACTGGAGTGTCGAGATACTTCAGTCTCACAGCTGTACCCAGCTCCCATCACGTTGTCATCTTCTCCAAATGCAGGCCTTCTCGCTCAGTGGTGGGGAAGGGAAGGATTTCTCCTACCCCGGTTCTCTCTAGCATATGGCTGGAGGTGGGGGCGGAATCTCCCCACGTCCCCACACAGACGGCTTGTGAATGTACCGATCTTGTGCATTTCCTCTGTTGGACGAACAACTCATCTTTTACTCTTTGCTTTTTATGCCAGTTTGAGAAAGTTGTTTTTCTCCCGTTTGAAAAAATCTTCCTCGGAAGGAATATGTTGCCATCAGCAATTCCTCGGTGTTGTAACCGTCTCCTGTGAAACCAGACTGGAAGGCAGCCTGTCGTCCCTCCATAAAACTCCAACCCATTACTCATGGTTCAACGAATACCTGAGTGCTGCCCGCGTGCTGGGCACTGTACATGGTGCTAGAACTGGACAGTGAGTGAGAATGGGCCTGGTTCTTCCCCTCATGGAGTTTCCAATCTGGTGGGAGAGACAGATGTTTATCAGAGAGTCCGGGAACCATGAAGGAAGCTAGGCTGTGCTGTTGCAGGGAACCTTGTCTCATCTTCCATTCAGAGAGTAGGTGGTGACTGATCTGGGATTTAAAAGAATTGTTAACTCTCAGATTTAAAAGGAAGGGCGGGGCAGGAATGGTGGGTTCCACGAGGAAGGGAAAATGGGTAGGAGAGAGTATGGTGCTTTCAAGGGAAGTTAAGAAGGCCAGGGAGGCTGGAACTGAGGAAGCCAGAAAGAAACCAGAGAACGAGGCAGGGAGACGCCATGCAGGGTCTTGTCGGTGACATAAGGACTCTTTGTCTTTATTGCAAAAGTACAGATTGACTTTGGTGGTTTTGTAAAGATGGCTTTTGCTACCATATGGATACACCTGAAGAGCGCTAAGGGAGAATATGGGGTGTAGCTAGTGAGGACTACATGAACCCAGGCCACAGTTAGTAGCAGCTGTGGGACCAAGGTCATGGTGCAGACAGACAGGCCGTCGAGCAGGGAAAGGACCTCTGGGCAGCCAGGGCGGAGGGGTGTTGAAGGTGGGGAAACAAAGGAAAGGATGTGTCCAGAGTGGAGGGGTTGCAATTAAAGGCATTGGAGATGCTGGGGATGGGTCAGGTACGTTGGAGAAGATGGAGTTTTGTTTGGAACCAGGTGTAAGGGTCCCAAGACATGGTGAAGGTAGCAGGTAGCCAGTTACGTGTGTGGCTCTTGTTTAAAGGCGAGATCGGGGTCAGAAATGCACATTTTAAGGAATCATTCACGTTAGTTCCAGGGAGAAAAATGTTGGTGGTTAGGGACAAGCTATTGGCCCCTGTCCTCTTGGGACCCCTTGTCAATTCTGGCCACCACTCCTCTCTTTCCCAGGTATGGAGGAGGGGACTTCTTGTGTGTCCTGCACCATGTGCCGCCACAGTCAAAGCTGAAGGCAATTGAAGGGGCATAAACACAGAGGCCGCATGTCTGAATGGTCCCATCGACACACGCTTGCTCACTCTGGCAGGTCCCCTTGAGGGGCGTCACTGAGTGCAGAGAGGGAACAAGGCAGTCTCTCCCACCCCTCCCCTCCTTCCCCTGGAGCCCTGCCTTCCTCCCCACGGTCCCTCAGTGCTGAACCATGAGCTTTCAGAGGCATTGTCCCATCATTTTGTTCCTTGGGCCAAGAAGAAAATTGTTTTCTTTTTCTTTTTTTTTTTTAAAGTATTCTCTTTTTTTTAACATTTATTTTCTTTATTTATTTTTGTGTGGTGCTAAGGCTCGAACCCAGTGCCTCACACGAGCTAGGCAAGGGCTGTACCACTGAGCCCCAGCCCCAGCCCCGAAAATTGTTTTCCTAAACTCGAGATAATTCATGTACTGATTCATTGACTAAATATGTTTCACACTGCTGCTGTGCGCCGGGTACTGCAGCATCGGTAACAGTGGTGAGGGAAACGTGGCCTTCGGCCTCCCGAGGACCTCTAGCGTAGAAGGAGAAAAAGATAAAACAGATGGGATTATAATGTTGGCGTGACGAAGACTGAAAAAGAGGCATGTAGAAGATTCCTGTGAGGTCAGGTGAAGGAGGCCTGTTCAGTGGAGTGGGGAGAGGGCTGGGCATGGGCCAGGTAGCCTTGGGTGGGGGCAGGGCAGTGGGGGAATTGGGGCACAAGCAGCAGGAGGTATTTGAAGAGTCTATGTGGTTTCCACAACTGGAATATAGTGTGTGTGTGTGTGTGTGTGTGTGTGTGTGTGTGTGTGTGTTGGAAAGGTGTGTGCATTTGTGGGATCAGAGTCAGGTGGAGGGGCCAGGTGAAGAGTCATGGGGGTCTGTACATGGGAGGGGGCGCCAAGATGAGCAGTGTCCAGATAAAGCGGGGCCTCCAGAAGAGAGTGTGAGGTCGGCCAGATTTCCTTCTGCTGTGTGTGCCAGAAGAGTTTTCTCAGCCCCATCCCTTCCTGCTGTCAGGAGATGAAATGAGACAAAAATATCCTTATTCTTCTTGCATTGGGAAATGAAGACTCGGACTGGGATTTTAACAGGTACCGCTGGTTCTGCCTTCTCCGCTTCCCAGATGGGAAAATGGCAACTCCCAACATCAGCAGTGTTGGATGGTGGGTTCTGAGGGTCTCCCTGGGCTCTTTTGGCAAAATGGAACCCAGATCTTGATCTGAGTCATTTAGGCCAGTGCTTGGGTCCAATCTAATAACCTTTGGAGGAGCCAACATTTTTGTTATGACTCTTTTCTATTCATTTCTCTTGGCCTGACCTCTGGGTCTATTTCTATTTCTGTTGGCATGACCTCTGGTTCTCTTCAGGTGTGTCTCACTTCCGGGCTCCTCAGGAAATGTCACAGGGCTCTGACCTAAGACAGGTAGGCTGGGCTTCCTCAAGCACCTCTGCATGGTTCCAGGCTCTAGGACACCATGGGGCTGTTGAGTGACCAGTCACCCACACCTGGATTTCCTCATAGTTTATCAATAGTGGAGACATTTCAGAGGATGAATACAAACAAGTCCATGCCATTGTTCTGAATTCAGATCCCAACCCTGTTGGTGATCCCAAGACCTGTACCCCATCAGCTCTTTCTTGGATACCCAGCCCAGTTATCTGTCAGCACTGAGGGACAGCCGATGAGGAGAGGAGTCAGCCTGACCCATGCTTATAAGTGGGCCTGTGTTGCTGTTTGGACCGAGTCTTTCTGCAAAGTTGAGGAGAGGACATGGGACATGAGGATCAACGAGGGAAAGGGGCCCTGGACACCCTCTCCACTGCCCAATCCCTACAATGGGGATGGAGCTTTGAGAATGGGAAGAAGTTGCCATGGACCAGAAGCATCTTGAAAGGTTTTCCAAGCAGCAGGGCCTGGACAAAGGAGTTTCACAGGTTCTTTCAGAAGCAGATCAGCTTGCATTTGTTTGGTAGTTGAAGAAGATGGTGGATACCATTGTCAGGCCAGTGCTGCAGGAAGCCTTCACCAAGCCTGATGTGGCTGGCAGGTGTTCACGTGAGGTTCTGAGCCTCACTTATCTCCTCCTCAAGGGGTTCACAGCCTGGTGCCCTTTCACAAATGGAAAAATGGCTGGTGTTGGGCCTGTCGAGGGAGATGGCTGGGTTGGGCTGACTCGGGCACCCTTCTCTCTCTCTGCTTCTGACTGTTTGACTGTTTCCAAGTCACCTTTAATGTCGTAAACCACTGCTTGTCACTTTGCCAAATTCCTGTGCTCTTACTTAAGCGTGATTCACGCACTGGATGTTTTTGACATTTGAAGATTACTTGGTTCTTTGGGCAATTTTCTTGTTTGCCTTCAAGAAAATGCCTGCAGTTCTCTATTTCATTTGGGGAAAAGGTGAGGCCTAGGATGCATGTAATGAACTGGTTGAACACTATGAGGCTTTGGGCCCAGTGACTTGTGGGATGTGTCTAAGATGTGAGGCTTTTGCTACCCACAGGATCTAGGCTGCTCCTCAGCCTCACATTGGGGTTCATTTTTAAGTAAATATAATTCATCTGAAAAGTCACAGGGGCATTGAGTTGGCCAGAGGAGGCCCATCTCAGTGCAGAAGCCAACCGGGGGGCCAGCCTATGAGTGTGGAGATGCTTGAGTGGGACCAGGCCTTCCATTTCTGTCCTAACGATGCCCATATGCTGTACAATTTTTTTTTTCTTTGTGGCAAAGGGCTGGTCATTCCAGATCCATAGACGTGGTTGTCACAATATTGTCCTTTCCACTCAGTTGAGCTAGGACTGCCATTACCAGGGACAGGTTAATTAAGATTTCATATAATCATCCACTCGTTTGATAAGATCCGTCTCTCTCTCCCGCTCTCTGTTCCCTCTCCAATGCCAGACTGAGCTAACACCACTACGGAAACAAAGAATGACCTGGTGCCTACCTTGAAAGAGACCATTAACCTCATAGAGAGGACCCTAGGTTCATGGCTGGGTAGTATTTGTCTCGAAATATTTGTTCCTTTTCCCCCTTATTTAAACTGTCCATCTCTCCCCGCCGAAACCCAGTGCTGACCTTGGCATTAGTTTGTCCTGGGCATGAGGCTCTTAGTTTGTCCCTGGCCACACCTCCCTCCCTTTACATGGTCTCTCCTTCTTTCCTCACCGTTTTGGTGGGAAGATTAGATTATTTGGGGGTAAGATGGCACCAGGCAAGGAGGTGGTGAGCTGAGGTGGTCTTTGGTCAACAGCAAAGTAATTTCACATGGTGAATGATCTGAGAAGAGGCTGCTGTTCCACAGCCATCTGTGAGTCCCTCCGCCCTCCCAGCTGTGTTGTTCCCGGGATGGAGTCCACTCCACTAAAGGACCGGAAAACAGAACTCTTGAAGAAAAGATAAAGGATTAGGGATAATTTCATTTTGCAAGAAAGAGGCCTAGGAGGGACTTAATTGTCTTTGAAGGATCCTCCTGTGAAGGACAGAGATGAGTTGTTCTTCATCTCACCGAGAAAGGGAAGGCAAAGTGGATCTCAAATGAATGAGCAAAATTTCCAGTTAGTTAGGGCCAGTCCCCCATGTGGAGGGCTGGGGAGACTGGGAGGGCAACGTGGGTGGTTCTGGAAGGAGTTTTCTGGGAAAGAAAAAAATTTAAAGTAAGGAATTAACACGGACAGCAAGACTATAAGACCTCGGAAGGAGGAGAGGTCACCATTGGCCGAGGAAGCAGGAGTGGACAGCAGTTGAGTGACAGTGAGAAGTGGGTCTGTGCTGACTGTCCTTCTGGTGGGGTGGAAGCATCTCAGCTGAAGGGCAGGGTTCAAGGAGGCGGAGCAACACAGTGAATGGGGCAGGAGGGGACAGCTCTAGCCTTTCCTAATGGGCATGGGGAGCCATTGGTGAGGCTTCATCCTTTATCAGGGGCTCCTGATTCTGTTTTATGGTCCCCTAGAGGAGCAGAACAGTGCAGTCCCAAACTCCAGTCTGCAGAACCTTGCCTGTCTCCGACTGGTCTGCAGCCAAATGGCAAAAATACAGACACTGTGAGTTTTTCATAGAACTAAATGCATTCCATTTGAAGTTGTCCTTTATTCTAAGATTATGATCTATCCATAAGGATTCTTCGAAGCAAGCGATAGAAACCAATCCTGGCTAATGGAAGCAGACAAAAGAGATTATTTAAAGGACAATAGGCAGCTCAGGGCCTCCAGGAGGGTGGAGAACCAGGCTCGAAATCCACATGGCCAAGAATGACTACCAGTCGTGCCCAATCTGACCTAGGGAAGACCCTGCTACTGCCCTGCTGGTCAGACCTCCAGCTTGTGCCACCAAAACAACAGCCACAGATGGTGGGTACTGCTGCCTCAATGATGCTGCTCCACCACCCTCCTCTGTGTCACAGGACACAGTGTGTGTCCTCAAGTCCAGGGGTGAGACAAGGGAGGCAAGCAGGCTGCCATTTTTAACTTGTAGTGGAAGGTCGGCTTTACCTCTGGGGGAAGGGCATTCCTGGACCCCGGGCAGGTGACAAGAGCCAAATAGAACCACTGAGCGTTCTGGGTCTGCCCTCTTTGAGAGAGTGTATGAGTGTGTGTGTATGTGTGTGTGTGTGAGTGTGTGTATGTGTGTGTCTGACCATGTGGGAAGGTGTTAAAAATGTTCTTTCTTCCATGAAGCAAAGGTGACTAGTTGTTTGTTGTGTAACATGTTATTGTTACTTTGCAGACTATGAACCCAGCCACCGATCATTTGTCCCCAGATGTTTTGGAAGTTTAGTAGTCCATGACATCCAAAAGACGGGGACTTTCACGCCAGACCACCTGGGATCAAGTCTCAGGGCTGCCACTTACTAGGCAAATAGACTCATAGGAGTGACATTAGCATTCTAGGCTTCCATTTCTGGGTAATAAAAATATGTGCAATAAAGATAATAATACTCCTCGGGGTTGTGGTAAGCAGTGAATAAGAAAACATGGATAAAATGCCTAATCAGCAGTCAATAAGAGATTAGTGACGCTGTTGGGCTGAAGATCGAAATTGATCAAAACTGCTTTCCAGGGCTAGGGGCGGTGGCATGTGCCTATAATCCTAGAGACTGGGCAGGAGGGCAAGTTTAAGGTGAGCCTCAGCGACTTAACAAGACCCTGTATCCAAATAAAAAGGGCTGATAGAGTGCCCCTGGGTTCAAGCCCCAATACCACAAACAAACAAACTAAAAACTAAAAACAGCTTTTTTGAGGCAGATCCAAAATTACCCAGGGCACCTTGGAATCCGTTCTTGGCCTGCTGGAGGCACACAACAGCAGTAATCGGCCCCTGGGGATATCCAGAGTCCCTGGGGAGCCACGCTTATTTCTTCTCTGTTTACACCTGTAGGCTGGAAGGAAGGTGGCGTCTTCCCAAACACTGATGGGTCCCATATTCCGAAGCCCTCACCCCGCAGAGCCCCACTTCCAGAAGCCCCACCACCTGGAGGGATTTGGTCTGCTGAGCACCCGCTCCTCACCCCTGACCTTTGTCATGACAGGCTGCTACACTGTCCTCTCCAGCTCTAAGCCTCGTTATCCTCACCTGGAAATGGCAAATGACTGACCAGAGTTACTTGGGTGGTGAGTTGGTGGCAGAGACCAGTGTCCAGTCCAGGGTCTGCTCACGCAGACACAAGGGATGCTGCCAAGTTACGGTCCAGGGAGAGACTCCAGGGCCCTTCTCCCTGTGGGGTTCATGTCCTGTCTTTCATGATGTTCCCAACTCTGCATCAGTAGTGCCTCATAGATCCATGGTCCATGAATTTTTTTGGAACTCTTCCTGGAAGATCTGGGGGTTTTGGTTTTTGAATGCACTGCTGCCTATTGGCCATGCCGAGTGTCTCAGGATATTGGCAACTAAATATGCCTCATGGCTCCAGGGCTCCCAGCCTGGGTCACTTTTCCTCCCCCTCAGGGTTTCATCCTTGTTCTCTCTCTGCATATTTTCTCTTGAGCAATGTTCTGTTCTTAATAAAGTGGTTCCCAAATCCACATGTTCTACTGGCCGTAAGATCCAGAGGGTCATCTCCCCTGGACATCCCACAGGCACCTCCACTTCAGTCTCCTAAATGCATCTCAGCCCGTCTTCCCGCTCCATCCCGTCTCTTCCTCCACCTGTGCTCCTATCTCATGGCTAAGCCAGAAGCCTGAGAGGCTTCTGGAACCCTCCTCCCTCTGCCCCCAACATCCAGTGCTCCCCAGGCCATGGCCCCTCTTCCTGACGCTGCACCTGACCTCTCCTCTCCAATTCCCGTCAAGACCCCCGGCTGGGTTCAGGCTCCATCTTCTTGGATTTGTCAACAACCCCCCCACTACACACGCCTCTGAACCTGTCCTTTCCCATTCATTTTCCATCTGTAGGCAGGATGATTCATCCAGAGTATAACCAGCTCTCTGCTAGAGCCCCCCTTTGAAGACGTGCATTTGTTGTGGCATGCCACGTACAGTGGTGCAGAGAAGTGACAGTGGAAAATCTGCCTGCAGGGGTCGCCCTCAGGTGAGGACAAGTCAGACCCATCTTTTCCTCCGTTAGACCGTGAGTGCCCGGAGGGCAAGGTTCCCGTGTGCAGCCCTGTAAGCCCAGTGGCCAGCCCCAGTCTGCCTCAGTCACACCACGAGTGTCCGGGGAAGGGGAGAAGGAACCCACCTCCTCCACAGTGTGGCCCTGCCTGGAAGGGCCTCGCCCCTCCAGCCCACCCTCTCTCTGGCTCCCCTTCCCACCCCACTGGGAGACCTCAGCAGGGCCAGGCCCTGAGTGCCAAATGGGATGGATGGGGCAGGGACACTGTTAGAAGCCCCCTTGAGAGGGTATGTCCCAAGGCTGGCAGTCCTCAACTGGATCTAGAGGTAGATCTCGTCCCCCTTCTGCCCCTGTGTCCTCTAGAGGGCCCTCACGGGGAGTGGCAAGGGGCAGCCAATCGAATGCTTTGGTTTCAAAATATTAGGCTTCAGTATGATTAAGTGCCTTGGCATTTCTGAGCTAGTTTACAGTAATCAGGCATTTGTTAATGTTCACTTTCTCCTCCATGGGCTGTTGCTGACACAGGAGCTTTCTTTGTTGATTAGATTTTAGCCTGCGCTAAACAGTAACCAGTGTGGGGTGGTGGGGAAGCGAGGACTCCAGCAGCTACAGTAATGTGCAGAACAGAACAGGGAGGCCAGCTCTGCTCCTTCGAGACTCTGTTAGCAGCCTAACCCCTGAGTCTCAGCTATTTCATCTGTGAGACAGGGACAGCCATGTCTCCTACTTGAGAGTCATTGTGAGGATTACAAAGGAAAGCAAGGAAAGCCGAGGGTTGGCCTCATGGTCTGTGCTTAATAATTACTAATCCCTGTGTCCCTGCCCCTTAGTGCCCAGGTGAGGTCTGACTTGTTGGAACGTCATTCTCACAAGGGGCCTGTGTTGGGCAGCTTGCCATCACCATGACAAATACCTGAAATCATCAACTTGTAAAGAGAAAAGCGTTATTTTGGCTCATGGTTTCAGACTTTCCAGTCCATAGCCAGTTGACATTGGCCTAGGACAGGTTGCTCATTATGGCGGGGGGCACATGGTAGAGCAAAACTGCTCATCTTGAGACTGAGAAGTTGAAAAGAGAAGAAGAGAGGCGTGGGTCCCAGTATCCCCTTCAAGGTCATGGCCAATAGACCTCCCACTAGGCTCTGCCTCTGGAAGTTTCCACCACCTCCCACAGACACCACGCAGGGGACGAAGCCTTGAATACCTGGGCCTTTGAGGGGCCACTTAGGATCTAAGCTCTAGCAGGGCCTAATGGCATTTTTCAGGGTAAAGGAATCTACAGGTAGTAAGTGGACTTTCCTTTTCTCTGGTCTTGGAGACTATGAACACTAGCAGACTGTCCTATTGGCTAAATTAAAATGGATGGAGTCAGAAAACTAGCTACTAGAGTCCCAGGCTGGTATGGTTCACCCAAAAAGCGCAGCTTCACAAAGTGCAGTTTGTGACTTGGAAGTCCGAGCTCAGCAGACCCAGGGCCGGCTGCACCCCCCTCAGAACTGTCCCTGCTTCCCTGTCTACTGTCACCCTCTCGCACCATTTTTGCCCTGTCTGGAGCCAGTGAAGGCAGAGGCCAGATGAAGCACCATCCCGCTGCTCCCCTCAGCTGGAGGGACCCGGGTCCGGTGGGGACAGCCACAGGTCAGTCGGCTGGCTGCTCTCCATGCCCACACTCTATGCGGCCCCAGCCTGGGCCAGAGCGACTGCACGAGGCTCCCTCTGCTCTATCCCTGCCGCCCTGTGCTCGGTTCGTCTCCCTCTGGTCACTCTGGACTTGGGGTTTCATGTTATTTTCAGGACATCTTCTCAATTTCCTTCTAGAAGCATGTCTTTGCTCTATTCAGAATAGATTTCTATTTGCCCTTTCCCAGAAAAACGTTGAGCAAACCGAGTGTTGAGGAGAGCAGTGGCCTTAATGAGAAGTCCAGCTCCGGGTTCAGCACATTCCGGGCGGCTGAGCTGGGCCAGGCTGCTCTTTGGGGAGCGACCGGTTTCTCCTCCTCGTGGTCTGCTTCCTCCTCCCTGCAGGAGATCCTGTGACTGGCTCCTAGGTAGTTTGAGGAGAGGAAAGGACTAGGAGTTCCTGTCCCCACTCGGCTGTTGACTGCCTGGGTGACTTTTCGCAAGTTCTTTCTCGCCGCAGGAACTCGGAGGCGTCATCTATAATGCATCACAGGGGCTAGATCACACTCTTCAATCTTTTCACCTCATGGAACATGTGCAGAAAGCACATTTTTCCACACACAGAGATGCAGGCTCCTCGCGTGACCAGCCTGGGTTCTGTGTCTATCCAGGCACGGTCGGGGGCTCACAGGTCATCCCATGGCATCCATTGCCTCGCCCCCAGTGGGAACCCTTGGGACTTGATGCCCACTACATGGTCATGGACCCCTCCCCCCAGCATCTGTCACATAAAGCCAATTCTTCAGCCAGTTCAAAGCCGTCCACGGCTCGAACTCACCCAGCACGACTCTCAGTACCCAGGTCCCGCGCTGTCTTCAAACTCGCATCAGGACCATCTCTCACCTGAAATTCTTGCTGCCAGAGGCCCCTTTTTAGCAAATGGGTCAGAGACTCACATAAGCTATGTCAAAGAACAAGGGCTGTTCTGTGCACTGCAGAATCCCACAGGAACTCAGGTCTGGCCTCTCCAAGGACAGATCATCCTGTTGGTATCCCTCTGCCGCCTGTGGGCATTCATGCGTCTTTATCCCAGGGCTCTGCGGACGAGGTGACAGCTGCTCTCAGCCCCAGCTTTTCCTTTCATGTCTTAGTTATGTTGTTGCTGCTGCCCACTGATGGTTAATGTGTAGTATTTGGAAAAAAATTCCAAAGGAAGAGAGAACAGTGGGCTTCGCTAATGGTCGCTGCCCCACTGGGGCAGATTTCTTTGTGCCCAAGGGTCTCCTTGAGTGCTTATGGGACTGTGGGCTGACCACTCTGGGGTCAGGCCCACCTCTGGTCCCACCTGTGTCTACCCCTTGTTGGGGCCCTTCTCCAGTAAGGGGCTCTGGGTGGGGCAGACACCATGAGCTCTAGCGTAAGACTCATCCTCTGGCCATCCCCACCCCTAAATCTCCCCAACCTCCAATTCCCAGCATGAATCCCATGCCCAAGAAGACCCGCCTGGTCTCTCCTTCTCCTGTGACCATAGTGAGGCTGGACCAAGCCCCAGGCCAGATACCTCTGCTCACATTTCTCCTTTAATTCAGTCCTCACCACAGCCTTCTGGGAAGTGGGTATCCTCCCACTCTGTCTTTACACATAGGGCAGCTGAGACTTGGAAAGGTTTTGGTGACTCTCAGGGGTGCAACCCAGGCTTGAGCACACCCTGTGACTCTGTCCCGGGTTCTTTCCATCCTCTGCCAGGTCCTTGGAACTGCTCAGCCTTCGCGCTCCGCTCTTTGCTAGACACTTGCTGGAGCTGTCTTGTGGCACCACCTGGGGCCCTGGATCTTGGCCTGTGGTTTATTCATTGCTGACGGGTTGCTGACGGTGTGTGCTCCCCCTCCAGACACGCAGTGCATGGGGCCAGGCAGGGCAGGCGGCCTCGGGCTTACCTGGAGGGTGGAGGGAGATGGAGATCAGGTTCTTACAGTCCCTGCCTCCTCTTGCCCTCTGCCTGGCTCCCTGCTCCTCAAGGGAGAATACAAATAATTTCTGGTACAAAGCATATTCTGCTTGGCCTGAATGTTAGGGAGGAGGTTTTTACACAACAATGAATGTCTGTAGTGTGTCTGAGTGTGCCTGAGCATGCCTGTGTGGGTGTGTGTGTATGAATGTGTCCCTGTGTCTTTCTGTCTGAGTGTGTGTGTGTGTGTGTGTGTGTGTGTGGGCAGGCAGGGGCTGTGCCCTGAGCCCCTGACAGATGACGCCGTGCTCCTCCAGAAGCCTCTCATTTCCCATTTGTTTTGTGCCAGGAACGAGGGATCCAGTCCCTCGCCCACACCTCTGTCGGTAAAATGCCAACGAGCCATTTATGTCCCTGTTTCTTAGAAAATGAAAAACTCAAGTCATTCAACAAAAGCAGCCTATGAATGGGCCTGGCTGACTGGCCTTTCAGGACCTTGGGGCTGGCATCTGAGAGAGGAGGCTCCACCAGGCCCCAGCCACCCGCAGAGGGGTAAGCCGAGTGCACCGGGGGCCTCAGGCCTGTGGGCTCCAGAAGTGGCTGCATGTCCAGAGAGGAGTGTCGCTGCTCATGGTGCCCAGCCTGGGCCTGGGGAGGTATGGGAGAGCTGGGGACAGGAAGGCCCAGCCTGGGATGGGCTCGTTCTGTTGGGTCAGAGGTGGGTGGGAGCCGGCACCGGGGCCTGGAAGGGGAGGGCCCACGCTGAAAGCCCCAGGGGTGAGAACGTGTTGGAGGCTGATGATGAGGGGCTCTTCTACAGGGGACGCTGACACTCCCCTCCAGCTCTGCCCAGGGTCAGGGCCTCCTGGGTATAGGTGGAGTAGGCAGGGTGTGTGGGTGGGGTTGTAGGCCTCAGCAGAGGTCCTGGGTTTGACTGGGCCTGAAGGTGGGCCCTGGGGAAGCTGCTTGGTCTTGGGAGGGGTTTTGGCCCACCTACTTATTATTTCTTTTCTCTGGAATGTAAGAGGCTGTGTGAGTTTCCTAAACGGCCTTGCTGGGCAGGGGTGGGTAGGCCTCCTCTGGGGCCTTGAGGCACCTGCCTGCCGCCGCAGGCGCTGTCCGCAGCATGCTCAGCTTGACCGACTGACCTCCTGGGCCAGTTCCTCATGCTCCAGGCACCTCTCTTCACACGAGGGGCTCCTGCCCTGGCCCACAGCTGCTCCTTGGCTCTTATATTCACGTGCTCTGGGAGAACTTCCTAAGCAGATGCACAGTGGATGCTTTTTCCTCTCAGATTCTCAAAGGACTTAAAGAACAACTCTGGACTCATGTTTCCCTCCGAGGGAAATGGCCTCCATGACTTCTGCAGTGTTTGATTCCTCGACATCTTGGGAGTCTATTGCTCTAGGGGTTGGTCAAAGAGACCCAGGCTCAGAGTAGGCTGGGGGGGTGGTCCATAGGCACTCCATTAAAACTCATCTGTCGTGAGCGGGAGTATGTGACCAGCCCCTCTGGAGCTATGGCTCGAACTCAGGGGGCCTCCTCCACCGAGAGCATCCGAGCCAGGTAGCCCCCCAGGTAGCGTGGGGCCCCAGGACCGAGGCTGCTTCAGATGCATATGAAACAACAGCAGGACATCTTCCCCCAACCTGTCACAGGTTGTCTGGGTTGCAGTGGATCCCAGAGATCACATTCCCAAAGTGCATCCTTCAAGTCCTATTTAGAGGCTCTCACCTTCTAGAAACTTCTGAGATAGATCACTGCTCAGACCTTTCCCCTGCCCTGCTTACCATTCGTACTCCACGGATGGGTCCCCCTCTCCCCTCACTCCCTGCCTGTGCAGCCCTCCACCCCTCACAGCCACCACAATCCTGACACTCTGCCTGCTCCCTGAAGGACAAAGTCACTCTCGATGCTTTTCTATTGATGACAGCACTATTTCTTCTTCAGGATGGGTCGTCCCAACCAATACTTCTAGAATAAGTTCTTGGGGGTTAATATTGTCAAAGTAGGAAATGCGTCCTATTTGAAGTACATATTTTAACATTCAGTAAATTTAGTTTCCCCTGAAATGGAACTTAGGGAGCCTCTGGGTGCCCGTGCACTTGCGTATGTGTGCGTGTTCGTGAGCAAATGCACAGGTAATGGGAATCACACTCAGTCACCAGGCAGTCTATCACTTTGTTTCACTTTGACTGCTATGTGCTGTTCAGAGTCTTTATTATTTTGACATATATAATTTTATTTATAACTATAGTGAACCACTTTGGCTTTACAAAGAGACAAAGACAGGAAACATTAAGAACGTTGATGTTAAGACACTCTGTGTTAATAGAAGCCTAAGAATGATAATTCTGCAAATTCACCTCAAGCTTATTTTTACCAGATCCATAAGTTTCTGTCACCTGATTCGGGTTCTTATATAGGTCATCTAAATGTCTTTAGTACATCAAATGAGAGAAATAGGGAAAGGGGTACAGGAGGGGAGTGGATAATAATAGAGGTAACCAGCTTGCCTTTTTATTAATTGGAAAAAATTACAACCCAGCAATGTGTTATTGGGAAAAAGAACTTTCAAATCTCTGAATTCTGCTTTAATCTTATAACTAAGATAACATATGAACATTGCAAAAATTCTGCAGTTGCTGGGTGCGGTGGCACACGCCTGTAATCCCAGCGTTTGAGGCAGGAGGCTGAGGCAGAAGGATCGCAAGTTCAAAGCCAGCCTCAGCAAAAGCGAGGCCCTAAGCAACTCAGTGAGAACCTATCTCTAAATAAAATACAAAATAGGGCTGAGGATGTGGCTCAGTGGCTAAGTGCCCCTCAGTTCAATCCCCGGAACTCACCCACCAAAAAAAAAAAAATTCTGCAGTTGATTTTTCTGAAGCTCAAAATGCTTGGATTCTAAAGATCAGGTCACAACAAAGCAGTTTTGCCTATTTTTTGAAGCTGATGCACCTAATTAAGTTTCAATTATATTTTAAATATATGTTGATCCCAGAATCAAAGTGTCATTTTTTTTTATTTGTCAACTAATCTGTCTTTCCTTGCATAACTGGCTTAAAGGAAATGAAATGTTATATGCCACTTGTTAAGAGGGAAAAATGTTGAAACATGTCCTTCTGTATAATGAACATTATTAAAAATTGTCTTTTAATGCTCATTTAATATAATCTTTGAATAATATACTCATATAAAATATTTAACTTAAAATCTTTTTTTACCGTAAGCCATGCAAAAATGATAAAATGACTTTTTTAATTGTAGGGGCTTTATGAAATTATAGATTACTGTGAAAGGAGTTCATTAGTCAAAACCAGGATTAGAAATACTGATCTAGAAACACAAACCCCGGGGGCTCACAGTAGGGAGCAGGTCAAGTGAAGAGAGGAAGGGAGAGAAGGGAGCACAGGGACAGGATACTGGCATGGGCGGGTGTCGGGGGGTATGGCTTCCTTATTGGACTCTAGCAGATAACCCTGTGGCCCACCACCTGCCAGACCCAGACCCTGCTTCACATGCCCAAAGCTCACTAGATGTGAAAACACCTACTGAGGCTGCTTCCTCAAACACACTCCCAATGAAAAGTGCATCCCACAAAGAACACCACCCCGACCCCTGTCCTGTGTCTGTCCTGTTGTAGGGGCCAAGCGAGCGGAAGCTATTGACGGGAGGAAGCGGTGTCTCCCCACACAGTGGCTCTGAGAGGGGCATCCTTCAGCCGAACCCCAGCTCCGCGGCTTTGCCAATTTGCCTTAGATGAGATCTGGTGTACTGGGTGCAGGCGAAGTCATTTCTGAGAACTGGCTGTCACATGACTTGGCAAGACAGTCACAGCCGGGCAGGATTTCATCCCCTGCACCATTTGTGAGAGTGGGAAGGACCCAGCACACTGGTCACCCGGGGCCAGCTGTCTCCCTTTTATAGGGGATAAATCAAGGGCTCGAGGTGGGAAGAGCTTGCTGGGGGCCTCAAAGCATCCCAGGAGCGACCCAAGTGTGCCGCCTTCTTCTGGGAATCTTTGAGAGGGGTGTAGGTCAAGTATGTGTGCATTTAAGAGGAAACTAATCACAGAGGATGATGGCACCCTCTTGGGCCCTGGAAAATTCCTTTGAGCATGGGGAGATGGCCTCCGGGTCATGGGAAAGGCTCTTGCGAGGGACAGCCAGGCTGTGGGAGACAGCCTGGAAGCAGGACCAAGGGTATGTTTGGAGCAGAGGATTAGCTTAGCAATAGCAGAAACTCCTGTGGTCAGGGCTCTGTAGGTGTTTTGTGACCCATCCTGTGGGAACATTTATTTGTATCTATTCCAGCTGGTTGACCTGCCACAGCCCATCCTCAAATGTATCAATCCAAGGTACTATTATTTATAGAATCATTTTCTCCGGAACTCCCCACAGGCTCCCCTGCCAAGTGACTTCTTGGCCAACGCTGGTCACCTCCAGGGGCAGGACCACACTGTCAATTCCAGCAGGTGCAGCCTGGTGGTGGGGAAGCCTCCACTCCACTGAGTTCTGCCCCCCAGTTCTGTTTCTTTCTGTCTCTTGGCCCACCTGCCACAGGCCAGCCTTTCAGACGTGCGGACAAGGGTGCCCTCCCCGTTACTGTGAATAGCCGCCAAGGCAGCGACTGTGTCTCCTTCCCCTGGTCTTCACTCGAGAGTATTCATATCCTCTTGGCATCTCAGTCACGCATCTCCAAATGGGCTGCAGTTTGTTGACATCCCACAGAAAGCACCGCCTGAGACAGCAAAGGGCAGGGCTGCCAGCTCTGTGTGCCAAGATCTTGGTGCACAGCAGGTCCCAGCTACCGCTGACGGCTCTTCTGGAAACTTCTGTGTTGTAGCAGGGGTGATACAGTTTGCCATGAGGGCGAGGGTGCCCATGAGGGGCCAGGAAATCTCACTTCTAAAAGGACCATATTCAGAACATTCAGAAAGAACATGTCTTCCAAGGTCATCTGTGATTCTACCCAGAAAAGTAGCATCACATTTTTACAGAGCAATAGGGACTGGAGTCATTACCATGATCATACCTGTGCCTTTTGAGCTAGGGTTTCATACCCAGAGGACCCCACTCTCTCTTCCAAACCAAGAACCTCATTGGAGTTCAGGTTCCCTGAAACTTCACAGGAAGGTGCCAATGAAGGACACAGCAGAAAACTGGAGGACCCAGTTCCAAAAGGGGTAGCACATTTAGAGGTTCATTCGGGGCTGAACTCTCTATAGTTATAGCTCTCTCTAGTTACACCAAAATGGAGGAGAACGTGACAATATGGCCGTTGTCACAGGAAATGAATAAATCTGTCCAAAGTCACTCTGAACCGAATGCCTTCTTTAACCTGAGCTGCCAGCAAAACCTATCCCGGTGGGAAGTCGTGCTTTTGAATGATGTGTCTTGATGAAAAATTGATATGGGTGGAAGTAACATTTTTTAAACTTCGGGGTATTAGCAGTAACTTTGCGTTCCTGGCGAAGCTTGTGGGGGCGGTGTGTTCTGCATGCCCACATCATGTTTATTAGTTTATAACCGTCTGCTGTGGCCCTCCATCATCGCCGCAAAATTGCAACCTTTCAGCCCCTGCGGACAGTCACATTAAAATGGCTTTGAGGGAAAGATGGCTCATGCGGTCAGGCATTTTGATGTCACACTCAATTGGCTAAACATAGTCATTTTGGGTTCTATTATTGACTAATTTGGGTAATTCACCTACTGGGAAATATTTAAAGATAAAAATGTAAAATCCTGTCAGCGTATGAGCGAGGTCCTTGATGTCAGTTTTGTGACATATTTTTAAACACTGGAAGCTGTTCTGAGGAATATTCTGGCATGTTGTAGTTAAGTGAAACAATGTTGGAAGCCCATCAGCTGTCTGTCTGCCCTTCTTCCCCTGCTCACAGAGGTTCCGATCAGGGTAGCTATTTTACACCTGGGCGGCTCCAGTTTAATGGAGAATGCCATTAACGAGCGAGCCAGAGTGTGTCCCCGTCTGCAGCCTTGATTAGCCATCAGCACGCTCGCAAGCTCATTTCTTGATTGGTGTTGAAATATGTCACACCCTGATGGAGCGTGGCAGGCTGTCACTGCTGATGGATTAATGACAGAGCACCTGCCGCACGTCCTGCTCCACGGCCACAGCCCCAGAGCAGTGCTTGGGTGGTGAGGCCTCACGGCGCTGTGGGACTGCTTCTCTGTGGCTCTCCAAGTAACGCAACTGCCATTCTGAAAGTTGAGGAGACAGAAATGAGGGGCAGGGAATCGCCACCAAGGCCACCTCCCCCACCGTCCTGCTGTGGAGTCATACATTTCCTTCTGGTGACTTTTCAGTGTATATCCTGCAGTATTTTCTTCCACACTTAGCTCCGTCGCAGATGCTTTGTCTCTGTTAACTGCCTCGTCTCCATCCTCTTTCTGGATAGGCGTCAATGAACCCATTTTATAGGGGGAAAAACCCACTGGAGGTTAACTGAGTTGCGGGGTGGGTTCGGTGGCTGGAGCTGGGATTCCAAGCCGTGCTGTGCTGTGGGGCTCCAGAGCCTCCCCTTCTTCTGCTCTGCCGAGGTGCTGGAGTTTCATCTGTTTAAAATCCGTTGGCTGAGCCACCTCCTGCTGGGCCTCACCTCCAGGGCTTCTGACTTGGTAGATAGACGTGGGTGGGGTCTGGGAGTTTGCTCTTCCGACAGACTCCCAGCAACACCAACACTGTTGGTGTGGGGACCTCACATCGAGAACCGCCACCGCAGACAGTGTAGGCCTGTGTAGGCCCGGTGCTGTATCCTGATTTCCCTGCACATCCTAAAAGAATTCCCCTGCGTTGCCATTTGGCTTCCTGGACATCATTTCCAGTGGCTACCTGATATGATGAATGCTCTTTAAGTCTGTTTGATGCTGGTACTCACAAACCTGCCATCAGCCCAGAGCCCTGGAGAATCACCCAGTTATTTTCCTCCCTAAGAGGAACTCCGGACCACATCAGTGCCAAATACTATTCCCAGTTACCTAAGCCCACCATTCTTCAAGGCCTAGTTCAGCCGTCACCTCCCCCAGGAAGCCCACCTGCCTAGCCAGCCTGCAGGGGTTTGTTCTTTGCTGAGCTCCTGATAACCTGTGCTACTGTGGCTGATGGGATAATTTACCTGGGAAGTAATATAGTCTCTTCTGCAGAATAATCCTTAGGTTCCAAAGCCACCGTCTGTCAGCCCTACTAGACCTTGGGAGACATTTTATCTAATAGTTTTATTTCACAGTCGATGAAACTGAAGCCCAGAGACAAAGAGAATTGTTTTTGGTCACACAGCACTTTGTCCCTATAAACTCCATTTTGAATTGATTCATGAAAGCCATAGGTTTGCTTTCTTTTTGTTTGCCTTATAGTTGATTCACATTCACTGCTGAAAATGGCTTCCCAGCTATCCCTACACTGAGCAAATGCAGACTTGATATGAGCAGATGCAGCACCGTGCAGCCCAGGACTGTCCCCCGCAGGCATCCACTGAGGCCAAGGACCCACCAGCTCTTAGGACTCTCTGGGACTGAAGCTAAGTTTGCAGGTGCCCAGAGTTGGCGGGCGGGTCCTTCATCGACATGTAGGACCCTGCATTCAGAGCTCAGGGTGGACAACCGTGGTGGAGTGAGCATGGTGGAAGGAAGCCCCCGTCCACAGGGAGGAAACGTGCCTGGGGGCCTCTGTTTTTATCACCTAACAAGGGTCTTTTCTCCAAAGTGGGCTCAAAACAGGGAGAGAATGATTACTCCCAACAGCTCTCTAGTTCAGGGCTGACTGCTTGAGGGGCTCTTGGCCACCCCCACCCTGAGCCTCCCCACCTGCAGCTCTCCCTCTGTCCTTGATGTGAATGTGGGTGAGATTATTCTTCATTTCAAACATACTCTTATTTTTTTCTTATTATGAAAGCAATATATATATGTTCATTATTTAAAAATCAGAAAATATGAACAAAAGAGAAATAAATGGAAATAACTCATAATAACACCTGCCTTGGAGATAACCACAGTTTCAAACTTTGGGGATCCATTCCAGATCACTCTTTCTTGAATTTTCCTCTCTCTCTCTCTCATTTAAGGTTTTATGCACATGTAAACACTCTATTTAGTGTTATAGGGCTTTTTTTTTTTGTCGCCATAAATGAAACCATGCTTATGCATATTGCAACCTGCTTTTGTCATTTAGAGTGTCTTAGGCACCTTTCCACATCAGTGCCTGAAGATCTAACTCATCCGTGTTAAATAGCATTCAATAATTAATCATGCCAAAGCACTGATTGACACAATCCTCTTTTGTTGGCTATTTAAATTATTTTCAAATTTTGCCCTGTGAACAATGCACGTATCTGTGCCCTTGCCCAGTTACCTCCAGTTATTTCGCAGGTTATTTTTCAAATGGCAAAGCGTATTTATTCATTTGTTAAAGCAAATATTTACTGAGCACCTGCTACGTGCCAGCCACGGTGCCACATGCTGGGGATTCAGTGGTGCACTAGACAAGATCCCTGTCCTTGCATTTCTGGAAAGGAGACGTGGTTCCTAAATAAGAAACATGTAAATTTGAAAAATCATTGCAGATTGTGATAAGCACTATAAAAATCCACAGGGTGGTGTGATGGGGTGATGGAGGAAGGAAGTGGGGAGCCACTGGGCTGGGAGTCCTGCAAGCCTCTCTGAGAGGCGTGTGTGAGCTGAGGCTGCAGCGGAAAAAACCAGGGCCGGACAAGGTGAGCGAGTGCTGAGAGGCAGGAGGGGCTGGTGTGGCCAGGGATGGGGAGGAGGCAGTGGGGGGGGAGGGGGGAGTCTGGGGCACTGGCCTAAGAAGAGGTTAAAGTTTGCTGGAGCCAGGGCACTCAGGACCCCTCAGGCTGCAGTCACTCTGCAATTTCCTTCCAAGAGCAATCGGGAGTGGGGGGATGTGGAGACAGGAACGGATTGGGGATTTATTTTGGGCATGGTGAGGGAGGTTGGGTTCCTCCGTAAGGGGCTTGGGGCTGATCCCCTGCTGATTTCCAGTGTGTGGCCTAATGAAGGCAGAGAAGGCCTGCTGCCCTTTGGCCAGTGCCTACTGTAGGTGGGTCTCAGGGTCTGCGAGCACCTGTCTGCCCCTGCAGTGGATCCACAGCCTCCCTGCTCTGGGCAGAGGCTGCAAAGCACATCCCAGAGTCCTTCTACACAGTGACCAGTGCACCTGCATTAGGGTGGCTGCAGAGCCATTTGGTGTCTCCCTGATGGGGGTGGGTGGGAAAGAGGACAAGCTAGGTCCATTGTTCTGACTGCTCTGCACCATGGCTCCCAGGAGGGAGTGCGGCTTAGGGGAGGGGGCAGCACTAAGCACAGAGGCCATGGACCCCCATTTTACCTGGCACTGCTGTCCAGGTGTCCTGGCAACTATGGGACATGGGACAGGGAATAAACTGCAGTCCCAGCAGCAGATGGCAGGAGAGGAGCCCTGAAAGGGCCCTCTGTGGAGGTGAACAGATTCCCTAGTCAGGTTTTACAAAAAAGCAATAACGGTGCCTTTAAAAAGACAGACAATACCAGTGCTCCCACCAGTGGGTTCCAGCTGCCTTCGAGGGGTGTGTCTGCGGTGTGTGTGAGTATGTAGCACTTAGAAGACAGTGGGTCATCGTCCAGGGCCAGGACCCCCATGCGGAGATAAAGCTGGGAGCCAGAGTTTTGTGGGAGAGAAAGGCCTCATCTGAACCCTCCCCTCATCCGGGCGCCATTCAAGAACGCAGCCCTAATTAAAACCCAGGTGGTTGGAGACACTAATTCAGAGTGGACCCAAGTCCTCCCGATTTCATGCCTTTTAGACAGGAAGAAAGAAAGAAATGGAGAGACTGAGACTCTTTCCTCCAGGCTGTTTCTAGTGAACCAGTTACTGGGATTTTATACACATTCTCTACAAAAGGACAAATATTTGGGTCAGATGAAGTGGTTTTGCAGGGGGGCAGGTTTTGACATACTGTAAATAGTCACCCATGATGGGGTGAGCCTGGCTGGGCTGGGCCCTTACTGTGATTAAGTCCCCGTCCCCCTCAGGCCACTGGCTGTCAGTCCAGCTGTGACCTGAGCACTGCGTCCTGGCACCGTGTGGAAGAGGCAGGCTGTGCCCACCAAGGCCTGGGGGAGGGCGGCGCGCGTCGGTGGCTCTGTACCGCCTGTCTGCAGGAGGTTCTGGGAAGCAGGGAGAAGGTCTAACCGGGACTGGCCGGTGACAATGACATTAACAAGAGCCATCTGCGCTCTCTCAGAGCTGGCGGAAGCATCACCGTAGCTCCCTGTTACTCGGGAACTTGTCGAGGCCACACTATGCCTTGAAGCTAGCGAGGGGCTTCAGCTGGGTGTGACAGAAGGACGAGGCACCTGTGGTGACTCACTGGGGAAAGCACCTTGAGAGGTGCAGCATTTGAGTGTGGTCTTTGGAAGGGGACACATCAGCATCTGTGATGGGCAGGTGCTCTGAGGAGTGGCAACAGAGTGACCAATGACATAGATAGAGACATGGGTGCTGCTGGGAGGCTGGGGGTGTTAGGAGGTGACACTGGAAGGCAGAGTCCGACTTGGAGTGACCTTGAAGGCCATCCTGAGATGCAGCTCTTCCAGGTTAGCAGGAGCCATTTGGGGGTTCTGGGCACCTGAGCGATGGATCACAAGCACTCTGGGAAAGATAGTTCTGTCAAGTTGAGGATGGACTGGGCTGGCCAGGCCATCGGGAGCCACGATGTCCAGGTGGATATGACCGTCCTTAACCAGACAGTCATCGTGAGCATGACAAAGAACCACTAGGCCTTGGGAATCAGCGTGGGTGACATGGTGAAGGAGAAGTCAAGTTCAAATCCCAAGTTTGGGAAATGAGTTGCTGTTGCACGTAAATCAATTTTCTACTCCACTAGGTTTATTCATTTAAGTGCCCAAACTTAAATTAACTCTTTTTGGATGGAAAGCTTTCTAAATAGTGACCACCGAACATCACCCTCTGCCTTTTTAAGCAGTGGAAGTAGAACATGTTGGAACCAGAGTTTGATAGGACGTGGCTTTGAAGAGCTGTAAGTCTCCCTCAGCCTCTGGTCCCTCGAGGCTGGTGAAGGTGTTCAGGTCCATTTGCCCCCACACCGAATGGCCCCCAGGCTGTTCTACTTGGCTAGTTCTGGGTCTCCTCCTTTAGAAGGAAGGAAGAAAGCGGTTGCTTCGGTCCCTGCCCTTCCCTTCTTTGCTATCAGCTGTTGTCCCTCAGTTGTGGAGTTTTTAGGAATCTCCTCCTCCTGCTATTTCTAAGCAGGAGGTTAGAAACCTACAACTTCTCAAAATAAAGCACAGAGCCACTGTGATGGCCCCTTCCTTAGTCCACGGGTGGGTTTCTCCTAGGTCTTTCCACTTGGTCACTTTATTTCAGACGGCTGAGCTCTGAGTGCACAGTGACCTTCCTGCACTCCCTTGGGGTGAGTATGGACCGAGCGTCTAGTATGGACCGAGCACCTATGGATTTAAGGGATGTAACAGCTGTGTTTATTTTCCTCCTCATCAAAGGAGTTTACCATTAGTCCTTGAGAGCTGGGGTTGGAGAGCCACAGTCCAGAGCCAGCTTTTCCTCCGGTGAACATGCTGCTTATTGTGTGGCAATAGCCTGGGACACTGAGCGGCAGCCTGTGCTCCAGCATCAGAATAACTCTGCCTTTCCTCGTTGTCTGTGGATCGAGGCAGGGAGCGCAGTGCAGATAAAAGCAGATGAGTCACAGGTGCGGATCCGCTGGGTGGCTTTCGTTGTTGGCAGTATAAAGCCACAGGTGTGCGTGCGGCGCTGGGGAGCAAGAGGAGGAGCCTGGCTGATTGTGAGGGTCTCAGGTCAAGTTCGTTACATGGAAACTTGAAAAAGCTTCGGAGATGCAGCCAGGTTTCTGCAGCCATAGAGAAAATGAAAATGATTTCGCTGTTTGCTGTCAGGGCACCATTTAAGCCCATGTCTTGCTAGGTCAATGTTTTCATGCCTGGAGCGATAAATTAAAAAGATGCCTTAAACTTGGGTGCTGTTTCTCCGACTAGAAGCTGGGTCTGTTTATTCCCTCACAGTTGCTAGGAGCATTGTAGACCAGAAAGAAGGGAATGTAGGATGAGTGATTTTTAAGCATATTTTCCAAGAATAATGAAACCACAAACACAAATTCCCACAGAGCAGAAAGTAACTGGTTTCCAGCCGGTGTAGCAAAAGCTCATGGCAAGATCAAGACTCTGAAAATCAATCCCCTGTGCTATGGTTCAGCCGGGCTGCTGGTTGATTGAAAGCCTGGTTTGGTGGAATGTGTGGGCATGGTGTGTAGTAAATGGGCCAAGTCTATGCAAACCAGCACCTGAATCAGATGCCACCAGAATTAATGCCAGGAGATTGATGTTGATTTCTTGATATATGAGATTGCAACTGCCTGCAGTCTTCTGGCACCTCCTTCATTTTAATGTAGGCTGTGTTGATTTAATCCCCCTTTTAGATGAACTCGGGGTATCTGTTTTGCTAGGAAGACAAGGAAGAAATCTTTGTCTTTTATGTGGATGATCTTGTTTTGTTTTCACAAATTCAAAAACAGAGGCTTAAGAGACAATAGGCTCCGCTGTCTGCTACCATAAACAAGGGTTGCTGGATAATTTGGTTAAACCAAAGTCTACACTTTTGGTCTATATGCCTAGCATTTAACGGGCTTATAGCAAACAACCTGTCTCAGGTTATATATTGCTATACAAAAATCCTCACCAATACTTAGCAGCTTAAAAAGAAACATTTATTCGAATGCTCAGGATTCTGTAGGTTGGGTTTAGCAAAGCTTCATCTGTCCTGACGTCATCTAGAAGTGGCTTGACTGAGGCTGAAAGATCCGTTCCAACCTAGCTCCCTCACATGGTGGGCAGGTTGGAGCTGGCTATTGGCTGGAGCTCAACAGGAGCTTTGACCAGAGCTTCAGTTCCTCTCCATGTGACCTCCCGCGTTGTTTTGGGGTTTTCAGAGCCTGGTGATTGAGTTCTGAGAAAAAAGATCCTAAGAGGACAATCCCTACATGCACTTACCAAGTCTCTGCATGCTTGATGCTCATGGGCCAGCACAGTCTCACGGTGTGCCCCCCAAAGATGCCCACTCCCTCATCCCCCAAAACTATGGCTAATTACCTTACCGGGCAATGGAGATTTTGCATCACAAGAGTCCTTGTGGAAAAGACACGGGAGTCAGAGGAAAAGATGTGATGAAAGAAGCAGAGGTTAGAATAATGCAGCATTTGGCTTTTTGAAAATGGTGGAATACAGAATATACAAAGAACTCAAAAAATTAGACAATAAGATAACAAATAACCCAATCAATAAATGGGCCAAGGACCTGAACAGACACTTCTCAGAGGAGGACATACAATCAATCAACACGTACATGAAAAAATGCTCACCATCGCTAGCAGTCAGAGAAATGCAAATCAAAACTACCCTAAGATACCATCTCACTCCAGTAAGACTGGCAGCCATTAGGAAGTCAAACAACAATAAGTGCTGGAGAGGATGCGGGGAAAAGGGCACTCTTGTTCATTGCTGGTGGGACTGCAAATTGGTGCAGCCAATTTGGAAAGCAGTATGGAGATTTCTCGGAAAGCTGGGAATGGAACCACCATTCGACCCAGCTATTCCCCTTCTCGGTCTATTCCCTAAAGCCCTAACAAGAGCATGCTACAGGGACACTGCTACATCGATGTTCATAGCAGCTCAATTCACGATAGCAAGACTGTGGAACCAGCCTAGATGCCCTTCAATAGATGAATGGATAAAAAAATGTGGCATTTATATACTATGGAGTATTATTCTGCATTAAAAAATGACAAAATCATAGAATTTGGAGGGAAATGGATGGCATTAGAGCAGATTATGCTAAGTGAAGCTAGTCAATCTTTAAAAAACAAATACCAAATGACTCCTTTGATATAAGGGGAGTAAACAAGGACAGGGTAGGGACGAAGAGCTTGAGAAGAAGATTTACATTAAACAGGGATGAGAGGTGGGAGGGAAAGGGAGTGAGAAGGGAAATTGCATGGAAATGGAAGGCGATCCTCAGGGATATACAAAATGTCATACAAGAGGAAAGGAGGGGTAAGACAAGATAATACAAATGGAAGAAATGATTTACAGTAGAAGGGGTAGAGAGAGAAAAGGGAAGGGGAGGGGAGGGGAGGGGAGGGGGGATAGTAGAGAATAGGACAGACATCAGAATACATCAGACACTAGAAAGGCAATATGTCAATCAATGGAAGGGAAACTGATGTGATACAGCAATTTGTATACGGGGTAAAAGCGGGAGTTCATAATCCACTTGAATCAAACCGTGTAATATGATGTATTAAGAACTATGTAATGTTATGAACGACCAATAAAAAAAAAAAAAAAAAAAAAAGAAAATGGTGGAATAGACCACAAGCAAAGGAATGCAGGTAGACTTTAGAGACTGGAATAAAAAAGAAAACACGCTTTTCCCTGGATTCCCCAGAAGAAAAAACTTTGCCAGTGCTCTGATTTTAGCCCCATGAGACACATTTCAGACTTCTGATTTCCAGAACCGTAAGATAGTAAATTAGCATTTTATAAGGCACTAAGGTTGTAGTATTTTGTTAGTAGCAGCAGAAAACTCATGCACGTGCCCAACCCCAGTGTTAGTGTGTGGGGAGGGTCACATGCAAATTCATGAACACAGAGCCTTGTTTCACTGGGAGTCACCAAAGTCACCATTTACCATCCAAGCCAGAATAACACTAGGGTTTCTTCAAAAGTTTTTTTTTTTTTTAAACCCAACATTATATATTTTGTGGATGCCTTGGAATTTTTTTGGTCAAAGTGGACTTGTAGCTATCTCTGCTTTATAGTTCTTCCAAGCTAAAATGGGGCACTGCCTGTGGAATGTAATACTGCTCCAGGATTCTTGTGTTACCGCTGCTCTAACGTTCCTTATCCTTTCCCTCTTTTTTTTTTTATGAAAACATTTAAACATAAGAAAAGTTTAAAGAATAATATAGTGCATTCCTATATTTAATAATTGTTAACATCTTTCTATATTTGCTCAAATGTGTATGTGCATACCTGTAAATTAGGAAAGTGTGTGTGTGTGTGTGTGTGTGTGTGTGTGTTTGCTGAAGAACTGTTCAAAAGACACCTCACCCCTAAATTCTTTAGCCTACATGTCATAAATATAAGGACAATGCTGTCATCACACCTAAGAATATTAATAACTCCCAACAATCATCTGATGTTTAATCAACATTCAAATTTCCCCATGACCAAAACAATTTTCATAATGTTTTTGATCTGTTCATCTCTTGCATTTAGTTGTTATGGTCTTTTATAACAACCCTCCGCCCTTTTTTTCTCTTTTCCTGACATTGGCTTTTTGTAAGCCATCAGGCCAGTTGTCTTGTAGAGTGTGCCACCTCCTAGATGGGCCCAGTTCTCTCCTTGCAGTAGTGTCTGACTGGTCCTCTATTCTCCTGTCTCCTGTAAATTGGAACTTTTGTCCAAACACTGGGCAGAGTCAGCTTGTACACGTTCAGCAAGAAACTTTAATAGATGTCCTGCATATGACGTCACATCCAGATGCACAGAGAGGCAAGCGCCCCTTTGGTGAAGTTGATTAAACTGATGATCATGAAGTCATGTCATTGTGATGCTCAGTATAGCAGCAAGTATCTGGGGGGGGGGGGTTCATATTTTTGTCACGTGGGGCAAATGCTGTTTCCCAGTAACTTTTCACCTGATGGCCTTTGCAGACCTTGATAACCTTCTGTGGAGGTAAAATGGTGAGACTTTTTTCTAATCCTATTATTCTTTCTACCTTTGTTAGTTAAAATTTTTGTGCAAAGAAAAGGCCGTGTATCCTTTGAGCTCTCCGTTGCTTTTAGGCACAATATTCCCAGATGGACCTCTGTGTTGGCACTGTTTTGGATTTAGAATCAGTCGTTTTCCTGAGGAACCCCATTTCTTTTTAGTGCAGAATTTACAGCCAGATCTAAGCACCAGAGATTCTCATTCTAGGACCTTTGAGTGGCTAGAACTAGGAAATATATTTATTTAATAAATTATGTGTCAAAATAGATACTCCAGTTCAAACTTCACCTACGAAAAGAGATACCCCAGTTCAAACTTCACATACACCTTTTCCTTACCTTTTAGGACTTTTTTAAAAAAAAAAAAAAAATATATATATGTATTTTCTCAAACTGAAATTTGGATTAATTTTGTTTTCTGCACAATGTGAACCTTGTGCATGTTTTGAAGGTCAAAATTACCTGATAAGGTAACCTCGTAGGAATCTGAACCCCAGCGTCTGTCACATCCATCCTGCTCCCCTACAGAGGTAACTGGTTTGCCAGTGTTCCTCTCTCCAGTGCAGCCTTTTGTAAAACAGCAGGTTGCATATTCACAGACATCTCTCCTCCTCCACAGAGAGGAGTGGCGGGCTCTGCGTGCTGTACCTTACACGGTCGTCTTCCTCCTCTGTGGGTAACACTCCACTGGGGGGCTGCACAGAGTGGCTTCAGCCTGTCCCCTATTGACTGGCACTTGGGTTACTTCCTGTCTTTCGTGTGACCCACAGTGCTGCCGTGAGTAATCTCTAGTGTCACACTGTTCCATCCATGTGGAGGTGAGCCTTCCAGTGAGATTGATAGGTGGAAAGATAAAAACAGATGTAATGTTGTCAGGCCTTGCTTCGTTCTCCTCTCTGGGGGTTATGCCATTTAGCATTCCCGTCTCCGCAGCCCAACCACAAAACACTTGTCAGATTTTTGGCTCTTTGTCAATATGATGAGTTTGAGAAGTGGTATTCCAACTTAGTTTTGTATTTATCTTATGACGAGTAAAGCTGTGCATTTTATCACAGGTCTAAGGGCCATTTCTCTTTCTCTTCCTGTAAACTGTATATGTCTTTTGTTCATTTTCCCCAATTAGGTGTTTGGCTTTTTTCCTTCCCAGTTATGAGACCTTTTCCTTGTTTTCCAAGAGATTAGGTCTTTGTCTCTGATTTAAGTTGCAGATGATTTCCTGTGTCGTTTGTCTCTTAACTATTCTTAAATGTTTTTTTTTTTTTTGCCACGTATCCATCTTATTTTACTTTGATAGAGACAGATTTATCAATTTTGTAAGCAAATTTATCAATCCTGTATTTTGAATCATAATTAGAAAGGTGTTTCCTCTCCTTTGTTATCAAGAGATTCATGTATGTTCTCATCTAGCACATGTATAATTTATTGTTCAATGGATGTCTTATCCAATTGGAGGTTTTTTCATGAACTCTATAAAATATGGATTCAATGTGATGTTTTTCCAAAAGGCCATCCATCCCCCCCTACCCTGAAAAGATTTGAGGGCCACCTTTATCATATAACAAATTTCCACATGTACCTAGGTCTGTTTACCAAATTCCATTTCTGTTTCATTGATCTATCAGACCTGAAATTCTTTTTTAAAAAAAATATTTTTTAGTTGTAGTTGGATACAAAACGTTTATTTTATTTATCTTTATGTGGTGCTAAGGATGGAACCCAGGGCCTCACACGTGTTAGGCAAGCGTTCTACCGCTGAGCCACAACTCCAACCCCAGACCTGAAATTCTTGAAGGTCACTTTGACCTACCTCTGGGGACAGGGCATCCCTGTCAAGTTCTTCCACTGCCCAGAGCCAGCCCAACCAAGATGCAGAAAACCTGTAACTGCACACTTTGCCTGCAAGAAAGAGTAGCTGCGATCCATGCCACAAGATCTGTCATTGACAACATATCAGACTCTCTGCAACCCAAACCCTACCAACAGCTTTATTAGGGGCAACAGCATCTTCAGGAATGGGTCTGGGGACAGCAAGTATATCTCTTCCTCGGAGGTCCATGCTGTCAGAGCCTTTCCTGGGTGGCTCAGGACTCGAAGGGTACCATGAGCCAGTCTATACTATTTTGGCTCCCTGTGAAATTGCTTTTGATGAGCAACACTGTAGTGACAGGTCAGGGGTCCTTTATTGAGACATAAGCTAAGAAAAAAAGCCCTGTGAAACTCAAAGGTGTTGAGAATTCATTAGATCATTCTTTCACTTCTGGTTTTATCTCACTTTTCCCGTATTTACCTTGATTTCCTGACACTACTTTTCTTTTTTATTTGTATGCATCTCTGCAAGTTGTTTTGGAGTAGAGAGAGATATTGAGGGAGGAGGGGAGGAAGGAAGGAAGGGTACCACAGGAGACCGATGGCTTTGTGTGGTTTAAATATGTAAACAAGGCACAGTCCTTGGTTTCAGGCTGGAGTGACTGCACTCTTCAAATTAACTACTCATGAGCAAGTTTATCTGCTGCAGAAAAACACCTTTGCTTCCAGGTCAAGTAGGTTTCATTCTTTAAATTCTATCATTCTAGATGCAGATGGATATTTATTAAGAGGAGTTCAGACAAGGGTTTCGGTGACCACATTCGGCCTGAGGCATTGGTGTCTGACTTTGCTAAACACGTCCACCCCTCACTCCTCTTTGCCGTCATGGGTGTGTGTTGGAGTGAGTGCTACATCACCCCTGGGACCAGATGCCCAGCCCACTCTGGCGTTCACTGAACTCCAGCTGGTCTCTTGCTTTTGCACGCGATGCATGCCTCACTCCCCTCTGGGTTCCCTGGAGGTCCAGCAACCCTTCCAACCGTGCCACATCACCCGGAGGAAGAAGCCTGGCCTGCCTTTTGCCCCTTAAGTCTCCTTTGCTCCTGTCTCCCATCCCTGGGCCCTGCCTGTGCCTAAGGTGGCTAAATTGCCCGCATAGCCCCCTATTTATCCCAGTATCTCTGAATGTCTGTACCTTTTGACATAGAAATGTTACTGTGACTGATGTGGGGTATTGAATAGCATTGGAAATCTGAATTCCTTATTGATCTGGTCCCAAAGTCTAGGTTAGGAGATTATATGCCTGGAGAAAACCAGAGGCTCAAGGTCTGTAAATTCACCCCACATGACAGTGGGGATAGCTCCTACTTACACAAGGCCCACACCTGGGGAGCAGATGATAGGAAGTGCAAGCCTTTGAAAATACTCAGGCCCAATTAGTACACTAAGGGCTCCCCCATTCCTGGAAGATCCACAAGAGAGGTACAAAGCCTAGAAAACATGTCCCCAAATCAGAATGTAACTGGATATCCCATAGTCCTGAGTCTTTTGACTCTGGGTGGCTTGACACCAGCAGGTGTCTGGATTTACAAATCTAAAAGAATAAAATTAAAACTTTCTGTACATCAGGCACTGTTCTAAGTGCTTAATTTGGGTAAACTGGTCAAACCCTTGTGCAGCCCCTTGAGGCAATTGCTGTCCGTATCCCTTTGCAGATGAGGAAACTGAGGCCCATGGAGATAAATGTATTCATGTATCCACTGCAGTTCAGATGCCAGGAAGCAGAAAACTGCCCGCCTATTTAAGCAGAGATTAATGGAAAGGACTGGAAGCTTCCAAAATTGTTAGAATAGACTGAAAATCTGGATCAAGACTCAGCCTCTCTCTTGCCTTCCCCATCGGTTGAGTTCATGCCAGGGCTGACCGAGTACCCGTGACATACATGTATTCTCTATGTTGTCTTCCCTCAGCAGGTCTACAGCCAGTCCAAATATGTGTATTGTAGAGTCTATAGCTAGACTCTGAAGCCCTTGGAGGCTGGGATCAACAATCTCCACCTAACATCTTCTGACTGAGTGCATCAGTTAGCTATTGATACAGCCGTGCTGCATAACAAGACACCCAAAGCTCACTGACTTAAACAACAAACACGTAGTACTGCTCATCTTGCCTGTAAGTTGGCTGGTTCTTCTGTTCTTAGCATCCATGATCATCTGTGGGTCACTTGGTGGCTCACTTATCTTAACTGGGGTGTCTTACCTGTGTGGAGTCAGCTGGCTGATCTCTTATGGATAAGCCAGCAAGCCTGGCCATTATGTTCTGATAGCAATTCCTAAGAAACAAAAGAGAGAGTTAAAAAATGCACATGCATTTTCTCAGGGCCAATAAGATGGTCATGCTCAGGGTTACCTTGGAAAGGATACTACAGAGTCACGAGACAGAGGGCTTGGGGCAGGGAGGCCATGGATATAAGTATTCTCCCTTATAAGGGGCCTTTGGCACAATATGCAACCTCTCAAATGAGCCTGTGTACTTAGGACCATACCTTAGAAGTCATTGGCTGGGTGGAGGGTGGACAGAGGGCCATGCCCTCTGGAAGCTCACAGGTCCAATCTACTGCAGAATTCAGCCACCAGGGGCTACCTAGCAAGATTCTGCATAAAGGAAATCGCCTGTTGCTTTGGCTGGCTGGGTTCTGTGCCCGTCAGGCCTCCCCAGCTGACTCAGGGACACAGCCATTAACTTGCGGGGCCTCTACTTAACAGAGCCGCTTCTCAACAAAGACAGTCTTTTGACATCTCAAGCAGCACGCTCCGTGGCCAATTAAAAGCCTCATGTCCTCAATGTGACAAATACCAGGGAAAACAATTCTGCAATTCAGAACACAAGTGGGGGAACATGCAGCAGCGAGTTGCTCGCGACTCCGAGGCTGGCCTTGTACCGGAGCTTTCATCTGCTTCTCGCGGAGGCAGAACACGACTCTCCCAAGATTTCCTGGGTCGCCGTGCTGCGCCACTGAGCCAGACGTGCCGCCACCGGTCCAGGATGTCCGCCCAGCTTCACAGGATGGTGTGAAGGGTCAGGCGTGTTTTCCTGTAGCTGAGATTTCGGCCTGCACGTCTTACGCCTTCTTAATTCATACTTAATAGCCTGACCGACACCCCCGTAGCGGCGCTGTGAGACAGATCAGGAGGCCACGGTGCCTCGCTCAGCCCGGATCCTGGTGTCTTGGGGCCTCAGCCCTTCTGTGCCGAGCATGAGGGGCTGTCCCCCAGGCTCCAGGCCTCAGGGGTCAGTTAGCAGCTCTGATAATGGAAAACTCTATAAAGAAAACGGATATTCCTCCCAGTGTCTCGTTTGTATCCATTTCCCTTTGAAGCAAAGCTGCGTTTTCTCCAGGGGCCTTCAGGGAGCTGAGCTGTGTATTCTCTGGGTGGCTTCTCAGGAGGTTTGTTTTAAATAAGTAGGGAATTATAACAATTGTTTTATTGAGATATTATTCATATACCACAATTCACCCGCTTAAGGTGAACGATTCACTGGTTTTTAATATATTCACAGGTGTGTCCAACGTCATCACCACCAATATTAGAACATTTTCATCACTTCGACCCTGTACCCATTAGCAGTCATTCTCCATTTCTCCCTCCCTAACCCCTGGCAACCGCTACTCCCGGTCTACAGATTTCCCTATTCTACATAATTCATGAGTGGAATCATATAATATGTGGTCTTTTGTGATTGGGTTGTTTCCCTTAGCATACTTTTTTTTTTTTTTTAAAGTTTAGTATTTGAAGACAGATGCCTTGGTTTGAATCCTGGATTCCCAGCCAGGTAGCTGTGAGGTTTTAGGCAAATGATTTAACCTCTCTGTGCTTGTTTTCCCATCCTAATATGGAAACAGTTCTAATGCTCATTCTGCTCATGGGTCACTGGGGCTAGTGCAGGGAAAGGCTTTGAGCTGTGCCTGGGATATAGTAAGGGCCCAGGAAATGCGAGTTCTTTTCATCTTTCTGGCGTGGCCTCCCCGGGAGCCCTTTGTAGCTCTGTTTGGGGGACCCTGCCTCTCCCTTTTCATCTCCTCAGCACACATTTCCTGCGGTTCGCTCAACTCTCCCCATATGGGCTGCACCGTGTCCTGGACACTAGGGAGCCCTGCCTGTGCCTTGCAATTTCCCACCAAGTCTAGAAGCTCCTGCATCCACCCCTTTTCCCAGGGTAGTCCTATATATCCTCTTTGGGGCTGAAGTTGTGCCTTTAAGGGAGGAAGAAATTTTGCCCCCACACCCCCGTCTCCCAGTGGCAGCGGCTGTGCCACTGCCTTGGCCCCTGAGCTGCTCTTGATAGCAATGCATTGCCCTGAGTGTCCATTTGTGACCTCCAGCTTGGGGCCTGGCACATTAGTCCATTTTCCTCCTTGGGCTGTTGACCCAGAAAAAAATTTCCTGCTTGCCTGGGCCGCTATTGGGTAGGAAGTTGAGCATCACCTGGAGGGTGCGTCTGGCCCACCCGTGCTCTCAGCCACCCCCCGGCACCCTTAATATTTTTACTCAGAGTTTGGAAGGAAAGTGAGTGTGACCACAGCCCTCGTGGATGGAGGCATTATCCACCCCACTCCTGTTTTTAGAAGTGTCTCTTACGTACCATTGTGTAGCAAAGCGTTTCACATTATCAACTCGAAAAATGATGCAGACACATTCAGGAAGGTCACAGGATAGACCTCTTACTGGCTTCCTTTTGGAGCATCCTTCTGCCCACCACCAGAGGAACAGAACTTTGCAAGAATAAGTGGACGCTTGGCGGACCCCGAAGGCTGATCCCACACGCGCACCCCATGCGCTGGAGCTGGGCTTCCGAGTAACCGCTCCATTTATACTGGGACTGTGGTTTCTTTGTGCATTTTTATGTCTTTTCCATGTCTGGGTTTCCATGTCCCCTGAGAGGCTGTAAAATTCTGCAGAACAAGAGCTATGTTGTCTCCTTTTACAGGAGTGTGCATTTTGTAAAAAAAAAAAAAAAAAAAAAAAAAAAAAAAAAAAAAAAAAAAAAAAAAAAAAAAAAAAAAAAAAAGTAAAAGTAAAATTTTTAAAAATGTTTATGCCTGCAGTGTTCTTTTATTGACTTGTGGGTCCAGACAGTGTCTCTGGAAATTGTCTGGCAAACACTCCCAGCCCACCGTTATCAGCTGGTTGAGAAAACCCTCAGCAGCTCAGTCCTCGTGTTGGGGAGCCATCTTTTGTCTCCAAAGCTCCCTGTGCTGTATGATGACAGAAAAATGTCACATTGGCCAGCCTAGGGCTGAGGGGCAGGATCTCCCTGAAACTTCAAGACTTGTCTGAGAGTGGGTATCCCACGTTGAGGTTTTTCAGAAATACTATTGAAAATGGGGATTCTCCAATTTATAGCATTCTCCTCTTTGCCCTGTGGAAACTCGGGAGTAAGATCCTACCTGGAAGAGGCATCCCTGCCTGGAATGTGGAGGCCCTTTCCCCACTGAGAAATGGAAACCAGCGTCCCGGACTCACGGCAAAGACCCTGTTTCAATTAAGCTAGAGAAACGCCATTTATTACAAGCATGTTTCCATTCCAGGCTGTGCCTTGAAAAGGTCAGCCTGTATGAATATTTAGAAAAAGCAACATCATAAAATAAGAAGGACTTGGGATTTGGGTGTTTTTTTTTTTTTCTTTCTTTGAAGAAAAAAAAAATCAGCCTCATTGGTAACTTATACTCGGCAAACAACGGCACTTTCATTTAACCTGCATTTAGTCTTTTTAAAAGAAGCTATTTTGGAATTGCAGGAGAGGAGAACTCCTATGTCGACAGAATTTCACAGCATTCGAAACCAGAGGGATGCGCCCTACTACACCTGGGACCAAGGTCCATCTGCTGTCTTCTGTCCATGGAAGAGGGCACGTTGGAGGACTAGGCCTGCTTTGAAGAGTTCATTTAGTGTCCAGTAGTTTCATGGTTTTTTGTCTGTGTGTTTGTTTGAGCGGATGGCTACTTTTTTTGTTAGGGTCTCTTAACCTGTGACACATCTTTTAAATCAGTTCTTCCTTTAAGGTTTCTATTGCCCTCCCAACCCGGGCCACAAAGTCCAGCATCCCTAACCTCACTCCAGGGCCTTCATGCTCTACCAGCTGCAGCCTTTCATATTAGCCTCCCAGCTCAGCCTCCCTCCTATCCCATCCCCATAGTAGGGAGACTTAGTGGATTATGTTGTAGGATGAGCTTAGGAAAGGATTAAACTAGTATGTTTGTTCTTTATTTCATATAGTAATTGTTTTTTTTTAAAGAATCTTATTGTTATGCTTAGTAGGATGGATTTTATTTAAACCTCCAGGCAGACTCCATTGAAATTTGTCTAGAAAATGTAGAGTCTTGATGTTTTGTATAACCTCGCTCTACTTCCTTTACAAAATCCTGGTCTTATTTTTTTAAAAGATGCAGATTATACATTTTAGAGTAGTTATTTAGTCAGCCTTTTCTGTTTCCTCATATAATCATATCAGAAAATGGAATAATGATTCCGTTATTTCATTTACACAATCTCTCTCGAAGGCTGGGAGGCTCTGCTCCTAGGTTTCTCTGTGATTTTTTTGCAATTTCTCTGTTCTTGCATTTCCTTCTACTCTCCTGGCTTGCCCAGGTCTCTTCTATAGTGAAGTGGGGTTTTTTTGTTTTGTTTTGTTTTGTTTTAACTCCAATAAATATTTCGAAGTGCCTCCTGCTCACATCCCACCAGTGCCCAGTGTCCAGTGCGGCCGCGCGCGGCTGCTCCCCTGGGTACTTGGAATCAACTTGCATGGAGCCTTTCAATTAAAGAGTCAGAGGGCTTTGTTTTGAGTTTGACAACTTGTAAAAACAGAAGCTGGGAAGGGACCCATGTGTTTTTATTGTTTTTTTTTCCCTCATGTCTGAAATCTCTGCAGTTGTAGTCTCATTATTGGGAATTAAATAAGATCCTCTGTTGATACTTCGTGAAAGTTTGCTCTTCTGGGTCCTGATCCTGGCAGAGCTGTTGACGTCAGTCTCTTACATAATCAGTCACAAAGTTTGGGTTCCCTCATAAAATTGGACCGCTCGGTGTGTGGCCTCTTGGGGCTGATTTATAAAGCTCTATAAAAAAGTTAGCTAAAAATATATTTTATGACTGTTCTGCATTATAATTCAGAGTTACAGTTCACGTCGAAAACAATATTTTTCAACTGGAACCGAGTTTAAGTTAAAATTGCCGTTGTGTTGGTTTGGTAGTTCGCTGGCTGGTTGATTATCGCTGTTATATTGTCCTTGTTGTTGACTTGTCCTACTGGTTTTGGTGAAGGCCTTTGTTAAAAATAATTAAGTGGCTATCCATGAATGTAAGATATGTGGGGTAATGAATTGGGCTCAACTTTCTGCTCAAGAACTTTCTCTGAGGACAGGTGGAAAATTTTACCATGGAGGGATTGAAAACGGTGTCAACAGGGGGTGGCCTCCTGGCCCCCTCAATTCTCTGACTCATTTGCCAATCGGATACTGTTATGAACCACACTGTAACCCCCAAATTCCTATGCTGAAGCCCTCAGAAAGTGACCCAGTACCTCAGGAAGTGACATCTTTAGAGATGGGGTCTTTAAAAGGTGACTAAGGTTAAATGAGTCAAAGGGGAGGGCCCCAATCCAATCTGTGTCCTTATAAAAAGAGGACACATAGAGGGACACTAGGGATTCGAGTACATAGAACAAAGACCAGGCAAGAACACAAGAGGGTAGCCACCTTGCAAGACATGAGAGAGGCCCCCAAAGAAACCCAACCTGCTCACACTTTGATCTTGGACTTGCAGCCTCCAGAACCGTGAAAAAAAAAAAAAAAAATCAATTTCTGTTGTTTAAACCATGGAGCCTGTAGTATTTTGTTACAGCAGCCCTAGCAAACTAATACAGCCTAATCCAAGCCTGTGTTAAAAGAGCCTCTTCTAAGCAGATTTGTGTGTGTTTTCAGGGACCAGCATCCTCCCAGTTCTTGTAGCTAAAGAGGCCGAAGCAGAGAAGCCCCAGACCCCAAGCCTCTGGCACAGTGGGACAATGACAGCAGCAAGACTGAGCAGGGGCAACCTCCCAAGAAGGCCCTGCTGCAGACCCCCACCCCACAGCCAGTGTTCATGGAGCTGTGCCAGGCATCTGGGGAGACCCAGGTGGAAGAGTGTGTTCAGGGGTCCTCAGGGCAGTGGCTTGGCCTTGCTCTGGAGGGTTCTTTCTCTCTCCCATGGCACCTAACAAAACATCTGAGCACTAAATCTGAAACTCCTTCCCCAGTGAAGCCACGTGACGTGCGTCTAGCACCCGCGCGAGCGAGGAGCCGGAAGCCTTCCCGCGCCAGCTCCGCGGGTTGCTGGCGATTTGTGCTTTGCTGTAAATGCACAGGCTGCGATTTCTGTTCCTGCCACATTGAACGCTTCAGCCTGATGCAGCTCTGCCGCTGCTGAGGGAATATTTGACAACTTATTTATGAGCACTGAGAATCTGGAGTCTTCCCTCATCCAAAAAAAAAAAAAAAAACGGGGGGGGGGGGGCGGGGCAGGCAGCCTCTTCCTAACTTTGAAAATTCCCCAGGATGCAGCTCCAGAAGTGTCCCTCGCAGAGGTCAGGATCCCTGGATGGGTGCTGCGTTCCTCGTGCTCCTGGGCTGGCTCAGAATGTGCTGATGCGACAGAGAGCAGGCAGAGGGAGAAGGCAGCAAGGTCAGCCCAGGTCACCCGAAGGCCGCTGCAGAAGCAGGCCTGCGTGGAACACAGCAGGGTGGCCATCAGCATCTTGGGTGTCCAGGGCAGGGTGGCAGGAGTGTTGGTGTAGTCCAAGGCCCTTCCCCTGGCTTCTGCCGAGATCCCCTTGTGTGCCTGCTCCTGTCCCTTCCTGTCACCAGGGGGCTTGTGACAGAGACAGGAGGAGGAAAAAGTAGGCCCTGCCCTCGGGGAGCATAAGGGACAGAATGTCCCTTGTGTGTACACAGTGACCAGTGTGGACCAAGTTGCCTTGGCTGAGCTCACATGGGCTCTGCACAGGTCTGAGTGGGGGCGTGGAGCTGGAGGGACCTAGGGGAGGGACAGTGAGGGATTCTTAGCTCCTCCCCTTTGATTCTCCTTTGACTGGAGGGAGCCTGGTATGGTGGGGGGCTCCTTCCCCACCCAGCACTCTGCTGTGTGGTTGTGATTTCTTTGGATCCCTGAATTCACACTGGTTCCCTAAGTTAGAGGTGGCTCTGAAATTCCCTTTTCTTTAGGGCTTTAGGGCAGTCCTGAGGATTGGGACAGGGCCCCACACCAGCCGCTCCCAACAGGAATTTCCCAGGGCCTGAAACAGGAAGAAGGAGGTTCTTATAGTCAGATGAAAGGCGCTCTCCTGGCCTGGAATGTCCCATGGGCTGAGAACCCAAAGAAAAATTTCAGAATTCCCACTCCTGGGGAAGAGCATGAGGGTTGACGTGTTGAGAGCTGCTGTGGGGACTCCAGTGTGGGTCTTCAGGCGGCCAGTGTTACCCCAGAGAGGGCCCAGGTGAGCCGCTGGCCCAGCAGACTGCAGGGATCTGTAGAAGCCTGTCCCCTAACTCGTTCATTTAACATATCCATGTGAAATTTCTGCTAGGCACTGGTGCTCTGGACTAGAGTTGGGTTGGAAGACATTTTGCAAAGTTAATGTTTTAGACTTTCAGGGTTGTATCATTCCTGTTGTAACTATCCAGCTCTGGTAGGGTGAATGCAGCTATAAATAACACATTAACACATGGATATGGATATAGCTTTGTTCTAAAAAAAAAAAAATTAGCAAGAAATAGGTGGATTTGGCCCAGTGGCCATGGTGTGCTAGCCCCTGGACTCATACACCATGCTAAACTCAACTGGTCCTTATACTCCAGGCAAGGAAGGCAGAAACTAGTCACGTAGTCACATTTGTGGACACTTCTTATGGCTCTCTGGAGAGGTATGGCGTATGTTCAGGTCAAGCAAGGCTCTCTCGGGAGTTGATGTTTGAGTTAGGATCTGAACCAGCATTAACCAGGTGAAGAGAAAGAGGAAACAGCATGTGGAAGGGGCCTGTGGCGTGAGAATGGAACATCTGGGAACTGAAAGAAAGCCAGTAGGTGTAGCATAGAGGAGAACAGTGACATGAGAATAGGAGAAGAAAGTGGTGGCCAGTCCCTGCAGTGGTGGCCAGTTCCTCAGGCCATGGGTGGCTCCTGCCTTTATCTGAGACTCATAAGGGATTAAAGCAGAGCATAAATGGGGTCAAATTTGTATTTTGGAAAAAAAAAAATCTCTCTGGCTGCAACATGCCAGCAGATGGGGGAAGAGCAGATTCAGGGGGACCAAGTAAAAGCGCTTGCAAGAGGGGGAAGTGGCAGTCGATGCAGCAGAAAGAGGATATGTCAGAGGGGTGATGGTGGAGGCGGGCGCAGGGTGAGAGCCTGTAGGTGGCTCCGAGGTGTAGGGGTTGGCAGCTCTGTGATTAGTAGAGCCATCTACGCAGACAGGAAGCTCCGGGGAAGCCCATGTGTCTTTGTTTTGATCTGTCTGGGTCAGAGAAAGGGCCGTGATGGGTTGAGTTCCCTTTAAGACATCAAATTAGAGGTGTCAGATAAGCTAGTGAGATGTACAGATCTGAGCTCCCAGGAAAAGTGGGTTCGGAGATAAGATGTTTTGAGGAGTCATCAGCATATGGAGGGGAGGGAATTGAAGCCTTGAGAAGGGATCCAATCACCTCGGGGAACAGAATAGAGTTTTAAAAAGAGGGAAAAAAAATTCTAGGGAAACATCCTCAGGAGCTGCGTTGTTGAATAGCCAGGGAGAGAAGGGTGTTCCCAGAAAGTAGACTAAGAAATAGCAGGGAAATGGGAGACGGCTCTGTCATGGAAGCCGGGGAAGAGCGTGTTTCAAGCAAAGCCTGTACCCAGCCTGCTTACCCAGGTGTGGTGGGACTTGTCCCAGCAGCTGTTCTGATGAGCCAGTGCATCCACTGTGATTGGTTGATTCCCAGGACATACTAATCCTTATATATCTTGATTAAGATTCCTGCTTTCAAGGGATGACCACCAGTGTGGAAGGGTTCTGGTTTAGCAAACAAGATATCAAACATAGCAACATTTGCAAAATAGCAAACAAGGGTTCTGGGATAGCCAGCCAACGACTAGAATAGGTCCCAGAGATAGAGAGTAAGGTATAGTAGTCTGTAGGTTCAATGGGTTTATAGTTTGGTCTAGAGCAGTGCTTCTGAACAATACATGATTTTATCCCCGTCCTCATCCTTCAGAGACATTGGGAAATGTCAGGAGATATTTTTGATTGTCTTGGCTTAACAGAGAAGAGGTACCACTGGCATCTAGAGGCCAGAAACCCTGCCAAACATTCTGTGTGGCACAGGATACCCACAACAGAAATTATCTGGTCCAAAGCATCCCTAGGATGCAAAGTGCCTTGATAAATGTGTGTATATTGTAACTACCGGAGCTCAGAGGATGGGCAACTGAACACACATGGTAGAGTGGCCAAGCAGAAGCTGAGGGCAGACAGGACACATAGAGGCCACAGTGTGGACAGGCATGGAGGTAGAAGGCATATGGTGCTCGGTTCAGGAGCCTCCAGTACTTTAGAGCAGAGGCACCATGGCCGTAAGGGCAGAAGTTGCTCTAGTAGGGCTGCGGCCATAGAACCCATGCCAAGCGTCTTGGATTTTACCTATTCAATGGGAAACCACTAAAGGATTCAAATAAGAGGAAACCAGATTTGCGTTTTAGGAAGACCATTTTCATGGCAGACAAAATCAGACAATCATCACCACCGCTGACTAACGACCTACTGTGCGCTGGGTGCTTTTCTGAATACTTTCTTGCATTACCTCATTCAGTCTCCCAACAACCCTATGGTGAGAGACCTTGTTATCCCATTTTATAGCTGAGGAACTGAGGCAGAGAGGTCAAGTAGCTTGCCTCACATCTTACGACTAGTAACTGGAGGCGCTAGGACTTCCTTCTAGGACAGCACATAAACAAGTCTGAGACAGCCTTTGGATCTGGCCTCTGGGATCAGGGCTGAACATCCACAGAATCTCAATCATTATTCCGGAACTTCCCGTGACTGCTCCAGAAATTCTCCACCTCCAATTTTAAGGGGTATGGCCTTGAGGCCAGCCACTTAGCTCTCCCTGTCTCGAAGTTCTCCTGTAGCTGTTAATTTTTCAGGCCGCTCTGGCTACAAAGGCCCATCCACAGGGAAGCACTTGAGGGAAGGTGCTAGTGGGAAATGAAGTTCACTGTGGCCTGCCTGGGACCTCCAAGGGCACTGATGACTTCTTTTCACTTCCTACCCCGTATGACCCTTTGCCTTCTCCGGGAGGACACACCATCTTACTAGCAAATGCACCCCTTCTCCTTCCTTTTTGCTGGTGGGGAGGGGATAGTTTTGCCTGACAAATAAAATTTAAAGGAAGTCTTTACTCCAAAGCTGCTTCATTAGCCAGCCCAGATCCTGCTTTCCAGGGTCTTCCTTACAGCATCTGCCCCTCCTATTTGTTAGGAGGCCCTGGTTGGATGTGACAGCCCCTCCCTGCCCAGGACTGACAAGCCCTAAAGTGGGGGAGACCTGATCAGCGCCAACAAGGGAAAAGAGATTTTTGCTGAGATCTGTTGCTCCAGGAGGCCAGGAGTGATTGACAAGTGGGGCTGGATGATCCCATCTGGCAAATTTCAGCAGTGCTCCTCCTGTTTAGAATGAAGAGCCGAGGCACGTTTTTGGGTCTATGTAGGCTTCTAAATAAATGCGTCTTAATTCTTTTTACAGCAGGGTTGGGCTTCTGGCAGGGCTGAAGTCATGATACCTGCTCACTGTGATCTGGAGGGAGCACCTTCCCAAAGAGAAGGCAGGCACCTTTAGCACACCGTGGCTAGCAGGGCCCACTGCAGGTGGGTACTTTGAGGGTGGTTCATCACCTGTTGGGTTCACAGCCCCAAATTACCCCCACTTGACAGATACAGAGCCCTAGGTCTTGACCTCCGTCACAGAGGAGTCTGTGGAGTAGCCAGCTCTGATTTCTTTTTTTTAAATTTTGATTTGTTATATGTGACAACAGAATGCATTACAATTCGTATTACACATACACAGCACAATTTCCTACCTCTGGTTGTACACAAAGTAGAGTCACATCCTTTGTGTCTTCTTTCATGTACTTAGGATAATGATGACCATCGCATTCCACCATCTTTCCGACCCCTATGTCCCCTCCCTTCTCCTCCCTCCCCTTTCCCCTTTGCCCTAGCTAGAGTTCATTTAATCCTCCCGTCCCCCACACACAGCATATTGTGGATCAGCATCCTTAAGTCAGAGAAACCATTTGGTTTTTTAGTTTCTCTGCATTCTTCTCTGTTTTTCTTCTTTCTCTGGACTTCATTTCTTCCATCTGCAAAATGAAGGGATTGGTGGACTAAAGACGGTCCAGTGTCCCTAGCAGCCTTGATCTGTGGATTAATGAGGCCTCTGCCAGAATGGCAAAAAACTGCCCACCCAAGAAAATTAATTTCATGCCTAAACACAAAGCAGTTCCCCACTTTCCCAAAGAAAAGGTCTTTAAAATATTTTTTAGCCAACCCAAATACATGAATTTTGGAATATAGATGCAATACAAACATTGTGTATTTGTACTATTTAATTAATTACTTACATATGTTTAAAATCACAGACGTAAAGTGCTAATTTATAAATTTGTCTTTTCTGCTTCTCTTTCATGAGTCATGATTCACACTTGTCCTATGTAGTTTCACCTCCATTGTGTGTGTTTATTTCTCTGTATGTTTTTGTTTTTGTTTTCTTTTTTTTATCACCACTAGAGCAGTTTTCTGAGTCTTCTGACAATTTTTCAGAGCTTCATGATCCTCACTTCCTTCCAAGAGACGCACTTTTCAAGTCGGAGGATTAGGCCTTGCCTGAAAATTTTATTCCAAGCCACAGGTCCCAATTCCCACAAGTTGAAGCAGTTGTTTTCTGTTTTTTTTTTTTTTTTTTTTTTTAACTTCTTTCCATTTTCCTCATAGGTGAATATTCGCCATCTCTTGCCGCAATTAACCATTGGTGGGGTTGGTTTTAAAGTGTTTCTAACAACATCCAAACACTAAAATTGTGAACTTATAATCCCAAGAATAATGCCACATCTATGTTCACTAAACTGATGCCTTTCTCAACAGTGGAGAGTCTATTAATTGATGTAGTAGATATGTTGAATAGGAGGCAGCCTTGTTTTTGAGGGATGATGGGGAATAGGAGAGAGATGGCTATGCATCTTGCATAGACAAAAATATTTAATATGCAAAATTCTCACTTAAAAACCTATCAGCTGCTGGGAACTATGGGACATACCTGTAGTCCCCGCTACTTGAGAAGCTGAGGTGGGCAGATCACTTGAGTCCAGGACCTTTGGTGACATAGTAAGACCTCATCTGAAAAAACACACAAAAAAAAATGTTTTGTAAATCCGTGGGCTGGGGGGTGTAGCTCAATGATAAAGTGCTTGCCTAGCTTGTGTGAGGCCCTGGGTTCAATCCCCAGCACTGCAAGAAATTAATTAATTAATTAAAATTAAACCCATTCGATTGTTATGTTATACACAGGAACATTTCTTACTGGCTACTGGGTTGCCAGTGTCTGTGAATACAGACAGGGGTCCCCAAGGGACCCAGGTGACAGAGATGAGGCTGGGTCTGCTGGATCCCAACCCCCCAAGAGAACTCTGGCCCACCTTTCCCCACATTCCCAACACCAGGAACCATGAGCCCCTTCTGACCACCTTTCTCCTGACCTGCTGCTGGGCTTTTGTATAGTTTAATGAGCAGAGAGTCATTTGGAAATACGCGCTGTGCTCCACAAAAGGAAATAGTAATATAATCAGAAATGATTATATTTCAGCACTTCAGCACTATTGCTACTATTAATGTCCATTATCACTATATTACCTGAAATGTGTTTAACAATCACAGTCACTAATCAAGGTGCCTGTCCTGGAAAACGTGCATTCTCTCCATCTGGGTCATACTAGGCATTGTGCCGCTCCTGTTTTAAATGTTTTCCAGATAATTGGAACCTGCTACTTCATACTTTGAAAAGGAATGTGGCCGGTGAAGCCCCGAGAGGTTCGAAGCCTATGTTTCCATCAGGGAAATAATGCAATTTCCATGCAAAATGATTATAATATTATTCAGTGATTACACGGGGGTGGGGGGTCGTCTGTTTGTGTTAGACTTTTGAAGGTGGCAAATTGAATCCCATCCAGGTAATCAGAGGTTATGAGTCTCCAGCACAGTGTGTTTGCACTTGGAAGGGGCTCATTTCCCCACATTCCTCTGAGCCTTTGCTGACCCCTTGGGGTGGACCTGCAGGACCAGGGAGTTCATTCCCTACCAGCAGCCCTCAGCCAGTGACAAATGGGCATTGGAAGAAAACAGTCCCGCATCCCTGCCCCTCTGGTAGGACAACTCTGCAATGTGCTTCTCCCTGCCTCCCGGAGCCCCCCCCAGTGGGATTGGCCTGCTTGCTCATGCTAGTAACCTGCTCCCTCTAAGGTCCATCCAGGTTGGCTTCCTTCCCATACTGTCTCATGTCCCCAGGCCCCTACCTGAGCTTCCAAAATCACTGTCCAAATAAGTCACCTTCCTCAAACCACAACCAGGTTCCACTTGACAAGAGAGGCACACTGGCCACTCCCAATCTCCCATCTCCCTTTTTTTTTTTTTTTTTGTATTGGGGATTGAGCTCAGGGGCACTCACCACTGAGCCCCATCCCCAGTCCTATTTTGTATTTTATTTAGAGACAGGGTCTCACTGAGTTGCTTAGCACCTCACCATAGCTGAGGCTGGTTTTGAACTCACAATCTGCCTGCCTCAGCCTCCTAAACTGCTGGGATTACAGGCATGTGCCACGGTGCCCAGCTTCCTATCTCCCTTTCTGAGGGTGTCTGGGTTCCTATGTCCTATAACCCATTTGTAGAGAACCTTGACAACACCCAGAAGTCTTAGTGTTTTCAGGTGAAAAAAAAAATGAGAAGTCTGAGTGTTTCTTTTGGTCAGGAAGTTGACAGGCATAATTTCTTTTTTCCCACCTCTCTTCTTAAATATCAGCCCTCCATTCAAGTGAGACAAGATGACTTAATCCAGGCTGTATTTTGAAATGCCCATAATCAGTGCCCTCATTCTGAACATGTATGTATGGGCCCTGAGATAATTTATGCATAATTTTAATAGATTTGTCAACAGCAGGCCTTCCTCGTCTAAGCAGGCTGCTTGCAGACAGATCACTTCATTTGCTCCTCAGTGTTATTTTTCATATGGGGTTGCTGCTCCGCCGACAGAGAGCAGATGAGCCCATGACAAACACGTTTGACGGGGCATCTACTGTGGGCCCGGGCCAACTCCAGGTTTCCGACTGTGGCAAGCAGCGTGTGTCTCCTGCTCCCTCCGAAGGGTCAGGACATGCACTGAAGTTGCCGTCCCCCGCAGTACTCCAGTGCTCCTGGGAGCCCTGGCTTCCTGCTGTCACTGAAGGGTCACCTGCCACCAGTTCCCACTTCCTGCCTCTGTGGGTATGTGTGGGGGTACCTCGCCCACCCAGAGGGCAGGCTGGAGATGTGGGGAGTTAAGACCCCCAGAGCACCCCCGACCAATTAAAGGTCTGAAGGGATGAATAAAAAAATACCCAGCTTCCTTATTCTTGGTGGTCAGTCTAAGGATGCGCTACATGGACTCCAGGGTCCCCAGCAGGACTGAATCCTGGGTTCCCACGATGGCATCCACTCATTGATGTACCCTCCATGGCTCTTCTCCTTCCTCCCAGTCCGACTCCCTCACTGTGCTTCCTGGATCAATTCCCAAGGAGACCACTTGCATCCAAATCCTGATTTCAGGCTCTGCTGGGGGAGGACCCAAACTAAGACACGTACCCCTCTGAATATCTTCCTGTTGGTCTTCCAGGTGCCGCGGTCCTCCAGGTCCTAGCTTCAGCCCTGACAGGAAGCCTTCCTGGCCCCTCCAGCCCAGAGCTCTCTCTCCCTGGGCCACCATCCGACCCATCAGCAGAGTTAACTCTGCCCTTTGTGCAGCCCATTGTTCTGGGGGTGGGGGGATGGGGCAGAGGCTCGCTTGAGTGTTTGGCTCAGATCTGAAGGTGTCTCTCCAGGTCCTCAACTGGGAGTGAGGACCAGCAGAGGCATCGAGCAGAGCGGAGGATGGGTAGGTAGACAATGCCAAGAGTACACTCTCTAAGGGGGGTAAAAAAAAAAAAATACCCCTCCTTCCAAAGATTAATGCAAGCCCTGATGGATGACTTGGGCCATTTCCGTCCATTGTGGTAATTGCAAGGAGAGTACATTGTGTTCCAAAGGGAAAATGTTCTCTGGATGTGGTGATCTTCGCCACACCGGCTTGTGACAGAGAGAACCACATCAACTTCTAAATTTTCTCAATGGAATGCAATGTGTAATAAAATATAAATAGGCCTTTAAGAAGCATCTATGTGTTTCCTTTTATCAACCTTTAGATGCATTCAAGCCAAGTACAATTTTATATGAATTCTAGATGATATGTAGTATTTTTATTTGCTACTTCATTGCTAAATGTTTCATATAAAACTGAAGAGGGAAAAAAAATACACAGTCCCACATATAAAAGAAGGAGCAGATGGCTGAATGTGACCATGGGAAGAAGCAGAGAATGGAGAAGGATCCAAACGGAGGCCCTCATGTACTGGGCGAGGACCTGAGATGGAGTGGAGGGAAACTGGTACCTGTGGTTACCTGTGCTCATTAGCCATTTGCTTCCACTGTGTTTTGAGGAGGCCATTAGTATTCACAAGAATCCACAGGTACCTTTGTTATGTTTTTTTTTTTTTTATCTTTTAAATGTACATATAAATGAGTATGTATTATTTATAGACGTCTTTGGATTTAGAAACATCAGGCTTGAAAAGTAATGCAGCAAGGAATATTTGATTTAATGCTCACTAGAGAGGGGAGGGGGGGGACTTTCTGCAGGAGGGAAGCCTGGGCTGGGAGAAGTTACCTAACCTTTCTGGGGAGCTTTCCTAGAAGCTGTTTGGTGACAGTTCATGTGTGGAAACATCATCAGGTGAAAGACAGGACCGTATCCAGGGAGCTATGGAACTCAAGTTCTCACCCTGGCTCTCCTAGTGACACGCCCTGTGACCTTGAGCTTGCCAGGCACCCTCATTTTTACTGGCTTCCCTGCCTGCATCTGGACCAGAGGTCATGCCAGCCAATGGCCTTGGATGCACTCACACCGATTGCTCTGGACTGGGGCCTCTGTTACTGCTTTATTTTGCAAAATAGCCGTGAGGTTGGTGATCCATAGTTTCGTGGGTTATTGGGGAGGTGGGGTGTTTCATTTTTGCAGTGCTGGGGATGACACCCAAGGTCTTGAATATGCCAGGCAAGTGCCCTGTCACTAAGCGGCACCCCGACCTGCACAGGTTGGTGGTGTTCAGGTGGCACAGGAAACCAGGGCACCACCAAGCCACTCACCTACACATGTCGGTAGAGATCAGGGAAACGGAGTTAGCTTCTCCTTCTATTTTCAGTTCCTAGGTTGTTTCTACATTGGCCAAGAAAAGCAGAGTACTTACAGAAATTCCTGGTAATAACTGCTTTCTGCTTGGGTATGGAGAAACATGCCTGTCTGTGGTTTATTTTTAAATGGATAACTCATCAGATGTGGGGAAAATGTCCTATAATCTCCACAGACTTTCTTTCACAAAATTTTTTCCTCAGAGTGTGCACAGACAGCCTCGGATCCATTCAAAGAAAATAGCTCTTCCCTGGGTGAGGAAGCAGGGCCTCCAGACCCACTTGGGGCCAAGAAAGGGATTTCAGCTGCTGGCCCGGAAGACTTGGGTTGAGAGGAGAGGTGGCCCTGGGAATCCAGCCTCAGAAGCCTCCGCTGTTGACTCTGGACTTTGGTTTGCTGCTGGCTGGGGAGCAGGTGAAGCTGGGGGCCTGGTGGCGGCTGCAGGAAGACTCAGCACTGAAGACTAAGCACTCTTCTTACCCTGGAGCATTGAACTCTTGGAAGAACCCTGAATATTTAGTGATACTTTCCCCATGGTGCGGAGGAGGAGGCTGAGGCAGGGGAGGCAGTGAGGGAGACAGGTGCGGTCAGTGCCATTAAATGGCAGAGCTGATGGAGACCCAGGTCTCTCGGGTTATGTCTCCCAGGCTCGTGCCACTGCACAGCTCGATCCAAGCCCTGTGCCGGGGTCAGACACAGAGGGAAACTCAGAATGAAGCTCCGATTGTGCATGGAGGCCACAAGCCCAGCTCTGGAATTCAGACTTAGGAAAACGGATTCGCAGGCCTCTCTGCATCTCTGTGAAGGCCAAAAAGCACAGAGAGGCCCACAGCCCACCTGATGTTCCCCCGTGAAGCCACTTCCCCCCATCACTTCTCTTCACAGCTGTCAAGAGGTAAAGGCCCCAACAGGCAAGGGATGGCGAAGGACCCTGAGCATTAGCAGCTACAGTTACGGCCAGACTGGCTCATTCCAGACCCTGGGAATGGGCTGGAGGGGTGGCTGTCCCTTCTGCCACCATGAACATCTCCAGCTCCGTGACATGTACAGCTGTGGTTTGGATAGAGGGCTCTTCTGATGTGGGGTACAGGTCGTGGGACCAGCAAAAAAGACAGACCTCAGGCAAGAAACCCAAACAGGGAAGAGAAGTCCTACTCTCTCTGGGCTCTGCTTGTGAGATCCAGACCTGAAGCAGGCTCTTGGCTAGGCATGCATTCCCGATGCTGAGGTGATATCTGCCCCATGGAGTGGGGAGGGCCTAGCCAGGGTCCGAAGCCGGCCTGGAGAACAGGCTGGGACCCTCTTGCCCAGCTACGTGTTGCTTTCTTTCCTCCACCTCCTGGCCTGTTGTTTGGTTTTACTCCCCAAGACTCTCTGCAAGTCTTGTTTAAATGTTAGAGCCTGGCCCCAGGAGGGTCAGGGAGAATCCAGGGAAGAGACTTGTCCACATTTCAGAGTTTTAAAGGGGCAGCACCCATGAGGCCCACACGGTGGTGGGAGCAGGCCATGGGAATCACCCCACGTGGAGAACCGGGTGGACTGGAGAAGGGGACCCTGCCTACCTCTCCACACCAGAAAGAGAAGCCATACCCACCCTGGCCCTGCTTGGCAGAGCAGCAGCTGGCCTGCCTGTCAGAGAATTAGGGACGTCAGCGCTGCCCCAACCCCCGGGACTCGCCAGGCGGTCTAATGAGGCAGAGTAGATGCAGAAGAGCTGCGAACGGCCCGCAGCTTCAGGCAAATGTGAAGCGTCATCATGAAAAGCTTAAATTTATGGGTCTGAAGGAGAAGCAACATCTGGGAAGGAATTATTGCAATTTAAAGGGAGGATGCAGGCCTGTTTATAAGAGCGAAATCTGGAAGCAATGTCTGATTTTTTTTTTTAACTAGTTTGTATTCCAGTCATGAAACTATAGTGTGGATATCTGCCAGATGTTCAAAGAAAAATTGTAGAAGATGAGTTGCATCTTGTAGCCATTTGCCTTCATTCAGCAGAGCTTTACTGAACATCTACTACATGCCAGCTGCATGCTCTCTGGTGACATCTTCACTGCCTCCGTGGGCGGGTCAGGCTAGAGGAGATTGATTTGGCACCTTCGGCATCATGAAGCTTTCAAGAAAACACAAGGGCCATCCCAGATCTGATCCGGGAACAGGCAGATCTGAACTAACCAGTGGTGGGGACATGCACTGGCACTGAGTAGCACAACCAGGTTGGGGGGGGGGGGTCTTAGTTAATTTAATTCCTGAGGAGTCTGCTGTGCAAAAGGAAAATGGTTTGGGGGCTTTCATTTGCAATTTTGTTTCTGAAATGTTTCAATCTGGGTTTCTGGACTTCCTCAGGCTGCAGGCACCCCATTTTCCTTATTTACATGTTCTCCTTGCCCCAAATCAGTGAGAGGATTAGGAGAGCAAGGCTGGCCCATCTAGATGGCCCCGTGGGTGACACATGTGCCCCTGTTGTGACAGTCTCCACGAGTTTGCCTAAAGAGTCTCCCGACTCCAGAGAGAGACAGGGAAACTTCCAAAGAGACCTTTGGAGGAGGAGAAGCCCTGAAGGTAGGTGAGGGGGGGGGGTGAGGCTGGTGTGCGGCATGTCGAGGAAGAGCTGGGGTATCTGGGCCACAGGACACGGGGAAGAGTGCAATTTGCCTGGATTCTCCAGGATTCAGGACCACGAGTGCATCTTGGTTGGGGAGCACTGTGACCATTCTTAGGGTTTAGCACAATCCCTCTAGTGACAGTGAAGCCACTTGGGGAACTGTCACCTTTGTAAAGTCTGCCATCGTCCTTTCCTGCCGCTAGACAGTATGACTTAGCTCAGGCTGCCATCACTAGATACCACGAGACTGAGTGCTTCGCCACAGAAATGTGTTCACAGGTCCGGAGATGGGAAGTCCCCAGTCAGGGTCCATCACGGCAGGTTCCGATGCAGACTCTTCCTGGCCTGCAGAGGGACACCCCCGTGACCTCAAAAGGAGGCCAAGGGGGTGGGGGGCAGCCGTCTGATGTCTCTTCCTCTTTCATGAGGACATCAGCTTGAACCTTCTGTAGAGCCAGGGCTCCATCCTTATGACCTGTTGACCTTGGTAACTGCCATGAAGTCCCTACCTTCAAATACAGCCATGTTAGGAGTTAGGGCTTCAGCACAGGAATTTTGGGGTGCACAGTTTTGTCCATAGCAAGGTGAGGAACCAGGAGGCCTCCCCCAAGGCATCAGTAGTTGACAATAGAGAGAACTGATAAATCAGCTCCGTTTTCTGAGTAATGCTGTGCGTTTGGCAGGAGTGAGAGGGAGAAGGAAAAATTGGGTTTTTGTGGTCGGGGGAAGGGTACCAGAGATTGAACTTGGGAGCACTTGACCACTGAACCACATCCCCAGGCCTGTTTTGTATTTTATTTCGAGACAGGGTCTCACTGAGTTGCTTAGCAGCCTCCTCGCCACTGTTGAGGCTGGCTTTGAACTTGCTGTCCTCCTGTCTCAGCCTCCCAAGCCGCTGGCGTTACAAGCATGCACCACTGTACCTGGCTAGAATTGGGGCTTTAATGACAGAAAGTCAGCAGTGCCATTCCCTGAGATAAGGGTTTAGAACTAGCAGATTTTGGAGAAAGCCGATCAGTTCATGCATGCAGTCTCAATGGAGCAGGTAGGGCAGAGAATTGCCCCCAAAGAAAGTGAAAATTGGTCCCTAGAGTTTGGGTGAAGGGTGGAGAATCTTAGCTATCACCATCATTTGTAGCTCTCCAAAGTGCTCCAACAAAATCTTGGTGCCTAGAACTTAATTTCTCTTGTTGGGGAGAATCGAAATGTCATTGAACTTAATTTTTCTTGTGTGGGCTGAAGGGGGCAATAATCAAATAAAATTGAGAAACACTGAGTTGTTAATTGTGGAGAATTTGGGAGCAGGGCCCACTGCTGGCAGAGGTCTGTGGCGGGTAGGAGCGAGGGGTGTGTTGAAGTGTCTCTGCTGTCAGGGGTTCTGTGCAGGGTGAGGGGTCACTTGGTAACCTGGATCCCACCAGGACATCTTGTTGCTAAGAAACGGGGAGGGTCACTAGGAACCTACTGGGATGAGGTGCCTTTATTCAGCTCAGCGTGGTGACTACGAATGAACACAGGACAGCTCTCATTTCTTCACCACGGGGTCCCCAGGAACAGAGCGTCCTGAGAATCCAGACCAAAAGCATGGAATGGAGGCTCAAAATCGGGAATCCCAGTTGAGCCTCCCTCATTGACTTTGTCTGGACAGCTTATTGGCCGTGGACCTCTGTTTCCTCATCTATAAAATGGGGATACTAAAAGGAACCAAATCCCAGATTGGTTAGAAAGGGTGAGTGAGCACATGGTAAACTCTGAGCCTGACCAAAATTCCACTGTGGTTTCTGTGTCAGGCGCCGTGGCCTCTGCCAACGTGGTCTTGCTTTGATGAATACGGGCCACGGTACACTTGCCAGGCGGTGCATCCCTGGCAGTTGAAAACAAGTAATGGATCTCAGCAGAGACCACTTCTGGCCCTTAATGGAAATGGGAAACCTGCACTGTGCTGGGTGGGCTCTCCTCCTTTAAAAGCAGTGCCTTCCGGACCCCTAAGTCCATGAACTGTCATGAACCTGATGGATAAACCTTCGAAGCACGTTTGTTTTTGTGTTGGCAAGATGCCTGCAGGCTTCGGTGAACCCAGAGTTGATATTATTAATGGATGGACGGTTTTTCTGTCTTAAAAGAGAGTATGGATAAGTGTTCCTCTTGCAGGATGCATTGAGAACAGACCCTGAAGCCCAGGGCCAAGGCCGCTAGGGAACCCTGCAATGGAAGGGCCTGAGGACTAGGCTTGGGCTATAGCTTGTGGCCTCCAGTTCCTTTGCTTTTATTTTGCAAGGAAGAAAGAGCCTGTTTCCCAGTTTGCTGAGGGGTGCTCAGCCGCTGGGCGCTGGAATCATAATTGAGCAGTGTGGTTGAGTCAGGCAGGGCTGCTTTCTGATCCTGTATCAAACTGGAGACTGCACTAATTGGTTTCTTCTCTGTAGACAGTTTCTCTCCAAAAAAAAAAAAAAAAAAAAAAATCTGGAGTCTTTTATAGAGACATAAAAAATCCTGGGACCCTTGTTTATAATTCTCTAATCAATTTGGTTCCTGTCAGGAACCATCTTTACTTACACTGAGTTAGAACGGATCTCAAAATTTTTCTTTGAGTTCAGTTTTGAAGATTTCCCAGCATTTAACCCAAACAGCCCATTCAGTCTTACTTACACGTGGGTCTTAATGCCTTGTCAAGGTCAATCAGCATCTCTTCAGTGCCTTGGGAAGGTAAAGGTCATAAGACCCCTTTCACACTTAGTGACTGATTACAAACTGCTTTTTTAAAAAATAGAGTCCTCTATCCTTTGGCTTTTGAAATTTATCTTTCTTAAGGTGTAAGCTGCCCTTTGATGACAAAATTAATGGAAGGGAAAAGGTCAGTTTGATCAGAGATGTCAAAAATCAAGACCCACCAGGTGCAACTTGGGAGGCTGAGGCAGGAGGATTGCAAGTTCAAGGCCAATCGCAGCAGCTTAGTGAGGCCCTAAGCAGTTTAGTGAGACCCTGTCTCAAAATAAAATATCAAAAGGGCTGGAGACGTGGCTCAGTGGTAAAGCGCCCTGGGTTCAATATCCAGTACCAAAAAAAAAAAAAAAAGTCCCAAGGTCTTGTCATCTCACCTGGAGATGGAAGATCCTACTTACCCACCTGCTGTGATTTCTTAGGCTTGTTCCTGAGATTCCTTTTCCCAGACCATAGTCATTAGAAACATAAGGGTTTTATAACACTAACCTGGAAACCAAATTATTACTAGAAACAGGGTTCTAGTAATTTAAAAATCACTTTAAGTGCCAAGCATCTTGCTAGAGAAGAATGCATTTAGGTGAGTGGAGGTAGCTTCTAGGCTCCTAAGAAGAAAAAGATTGAATCATGGATCTACTACTGTCCACCGCCATGCGACGGGTGCCCAGGAGGCCGTGGAATCCCCAGGAAGCCCCAGAGGATCTAACTGCAAGAATTGGAGGTTGAGAGGATGCAAAAAGAGCAAGAAAGGAAGATGTGGAAAAATAAATAAATAAAGTCTGAACATTCGCTAAAAACTGGTAGATACCCTCCAGGGAGGAGTTTCTGGTTGGTGTGGACCAAGGTGTCACCACACAGGAGTGCCGGGTGACAGTACCAAGGTGGTGATGCTGCTGAGGAGAAGCAAGGGGAGGATTCATGGACCCGGTTCTCTAGTTTGAAAAATGGGAAGCAGAGATTCCTAAGAATTAAATAGTTTGCCTGGTGTCATAAAACTAAGTGACGGTGTTACAGAATTCCAGTTCCTGTCTGCTTGGTTCCAGAGTCCTGCATTCAGCCCTCTCTACATTTGTATCCATTTGGGGGTCTTAAAAGGAAATAGACATATTCCTTAAAAATACGTCATTCAAAGAGAATTAAATTAAAGAACTAGTTACAAAAGTGCAGGTACAGTATAAAGAAGCCACAATGGTCAGGACCCTGAGGCTGATAAATGGAGATGGGGGTGATTTCTGCCTCAGCCTAAGCAGGTAAGGGGAGGAAGCTATGACTGAACCCAGAGAGAAAGGCAAATGGAGCCGCCTGTGCCCATGACCTTCAGTGGAGGGACTTAGCCAGGCTGACACAGCAGGGAGGAAGGCAAGGAGGACAATGTGTAGCCAGCCCCCACCACTAGCCCCCACTGTGTGGACTGACCCTAACCAGAAGTCAGAGAGCTTCAGAGCTGCGTGATGCCCTCCATGCAGGTCAGGTGAGCCTCCCAGAACCCAGGACAGGGTTGGAGCCCCGGAAGCAGACCTGGATAAATAGAATCGATCCAGCAAGCCTACAGTGGCCCACGTGTCCATGCGTGTCGGGATCTTTGCATTAGCACATTTGAAGAAGGTCCCAAAGAACCCAGCTTTGCATGTGGTTTGTTTTTGTTTCAGTGATCTCTAGAACTTGCCTCTGGGCCTCAGAGGAGGAAGGAAGGCTGCTGTCCCCACAGCAGGCTGTAAACTGCCCTGTGGTCCTTCCGCAGCGCTGTCCCCACAAGCTCCCACTGGCCTGTACTGGGTTCATTCAGCACAGTCGGGCTCCAATCTGAGATGCAGGCATTAGCTGGCCAGAGGGGGGTGAGGAGAAGGAACACAGATTAACCTGATACTGACCTCTGAGAATTTGGTCCCGAGAGATTGAGAGCCCCTTGTGAAGCTTGGTAACCAGGAACTTCTGCTCTCAGTTAACAGGCCCCACGGTGGCCTCCATGGCCCTCTGCAGACTGGGTACGCAGGTCTTGGCTTCATGTCCACTGGAAGCTCCCTGGCCCAGCCACAGTGGCCTCCTTGCTGATGCTGGAACACACAGTCGTGCTCCCCTGAGGCATCTGCCCCAAACACCTGCATGACCCAAATTTTTTAAGAAGCCAGGGGAATTGGGGGAGAGGGACACTTACCAAGCTCGGACCAGTTGGGAGAATTCCCTTATTTCTATTCTACATGCAAGGACCCCCCAGCCACTGAGATTCTCTATTTAATGAAAATTATGGAAGTAATCTTTGTGGTGATTCTTCAGAAGAGTTAATAGGGGTTTTTTTTCAGCTTATTTTGGTTATAGTTTCCAGTTTGTAAATATGTTTATGCAATCTTTTCCACCTTCCCCAAATTCTCTTATTGATTCATTAGATTGAATCAATGCTTTCTTCTGTCTCAGTTCTTCCTATACGCATTCTTCTCAGAAATGTAACAAAACCCTTCAAAGAAAGAGTGGGTGCAATTGTCATGACTCGGGAGGCTGACCCTAACCCTGTTTAGCCTGCACCCCAAGCCCCCAAATGCATTGCCCATCCTGCTCTGTTTCATCTCTACAATTAGTGCTTACAGCCTTCTCATGTGCACTAGAATTTTCACTGATCCTAAGTTCCCCATTCTTTGTATGTTTTCACCCACTAGGATATGAGCTCATCAGGGGCGGGAATATTTTCATTCATGCATGCATTCCCAGTGTGAACCTGGCCGAACATACAGCAGGCACTCAATAAGTGCTTATTGAATGAATGAATGAATGAGATTCACAAGAACCTAAAAATGGTTTGACCACCCTCTTCCAGACCTCTCTCTTCACCAACACCCATCTGCTGAAGATCTTTCCCAGAAATATATTGATCTTCTCATCGCCGGCATTGCCAATACCTTGTGGCCAAAGCGATCTATGTCCCTGAATGCATCACACAGGCTTGGCGCAGGAAATGAACTTGGGACTTTGGCTTCGTGTCAGAATTAAATGGTGACCTTGGCTTACTTTGCCTCCCCACAGAGGTTATTTCTTAATCATAAAGAGAACACTCTGTCCTTGGGAAAAGTAATATTTTTGCCACCTCCAGCTTTCAAATGGCTATTTGATATGGCTCACGGGTGTCCCTGTCAGTAGCAGCTGAAAGAGCTCCGGTGGAGAGGACCTGAGAGAGACCCGTGTGGCGTTGTCAGAGAGAAGCTGGCCATGAGGTGGAATTAGTTTACAATAACTTACTTACCTGTCCAAATCCTTCATATCACATTAAAGCTTTCCCCTGCTACCCAGGACCCTGGAGGGCTAAGAGGAAAAAGGAAAATCAATTGATAATGATACATTCCGTTTAAAAAAATATATATTGATTCCCAGGTAATGACAGTGGCGTGTTTTTGCAGGGGAGGATGCCATTTCCCAGCCTGGCGATGGCTTTCTCATATATTACATTTGAAAGAGCAGACGTGGAATGGCCCTGCCTCCCCATAATAGATAGCCCCTTTCTACTAGGTATTAAATCTATATATATATTTTTAAATTCTCTCTAAGGAACCCATCCTTCGCCTCCTCAAGGTCTTCTTGCCCATTGTCTAAAAGAAGTAATGATTTGTTTTTGTAATTCTCAAGTTTGTGTCCTTTTCAGCATTAACGACCTGAATTTCTTATTTTTCCCTGTGGCTGGAGTTTCTTTGTTTGGATTAGGTGGAAGGCAATGCCATTGTTCTCCCTCTTATCCAGTGATAATGGCTCAGTGATGGGGATCAGGGCTGGCTGGCTGGGGGACAGAAGAGGGACACCTCTCCTCTCAGGTGCTGCTTGTGCCTGTTGTGCCCCCTTATCTTGAGGGTACAGCAGTAGAGATGATCCCCAGGAGGTGGCCCAGCATCTGGGAAAAACCCGAGGTGGAGACTAGCATCCATTTAGGGTGGGGACATCCAAGACACTGGAATTCAAAACAGGTCTTTTTGCAAAAAGTGACTCCTGTTCCCCACCCCAACCCCACTCTCTTTCCCTCTCTTTCCAGACCGTCTGGCTTCCCCGTGATGCTCGCACTTGGCTGAGTGTTGGTGGCCGTCCAGGTTTTTGCATCCTGGGGACGAATCCTGAGCTTGCCAGAGACGGGCGGCGCAAGGTAGGTCTCTGCTCAGCTCACGTGGAATAAGAAAAGCGCCCAACCTGGGCTCAGCTGCCTGTTTCCTCGCACACTGAGTGTCTGGGGAAGAGGAGAAATACAGCAGGGCCTCACTCTTTGGGTTGGTAAGATTTTTTACCACCGGTGTATGATCCACTTATTATTTGTTCATCGTTAAAAGGTTTTTAAGATATTATTTGTTCATTGTCAAAAGATAACAGCTTCCTAAGGGCAGGGGGTACAGCTCAGTGTTAGAAGGAGTACTTAGTATACATGAGACCCGGGGTTCAAGCCTCAGTGTGCGCACACACAAAAGAAGTACCTAAAATTTCATAAATGTCTTATATTCCCCAGATATAATCATCTTAGTGTGTACACAGGCCTATATGTACATGCATACATGGATCAGACTGTATGTGCTACTCAGAAAAATGTTATTTTGACTCAACCATACACGTGAAAACACCTTTTTATAGTAGTGAATCGTGATCTATGTCATTATTTTTCAAGGCTTCATATTATATGGATACAATAATATGCATAATTTACTTGATGCCCAAATGATGGACATTTTGCATGTTTTGAATATTTTGCTGTAGCAAATAATACCACAAGAAACATTTTTGCCCATGTGCTTTGCATAATCATTTGATTATTTTCTTGGGTTAAATCTGGCCTAATAGTTTTACTGTGAATTCTGAAATTCAAGATCAGGCAACCACTCCTGGTTGGAGAATCTGGCCTACCTTGTAAGGGTGTGAATCTTACGTAAAGAATGTGCTTTGCTCTAACACCAGAAGGCCAGGAATGTGCCCACAGAAGCAGCGGAGCCTGCAGCTGGAGTTGCCAATGCTCACTCCATTTACTGCCAAAGGGGGAGGAGCTGGAATGAACCAAGATAGTGGGGGAATGGACAGAGGGACTTAAGACAGCTGAGGCTCAGCTGGCCCAGCCTCACATTTCCTTGCAGCACTTGAGCATTTAGAAGTCTATGGATCCCAAGCCAGTTGAGGTGGCACATGCCTGTAATCCTAGCAGCTCAGGGAAGCTGAGGCAGGAGGATCGTGAGTTCAAAGCCAGCCTCAGCAAAAGTGAGGCACTAACCAACTCAAATAAAATACAAAATAGGGCTGGGGTTGTGGCTCAGTGGTCAATGGTCAAGTGTCCCTGAGTTCAATCCCCAGTACCAAAAAAAAAAAAAAAAAAAAAGGAAGATATCTGTGGATCCTAGCAGCCCAGGAGGCTGAGGCAGGAGGATCGCAAGTTCAAAGCCAGCCTCAGCAACTTAGCAAGGACCTAAGCAACTTAGTGAAACCCTGTCTCAAAATAAAAAATAAAAAGGGCTGAGGATGTGGCTCAGTGGTAAATTGTCCCTGGGTTAAATCCCCAATATATTAAAAAAAAAAAAAAAGGAAGAAGTCCATGGGCCAAAGCCACTTCTGCAGGAATACAAGGGCCCAGTGCTGGGTGGCACAGGCCATAGTGGCTCCAGGACTGCTGCATGCTGACAGGAAGTGTCTTGGCATCTGCCTGTGGCCGGCTTGTGACCTACGCCCCAGCTTTCCTCTGCATCAGAGCAGAGCAGAAAGTCAGTAGGGGTCTTCTATGTGCCGGTTCTCTGCTGATCAGAGAGCCTCCTCTTTGGACTCAGAGACGGTGAGGCTGAGGGTAGCCCATCTCTCCCAGAACCTTGTACAGAAAGGAGACAGTGCAGCTCTGGGATCCAGCTGGGGGTAGCCGAGGCTGTCAGCAGGAAGTGGAAGGAGGCTCCAGACTGGGACCAGATCAGCTGCCAAAAGGGAAAAGCCCCCACCACCCAACTGTGCCTCCTGCCAGCTGCCACCCAGAAGCCCAGTGGGGGCAGCCAGGGGAGGACAGATGGCTTCCTGACCTAGGGATCTGGTGGGCTGTTGGCACAAGCCTAATGGCACCACGGACTAGGGGCAGCTGGGCTCATGCATTATCCCTGGCCCTGGAGACTGTGAGGTCAGAGAAGGGGAGTTGGAAACATGACAGTGAAGCCTGAGTTTGGTGACAGTAGCCCTCCCAGCTCCAAGAGGGCAGAGATGAGCAAGCATCTGAGAAAAGGTTTGGGAGTTGTGCTTCCTGGGGGACCGGCTGTGACTGTGGCAGGGAGGAAGGGGATAGGAGGCCCCAGGGCAATGAGCTTTGGTTCCTTAAACGACAACTCTTAGTTTGGGGCCTTCTGTTCCCTGATGCCCACGCAGAGTGACACATGGCTCTCATTCATCCCAACCTTGGATGAGAATAGGTTTCTGATGGGGGGGTCCTGAAGGTGGTCTCAGCGGGCATGCCTGATAGGGTGTACTCTGTGAGCATCAGACGGAGGTCCCCGCTGCAGATTCCCGTCTGTCTTCCCTACCGCCTGGCCACGTCCTGGAGGGTGGGTTCTGTGTTCTGCCCTCCATACTTCCCCCAGTGTCCTCTGGACTTTGAGAAAACCTACCCCTGCAGGCAGGCAGGACTGTCCTGAGAGCACCCAGGCCCCATGGCCTAGTGCAAGGTGCGCTCTTCCCTCCTGAGCAGGACTTCCACTGATTTCTGGGAGGACAAAAAGGTGCTGTGGCCCACTGTGGCCCCTGGTGACCAGTGGAAGCAGCTACCGCTTCACTGTGGAAACTGGGCCAGCTCACTGGTTCCTGTGCACCCTGCTACAAAACAGGCCAGTCCAGGCAAAAGCATGGTGGGAGCTATCTGCCTTTCAGAAATGTCTGATGAACGAAAATCACCCAAGTAACCAAGGGCCCCAGAACCAGTCAGCAGGGGTGACATCTAACTCTGCACCACAGGGGACAATAAGCAGAGGACTCAGGGCAGAACCAAAGGCTGCTCCCAGGATGGTACCAGCAGACCCCCAGCCCCCGGAACAGATGGAAGACGGGTGCCAGGCTCCTTGGCTCTGAGGAGTCGCCAGGTGCAGCCTCCCCTGCCTCCGTCACTGGGACTGTGGGACCATCTCGGTCCTGCCTGTCCAGACCCCTTGCCCCTACCCTCAGCAAACAAAATGCCCTGTGTGTCCTGCATCCTCGGAGGACATTGCCATGTCTCCAGAGACAGCAGGACTTGGAGCTGTTCCCTGTGCCGCGCCTTGGGCTTCCTCCAAATCGATCTGCAGGTGTCCTCTCTGACCACACTCCTGTCCTCTGCGACACTTCACTCCCGACCAGGACAGCCTTGCTTCATTGAGACCTCCAGCCTTCTTCCTCTCTGTGGCCTTCTTCGTCTCTGCTGCCACCTTGTCCATCTCCATCCTGCTGCTTGTCCATCTCCATCCTGCTGCCGTGGCTCCCACCCCAGGACAGGCCTCAGTGCACGTGGCCACCAGACCTCCCAGTGCGGCTCTGAACACCATGTACATTCAGTTGCCCGCTTATCCTCAGACTGTTGCTGCCTTTCCTGGCCTGCCCTGGGGACCTCTGCAGTCCCCTCCTCTGCTGAGCCTCTGGGCTTTCTGGCACCTTAGAAGTCCATGCGTCCACGCCCATTGGCAGGGCACAGTCCCTCAGCTGGACTGAGCCAGGTGGCAGCCCTGGCCAGGCAGCTTCTGTGGCCGCTGCCTGCTTGCTGCCCTTTACCTCTTTCCATTGAAGGGTCCCTGAGACCCCAGGGCCCTGAATACCTCCACATGGACAAATTGCTTCTCTCCTAGTTTCCTGGGTATGTGGACCTCCGGCCACTGTCACTGTCCTCATGGGGACTTCGCGCTCTGGCTCCCATGAGTGTGAGAGTGTGCCTGCTTCAAGGTCTTCCTCCACTTTCCATTCTGCCATTGTTCTTACTCCTTCTTCCTTAGCTGTCCCCAGCCTTGACTCCCAGATGGCATCTCGGTCCCTATGCACCTGTCACCTGCCCGTCCAATTCCATGCTAGACTCAGCCTGTCCAAAACAAAGCTGCATCGTTGCTGTCTGTGAATCCCTTCACCAGGGAGGCCTCTGCCCTCTGCCTGCTGTGACTGAGTCTCTGTCTCCTTTCCTCAGGGGGCTTCTCTTCCTTCCCAGACCTTCAGCTCCTTGAGGACAAGGACTGCCCTTTGTCCTCCACAGGCCCTCAGCAGGGCCAGGAACCTGCATGCATGCATTGTAAGATCAGATGATCGTTCTCCTTCCAGAGATCACAGAACTGCAGGGTGCTCACGGACAGTGGGGCGGAGGGGACTCTGGAATAGGAGGCAGGCCCCTGGCTTCTAGTCCCAAATCCACCCAGAACTCTGTGCAAGCCCCATAAAACCTTCCTCAGCCTTCTCATCTGTAAAATGGGAATAACCAGGACCCTCCTACCACTCAGGAGGAGACTGAGAGATTGAGTGGAGGCCAGCATTGAGCAAGTAGCAGAGCCTCCTGGGCCCGCCAGCAGAGCAGTGCTTGGCCCTCTGTGCACCAGGAACTGGGTGGGTCCTCCCCCTGGTATTCCCCTTAGTGTTCTCACGAGGAGGAAGGGTTGTTGACTCAACTCAAGGTGTGACCAAGTTCCTCTGCTCTCCACCTTGAGGAACTGAGGTAGAAGTTACAGAGATTTTCCTGGGTGATGTGTGATTCCCTCTACTCTGTCAGCTACTCTCAAGTCTGGCCCCTGAATCAAGTCATCCCCAAGCTGGGTACCTGGAGAGTGCTGTGCTGTCAGCCCTGTCTCTGACCCCACTGCAGCTCTGTGGGCTGTTGGGGCACCTGCTGCCCGGCAGATCTCAGTGCTGGGCCCGCACGGAGGGTTTCCTGGCAGCTCATGTTTATCCTGTCGCTTTTTAGAGCTCCAGCAGAAGTGTCTCTCATTTCACCACATTCTCTTCTCCCAAGCAACCATCCTGGCATCTCCTACATTGAGGATCATAATGGATCAGCTTTCTGTTTGCCCCTTCTGAGTCCTCCGAACATTAACCCTCAACCACACATCTGTGTTAAAGTCACTAAGGGAGACCCCCCCCAAAAAAATCCTCCCACCCGGCTGCATACCAGCCCCATTAGACCAAGATCTCGGGGAGGGGGGCCCAGGCATTTGTATTTTTGTGAAGCTCCCCAGACGATTCCAAGGGGTGGCCAAGGTCAGAAGCATGGCCGAGCCTGGAGGCAGATTTGTGGCCTGCCTGTAGCTCAGGTGTGGGACTTTCTAGATGTGATTTCATGTAGGCGACACTCCCTGCTCCATTTCCGAGCCTGCACTTGTTCTTGCTCCTACTTTGATTTACGATGTCTTCAAGTATCCTTTTAAGTCCCCTGCAGTCCTCTTTGGAGCTCTGCTGGGTGAAAACACACAGAATGGAAACCTTGCACTCTTCCCTGGGACCTGGGCCCAGCTCCTGCCCCAGTGGCCACCTGCCAGCTTTCCCAAGTCCTAGGAGCTGGGTCAGTAGCCTCTGTTCCGGGAATCCCACTTTGGGGAATTGCAGCCAGTTCTGCCAAGAGCCCTCCAGGGCCTCATAGCTGAGGTTTGGTGGGTTCACAGCATCTATGTGCTGAGGTGGGACTGGGAGGAGGCTGGTGATGGCCGGAGAAGGCTGTCAGAGTGTCACTTGCCCGTGGCTGACCATGCTACCCTTCTGTGCCCTCCTGATCTGCTCCACTCAGCCCCGCACCCAACAGCAAGTGGAGCTAGTGGTTGGAAGGCAGGAGATGCACAGGGTGAAACTTTCCCCCCTTCCGGAAGCCAGGAGCCGAGGACCAGTGTGCACAGGAGCAGTTCCACCTAGCTGCTGGCAGGGTGAGTGGAGGGCATGCGGCAGTTCATTCTGCCTGCAGAACCTCATTTGGCACCTGGGCCAGAAATAGCTTATCCACAAACCTCTGAGTTTATTTTTGTGGCAAAGTTTGATTTTCCAAGCAGACTGTCTCCTTCCTTACCTTGCACCTGCCCCAGTGGCCAGAGCCGCCAGGAACAGTTGGGAGTTTGTCCCCTACTAAAGACACCTGGCAGGGGAGGCACGGGGGCTGACTCCCAGCCTGGGCTCTGTGAGCTTTGTCCAGGAGGGGCATCTCTTTCTGATTTGCACAAAACAATGAATAGGCTAATAATAGCAGCCTTGCCAGCATTCTGCTCAGGGAAAGGACCACGGGTGCATTTTTTGAGTGGCCATGCTCCTAAAACTTGTGGACTTCTGTCTCTTGTAGATGATCTCATTTACTGATGCTTAAAGGCCGCTTGAAAATACTTTGAGCTTTTGTCTTCTGATCATAAGTTTCTCTCCCCTTCCTCTCCTCCCTCCCCCTCCCTCAGACATATAGTACTAGGACTCGGGGGCTGTTGTAGGATAGCCAGCACCTAGGGAACCCAGGCTGTCTCAACATTCATTCATTCCTTGTAATGTTTACTGGCAGCCACGTTGTGTATTATTCCAGATCTGGGGGCCAGAGAATTCAGACAAAAGCTCTGTCTTCCAGAAACTTCTATTCCAGTTGGGAGACCTGAAACGAAACATTCTTATAATAATGTATGATCAATCTAACAGGAAGACTTTATACAAAGTGCTATGGAAGAATCACTCATTTGCTCAACAAATATTTCTTAAGCATCTACTATAACGCTAGGCACTGGGATGAGCGCAGTGACCATGTGAGGGAAAAATCCCTGACCCAGAGCTTACATCTGAAGGACCTGGGACCAAATTGCCGTGTCAGGCTGGAGACCACTCGGCTCACTCCCGATTTCATCTCGGCCACTCGGAGGCTCATCGGTTACAGCTGCCAGTAGGCATTTTCATGTGAACTGGATGCCAAGATGAGGGGGCAGATTTAAGCCTCCCTCATGGAACTCAAGTTCACCCACATAAGACAAGACGCAGCCTAGCAACCCTGTGGGTCCTTCCTTTGATTTGTAGCAACTCATTTAAATATAAGCATCTGGTTCATAAGGTACAACAACAACAAAAATCATTAAAAGCATATTTCTGCTTTTAAAAAACAGTGTAATAACAGCACAGGCGGCAACAATTAACCTGCCCCCCATCCTCCCCCAGGTACCCAGGCAGGTGCTGAATGTGGGAAATGGAAATCAAAGCAGGTTCTTCCAAGTTCCCTTCTGCAGTCAGTGCTCAGGATGTGCTTGAAGCAACCCTGTCAACCAGCTGAGAACCTCGCCCCGCCACCCCAGCGCGCAGAGGAGGTTTGCTGCCTCTCCATCCCAGAATAAACAGTGCGATTATTTATTTAGGACCAGTTCAAGGCTTTCTGACACGTCTTTGGAGTGTTCTGCCATCTTGTGCAGGTGTGCACTGAGCTGAAGCCACTGTTGTGTGTGGATCAGAGAAGAAAATCTGCCCCAGGCCAGCGGGGCTTGCCTGGCCTCTGCTCCCATCCAGACTCAGCTAACACTCTCCAATCAGCAGGTTGTCTTGTTAAGCGGAGTCTCGAAGAAAAGCCTCCCCCAGCTCTGTCTCCTGGAAGAGTACTCCCGTGGGAAATCTTCCTCCTGCAGGGACTCCCTGACACTGTTACTCTCCCAGCACCACTTGGCACTGAGTTTTGGTGCTGTCCTTTTAGCCTCCAGGGTACACCGGACTCAGCCCCCAACTCCTGGGCACACCCCAGGGCCAGGAAAGCAGCCTTACAAAGCTGAGCAGAGCTCACGCAGCAACGTCAGTTCAGTTCAGTTCGGGAGCCCTGGCTGTGCTCCCAGCCCTCCACCCACTCCCCTCCTGTCACAGAACACTCTGGAGGGCAGCGACTAGGACTCAGTCTCTGGGCCCCTCCCCAAGGCTTGGCACAAAGAAGGCTTGCAAATGTTCCTGGGATGGACGAATGGTGGGAAGCAGTTCATTCAGCCTGTCTAACGTGTATGCCCAGGGGGCTGCCACACCGGGAGAGCAGCTCGCAACGCCCACTTTAGAGCAGTAGGGGTGGGTGACGCACTAACCCTGCCCTTCCAAGGCCACCACCCCCTGGGGACACCATGTACCCAGCCAGGGCTCTCTTTTAAACTGTTCCAGCACAGTCTGTAGTTTAAGAGGAAAACAGCCTCCCCAGACCTTGCTAGAACCATGGTCTCACTATGCTCAATTTCACATTCCACCATGTTTAAAAAGTGCATTCCACATTCCAAGGGACCTCACGGCCTTCACACACACATTCATTCATTCATTCATTCATCCTGGAAATATTTCTAGTGAGCTACAGAGGGCGGTGGTCAGGAGCTCAGTTGCTGGAACCAGACTTCCTGGATCCTCTTCCCAGTGCTGCCCCTTCTCAGCCACTCGACAGCAGCACAGCATCTAGCCCTCTGGGCCTCAGTTTCTTCATCTGCAAAATAAGGGTTAATGATAATGGCTACCTCACACGGTGGTCATGGGGATGAGAGTTAGCATAGGATAGCACCTGGAGGAGCACCCCCAGTGTGGCCAGTACAGGGTTGCCGTTGTTATCCTCATGGGCAAGGACCCCAGCAGACCCATGGACTTAATTCTTGCCCTCTTCAGAACCAAATGCACTTCCCAAGAGAGATGTCCATGTGTCCACCTCCTGCCCTCCATAGTCAGAATGTGTTCTGTCAGCAGGGGACTTCTGCTCCCAGGTAGGTGGCCCCTTTCATCCTGAACAGCCACTGGACTTTATCCTGTTCCAATTTCCTAGAGGCCACCCTGGCTAGGGTCCTACTCTTGTCTGGAGAGGAATCTCCAAGCACCTATCACACCCCATTTTCTCTGCCCCACAACCCCTAAGAGGGCCTGAACTGCTCAGCCCATAGAGTGACCCAGAAGCCTAAACCCAGACAGTGACAGATGGCCATCAGGTGGCAGCCCCATCCCATCTGGGGCTGCCACCAACACCTTTGAGACCTGGAATGTGTACTGCCCCTCACTGGGTTCCCTCTTATTTATCTGTATCATGAGGGGGTTAGATCATGACCAATCCCAGAGAGCCCGTCAGGCTCTGTCCCTAAGAGTGACACTCTGGATATGACCACATGGGAGCTTCTGGGACTCCACAATTAGCACTGTGGCTTCAGAAGGTATGTCAGCACGTCCTTGGGGCATCTCTCATTAACAATTATGAAGTCATTATCTGGTAAATAATTCATAACCCGAGAGATGGGATAAGCCGCCAATAAACAATAATCCATTTAGAATGAGGCTTGGCGGGGGCCAGGGCCTCACAATGATCAGCTCTGGCCTGAAAGGCAGCTCCTCCTGGCCTCTGGTGTTGCTTTGCCTCCACTCTGAAGCTGTCCCCCACCAGCTGGCCCAAAGGCATTGGCAAGCTCCCAAGCTCAGAGCTCAGGCACAGTGTCTGTGACAAGGGCCAAGCATCAATGGCTGTGCTGAGCAATCTGCAAATGTGCCTTCTCCTGGGTCCTCCCCGCAACCCTGCCAACATAGATACGTTGCTGTCCCATTTACAGGGGAGTAAACTGAGGCTTAGATGGGCTAAATGATTTGCCAGGATCTTTTCATCAGAAAACCCTGGGTGTGGAAGTAAGGCTCGTATGATATGACAGCTGTCACTCTTGCCAATGTGTCCCACTCCCCCTACTATGATCCACAGCGTTTTTTCACTTTTCCAGCCCTTGTCTATATGACTGTGCCTCCCCAGGGTGACGGTGAGCACGGGAAGCCTGTGTCCCCCTCTGACCTCCTTTACCCAGACAGGCTCACAAAGGCACAGCCACAGCTTCATCTGTCTGACCGGCCAATTAGCTAAGTCAGTAGACTTCTTAGTGGTGTTCGGAGGCCAAACCAAAGGCATTGGGGAGGGTCAGGAGAGGCTCAGTGTCTTCAAGATGCTAACCCTGAATTTCCGTCTTCCGGCGGACCTGTGGATTTCTGCTTGCCACGGAGAGACTGCAGTCTCTGGTCATGCTCTCTTGGGGAACTCCATCCTGGCCAAGGGGCTCTTGACCCAGATGCCCTGAGCCCTGGCTGCAGGCTGAGAGCACCCCTTCTTCCACTCACACCGTCACCCCACCAGCAAGGCCAGCACTACTCCAGAGACCTCCTCTGAGGTCCCCCCAGGGGCTCCAGACTTGGAGAATGACAGGGCGTACTCCACCCTCATCTTCTTTCTCCCAGGTGGGGGCCCAGCAGACACGCTGGGCATCCATGCTACAGCAATCTTGCCAGGCCTGGAGTCTCAAAGGGTCTCCGTACTCCTTTGTAGGCAACCAGAGCTGCTCTGAGTTGAGACTTTAAGGAACAGGGTGGGGTTGCTGGATGCATGGCCCCATGATTGTCACAATCTGGAATGTAGCACAAACCACTGCGGCTGGGCCATGTGCTAGAAGTGGCCACAGTGGTTCTCAGGAATGCTCATTTCTCAATAACTGCGGTAGCCAGCCCGAGGTGAGGCCCCTTCTGGCCTTTTAACCTCCCCTCCCACAGTCAGCAGAGTGGTCAGGACTGGCCAAGGCATGGGCAGGTGAATGGGTCACTTGCTGCTTTCTAGAACAGCTGGAATCCTCCTGTCCCTTCGAACAAACTCACCTCTCGGGAGGTCTGGCCCTGACTTATTGGCAGCCTTCCACAATGACATATCCCCTGCCCTGGTCCTAAGCTCCTTGCATCCAGGATGGGGGGACCTTCCACCCTGAGCATCCCCTGCCTTCTGCCCTCCAGCTCTGCATGCTATTTGGTGCAGAGCTAAATGGAGTAGATCAGGAGGGCACAGAAGGGTAGCATGGCCATCCATGGGCAAATGACACTGACAGCCTTCTCTGGCCATCACCAGCCTCCTTCCAGCACATAGATGCTGTGAACTCACCAAACCTCTGCTATGAGGCCCTGGAGAGCTCTTGGCAGAACTGGCTGCAATTCCCCCAAATGGGATTCCCAGAACATAGGCCATTGACCCAGCTCCTGGGGCCAGGGAAGAGGGGTAGGTACTGGGGCAGAAGCTGGGCCCAGGGAAGGGAACAGCATAAGTTTTCTGTTCTGTTTAATCTAGCAGAGTTCCAGAAAGGACTGCAGGTGATTTAAAAGGACACATTAAGACACCATAAATCAAAGTAAGAGCGAGAACAACAAGTGTAGGAGAGGAAATGGAGCAGGGAGTGTCGCCTGCAAGAAACCACATCTAGAAAGTCCCACACCTGAGCTACAGGCAGGCCACAAATCTGCCTCCAGGCTTGGCAGTGCTTCTGACCTTGCCTGCCTGTGGAAATCGCCTGGGGACTGATAGAAACCTTCTACCTCTTGCAAAGAAGAGGGAGGAGCATGTCCCCAAATCCACCAGCAGGGTCTTGCTCCAGGTGCTGGTACTTTCTCTTCCTCTAGGGCTCAGCAGCTCCTGCCTATCAGGTCAGGATTTGAATGCTTTGGTTGCAGACTGACAGAGAACGAAACTATGATTTAAACAGGGGTAAGGGTAGTTCTCAGCGCCGGCCATAGGAGTGAATCTTGTGTCACAGAGCAGAGAGCATGGCATTTCTGTGAGTTATAACCGAAAGTACGACCTCTGACAGCCCCAAGAAAAGATGCAGGATGACGCACGTGTTCACAAGCACTGCGTCTTCGCCTGCTCAGGGAGGGTGCTGCGGGCGCTAAGTGATGCTCTTGGAAGAGAAGTCATGGCAGGCTTGGAGTCAGGGAGAGGGGAGGGAGGACTTGTGAGGCCGGCTGCCTTCCTCCTCCTTCCACAGTAAGCCCTGGGGATGAATCGTCCCTGTCACTAAAGCCTCTTCCCAAAGATCTCCAGGGAAAGAAATTCCATCAGCTCCCAGAGTCCTGCAGGCTTTCCTTCTATCTGACCTAAATCTCCCTTGCTGCAATTTAAGCCCATTTTCCCTTGTTTTGTTTTGAGTGGAAATGGAGAACAGCTAGTCCCCAGCCGCCTCCAAAGGCAGGGTGAGTCACAAGTCCCAGTGTACCTCCTGCCATGCTGAAGCGTTCTCAGAATCCTGTCCTGTTGAATCTGTCCCCAAGGAAGCCTCTCTCCTCCCTCCTAAGCACAGCTTTCAGGCGAATGCACGAGACAAGACTCCATTCCAGGGGGCCATGCTGGTGGCAGTAGCCCTTCTACAAGCACAGCACCAACGTGGCCCCTGAGGGGCTAGGGACGAGGGCATGTGTTGGAGCAGCACAGTTGAAAATGGCAAGGCTAGGGTCTGGCCAGGGAGCCAGCGCGTCACAAGGAGGGGCTGTCTAGTCCTAAAGGAAGGAGTGACTCACCGAGGAAAAGAGGGAGGCCTTTCAGGTGGTGTCAGAGTGCTCATCCACGCCAGGTCCCACGTTTGGGCTTGAAAGGACAGTGCCCTTAGTTATCCACCCCTGTGCACATGACTTACGCTGGATTTCCCAGCCTGCCTCAGCTGGTGGTGAATCAGGAATTCCCATCCCTAGTCCATGCACTCACTTCGTAAGCAGCCATGGGAAGGGGGACCGCCCCCTAGCAAGGCACCTGTGCAGGTTCATATTTGCTTTGGAAGTTTCCAATGGCTTCTTGATCTCCTGGACCAGTCAGCTTTTGTCTTGTTTTGTCCTTTTTTACTTCTGGGAATAGAAACCCCCACACACATACTTCTTTCTGTTAAAGGTTGACTATTTTGTAGACCATTGAAGCCAGTTCCTGGAAGATTTGGATTCGTGGCTTAAAAAAAATCTGACTGGGAAGCGGTAGATCTCGACAGCTAGGTCACTGAGTTTAAAAAGCAGTGATGCTGAGTGACCCTGACAGCATTGGGACAGCACATAATGAATGCAAGAGAAGGATTTTTATTTTTCTTAGGCCATCGGAATTAAAACCTTCCTACTCTGGAGGAGAAATGGAGAGAAACCAAATCCTTTTTCCTAAGCAGTTATCTAATGTAATACTGAGATGTGACCAAGGTCATTGGACTTTTTTTTTTCCATCACTTGGTCAAACCCCCTCACCACCACCACCACCTCCCCCGCGGAAACTACTTGGCTCCCATACGGTGGGGGGGAGGGGTGCTTCATTGATTGGATTTAAATAATGGAATTGCCATTAATAACTTCCATAAAAGATGATTGATTCTGACTTGGATTTATGGGAAGTTGGGACTTATGAAAGTAAACACAGCGGCAGGCGTTCAATATTAATGCTAGTTTATGCGCCACCTTCCTTTCAGGACTGGTTAAATGGACGGGCTCCCAGCCTAAACCCCTCACGCCAGAACTGGGTCACAGGGATACCTGTAGGGTCAGGAGGGCCACCATGGGCTGGCCCAGGAGGCCTCACCCTCCCACCTTCTTCACATCAGATCCAAGGGTGAAATGCATTGCCCAGCTTCTGGGGAGACCAGCAGCCCCCATCCCTGCTTTATGGAAGCCCATTGCCCTTAAGAGGACAGAAGATTCCAATGATCAGACAGTGTCTTCCTGTCCCTGCACCCTGCAGGTGGGCATGTGGGTGCCAGCAGCCCCTGAGCTTGTTCTCAGACCTGCAATCACAGACGGACGGGCAGGGATCTTCAGGGCAGCCTGGGGGCCAGGCGGATTTTCTCCAGCTGTTCTTTACTCCTGCTGGGAGAAGGCAGAGAGGAGGCAGAGGCCCTCCAGGAAAGGAATAGCAGGGTCCACAGTGGCCTCAGGAAACTGAAGGGGCTGGGGATGTCAGTCTTAGTCCCAGAGCTGATAGCGCCCACTGGTCAAGGCGCCCACCAGCTGGGCCCTCAGCCAGCTCCTAATCCGCTTACTCTCAGGTGGCTGCTTTTCATCCCAGCAGAGCAGTTGAATCCCTTATCACTCTCTTACAGCCCTTCAGGTGCTATTGATCTCCTGTCCCTCACCTATAAACTGGTGACTCCCAGATCTGTCCCCAGGGTTCTGTCCAACATGTCCACCCGCCCCTCCACCATGATGCCCCTCAGATGCTATGAGATCTCATCCTCTGTCCTCAACCCACTCCTCTTCCTGCCCACTCTCCACCTCTGGAATGGCAACACCCCCTACCCCGTCTCTAGTCACCTGTCCGTCTCCACCCCTCAGGCTTTGTCTGCTAATCGTCCCTCCCTGTCCTTCCCCTCCGTCCCTGCTGCTCTTGGATTCCTTCAGCAAGCTCTCCCCAATTCCGACCTGGATAACTGCCGAGGTCTCCCAGCCTCCAACTTTCCCCCTCCTGTCCACTCTGCAGACTCTCCCCACCCCCAGTCACATGGCCAGTCTCCCCAGTCCTTGCAGGCTAAGTACAGACCCTCCTGGGCCTCCCCTGTGCTGAAAGCACACCACACGAGCACACACTAGTACTTCAGACCTCTTCACTGTGCTGTTTCTTCTGCCTGGAATGATGTTCCCGTCACCCTCTCTGGACTTGCCCACCAGGTCTCCTCCCTTTGCTCCCTGCTGTGCTGTCTACACTGCTAGTGCAGGAGAGGAAATGAACCTTTGAGGGCCTCCTGTGTTAGACATGACTGGGGTTGCCAGCCTTGCCCACCCCACCTGCTGAAAATACCTGCAGCTCACCCACCACCCTGATGTCTGATGGTAGGACACGTGACCCAGCCCTCCAGCCTCAGCTGACTATAGCAGGACAGAAACCGGAAGCCAAGGATGTGCTTCCCTTGGCTGGCCAGCAACACAGGATCCACTGGTTCTGACTTTAAGAAATTAGCTGAAATAATCATATTTCTCTCCTCTGGAGTGGGAACTAGGAAACTAAGAAAACAAGACAGGTCCACCTGGGGCTGGCCCTTTAACCCCATGGTAATGCAGATGCAAAACTCTAGCAATTATTCTGGGCCTCTGTGCATCCCAGAGTTGAGTTTCAAAGACTGATTGGAAAGGCAGGAAGAAGGGAGATGATGTCCCAAGGAAAGGGGTACATGGAGCAAGAGGGACAGAGCAACTCATGGTGAGTCCCTGGGGCTCTCTCGATGCTCCTGACCGCTTCCAGCATTCCTCCTTTCACATGAGCTGGTGTCAAAGAAAAGAACTCTAACTAGCACAACCTCTTGAGTGCCTTGCAGTAACCCTGCCACGCAGGAGTTATTCACAGTTTTACAGATGAATCAATTAAGGTTCAAAAATATTAAGTAACATGCTCAAGGTCCCGTAGCAAGGAGATGATAGAGCCAAGTGCAGACCAGCCTTCCTCATTCAAAGTAATCACTCCTTCCAGCACGGCATCTCATCTCCCACTGTCTCAGAGCTGGGGACCATTTCATTGGTCAATGTGCCTGTCCCCTCTGCCCATGCAGCTGCTGGCACATGACAGGCACTCAGGTAACCAGTACGTATATTTCATCTTGATGCCGTCTGCAGAAACAGCATTGAATTCTGGACCCCAAAGCCAGAATTCAAGTCCAGCCCCTCCCAGACGTAGTGTGTAACCTTCGGGGAATCACGTTCATCTTTCCCTGGTCTTCAACCATGGAAATAGTCCAGGGCGTAATGGGCAGTTGGATGAGATGATCTCCAAGGTCCTTTCTTGCTGCAACATTTCGAGGCTCCATCGCCCTTGCCCTGCCTCCCTCGTGGAATGGCACGAAGTAGAGCGCTTGTGCAAGCACCAGGCTGTGTTTGCCCCAACCCAATCTTGCAAATAATGCTGCCCTTTCCCGCCAGCTCAGCTCCCAGGAGGGCCCAGGCTGGGGGCTGTTCTTTCTCTGCTGCTTGCTGCTTAAGAGGGATTTGTGCCATGGCTAGGCGGGCCACGATTTTCATATAGCCCCGATGGCGGCTTTATCTAATGAGAATGAGATGCTTACACATATTTTCATTTTTAAAAAATCGGCTATTAATTTGTCAGAATTATTCATATTTTACTGATGATATTTTCCATGTATCTAATCAGGGAGCTCATGAATAGAAATGAAACTATTTAAATACAGAGATGGTGTACATTGTAAGATCTTGTTTTCTCAAGCTGTTTCATAATGTAGTGAATACATTTATTTCTTCTAAAAACAGGTTTTGCAACCATCGAGAAACATTTTTGAAATCTTAGTTTAAATATGACTCTATTCAAACATGCTAAATTGGCGTGCGCGGTGTGCGTGTGTGTGCGCGTGCACATGTGTGCGTCTGTCTGGGTGGTCACTTGAAGCATGTGCACTGTTCTCTGGCCTTCTCTGGAGGGAAGGAGATCATTTTTTGTTGAGAAAACTGGAAAACCCATTTGGGGTCAAATTTTCAGGATAGATAGATGAAGAAGTAGAAGTACAAATTGAAATTGGGCTGAATAATATTCAAGATAATTATTTGTACAGTGTAGACTTTTAAACTGCTCAAAATTCCAGCAGCACTTACCTACATTGAAAGAGGTTTAGAATCATTAAACAAAGCCAGATATTAAATATACTACTGCTATCTCTCGAAACATTAGCAAGTAATGTAAAACACATGGCATCTACTCAATGGAAAATCTGAGAATACAAATTATAATAGTTGTCTTATAAGACCTCTGGGAAGCTTGAACTAAATTGCTTAATTCCATTAATAACAAACTATTACTCTAGCTATTAAAGTAACATAAGGTAATAGAGATCATGTCGAGAGATTGTGCCGAGGCTCTTTCTTCACCTAGCACAAATTTATTCAGGGGCATTGATAGATTTTAATTGACTATGGCAACTGAATAGCAACAAAGGAAATTGAATGTCTTTTGAAAAGCTCCACATTTTGTAGAAGCAAATAGCAACACCAAAATGAGGGTTTAGGGGAGCTCGGAGAGGCGAAGAAGGACTTCGGGAACATCTGTCCCCGTCGCTCCTCCGCAGGAATGCTTCCCTGTGACCTTAAGGAGAAGCTTCTTGGGAACAGCAGCGCCACAGGCTGAGCATCTTTTCCAGCTCCGTGCATGCCAAATCTAAATGAGCCCAGTCGGCTGCTGCGAGAACCGTGCTTTGTCATGAATATCCATCAGGCACCTGTCCAAGACCCAGGACGGGAGGGACCTCCTTGCAGACTGCTGAGTCTTCTCCGGAGAGGGCTGAGAACGGAGTCTCTTTCACCTGAAGGCCTGGCAGTAGAGTGGGTGACTCCTTGTCGTGACTCTGGAGCTGGGGATCTCCCTCTGCTCCCATCTAGTCCATGATGGCTTCTGGTGACCTGTCACCTACTTTTCTTCTCCACCTCCTTCCACTCCCAGCTCTATGAGGGTCCCACTCATGTTGGTCTCACACTGGCCTGGCTCTGGCCTGGTTCTGGGAGACAGGAGGCTTGTTTCATCTCCTCGGATGCCTTCCCATCTCAGCCCCAGGTCCAAGTCCCTGGGGCTCTTGTGCTCTGAGAACTGCTATTGGAAGGAGGCCACGGTGAGAGGCTACTGCTCAAGGTGGAAGCACGTGGCAGTGTGCTGCAGAGGGGTGCCACTCTCTTCCGTTGTCTGTCTGGGCTTCAATCTTTGCTTTTGTGAAGTCCTGAACAGCATCTCACGTAAACCCATAAAGTACATGCTCATTCTCTTCTGCCCTGGGCAGCATCGAGTGCACCTGTCAACTCTGCTATATCCCCTGGGACCAGGGACATTCTCTCTCCCACTCCCCATTGGTCCCGGCTTCTCCCAGGACATCGCCAAGGAGCTCTGGCAGCATGGCCCGGCATACCACCTCCACGGCACCCACGGCTCCCACAGGGTGATGGCCTTTCTCAGGTTGTGTCGGTGGAACTGGGGCTCCCGGTGTGTTGCCCAGGAATGGGCTCTGGCTTGTGGCTGTGGGCACCTACTTCATTGGCACTGGGAGAGCCTAATCCTGCCGCGACTGCTACACACGCATGTGTTTGAAAACCTCCTTGGCAGGCAGGACCTCCTAATTTTTTCCACTTCTTGTGATTAGCGTTGCAGACTAATCCCAGCACCAGACTCAACACCAGCTGTTCTTCCCCCACTGCTTGTTTTTACTTATAAACTAAATCCAGGAGCTGCTGCTGATTCTGCTGGCCCCACTCTTCCTTCTGCCCAAGCTGCAGCCAGTCACCTAGGACATGACCTCAGGTGAGTGATCTTTCCACCTGGCTGCTTGTGTCCCGCTGCCTGGGCTTTGCTGCTGGTCTTGGGGCAGTGAGCTGCACACCTGATGCTAAGCAGCTCTTCAGCTTACCCTATCTGCTATGATGTCTGCATAGCAGCAGTCCCCACAGCCAGAATGATCTTAGAAATTTGATTTCACAGCCCTGGATACCTCAAACAATTTGGTACATCATTAGAGAAATTCAAAATATATACGAAACATTTAGATCTGTTTTCTAACCTAACAATGAGACAAACACCCGTGATCCCATTCTACCTCTGAATCTAAGGCCTAGAACATCATCAAACTGTTGAAACAACCAGTTTTCCTGCTCAGTTCATTGCAAGAACTTAAATTTGGAAAGAGGTATGCAGGAAGCACACAGCCACAACACCTCCCCCTTCAAGAGGCAGCAAGCAAGGGCTCAGGGGGCTTCCGACATGCAGAGAGGGCCAGAGCTGCCCCAGGGCATCCAGAGCCCAGACCAGGGAGCTCTCTGCTTTGTGCATTTCTTTCCGTCTCTCCCTCTTCCCCTGACTTCCCTGGCAGGGCTGCCAGGAAGGTTATTGACTGAATGCAAACCCAGGGGCTCGGGCTTCTGCCTTCCTACATGCTGCCATTTGCATTTCTATGAGAGTGTCTTTCATACCTGGAAGGTCCTACACATGGGGCGTATGGCAGATGGGACATTTGCCCTCCAAACACCACACAGTATCTAAAAGAATTGTGATTGTCAGAAATATCATATTCCTGTTGAAAGCACATGAAATCAGCTCCGTAAATTGGGAAACATAAGTCACAGTTATATTTGTTCTGCAGCCATAGAAGAATCATGAGGCCCTCGTAGGGCAGGGAAAGAAACACCATGAGCCCTTTAGAAATGACTTCATGTCCAATCATAGCCACCTCTGCCCAGCCGCGCTGTCGCTCTTGGTACGAAATTCCTGACTCCCTTTAGCCTTGCACATTCCAGCTGGGTTGGTTTCTTTCTTAGCAGCTGTAATTACTTGAACACAAGATGAAAGTAAGTCACCTCTTACTAGGGAGGTGACTTACTAGGACTAGGGAGGGAGCCAGATTTCCTGGAGCCAGCAGTTACCCAGCCCTGCCCCTTGGATGAAGCAGAGAGCTTGAGCTCCCTCTACCGTGACCCCCAGAGCGTTTCCAGGTCCACAGGCTGTGGGGTGTCCAGCATTAATCCCTCACCTGCGATGAGCCTCCTGTGTGCCCAGGTTACAGAGGTAAACAGGAATCACCTGATAGGACCAGTCAGGTGCTGTAGGGGCTGTGAAGGGAGAGGCATGGAGGGCTGGGCAGTCAGGGAAGGTTCCCTGGCCCCAGAGCACCTTCTGCTGGGTCCTACAGACATGTAGCCTGAAACTCTGTGGAGAAGGAAACTGTGGGCCAAGAAAGAGGCTGGACAAAGGCTGAGGCTTTGTAGATGACATGAGGGGACCCTGAGCTGAGAGCACAAGGTAGTTACTAGTGGGTTGTTTGCTCTGCACTGAGATCTAGGGAGCCAACCATGGAGGTGCCTGCATTCTGGAGCACTGAATGAAGAGCATTCTGGGACAAAGATTGGTCCAGAACTCAGGATTTCAGGCCAGAATCCCAGGATTTTTTTTTTTTTAACTTTACAGGTATATGGTATGTGTACGTAGTGAAAGGGTTATTGTAGTCAAGTCAACTAACATATCCATCATCTCACATAATTACCCTTTGTGCGAGTGTGAGTGTGTGTGTGTGTTAAAAACACCTAAAATCTACTCTCGTAGCAAATTTCTAGTATTCAATATAAAAATTACACACTGATAGTGATCAAGATCCTGTGGGTTCTCAAACACTGAGCAGGATAGGTTGGTTGGTTGGTTTTGGGATGCAAAAGTCATCCCTGGGTTAAGGAGGCCAGAATTTCCACGAAAACCAGAACGTCTGGAATTGGGCAACCGTATATCTCCCTGCCTGGTGCTTCCCCTGCCTGCCCTGCAAAGCAGCAAGTTGGGGCTAAATCCCCTGGTGCAGAGGAGGCCCCTCCTCTAGGGCTCAGGAAGGGCTACACAGTTGGAGAGCAAAGTGGAAGGACTTGGCCCTGCTCTGGCCAATACCTGGTTTGCTCAGTGCCTCCTCCGTTGGGAAATTCAGAAAGGTCAGAGACATCCTGGAACAGCCCTGTCATGGAACAGCCCTGTCCACAGCCCAGAACCTCCTCAGTAATGGAGATGTCCTATACTGTGCTGTCAAGTGCTATCGAGTGCTTAGGATGTGGCTCATGTGACTGGGGAAGTAAATTTTTAATGCCATTTAAGTTAAATTAATTTTAATTGAAACAGTCACATTGGCTAGTAGGTGTTGTATTAAGCGGAATAACCCTAGAAGACTCCAGGCAGAGCCCGAGTGAGCCTGCTCTGTGCCTCCCAAGACTCTAGATCTTTCATTTTGTCCCTTTCTATTGCTCAAAGTGACAGAGCATACAGAACTCTCAGAGAGAAATTATCCTGAAAATCAGACTGAATGGGCTGAATGCCTACAGAAGTCCCTGCGACCAAGCATGTTCCCTTTAGTGCTTGTGAGAATTGCATTAGACTTAGGAGGAGGTCACACCAGGGTTCCCCCAAAGCCCTTTTCTCTCCTGCAGCATGAGGTTTCCTCTACTGCAACTGCCCAAGGAAATGGTTTCGCAAGGTTTTATTATTTTTGGATTTGGGGGACATATTCACTGACACCCTGCCTGGCTACCCACTTTCCATTCCATTTCTTGCTGCTATAGGCTCACTCCAGCCCAGTGTGGTGGGGTTTCTTGTAGCTGGAGAGTAGCATATTGAACGTGCCCTCTGACTCCCTTCCATGGGATGATTGGGAGGGAATTGTGGGGCCCCTGGCCACCACTCACAGGAAGTGGGCAAACTGGGGCAATTTGATGTTTATTAAATTCCTTTGAAAATGCCTTTCTCCTTTTGATGGAAGTCAAGACGACTGGGATGTATATTTATTCTCTTACTTCAGAGCTGGCAGACCCAAGCAATGGCTGGGTGTTCAGGGGCTGGAGGAGGTATCCTGGCTCTGGGTAACCATAATCTCCATCCCATCTGAGCAATCAAACTTCTTTCTGGGAGTTGGGCAAGGATGCCAGGAAAGAGAGAGGCGGTTGGAGCAAGTCAGAGCCTGGAAGAGAAAAACAGAACCTCAGCCCCTGGGAGCTTAAAGCAGCTTGCCTGTCCCCAGTCCTGGAGAAGTCAGATACGACTCTGAGATCCAGAGTCTCCAGGCCCTTTGACTCCTGGGGGATGAGAGCGGGGGTGAGGACCGCACAGCCATCACGGTGTTTGTGAGGATCTTTGCAGTGCTTTGGGTTCTTGAACTTTAATCCTTGAGGCTCATTCTCAGGAAATAGACTCCTTGTCCACTGAGATGGGGGAACACATGAGCAGGAGGTGTTCACTTTTGCTAGGGTAGACAGGTTATCAGTGCGTTGAAGTTCATTTGCCTTGGGTTTAGCACTGCAAGAGTCATTGGTTTAAACGACACTCCCCATGCACCTGGGAATACTTGCCCACTTGGACAGCAGGTCCCGAGCCCTCCCCGAGCCAGGTTACAGTGACCGAGAATCTCCCTGCCTTGAAGGGAAGGCTCTTCCCAACAATTCTCAGCATGGCCAGGGAGGGACAGAGGAGTGAGGTTTTCAGAGCATCCCCGGGGAAGGGGACAGGGTCAAGGAAGGTCGCTAGGTCAAGAAAGGGCACAGGGTGGTGTGTTCTTAGCAAAGGTAAGCAGAGGCAGGGAGTCCAGCAGGGCTTTGTGGGAAAGGAGAAACATGAGACAAGCAGAGGACTTCAGAAGTCTGGAAAGAGTACAGAGGGATCTTCGAGAGTCAAACCAAAAAAAAAAAATGGGAAGGGAAAAAAAAAAACACAGGTAAATGATCAGAGCCCTGGAGAACATTTGACTGCCACGCTTTCACTTAATTTGGTATAACCTTGTTGTGTTTAAATCTCACGAATTTGTGCTGCCCACCAGTTTCATTTTATTAGATCCTACTTTTGTGGTTTTGACAATCAGGACTAATGTTAGGAAAACCGTCCTCAATACACAGAGACCCCTTGACCACCAACCACCTGCCCTCCCCCAGCAGACAGGTGGGGAAACAGGCTCTCTGACAGCAACAGGAATACTTAGGTGCTGGACAATGACTGTGACTCAGAAGCCACTTTAAACACAATTTTCTCTAATTTAAAAACTTATTGGGTGCTTTGAAAGTTGATGTCTAGGTTTAGTTTTAAAAATAAAATAAACTGGACATGAATTTGGAAACATAGTTTAGTTTTTCTAAAAAAAAAAAAAAAAAAAAGAAGAAGAAGCCTCTTAAAACCTGGTTGCTTTTCCCAACTTCACATGCTCTTCAATTAAAAAAATAAAATAATCGGGATTTCAAATCATGCACATGGAGTGAGTCGCTTTTTCAAGTTCAGTTCACGAGGTTGCACTTTGCCATGCTTTTCAAGATTTGAATATTTTGATAAATCATGATTCTGCTACTGTTTAATGAGAACAGAAGTGGAAATAGCATCTGTTTGTCTGCCGAGCGGCGTCTCCAGGCCCGGGCGTGCTGTCTGTGAGAGCGGTGGCCAGCCTGGGGAGAGCTGATGAGCGTCCTGATGAGCTGAAATTGCTTCCTGCAGTCGTTTGGGGCGGCAGTCCTGGGATGAACTGGGTCATGGTGAAGATCTGGGACAAAGGAGTCACTTGGAGATTCTGAGTGGCCGATGGTCAAGTCAGAAATCTCCAGCTCTTCCCAGCACGATCTTTCAGGCCAGCTTCTCCCCGTTCAGATTGGGATCTCAGGGTCTGTTCCTTGCTAGACCGTGTGCTGCAGCAGGGTGTAGTAGGGGCTCATCCAAGTTGAATCCAACCTAACTGTAGCCACCGCTGAAGGTGGTGTGGACACAGGCAGATCCTCTGGGTGGGGAATGGAGACAGCCATAGACAACCAGGGCCATGGCTCTGCAGTGTGGGCACCCAGGGCAGGACTTCTGGGTTAAAATGCTTGATCCATTTATCACTCAGTCCAATCACTGATGTTCAGGTTTAAAGAGTTTAAAATAATTGAGTGTTCTTTATTTACTGAAGCTTTAAAGTGCTATAGTATCTAAGTTTTCTTTCAAACTAGTAAAACGGAAAATGTTTTGCATTTTAAACTGTTGCTGTCCTTATCTGGAAAGGCAATTGATCGGGCATTCTTCACCAGCGCTGACTGCCTGAAGCTTCTCTCTAGTAGCGTTTTTAACATAACTCCTGTACAACGAAGCGTCCGGGTCTTAGGCATACAACCAGTCTTAGGGTTCAACCAGTTTTGCAGGGACTAGTGCAGGCCTTTGTAACCCACGTCCCTCTCAGGAACAAGAAGACCACCACCACCACCCTCCCAGCAAGCCCCATCCAGAGGCCGCCACTGAATGGTTTGTTTTAACATGCATTTTAATGTGGTGAGGTCTTTTAAAATACCACCTGCATTTTGAAACTGAAAAGGGCTGCCTCCTCCCGGAGGGACTGCAGTCGCCAGGCCAGGGAAACGTCCCAGGCTGTGGGGCCCTGGTTCAGAGTGAGAGCTTGGGAAGTCGCGTCCCCTGCTTCGCCCCACCCCTGGAATTCAGACATTCGCCAGACCCCGAGAACCATGGGTGACAAGAAGCTCACTCCGGGACTTTTCCAGGATGGCTGGCTTGGTTGTGTCTGCTGAGAGAGGCCCACTCATCGCCTGCTTCATCAGCCCCAAACACAATTCTGCCCCCAAACAAAGAGAGCAGTGTGTTCCTGAGGTGCTGCGGGCAGCTCTGGGGCTCCCAGGTGGGCGCTGCTCCTGGGAGGGAGGTGGATTTTTTCAGCAGCTCCCCCACACCCACCACCTCCCTTTTCCTTGACCCCAGACTTCCTGGCTCCTCAGGAGGGCACCACTCACTGGGGGAGAGCACAGGGATGGCTTTGGCTTCTGTGTCCCTTCATCTCCTGACCCCCAAGAAATAAGACTGCAAACCCATCATCTGACCCGTTGTTCCCCGTCTGTGTTCAGCCCTTCCTGGGGTCTCCAGCCTCAGGCGTCAGTGGTATTCAGACCACCGTTTGGCCCCTTTGCTCATCTCTTTGGATGATGTGCGTCGTGTCTCCACGATGCTGCTGACCACTGCGTGTTCTTACTCTGGCTGCGCCAGGCTCCCACCTGCACCCTCTCACCTGTTGGCCTGTCCAGCTCATCTGCCAGGGGCACTGTGCTAGCCACCGTGGACACTTCCCCATGGAGCAGCCAGGCTGCAGGCTGAGCTCCTCCTGGGTCTCTCCCCTGTGACCCTCCGCAGCTGACGGCTTTGATTTGGTTCAAATCCCACCAGGGCTTAGGTGTGAAGTGGCTGACCTTATCATTCCTTTCTTCCTTTTTCTCTTTCTTTTCTTCCCTCTTTCTTCCATTCTTCCTTCCTTTTTTTTTTCTGTGCTTCTCTTTTTCACAATTTTATTTTCCTCTTTCACCAGAAGGATTTTAATCAGAAAAAAAAATAACTTTAAACTGTGTGTGCTTTGTTTGAATGTCACAGTTGTACCCTTTATTAAATTACCCCAGGGCATACGAAGGAAAGATGTAGCAATTAAAACACGTCGGACCGCAGCAGGGAAGGGCAGAGGCAGGTGGGCGGATGCAGGGTTCTGCCCTGGGCTGGGGCTTGCAGGACACAGATACTCCTCGCTCTGTCTCTGATGTGGCTCTGACCTTTGATAGGTCATTCTCTTGCCTGTGCCTCAGTCACTTCATCTGAGCCAGGGGGTTGGAGTAAATGGCCACTAAGGTCACTTCCAGCGTGACCACCTGTGGCTCCATTGGTCCTTGTCTATTTGCCATGATCACTGCTGATCGGACTGGAAACCCTTCGTGGGTTTCAGACACTTGGACTGGAAGATGTAGAAAAGCCCAGCGATGTTGGTGCTGTTCTGTCAGTTGTGTGTGGCTCACCTACACCTATCAATGTTGCTGCCACCGTCTGACAAGCAAGACTGCCACAGCCTGGGTTATCCAGGATGCAGAACCCTGGCCTGGAGTCCCCTTCACAGTTTGGTAGAAGCTGCCCTCCATCTGGTCTCTGGCTCCCACCCAGCCCCTGGGGGATAAAATAAGGCCACGGGGGAGAAAGGAAGCCCCAGACCCTAAGCAAAAGCAGCTGCTAGCCAAAGACCAAGGAAAAGGACAGAAGATCTCTGACCCAGCTCACAGTCCACTGCCCACTGGCCGTCTCTGCTTACACCGAGGAGGGGCCAGCCTCCAGGCCCTATGAATTATAGAACGCGTGCTGTGTCTTCCCTTCCTCTGCAGGGAGCCTCTCCTTCCAGCCCCCATGAGTCCACGGGCTGGCAAGACCACAAAAAAGCACTCTCACAGGCTGAGAGCAGAGGCCAAACTGCATTCTAGGTGTTTCCTGAGGGCCTAGTCAGGCTGTTCAAGGAAGCACTGGGATACCCTGCAGGAGCCAGGCAGCTCAAGCCAGGACAGTGTCCTTTAGAACAATTCCAGGTCATCAGGGGCGATGAAGGCATGTTCCAAAACCTCTGTGCGGGGGACAGACAAGGCCTGATGCATTTCAGAAGTGATTTGCATCCAGAATTGTTTTTTTCCATGCTAAGGACTGAATTCAGGGGCGCTCCATCACTAAGCTACATCCCCAGCCCTTTTTATTTTTTATTTTGAGATAGTCTTGCTAAGTTGCCGAGGCTGGACTCAAACTCCTGCCTCAGCCTCCTAAGTCACACTGGGAATACAGGCATGTGCCACCACACCCAGGGCCCCTCACACACAAATATACATGTAATGTTTTTAAAAAGTAAAGACACAAATGTTACACATCTGGAATTTTCGCATTTGGACAAAGGTCAAGCAGAGGTGAGGACTCCGGAGGCTTATGAGCCACATCTTTTCACAGCAGGACCTCGAGGCACAAGGAGGAGCTCCTGGGAAGGGGACAGTGACCTGGGCATCTACACTGGCCTTCCCACTACCCACTGGGGGCTCCTTCTTCCATCCTTGTCCTAGCCCCGGGGGTGAGGAGCCTGGAGCTCCAGGCAGGACACTGTGATCTCACCAGCAGTGAAGATGGCCCAGCAGCCACCCCTAGGGTGGCCACAGTGTCTCCATCCAGGGAGACTGGAGCTGGGAGTCTAAGTGGCTGGAGTGAGGCCCAGCTGTTCCTGTGAGGGCCATGGCTTCTGGGTACACTCCAGGAGGGAGAGCTGTCCTTGGGCTGGCACATGGCTGGAAACCTGGTGGTGGCCATGACCTGGTCTCCTCCCAGGCAGCCCACCCACAGCTCCCCGGGCGAGCTCTGGGCAGCTGATGTGCTACCTACCACCACGAGGACATGGTCATTTCCAGAACACCCTTTTGCCTTTCCTCTTTGCTGGGAACAAATGCCCTTGGTCTCCTCCCCTCTGCCAGGACGCCTTGTCTTCCCTCGGGTGGACTGTCATGTGTGGTGGTTGAGCATTTCCGGCCCTTTGAGGTTAAGTGTAGTTCACACTGTTGTCTACCTACTGCTGCTGCAGGCACCTTTGCAAGTGGGGAAACTGAGGCTCCTGGCCCTGAGGAGAGAATTCGGGCTCCATAACTCAGAGTATCCAAGGACCCTGCCCCAGAGTGTCCACAGCCCCCGTGATGCTCCCATCACCCCCGAGGAGGTGTGCCCCCAGGGTTGTGCTCAGAGGTTCCGTCCCCTGGATGGGATACAGGGCTCAGCTGGCATCTTTCCTGCAGACTCCTCAGTGCTTCTCAGTCCCTCTCCCCTCCCCAGCGAGGGTGCTGCTCCTCCCTGCCATTGATCTCCTCCCCTTGCTTCTCCAGGTAGCCCTGCAGTTGGGTTGCCTGGGTGGCTCTCAGTGCAACTGGCACAAGGATGCCCCATCTCACACCCACAGAGGGCTCCCCAAAACCCAACCCAGGTCTGTTACCCAAGTCCCCCCAGATATCTCCAGAAAAGCCACCTACAGAAAGTTCCAGAGAACAAAACGAAAGCTTCTGGGTGCTCTGAGGGCATGTGTCCACGGGTGGCACATTCGCACTCCCAGGACAGACGTGAGAGAGCGGCCGTGCGGGGTTGAGGAGGGAGGCCAGGGAGCCCGGGCAGTCGGGGCCTGTGTGTGCTGTAGGTCTGCGTCCTAAACACCTGGGCTTCCGAGGACACCTGACCCAGTTCCAGAACAACTTCTCGGGCCTGGAGGTCTCAGAAGAGGATGTTCCGTCTGTCACTGCCAGTGCCAGGCAGCTCCTGGCCTGGCTAATTAGGTCAGCCTCCCCCTCCTCACACAGCCGGCCGCCGGCCGCCAGGACCAGGCTCGGGCTGAGGAAGGGCTTCATTATGCAGCTCCGTGCCAGCCTCGCCGCAGCAACAGGAGCACTTTGGGCTGAGAATCCCTGGAATCCTTTCATCTTCTCTTTTAAGAAAATGATGAGAAAACAGGCAAACTTCCCTGGGAGTGGTGGGCGGGTCCAGAAGTACTCCAGATGGACATGATTGGGCTGGTTTTCCTACAGACCCGCAGCTTCGCCTTTGTTCACAGGCCCCATCCCACAGTCAGCAGCGGCCTGTGGGAAGGCTGCGTCCCGACCTTCCGCCACGAGCTAGATGCAGACCCGTCACAGGCCGGTATTGCACACCGAGAGCTGCTTGCAGAGAGCAGGGGACCTCTGCATGGGGAGAGACAGTGGGACATTTGCCCTCCTCGAAAGCCACCACTCCTGAAGCAGTCCCTCGTTATTTTTTGTCACTCTACCCCTTGTCAAGGACAAGGACCTGACGCTCTTGTCTTGACCACTCTGGCCTAAGTGTGGGTCCTCTAGGCCATTTCCTTCTCTGTGGCTGCTGAGACGATGCTAGTGCTAGACGTGGCACTAGAGGCCACGGAGGGCAGCAGAAAGCTGAATGCAAAGAACAGCACAGAACTGAGCATCTGACCCCCGCGCACACTCTCCTCTCCTCTGGGAACCGCCGGCTGCTGCTTTCTTGGGTCCAGCTGGATAGTGGGCTTAAAGACCCAGGAGAGCTGCAGAGAGGCCGAGCACCTCAAGCCTGCCTTCTGGGTCCAGCCCTGCCAGGCCCTGGCCTCCAGCCCTTGTGGGGTGGAAGACATCTCCCTTCCAGGACTTCCCAGAACAGGATTTAGGGAAGGGAGAACACCGAGCTGATGCTAGAGAATCTTCTACGTTCAAGTCTTTGACATTCTTTTTGTGGAATGGGGGGAAGCTGTGACTGAAGCCAGCGGAGGACTGACTCCGAGGTCCTGGGCAAAGTCACGTGAGGCTGTGTGGGTGGCCGGCACAGGGCACACCGCTGCTCTTACTTCTGTGCAGGAGATCAGCTTTCTTGGTACAGGGCCTTGCCTGTGAGCACGGTGAGTGTCAGAATCCCATGGCATAAGGGGCAGGAAGATAGCAGAGACCCGCAGGATGGTTCAGGTGAAGAAGAAACCGGCTGCAGGGGAGCAGTCTCCATCCCAGGGCCTGTTCGTAGGACTGACCCACCAGATCATAGGTTGCCCTCTCTCAGCTCCACCTGGGGGCTCTGTGCCAGCCCCAGACTCCAAGCTGTGTGACAGCAGGACACACATCTATCTGTCCTTCCTGCTTTTCCTTTACAAGCGTAACAGCAGCAACTTGCTTTGGGAGATCCCACAGCACCAGGGACTCGGCCTTGCTGACTTCACAGAGCACAGGGTTGAGGCTGCCTTCCTTACGTCACATTTTCCAAGTCTGATCTGAGTGTGACTTCACCCAGCACTGGGCTCAAGAAACCCAGACTGAGGACCCAGGACGTGGCTCTGTGGGCGGCTTGGAGGGGCCAGCGCACTTGGGCCAACCTTCGGGAATTTAGAGATTCATCCAGAGCAGCAGGCCGCATTCTGCAGCACTGTCCGTCTGTCTGTCCGATCTCTCTTGGACCTGACTTTCAGCTTCCCACCTAATTCTCAGCTCTGGGCTGGGACAGCCATGCAGAAGACAAGTTGAAAGCCACCAGTAGCCGGCACCAGGGACACCGTGCATGGTTCAGCACCCAGTCCAGCTGTTGCCAAGTTGAGGGGTGCAAGGAACCATTTCATATGGTCCCAGATTCTGTGGGTCAGAACTTCGGGTGGAACACAGTGGGGACAGTCCATTTCCACTGGAACCTCAGCTGGGAACGCTGGAGGCGGGGGTCTGCCTGCAGAGGTCCAGGACCTGCAGAGGTCTCTTCACTCGTGTGGCCGGACAATGCTGGCCTTCCAACAGAGCTATGCTGCCGGGGGTCCTGGCGGGCAGGTGGGGCTGTTCGCCTCTGAGGACCTGGCATCAGAAGCACACCTGTCACTTACACTCTATTCTGTCAGTTACAAGAGAATCAAGCCCACCTCAAGTCAAGAGGAGGGAATGAGACTCGCCCCTTGCTTAGAAGCAGTGAGGTTCTAGAAGAACCTAAAATTACAACCTGACCACAAGGCCTCTGCCGCAGGTCCCTCCACCTTGAAGGTGAAACCCGAAGCATTGACAGAATGCCTCTTGGGTGATTGTGCTCCATGCAGACCCCTGGGGTGTGACCACTTGAGGATCCCATCCTGGGTTCCCATGGTCCATGGACTCAAAATAAGTCATCCAGAAAATCATTTCCCAGCAGCTGTCACTTTTTGCAGGGACAGTTAACATAAAGCACAGCCTAGTGCAGTGAAAGCCCCTTCCCAGTTGTGCAAACAGCAGCATGCCGGAGCTGGTTCTACTCTTGGCTCCGCCCCTCCCTGTGTGTCTTTGGTTAAGTTACTTAAACTCTCTGTGCCTCTCTTCTCTCATCTGTTCCATACAGGTGATGAAAAGTTAACCTCTGTCCCTCCACCGTGAGAATCACATGAACTGCTGTCCTGGACATGCCTGGTATGGTGCTAGGCACATGGTTTCTGCTGTAGAAATAAAGGGCCTCTCAGCTCCTTCAGGCCTGGAATGTGTGATAATGGGTGCTTCTGACTCTCCAGCCAAGGAGAGGGCAAGGGCAGGAAGCAGCTACTCTGGGTCCAGGGGGACAGGAGCTGGTGGAGTCCTGGGGACATCGTCATTTCTGGTTGTGTTGCAAGGACTCTCGTCTGTGGTGAGAACGGCAAGTCACACCCACATGGGCTGCAGTGTGCCGATGTGGGTGGGGCCATGGGGCTGGTGGCAGGGTCCAGAGTCTGCAATGGCTTTGCCCTTCCCCTACCTTTGTGTGTGGGTTTTTTTTTTTTTTAATAAGTTCATAACTTATTCTGATCCACGGATTTGGGAGAGCGCGGGAGAGGAGCCCGATGATGTCTTTAATTAAATATTGCCACTCCCTCCTCCTTAAGGTCATTACAGTCAATAAGGGGGAGGAGAAATCTCTCTTTAGAAGGCCTTTCAAAGGAAAAAGAAAATGAACTACTGAATGCAAAAACATCCTTATCTAGCCAGCATCCTTCCCTCGGTTGTGATTTAATACGTGCACCGTGCTATACAGAAATACAAAGCAGCTTGGGAAGAAGTCTCAGCCCTAAGAATCTTATGGTATTAAAACTCTAGTAATCCCACACAAGAGAAAAATACAGCAAAGCCTGAGCTTGGCCCCTGCAAACCAGCGCTCTCCGCCCCCTGTGACCCAGGGGCTGTGGGGCGTCTCCAGAGAGCCCCGCACACTGCTTTTGACAGCTGAATTTTATTAACTGTTTTTTCATTACTCCTGACGGACTTGGCAATGAACTCTTATCAGTGTATTGTGGCGAGTACAAGTCAATTAATTTCTTTTAAATAACTTCAACTGAAATCCTATTTGATTTATATTCCAAAAATGATTTCCATTCTGCTCCTTCCTGAGATTATAGTCCCGGTGGAGTTAATCACATGGCTGCACAGTCACCCATACCCCTGGGAGAAAACAGGATCAAGGAGTTGGGGGGAATGAGAAGAAGGTGGAGCTGAGAGCATCCCAAACACCTTTTATCCAAGGGAGGCCACGTTTACATCCTGCCTTCGGAATAGCGCCTTCCTACTAGTTGTGATGGGGAGAGCTGAAGAGCACCGCACTGTCCAGAAGGTGGGGAGTCTTGACCAAGAACCATGACCGACCGGGGCCGCTGGTTGCTCTGGTCAATGCTGAGCTGCCCGCTGTCTGGTACCCAGAGGTTTGGGGGCTGGTGCCCAGAGCTGTCACTGTGAATGGGTAGGGCGGTCACACCTTCCCAGAGGAGGTAGTGTGAGCTGAGTGGCATCGGGCACAGAGGGCAGAGCTTAGTGAGCAGCCGATGACAGTGTCAGGGGTTGGAGCTCCAGAAGGAGAGTGGCACGGACGAGGGTCTGAACAGCAAGTGCATCTTCTCACAATCCCAGGGGTTAGATTGTCCAAGGTCAGAGGTCCACAGGGTTGGTTCCTTCCCAGGGCTGACAAGTCGACTGGCCTCAGAAGCTTCTAGAGCATTTGATAAAACATGTGAATTCCTAAACCACCAAAGCAAAACCTTTAGAAGTGCAGCCCAGGACTTGTCATTTACATAACTACGTGAGTTCTGCAGGAGACTCTGGTGCCCACCAGGCTCTGCTGTGCACAGAACACCACGGCCTCAGTTCAAGGCCCTGTGATGGAGGAAACAAGCCCACACGAGACAAGCAGGAAAACATCAGGCAGAGCGTGATCAAGGGCCCAGCCAGTTGGAGGGCAGAGGCTTAGGTACCTGGAGGGGGAAGGAGGTTACCATGTGGGGAGAGGGGGGGGGAGAGAGTTCCCGAGGGCCATGTTCGCACGTCTCCTCTACACGGAAAGCATCCGGGCCAAGCGTTACAAACACGCAAGGGCAAGATTCTGGAAGATGCTGCCACCTGTGTAAAAATGTATCTTGGTGTTGAGAGCGTCTTTGAGCCGTATCGCTTTTGTCTTTATCAAAAAATGCATTCTGTGTTTTCTGAAGTGTCTGTTGGCTGTCTGGGCATGCATACCGGTGCCTGACACCTTGACATCCACAAAGGCCTGCGGCTGGGAGATTTGGAAGTTCTGTTGGTTGGGGGCTGAGCGGGCCCTGTCTCGGGAGGGAGGAGCGGAGGAGGGAGGAGGTGGGCAGACCAGCAGGTGAACTGCAGCTGAGCAGGGCCTGGGCGCCACTGGTGACTTCTGACTCCACAGGTGAGTGTTGCTGCTGTTGTTTTAAGTGGCATTCATCCTACCCCTCTTCCTATACATGTATTGATCCTGGCCAACACAGACATGACAGGAGACCGGACGGCAAGAAATATGTCAGGACTCACGGTGGAAAAGAACGTGCATGGAGATGGCAGACGCCCGAGTGCGTCCTGTGAATCTGGAGGTGCTCTCCACACACCGGCTGGGTGACCTGGGCAAATGAGCTGCCTTCTCTGTGCCTCAGTTTCCCCATCTTTCAAAGAAGGATAATAAGAATAGCGAACACACAGTACGGCAGGGGATTAAATAGATTAATTATGAAAGGAGTTTAGCATAGTGCCTGGAATATGCAATAAATGTTAGCAATCAATATATATTTTTTCCACCTGGATGAGTGATGTTCTGCGCATTTACTTCAATCAAGATATCATGGCTGCTCTCGGAGGACTGAGTAGTCACTAACAAATCCATTTTCCTTATCGCAATCTGTATAGCTCAGTGAGCTTTCTGCTCTCTGCTCCAAGCCAAGAACAGAGAGCTTTGCCTCCCAGACTGAAATGATACCTCCGCAGGCACAGGGCTCTGCGGACTTCTCTCAATCCAGAGGGGTTGCATGTTAGTTAAAGGGTGTCTCTTCCAGCCCCTGGAGATTCCAGGAACTAACAGCCTGCTCTGCTCTGGTGACAACGGTGACGGTGACTTGCTGTGCTTTTCTGTCTGCTCAGCAGGGGCTTTGCTTCCTGTGAGGAAACACTCCTGATGCACACTCTTTACTCTGCCACAATTTCCCTTAAACCAGGTCCCTGGAGGCACAGGACCTAGGGCCAGAGAGCATGGCCAGAGTGGCATGGTGCCGGCCACGTCGGTTACCCTTGATGGGCCTCACACGTCAAGGTTTCCAGGAGAGTGGGTGACACCTCCGGAGAGCACGTCTCTTCTCAGGGATCCCGCGTTGCACCCTGTTGGAGTGGGCTCAGCTTCAGCCTGCACTGCTAAAATCATGGTGCGTGTTGAATCAGGGAGAGGGGGAAAGGTCAGAGGCAGAACTTGCTGAGTCCTATTTGTGGATTAGTTCTTTAATCCAATTTCCTTTTCCTAAACAATTGTATAGAAACCTGACAGCAACAATTTAACAAAAGCAGGACTCCCTGGTTGGAGCAGAAGTGGCCCCTTCAGGAGCCCCTAAAACACCCACCTGAAATCCTAGGATTTCTCTGAACCCAACTTGAAAACTCCTGCTCTCATCTGGGAATCATCCTTCCCTTCTACGTCGGTACCTGGCTTCCAGCTGTGCCCTGCACAGGGAACAGGGTGCAGGGGAGAAGGGACCACGTAGGTCAGAACAAGGCAGGTTTCATTCTGAATGATCCCTGCAGACCTCTGGGCTCAGATGCACTGTGTGAACTCGCTTGTCTGCACTCCCCCATGTCTGACTCCCAGAGCTACCTGAGGCCTGAGTGGGTACGTTGAACAGCTTGATGGGTTAACGCAGACTATCTCTCGGCCCACTCTGGTTACAAGTCTCCTCCTCCCTCCCACGTCACTCAGGGGACAGGAGGACAGAGGGACGAATCGGAAGCACCGGGCCTTAGAAAGTGGCAACAGGAGAGGAGCCGGGGGCAGGACCCACGGAGGATACCTGGGTTTGTTTTGCCAGGGGAACCTACAAATCCCCAAAGGCCTCATCTGTAGACTTTTGCTTGTAGTCCACAGCCACCCAATTTTCTATTATTATTATCTTAACACCACATTGGCCCTATTTTTAAAATCTGCTGCACTTGGGCAATTTTGTCTGACGTCAGCTAGCTGCCGGCAACGCTGCTTGAAAACAAGAATAACCAAATCTTCTAAGGAGTAATGCTGAACCTGCTTCAAACGCAATAAATCACAAAAACCATTGTTTACGATAAGTGGTATCTGATTGCTGTTAGAACCTGTGTTTATTGCTTTTGTGCGTTATGGTCTCTTGTAATTTGGACAGCCAGAAATTGTATTCCTTTATGCAGCGCGTAGGAAGGGTTGGTAAGGAGGGAGACATGTGTAATTATGCTGCCAGGGAGTGGGGCTGGGGAGCCTCCAAGGAGCATGAAATGCAGTTGCCTGTTTCTCGTGTGGGGAGCGGTACATCAGGCTCTCCGTGTTCCTTGTTCCTGGAACCCTCCTGGCACCTTCCGAGACCTGGGCAGGGGAGGACAAACAGGAGGCAGACTTGGAGCCACCGTGCTCCATCAGAGAGCCCTTAAATGGCCTCGGGGAGCCAAGTGCGGGTTGGGCAGGCAGCCATGAGCCCAGCTGGGCTGATGGTTTTCCCTAGAAATTGCCTTGGACGCCCCTGCAAGTGTCTTCCCTTATTCTAGCCCATTCTGACAAGTGCCCACTGGGCTTCATGGGTACGGGCTGACAGCAGAGGTGCAAGGACAGCTGATGGAGGGATTCTCTGGCACCTCTGTTGCAAAACTTGAGAAGAAACTATTTGACCATGCAGCCTGGGTCTCAGCAGAGCGTCAGGTAGTCAGTTGAGGACGTCGTCTCTTGGTTTCTTTGAGGTGCTGTTGCCAAGAGGGGTAACGACTGGGCATGGGGCTCTGTCATTCTCATAACTCAGAACCTCTGGCCTCTGAGAAGAGGATCTTTGGTGTCTTTGACATCGGCCCTGCTCCATCCGTCCTGGCTACTTTGCTTCAGGGCTCCCCCGACTTGGAATGCTCACTCTCGTGTCGATTTTACCTGGGCAAGACCCGCCGATCCTTCAAATTCCTGCACTGCCATCAAAGACGGTCCCTGAATTCCCTCCTCTAATATTCTCAATCTCCACAGAATTTCTCCACCAGCTCCTGCCCCACCACCACCCCCAATCCCACAAGCTCAAAACTCGAGTCCCTGCAACTCATGGTTCATCCTGGACAGGCCTCTTTCCCTGACCCCAGCACTAGCTCAGCACACAGAGGCCCTCAGAACTATTTATTGAATGAATGAACTCGAGAGTCACTCAACTGTCAACACTTCACCTTCTGCATGTTTCTCCAAGTCATCCCTCTTCCCTGTTCCTACCATCCTGGCCCCTGGGAGGGTCCTTATTGATTCTCAGTAGGCCCTTTCTGAACTGCCCATCAACATCCGCCACCATCCTCACACTCTAGGAGCTGGTGTCTGGGGCCATGTCTTGGTCTCTCCCTGCCCCCACCTCTTCCACTCACCTCTGCCTGTTTTGCTTTATTTGCCCAAGTCCCTCCCCATTCCTAAGCACACCTCTACTACCTGTTTTTAATCACAAAAGATGTGTTCTACACACACACACACACAACACACACACACACACACACACACACACACACACACACATCCTTACCCTTCTTTACCTGGCTTTCCCTCTTTGGACTTGACTTAGTCCCCATCAGCCTCCAAAAGCCGATTCTGACTGTGCCTACAGGCCTTGCAGGGGCTGGGGGAGTGTCTCTCCTCCCACAGCTCCTGTGTTTCTCTGTAATAACTCCTCTGTTTCCTCCTAAAGGCAGGAATACTGCATAGTCTGTCTTAATAGCCCCAGCACCCAGCACAATGCCTGGCCTGTAGATCGTCCATGAATGAGGCTCCAAATGGAACTGACACTAATACTCAAATAGCACAAGAGGATCAGAGAGTTTATTTCAGCACCAAATCGCACGCAATTGTGTGTTGGCTTAAAGCAAGTTCAAAGATGGCTCCCCAATGGACGTGCACTATAGGGGACACGCCATCCATCAGTGCCTCCCCAGCCATCCTGTCTCCCCAAGGACCTGAGTCCTCACTCAGAACAAAGTCTCAGCCTGAGGGGTTATAGCCTTCCACGGTGTCTGAGCCCAGAGCACTCACTCCTCAGTGGCGGCTCCCTGCGCGAGCACAGGAGGAGCCCGGATGACATGCTGACGGGTAGTTACCCCACAAAGCCTGGGACTGGCGAGTCTGCTTTATTAAGGAGATGAAGGGGTCATTCGTGATTCCAAAGCTACGGGTTCTAGTCTGACCACCCAGATCCTAGCATTAATTAGACACTGAGCTGGATGGCAGCATCCCCCATGCCCCTTAGTGCTTAGAAGGGTTGTCTGAGACTCCTGGGCTGCAACCTGAGTGTGACCTTGGATCCCCCTCTCCAGCCCTCCCAGGGCTCCACTTTCAGGAGACCCTGACTTCAGGTCCAAGAGCACCTACTGGGCGGCTGATCTGCCCCACGGGACCCACTGAACTACTGCGCAGGGCCAAGTGTCAGGATTTCCAGATCTATTTTAACAAGCCTCTCTCTCTCCCTCTCTATCTTCTCTCTCTCTCTCTTTCTCTCTCTCTCTCTCTCTCTCTCTCTCTCTCTCTCTCACACACACACACACACACACACACACACACACACACACGTCAAGCTCACTGTCAACACCTACAAACAGGTGCTTCCTACCCAAACTGCAGAACCTCAGGGGACAATGAACACAATTTGGGTTTTTGTGCCACGGCTCAGCAAGCTAGATTATGATTGTGTTGGCTGCCACGGTCTGGCTGGGCGCCCCACGATTGGGGGCAGCTTTGTCTGTGCAGGAAAGTACCCTCTCAGACAGCCAACTGCATGGCAGACTTTTGGGAATTCACGCTGCTCATGAACAAGGGGGATGTGGACCCTCAGGTCGGTTGGCCAATCAGCAGGTCCTCTAGGGCTCTAGTTTAGGCCCAGGCTAGGCCTTGGGAGGCTGAAGAGGGTCTAGTGGACATGCCCCGGCTCCCCAAGCAGGGGTAGAGGGTCCCTGTGCAGACAAGACCAAGTTTTGTGTACAGCGTCCACTCAAGAGGATCGAAGGCCATAGACAGCTGACTCGAGGGAACGAGAAGCAGCACGGGCTTTGTTGGGCTGGTGACCAGCATACCAGGAGCAGAAGCCTGGCTGCCAAGCTGTGGCACAGAAACTACGGAGCTGGCTTCTGTCAGCTGCTTCACAGCACGGAGGCCACAAAGCCCAGAGAGAAGGCACGTGCAGAAAACGTGTGCTTCTCAGGCCACTGTCGAGGTGAACGGCAGAGTCGGATCCTTGCTCAGTCGCTCTCCTCTAGCCCGGGGGCCTCCCATCTGCTGACTTCTTTTTTCTTGAAACTTCGACACATAGCAATTTGACAGAAAAAAAATTTAAATGAACCTAGTTAATATGAAATTAGAAATCATCAGTCTTTCCAAAATCTCTTTCCTTCTCTTCAGCAGAGCAGATACAGGACTGTCATGGGTTTTCTACTTTTCTCCCAAGGGGATTCCATGTCTGAGTCTCTGTGCGTCATCAGAGCCCATACCAGGTGTCCAGCTGACCACCCAGGGGCCCTGGTTCCTAGGCCTGAGTGGACACACCAGCTCCCCACTCCCTCCATTGGAAGAGCACATCAGTGCAACATCTTATTCCTCTGGAGAGACTTTGGCTTTCCAGGCGCTGAGCCCTGGGAGGAGACTGAGATGCGAGAGTGAGGGGAGTGATTTTGTTTCCCTCAGACCCTGTAGGCTTCTGTCAGCAACTACGTGGATAGTTTACTTTTTACCTCTATCTCAGTTTTCTCATCTATAAAATGGAGACAATAGGAATTTGTATTTTGCAGGGTTATTGTGGGAATTAAATAAGATAATGCGTGGCTCATAATAAATGATCAATAAAGGGTAGCCTAGAAGTAGGAATTACAAATACTATTTTAACTATTACTCTTGAAGAGCAGGTGCCATGTGTCTCTTTACCAGCACACCCATGACTTTGAGGAGCATCCATTTAGCTTCTGCAAGCTCTGGCCTCAAGTCAGAAAATTCCTTCCTCAGCCCCGCTGTGAGGATCCAGAATGGAGGAGCTATGAGAGATGGCCCCTAACCCTTTTCTCACATGACCTTGACCTTGAGTTGTACAACATTCTCAGGGGCTTTTCCTATGGCCCGTTTTTATTTTTCTTACTTGGAGTAAGGCATAAAAGCTGAGCCCACCTGGCAGACGGGGACCAGATAGAGCAAGTGGCCCTCTGGGGCAGGCCAGCATCTGGGCCAAAGAAATTAGATGGCACAGCTGTGAGAGGCGGAAACCCCACTGCTACATCGGAGGCCCCAACGCTCAGGCCTGACTGCCTGTCGGCTGAGCCCAGCACTCCGACTCTGGCCCTTGTTTCTGCCACTTCCTTAGCCCCGAAAGACAACCCAGAAATCCTGCCAAGATAGGTCCAGGCCCTGCCATCTCTCTGGGGAGCCTCTGTGTGTCCTCTATCCTGGTGTGGGCTTTCTCTCCTCCCAATCCCCAACACTGTCTCTCCTGGGGTGCATCCTGGCACCCTCTGGCCTGCACCAAGGCCTGGGACACTTCTCAGCCATCCCCAAAGTCTATCTGTGCTCAGCTCTCATCCTCATTGGGCCCAGCTCACAGCTGCCCACCCAACATGTCCATGGTCCTGGGTCACAGCCATACTCTGCCCTCCATAGTAACTCCTATCTCCTGACCCCATATCATAAATCAGGTGACCATCCCCCCAAGAAAGTGGCTCTGGATGCCCTGACCAGGCATCAAATGCAGCCAGAGTTCTGTGTCCTTTGAGCTCTTGGAGAAATACTTTCTTTGCAGTAGTGACTTGCCCCAGGCAGTCCCCAGGCCAGATAAAGGGCCTGGTCCATGGGCTTTGGGAAGGCTACTGCTACATGTGGAGACCGTGCTCGCCTTTGGGATCCTGCACAGACAGACTGTGGCCTGAGGTGCACCTTCCAGGCTCAGCACTGTTCTAGGGCTCCCTGGAGCCTATACCCAGAGGCGGCGGCAGGAGCTGCAGTCACTAAACAGGCCTGGACCTCCCTGGGGATACTGACCCTGACCGCCTGACCTGTTCCTCCTCTGCCCTCAGGCCAGTGCCCACCCACTTGCTGGGCCCCTGCCCAGGACACGTTTGCAACTAGCTCCAGCTCCCCCTTGCCAGCCTTGGAGACCCCTCCAGGGCCCTGGCCACAGCTCCCACCCCATCGCATCCACTCCTCCTGAGCATTCTCACCTGCTAGCTTGGCCCCAGAATGCCGCTGTCTCTAGTACCCCGTTGGCCAGTGCACCATGGTCTCCAGGCAACTGCTGCCACCCCTCCTAGCCCAGGCCTGTCCACAACAGAACCTGACCCTAGTCCAGAACGGGGTGACACTCCAAGTGGGGACTTTCAGCAGGGGGGGGGTGTCAGCATAAATCCCTTTGGGGTGTCATCCACCTATGAAGGAAGCCAGGTACACAGTTGCAGGCAGAGCAGGGTGAAGCTCAAGACCTCTCAACCTCATTGCATGTAGTCAGGGACCAGCTCCAGGGTGGTAAAGCCCTTGCTAAACAAACTGTAGTCCAGGCAAGGCTAGAAGTGGGGTGCTGGTGGGATGTATGCTGAGTCGTTTTGTCAGGTTTGACATCTGTAGTTTTGCAGGATCTGGAGCAAGTCCCCAAGCTTCCCAGGACCTCAGTTGCCTGACCTGGGCAAGGGAGGGCTGCAGGGAAAGGAGCCTGAGGGGGCCCTTCCATCTGGCTTTCTGAATTCTGACTACTGAAAGCAAAAGCAAGGCCCTCAGAGCAGGGTGCAAGGGAAGAGGGAGAATAAAACATGCAGCCATTTGCTTGTGCCGGAATCCAGGAGCAGACTCCTAGAATTCCCCACCCCTGGCCAGAAGCCGAGGTCAGACTACTGCATGATTGATACCTTGTGCCTGAGACCACCAGAACCCACAGGGAAGGGTGGGTGCTGGTGATGAATCGCACAAGCCTTTTCATCCCGTGCACTACTTACACACCCAATACTTCAGGAGGGGAGGGGACTACTCCTGTTTCATAGCATATTCAAGTTTAAGGTCACTTTTTCATACGTTTCTTCTTAGTACGACACAAATCCTCATTATGGATATTTCTGTGTTTTAGCAAAAGGACCCATAGTCACAGTGCTGCGATCCTCAAATAAAGTTCAATTCATTTTCATCTCTCTTTCCTTCCGAATATTATTGCCGGAAATGTTACATTATCATAAACCAGAGTTCAGGATGCGTGTAGGGTTTCAACAATTGTCACTTTTCTCTGTTTACAAATTCTGATTGCTGCCCACATTTTACAAAGGCAGAGTATTTCCATATTTGTAGATAGTTTTTCTTTGGCTATCCCTAGCTCAGACACAGCCCTGATGGTTAGGATGTCCTGGGTGATTCTGTCCCATTTCTGCCTGGCATGAAGGGCAAAGAGCCTGGGTGAGATGTTTGTAGGGAGTGGGGTGAGGTGGGACTGCTTCAGGGGGGCTCCCCCAGGGGACTCTCCCTTTGACAAGCCTGAAGGACCCGGGGAGCAGGCTCTGGGCCCAAACCCTGATGGCTAGCCTTACCTGCACATGGAAGGACAGATTGCTCCCACACAGACGTTCATGCATTAGAAGTCTCCAGGTAGTTTTTCTTTTCTATTATCCATGTCACACACCTCTGGTAGAATGGATGCCCCTTCCCAAAAGGATCTCAGAGTCCAGTGTGCTGGAGTGTGCTGAAGCCACAGGTGTGGCCTGCCCTTAGGCCCATCTGCTGGCATCAGGGCCAGCTGGGTAGGCGTGAGCTCTGAGGTTACTCAGGCCAGGCTGCTCTCTTGTATCCTACCTGGAGAAAGAACCCTGCTTTGGAGCAGACAATTTGTGACTGAATAGCACTTATGAACTATGTCAGCTTGGAAGAGGGTCTTTATTCCTGTGCAAGATCTATCCTCTGCAAATGGAGTTTATAATAACTGCAGCCAAGCCAGGAGGGCAAAGCTAGATCAAACACACCAAGCCCCTCCCCGTACTTGGCACCTGGGAAGTGTTTGTAGGGATGGTGGGCTGTGCTTGCCTGCATTCCTCACCTTCATAGTTGCTTCCTTTGGCTTCTCCTCTAGGTCTTCCTCTCTTTGGCTTTTAATCCCATTAAACCCTAACCTTCTTTTCTTTCAACTGTGTTGGATAAATCTGTCTGGAGGGAGCCACTTACTCTCGCCCTTCTCCCAAGGCATGTTGGATGAAGGGTGCATCCTCCGCACAGCCCAGGCACTAAAAACCTTCTAGACATCCTTCCCATAGCTAAGAGGAGGAATCACTTGTTTCCCCATTTCTTGGAAGGGATTAGACCCAAAAAGTTTAAGCAGATTGTTTGAGGACATGCAGATGATAAATATCAGAGCCAAGATAAAAGGCACAGTTGGGTTCCAAAGCCTGTGCTTTAAACTGACCTGAGCCCTGAGGGTAGTGTTTGTTCTGCAGCTACAGGTCAGTGCTCTGGTCTCATAGAGCTAGTTAGGCCATTGGCCCCTGAACAAAATGACCAAAGCTCCTGGTTCTGGCTGAGGTTATGCACCTGCTTTTCAGTCTTTCTGCCTCCCCTCATTCTCATCCACTAAACTTTCCTGAAACAACAGCACCTCTACATACACACACACACACACACACACACACACACACACACACACCCGACATGCTTGTTAGAATTGTGTGCAAAGGAGCACTCATAGGCCATGAAATAGACTGCTGGGGCTCCTCTGTGAACAATGAGCTTCTGCACTGTGATGCCTCAGGTTTGTTCTAAGGCTTTGTTTGATTGCTACTTGAATTTTGGTTATATTTTGGAATAAAGGAAGGATGGTTGTTTAGGGGTTTTTTGTTGCTTTTTCTTTCTTTCTTTTCTTTCTTTTTTTTTTTTTTTTTTTTTTGTTTTCAGCACTGGGGGTCAAACCCAGGGCCTATGAGAGTTAGGCAAGCACTTTATCACTGACTACACCCTCGGCCCCAGGATGTCTATTCTTATTTCTGGGAAGATTTGAGGAAAAACTTTTACCTATTCTGAAGTCTAATCAGAAAAAAAGGGAGGCAGGAAGGTGGGGTTCTCTTCCCACGGAGTGGGCTAGTAGCACCAAAAGCACCCAAGGTCTTGAAGGACCAGATTAGAAACTCAAGATCCAGCCCCTGGGGAGGGAACCCACACCCTGGGTCCAGACATCTAGTTCTTATTCCTAAGTCCAGTGTCAACATGCTTCAGATGAAGTAAAGTCATCTACCATCTTGAAGCCAAATCTGCCATCAAATGGTTCCATCTGCCATCAGATGGACATGCAGCATTCTCCCCAGCCACCCACAGAGGTGACAAGTGCCCTTGTGAACATGTGGACTTTTGTGGACTCAACTTTGCCATGCTAACTGCAGGCCCCAAGGATCTGTCCACATGAACAAGTGCTGCAGCTGGATCTGGAGGGCTGGGTCAGAACCCTAGCATCTGCCTGCAGGCGGCTCTGGGCATCTGGGGGAAGGGGCATGGCTTCCGGAACTGCAGGAGGTAGGAAGGCAGAGGCATTGTGACTTCCACTGGGTCCTTTTCCAGCACCAGTTTACACTTTATTCAGCAAATTTCCAGCTCCCAACACATGCCCCCTGGGTGCCAGTCAATGGTAACTCAGTGCATGTAGGCTGGGGCAGAGGGGAGAACAATAACGGAGCTCAGGTATTTGCCCCAGAGAGTTTCCCAACCTCCCAGGATCCAGCCTCCATTCTAAAGCGAAGGACATAAATGCTAAACTAGGGGGTTCTTGTCAGTGCTGATAAGGAAAACCAGAGAATGCTGGAGTCTCATGAAGAAAACCCTAAGATTGTAGGCTTATCGCTGCTGTAGCATAACACAGGAAGTGTGTTAATTCTAACCTCCGTGGGTTCCCCCTAAATCCCTTTCAGCTGAGGCTGGCAGGGTGAGCTGCCATCCTGCAGAGACTGGAGCTTGGACTGACTGGTTTGGATTTCTTCCCTTACCTGGGCTTCACATATCCAATCTCCAATTTGAGGGGGGACACAGCTTTGTCCCCTTCACCTGCCCAGCTGCCTTCTCAGTTATTCGGTCCACCAAACAATGGCCAAAAGCCTACTGTGTGCAGAGCCCAGTCGTAGGAGCTATGAAACGTCCGAGTCCAGCCAAGTTCATCTCTGCAGAGCCAATACGCCAAGGAGAGCATAGTGATTTATAGGCCAAGCCTGCCAGCCGACCTTGTCCCCAGCAAAGTCTCATTTCAACAGGCTTCTCTTCTAAGCGATTATTCACTGTTTGTCCTGCTCGGGCCTGGCACGCTTCTACAATTCCTTTTACCAAAGAGGAAGCCGGAAGCTTGAAGTAAGTACTTATCTTATAAAGAGAAGGTCCGTGGGGCAGGCTCGTGCCTCTTTTGGGGGCTTGCCTGGACACCTCGGTGTGGCTCTGTAACAAGAATGGATTTGTTACAAGATTGACTTTTCTGCAGCTCCTCCCCATCCGGGGCTTTTTTTTGATCCCCAACCACCCCTTTGAGGCCGATGAGGGAAGGCCAAGCTCAGGGGGAGGTGGCATGTTGGGTCTGTGCTGGAAAGTGTCAGAGCCCGCCCTGCCCCAAGTGCCCAGCTCTCGTCTGCATCGCTTTCCACTACACCAAACCCAGAGCTGGAGGGAGGGCAGAAGAGATGTCAGGGGCGCGGTCCCCACGGGGCCTTCCTCCCTGGCTCCGAGTGCTGAAGAAGGCTCAGGAGGCGATGCTGTGCCGACCTGCCCTGGACTCCAGAGGTGCCGAGGAGAGAAGCAGCTGCAAGTCATGGTGACGGATGTTCGCAGCTCACGGGTGGGTGACTGTGTGGGCACTGGTGCCAGGGTGGCCACATGGCTGGCAGGAGGGAGCAGAGCGTCACATTTCAGCAACATGATCTCGGCCCAGTCCCAGGAGGAATGTGTGCACAGGTGTTTGTGGTCTTCAGTTCAGAGAGGGGCTGGGGACAGTGGAAGGACCAGGCGGCAGGGGGGACCTCCCTGTCTCCGTGGGTTCTCTTCACTGCCTTCGCCAGCCCTTTGGGGACAAGCAGTGCTGTGTGTTCTTTCCAAGTCTCTAATAAGAAAGCCGGGTTTAAAAGTCCAAAAGTTGCTGAAGGACTTCGCAGGGAGAGGAGGGCATTTGGTATAAAAATGTTGCGGAAAACAAAAGCCTTGCAGTTCTCTTCTCAGCAGAATGGGAGTCTTGCTCTAAGTGGGAAGGGAGGCCACCGACGTTTGCTGGAGATCTTACTTGAAAGTAGGTTTTCTTCCTGTAACTGTTTATCCAAACTCTCTTAGACGTTGGTTCTCAGCTGGGTGTCTGAGTGATCTCCAGAATTTGATGACATTCTGGCTCATAAGAATACAGACTGTGGCTTTTGATTAATGTGATTTATTTTTAAACGATTTCTCTGAGCCAGTTGAGCAACCCAGGTAAGCCATGGTGCTGGTGCCGGGAAGGGAGGCCAAAGGCATGACTTCAAGGTGCTGGGAGCTAAGTATTCCTGCCTAGACACGTAGGAGGGAGGAAAAAGAAAAAAAAAACAAAGACGACCCAGGCTCTGAGGATACCGGCTAGGGCCAGGCCTGTGCCTGGAAGAGAAGAACTTTCCCTTTGTTCCGTGGCCCACTGCTTGTCCCGAGGCTGCATGGTCGGGAGGGCAAAGGCGACTTTTGGGGCTTGGCCCAGAAGATCTATTTCCTCTTTTCTTGTTTTCTGCTCCACCACGTGGCTACAGACCGTGACATTTCTGTTCAATGCTGTCAGAGCCTTGGTCTGAGAAGAATGTCTGTGTACTCGGGTCCCTTGGCCAAGAAGGAGCTGTGCCCAGGGCCCTCTGGCATCTGCTCAGGCCCCAACTCCTTTCCTCTCCCACATGACCAGCAGCCAATGGACAGTTCCTCCCAGCCAGGCTTGGGACAGAGCTGAAGGGGTATCGACACTCAGCCAGAACCCGGACCCTGTCTGGGTCTTGCATGTCCAGCTGAGGCAGGGCATTGGCTTTGTCTAGGAAGGGTCAGGTATGGAACCAGGACTTGCCTCCCTTCTCTGAAACTTAGTGGGCAAATAGCCATGAGCCCCAGCCCCTGCCCTACCCAAAGAGATCCTGCAGAGCCAGCCACCGGCCAGCTATTTTTAGAAAGCTATCAGGTGCACAGGATGCCCAGTTGCCTTTTCCACCTGTTGGGCTCAGTACAGTGATCAGTGTCTCGGCCCCAAAGTCTGACTGCAGCCTGGGGCCAGCACAAAGCTCCCTCCCAGTGCAACTTCGCCATGGTTCTGGCCTGGCCTGACCATGGCAAGTGACGTCTCCATGATCCTTGGGCCCTGGGCCATTTTGTCCTTGGAAGCACAGATATTGGACACTAAAGCTTGCCCTCCTCTGCTTCCTTGAAAGGCAGGGAAAGGCCTGTAGGAAAGACAAGTCAGGAAGAATCTTGAATTGTGAGCTCCTCATGAGGAGTCTAGAAAGTTCTGGAGTCGTCCTTCTACCAGGAAGGTGCACAGAGTGTGCAATGAGTCTGGGGCATGCCCATGTGCACTTAGTAGTGCATCACCCACAGATGCAGGGTGGCCAGGACATGCCCAGGAGAAGTCATAGAGGAGGAGATACAGGGACCAACCTTGAGGGACACACAGGTGCGGCCAGGGACTGCCGAGGGCAGCAGAGGGGCTTCGAGATTTTCACTCAGCTGGAAAGAGGGACAATCCACACTGTACCCAGGAACCTAGAAGAGGCATGAGGCTGGTGCAGAGGGCTCTGCAGGGACACGGGAGGTCAGCCCGGAGGGTGCCAGGTAGCACTAGGTGTGAAAAACCACGAGTGTCAGGGGAGGTGTCTGATGATCAGAGCAGAGACAGAGGAGCGTGGTGATCTGATGGCCAGTCACCCTGCTCTCTGCCCAGCAGAACATCGTGGGGTCTCCTGATCATAGAGCAGCAGCAACAACAGGTTCACAGCAGCATCTTCATCCCCCAGTTCACAGGTGAACCGCTCAGGTGAGATGAGCGGGGGCTGGGACTGGCCCGGCCCAGCATCGGGAGCCTGTTGTTAGTGTCTCTTTCCAGTCCCACGTTTGGTGGCATCGTGAAAATGGTTGCAGCGGGAGGATCTATACAGCCGAGTCTGGCGAGCACTGCTCATCAGGGTCTGGGTGTTTTTGATTCCGTCTCCCGGGGCCCAGCCACCAAGCCAGGCGTTAAACACTTACCAGCACAGCTCTGGGTACTGGGGAGTCCCTGCAGGGTTTTATGCTGAGGTCTACGCCAGTCAGATTAGCAGTGACCACGCACACGGTGCCTTTGCGGACATGTGTGATGCCTTCTTCCCTGGGGAGGAGCCTGGAGACCGGGAGCGGGGATGGGGCCTTGGACCTTGGTCGGCCTGTTCTGAAACCACTCTCCTTTGGACTCCCAGGCCTTGGACGCTCCTCACCCAGAGCAAACTTGCTTCCTTCCTGCCTTCTGCTTCATCGCCTGAGTAGACTTGGCACCAGCCACACAGAACTTCTTTCAGCTCCTTAAATAGGACCCATTTCTCCTCTCTTCCAAGGTTGGCTCACGCTTATGCCTCCCGTGGTACAGAGGAGTCCCCCGAGCACACCCCTGGAGGTGGCCCTTGGTTCATCAAGTAGTGGCTGAGGGCAGGCGCTGGGGTGCCACCCGGTCCTGTGCACGCATGTGTCGGCAACTCCGTGGCCTGCTAGCAGGCTCTCTGTGGCCTAGAGAGCATCTGAGTGGCTCTCAGAGGCTGCTGAGACAAAAGCTGCTTAGTCCCGACTGGTGAGAGCGGCAGCACTGTTCAATGCTTTGGAGCTACAGAATAGCCCACAGCAACCTTGTAAAACCAGTAGCACTCCCATTGTAGAGAGGAGGAAACTGAGGGCCCCGTTGGTGAACTCACATCCCGAGGTTCCATAGAGCCCAGGCCTTGAGTCTGAGCCCCAGGACCATAAATCCCAAGCCGGCTCTGAGGGCCTCAGTGGTTGATACAAAGTGAACTCAGACACCAAGAGTGGAGCAGGCCCCTCTGGGAGAAAGGGGTGCCAGGCCTCTGTGCCGCAGGCCCACTTGACTCCAGAAACTTGTCCGCACACCCCGTCACTACTGTCTCTCCAGGACTGGCTTCTCAAAAATGGACATTAACCGTGGCCATGAATACAATGCTGCCTTTGTTGCTCTTTTGGAAAAAGAAAGAGCTGGCTTCTTAGAGCTGTTGTACTTTATTTTTCTGTAAAGAGGAAATTAATTTTAGTCTTTCTTTTTGGTTTAAAATGTTGTTCTTTGCTTTTCCGCCCTACAATTTAAAAGGAAACATTTGTCTGTTGAGAAAAGAAATGATAATTATAGACTAAAAATTGTTTCTATTCTGATTTGAAAAAGTGACAAAATTTTTTTTTTTTCCATTGCACAGATGGGGCCCTGCTGACAGAGGGTGTTTAACAATGAGGCCCCGGGCTAGTTGGGGGCTCGGAATGGCACTGGAGGTGTCTTTGGGTGTCTTGAGTGTCACGGGGGCAAAGTGCTGTTTCCAAGGCTGGTCTTCATTTCCAGAACTGGTTAGTGGCTCACTGCATGAGATTGGGACACACCGGGCCCTCCTGAGGTTCACCTGCGGGAGACAGAGGGGGCCTCTGAGTGTCATGGCCCGTGTCAAGTGAGCTGTTTGGAAGACGAGGCCAGGGGCTCCCTTGTGTGGCCCCTGAGTTCAGAGAGTCACCTGGCTTTATTTCCTTAGCTGACAGTTTTGCCTTTCAGCCTCACAAAATTACAATTGCTCCAAGTCCTTCGATCAATAAAGCAGGAAACTGATTAGACTGTGAAATTAAACTAATAATGCCATGCTATTAACCCTCAATCAATGGGGAATGAGCTTGAAGTGAAGGCTATTTCCTAAACCGTATTACCCCTGGATACATGTATTTACTTTCTGGAAGAAATCCTAGGGGCGCGCATCCCCAGACCATCCTTTTCTGCAAAAGTAGTGTGATTTGCAGTGCTGTCGTTGACCACTGAGAAAGGGCTGTCTGCAAGTGTGGTGTGGTAACCAGAATATTCAGGGAGAGCTGAGTCTGCAGGCTGGCTGAGGCAGGGCAGGTACTTGAGCCTTGGAGTGACTGAGTGGACCTCAAAGTGTCTGATGTGGACGTGATTCCCATGGGCCTCTAACCCGTGCCTGCCTGTTGTCTCTAAGAACTTTTCTTTGGAGTTAATACCTAGTGTCTTAGTTTGTTTTGTGCTGATATAACAAAACACCACAGACTGGTTGTTTGGTAAACAATAGAAATTTAATTCTTAAGATTCCAGAGACTGAAAAGTCAAATGCCGAGGTGCTGGCACTTGCCATATCATCCCATGGCAGAAGGCACCGGAGCAAAAAGCATGCAAGAGAGAGGGGAGGGAGCGAAACCCATCTTTTTCCAGGAGCTCGCTCACTCAGTGACCTCCTTGTCTCACGATGACATTAATCCATTTGAGAGGGTGGAGCCCTTGTAACCTCAACACCTTCCAATACATCCCCTCCTCCCACCACTGTTGGGAGATAAATACCTAACATATGGATTTTGGATCCCCTGTGGCTGGATCAGGGACCCAAGTACATAGAACTAGGGTGGAGAGCTCCTTTTAGTCTCAAATGGCTTTAGGGTTCATGCTACCACTGTGGACACCACCATGTGGTTTTGCAGAATCCCTGTATGTTTGACCCATGAGAAAGGGGTCAGTCTGCTCATTTTCCTCCCCTTCTCGTCCCTCCAATGTTATCGCCCCCAAGCATAGGCTCAGGATGAGCACACTTGAGAGTAAGGGCAGATGTTGGAGCTGTTTTCTTGTATATCTTGACCATCGTCAGGGCCCAGTTTCAGGAACAGTGTAGTTCTAATCTAGAGACACACAGTGTCTAGCTTGGACTAGCACCACCTGGGAGCCTGATTCTGGGGTCATGGAGTCTGGGCCAGGCCTCCCATTCCTAAACTGACCTCTGGGCCTGTCCATCAGGACAGCCTCCTGAGGCCACCTGGGTAGCCAGCATTTGCAGACTGGGCTCTGGTCACAGTATAAGGAAGGCTCATTTGTCACATCCCAGGCACTGCATCTCAGGTGTGTCCAAGTCCTGAGAGGCCACTGCCTGTCTCTTACCCAAGTGGTGAGCATGGGTTAAGCTGGACCTCAAATAACTCTCAGGACCAGTTCACCGCAGAGCATAGACCTGGCCCTTTTCCGTGTGCTCCTGACTGCGTAACCCCAACCCTGCAGAGCACTGAGGGCTGTGGCTGTTTCCCCGTTTAAGGGATGAACAAATCAAGGCTGGGTGATCAAGGACCTCAGGTGGTCACACAGCTAAGAGGCTGAACCAGCTCCGGAACCCTGGTGCAGAGCTCTTTGGCCGCCAGGGCTCTCTCCAGGGAGTTGTTCAGGAATTAGCATAGGCTTGTCCTCCTCTGCCTTTGCCACTGAGACGAGGAACTAGCATGCCCTGCCGTGGACCCTCCCCAGGCTCTGCCTCCCACCCAGCCTGTCAGTTCCATCGCAGTGGAATGTTGCCAAAGATCAGACCCCCTCTCTAAAAGTGGTGATGGTATTTAATAACTAATTACTCTAATGATCCTGCAGAAATGCTGGAGACCTGTTTTAGGAGAGATGTCAATTAGAGCCATCTGCACGGTGAATAAAGGAGCCCTACCCCAGCTGTACTGTTGAAACATGTTAGCGTTTTCCTACCAGCGGCCATATGGTACTTAACGAAAGTGAATTGTTCACACTGCACAGCCCGCGCCTCCTGATGAATACTAGCATTTTGTTTTGGAAAATAGTTCCTCCATCGTGTGGAATATTTTTCAATGCAGTAAGCAGCAAGTTGGAAGCCAGTGAGCCCTAGAATACAAAAAGATTCCCATCACCTTAAGAAGCCCTTCCCTCGGCCCCGCCCAGCCCTGCCCTGCCCGCTCAGCTGCCCACCTGGGCCCAGTTCTTAGCATCTGTTTCTGAATCTGCTCTGGGAGCCAGGGCCACCTCTGCTTTTCTGGCAGGAAGTTAGAAGTCAGAGGTCTGAAGCTATGCAGACAGGGCACTGAGCTCTGTCTGGAAAGGCACAGGCATCGGCAAAAGTCCCCCAAGAGTTTAGTACAAAGTGTTTCACTGGGTGTGTGGCTTCTAAGAAGGGGGGATTTTCTATCTGGGGTCTGTTCATTTGAACAAGTGTAATGTACAGATTGCCACCAGGATGCTCAGTGAGGTGCAGAAAGAGCTGGGACTGTCTCAGGACCCGGTAGAAGCCTGGCTGAAAGCCTTTCTGCTCCTTGTTACCAGTACAGACAAACCTCCTATAAGTTGTGACCCAATGCCATGGACACATGGGAGCCAGACCTCTGGGGCCAAAGCCCAGCCACTGGGGGCTCTCTGAACTAAAAACGTGTGTGTTGGGCTTTTTGCCTTGGATATTGCACAAGCAGACAAACTCAGGCCTGTCTTATCCTGAGGCTCAACACTGCCGTCCCTCATCAGGACAAAAGCCAGCCATGGTGTTCTTCCAGATGGTGCCAGGCAAGGGACCCTTCAACACTGGGGCTCTATGGCTCTAGTGAGCTGAAGGCCCTGCCATCAAAGCCACCAGGAAAGAGCTGCTTTATTGCAGCCTGCTCTGGGACCAATAAGATTTCACTAGCCAGCAATAACTGTTCCGGAACTTTCCCTAGAACTGAGGACACTCATTAAAGCTTAATAGAAAGGAAATAGAAAGGACTGCAGTTGGCTATAGGGACGATCTGGTACAAGTCCTGACACCCGAGACATTCTTCACAAAGCTGAGGTCCCATAAATCTCACTTATTTCCAATTTGGCAGCAACTGATCCCAAGTTACAATAATGATCCTAAGTTCAGCCGAACACGTCCTTAAAGGAAATCCTTCTGGGGAAAAAAATAGCAGAAATGAGCTCACGGGCGTCCCTCATCCCCGGGCTGTGCTGTTCACCTTCACTTTTCTGCAGGGGCATTTCCCCATGTCCCATAACAGACGTGGACCTGACAGAACCAAGTCATGGTGACTCCCTGGTAGCACCCCAAAAAGGGACCTCAGCAAGGTGACAAAACAGGCCAGAAGCCGTTCCATTTGGTAAGCCGGGTACTTAGCTGAAGGGTTAACCTTTCCTTTGGAGTAGGGTGGAGTCGACCAGGGCCAGTGTGGCATGTGCCTCCTGGTCTGAACAGGAGTGCTGTGCTCAGACACTGAATTTGATCAATTGCATTATAAAATTTAAAAACAAATTTAAAACCCTATTAGCTCCCTGTAATGGCCTCCGCCTGCAGAACCCAGAGAGCAGCGGCTCCCTGGCAGGCAGGCAGGCAGAGTAACTCGGGTTGCGGTGTGCTTGGCTCACAGCGGAACGGAGACTGGGGAGCCTGCGCAGCATGTGGCGGGCCCACACACCCTCTGTGTCACAAGCTGCTTCCTGCGCCCCGGGCGAGACCCAGGCCATTGCCAGCGGGTGTTGGAGGGATCACATCACCAGGGTTAGCCTCGGTCTCGTTCCAATGTTCAAATCTCCATTTCATTTTCTTTCAAGGCTGAATGAGACTCTCCTTTCAAGAATGAGCCACAGTAGTGACGAGACCATAGGATCATCTTAATTTGGAACTGAGGCCTGGGGGCAGGGAAGCCCAACAAGTCTAGAGGTTCTGTGGGTGGCCCCGAGAAGCAGAAGGAGGCGTGTGCCCAGTGTCAGCCATCCCACCCCTGCTCAGGGAGGAGGCTCTGGGCTGGGAGGCTGTTTGCGTAGGCCTTTGCAAATGGAGGAGCCCTGGGAGGGAAAGAGGAGCGTTGGCCTGGTTCCAGGTGCCAACTGCAGAGAGCTGAACTTTTGCTGAGAAGGGAGACAGCCCTGCAGCTGTGTGTGCACGTGGGCAGAGGCGGGACCCAGCTGGCAGTGAGAAGGTCCCGGGAGCAAGGGAGGGCCCCTCTCTGTGTCTGCAGCTCAGAGACCCCTGAGCCCAGGAAGCGAGGTGCTACATGGCAGGTCTTCTGGCAGCTCAGGAGGTTTTCTGCCAACCAGCGGCCAGTCCTTCCCAGGCACAGAGTGGTTTGGAGATACTTGGGCAGAAGACAAACACCCGCCGCAGGCATGGCTGTCCAAAGGCGGCAGAGAAACCGTGTGTGTACGTGAGTGTGTGTAGGGTGAGTGTGTAAGAGGGCACATGGGTGTGGGTGCGGTGGCACACACATGTGTACAATGCTGTCCCTTCTGCTGTGGCTGCCCACTGGCCATTCCAGTGTCCGTGGGGTGATGTGGACCCTTGGATCCAGGGGTATCCATCTTCCAGAGAGCTCCTTTCAAGAGAGTAGGAAAATGAAAACTCACTTAAAAAGGGGGCTGGGGTTCCCCCCACTTTGGGGAGCCAGTCAGCAGGTTCTGGGCCAGGGTACTAAGGAGACTTGAAGCTCCCCGCCCAGCAGGACACGTGGCCTTTGGTGTCAGAGAATATGTGAGCTTCTCCCAGGAGTTAGGCAGCAGGCCAGGGAGTCCCGAGCATGGGCACAGCTTCTGTGTCCCTCTTGGGTACCTGTGCCCTGGCCAGCAGGTAGTAGCCAGAGAGACCTGGGTGCTCCCTGTGGGGAGGTGCGTTTGGGCCTGGCTGGGTAAAGGCAAAGGAGACAACGTGTGTGATAGTCTGAGGACTCCCCTGTCTCGAGAGGCCAGCTGTATAGATAAGAATTGAGGGCATTTACAGAAATGGAAAGAACAGAATCTCCTTTTGATCACCCGCTGTCCACACTCATGGGCAGTCAGGATACTAACTACAAACCAACTCTGCTTTCAACCTTTGTGAACCTAGTTTAGGCTATTTTATATAAATAAGACTGCTTTTAGGAGAAAAAAAAAACAATTTTCCTAATTAACTTTATTTTAAATACATGAGATTTTCCTAGGGCATTAAAGAAAAGAGAAATCTGTGTGTACACAAGGCAGCATTTTCAAAGGTCTTTTTGGGTGTATAATACTGCTCCTGCTATTTTAATTAAAATTTGAACAAACTGAGAAAGCACCCGTCACTGAAAGACCTCAGTTTTTGGAATGCCACCAGGATAGCCATAAGACCCTTCCACTTCCCCACTGGACAGCACCTAATTCTTCCGTTTTAGCGCACTTCTCCCCCCAGTACGGTACACAGGACAACATGGAATGGGACTTGGCCACCATCCAGACCTCAGGTCAAACCCAGGTGTGAGGCTTTCTGAACCTGGGATGTCACTGGCCACACTGTGCTAGTAGGACTTCTCTGTCGGGTCCACATCATCAGCATCCCCTGTGGATTCAACAAAGCCGTGTACCCACAACATCTAGCCCAATGCCTGATACTTGATAGGCATTCGGGAAATCATTGTTCTTATTCCTAGTGTCTTTCTTGACACACCATGTCTCCCCAGTCTTCTGTCGAAATCTTGTGCGTGCTTTTTAAATGGCCAGCTGGAAACCCCATCTCCAAGACACCTTGTTTATCAGCCTCAGCCAGAGCACGGGTTTCTTTGAGGCATCCCAAGATGCTAACTTGTGTTCCAGCCTGGATGTTGTTCTCCCTTCTATTCTGCTCAGAATCTCCCCTGCTGCACAGAACCTCTTACCTTTAGGAACCACTTCTTTACCCCCTTTTTTTTTCCAGGGCATTTCCCAGCCCCAGGCGTGGCCCAGAAAGAGAGTTTGAGCCCAACTTGTAGAGTAAATGTGTTTTGAGTTACTGAGTGGAGCTGAGGTCACCTCATCTGCTTTGGGATCCAGGGCTTCAAGCCTTCCCTTGCCAGGCTACTGTGGGTGGCTAATCAGTTGCAGAAGTAGAAATTAAAAAGTGTCTTTTGTGGCTAACTTGGAGATGAAGGCATCTTGGATTTCACAGCTTTGAACCGCCAACAGGTTTCTTCAGCCCTTCAGCCCTTGGGAACTGCAGCGCCATCAGCCAGCTATAAGAGAGGCTATGGAAATGCAGTCTGGCACAAAGGAACCTTCTGGAAACAGTCTGTATCTTTCTTAATCGGGGTGGTGGGTACATATGTTTGTTAGAACTCATCAACTGTGCTCCAGATCTGAACAGTCACCTTATACAGATTATACCTCCATAAAATTAATTATTTAAAAAGAGAAAGAAAAAAAAGTGCAGTCTAAGCAGATAAACTGGGCACCGGGGCCTGTTCTGGTCTTCCTGTGGTCTTGCCTCTTTAGTGGGAGAAGGGGCACTAAGAAGTGTGGCTAAAGCCAGGAAAGGACAGGACAGCCCCTGTAATCCCTTCGGTCCTGAGCTGGGCCTGGTGCATAAGGTACCTCCCAGTCTTCCCCTGAGACCCCGCCCTGGCCTGCCGCTTAAGACGTCAGAGTCAAGCCTCGAGGGGTTGAAGTGGGGTCTCCTCCCACCAGAGGGGCTGAGCTTTAAATCAGTGTGAAACTCAAAGCCACTCTGAGATTGGTGCACCCATCCGAGAAGCCAATAGGGAGAAAGAGCCGGTTTTCCATCAATATAGGAATGGATGGATAAACGCACGTGGCACAGAGACACCTCGGAATATCATCCCGCCTCAGCAGGGAAGGATAAATATTCATGGATAAACATCATAACAGAAATGACCCGTGTGACCTTAGGCTAAAGTGACATAAGCAGGAAAAATGTTGTCTGATCTCACTGACATGGGGCACGTGGAAAAATCAAATTCATGGAGATGGGAGCAGAGTGGTGGTGGCCAGGGCCTGGGGAGGGAGGGAGGGACAGTCTACTAAGCGAGGACATTCAGCTCCAGAAGATGCAAAGTCTCCAGAAATGGGTAACGGTGATGGTTGCCCGGTATTGAGAACTGTGCCCGGGATTGAGTGCCCCTGACATGAACGTTTAAAATGGCTAGGATGGTGACATTCCCCATATATATATTCCACCCCAGTGAAGATCCACGTCTTGAGCCTGCCTTCCGGCCCCCTATAAAATTTGGCATCATGTGCCCTGTCGGGCCAAGGATTTAGTGTCTGATCCTTAAGACAAAGGTTTAGAAAAGAGGCTGTCTCTGAGTGCCGATCCCTTTCTTGGAATCCGAGTGACGCCCCTTTCAGTGACAAGTGTCCTTCCTGAATGCCCAGGGTCCTTTTGTCGAGACAAAGGCACAGTCACTCCACTGGTTAATGTGATTTCCTCTTGTTGGCTCTCAGGCAGCGGCTGGCCTCCACCTGACGACCGAGGGGTGAATCTTGCTTTATCGCTCCGGCAACTCCCAGCATCATAATTGGGGTGACCCTGTCCTCGAGACCCAAGGGGCTCAGAGCTGCAGAAATTAGAGCACATTCTATGGATGGCAGCCTGGCTGTCAGGGTGGGTTGGCTCTTGGCCTGTAATTCAGAGTGACACACGGGCACTTGTCACAGCAGGGAGCCGGGTACCCGTGCTGTCAGAGCCATGCTGGGCCCCGTTGAGCACAGGGTGGAGGGGTTAAAAGAGGCTGCTCTGCCACCTTCACGTGGGGCCCATGTTTGTTGTGTTCTTTGAATGAACGACCTTGCCCCTCACCGGGGGTAGCGCTTTGCACAGAGGAAGGCAGGCCTTGGGGGCAGCAGGCTGAAGGGGGCTGGGTGGCCTTTGTGTTGGCAAAACAAAACCTGATTTTTGAGTCCCAATATCACTCCATCAAGGTTTATGGCATTCAGGCCTTTAGGAGAACAAAGAGGACCTGTCTAAAATGCCTGCGCCCGTGTTCTGGAAAGGACTGCACACTGTTTACCCCAAGGCTGGTGTCAATCAATACATGCCACACACACGGTACGGAAAGACAGTGACGTTCTCAGACAAATCTCTTGCTTCTCCTCTTACCTAATGAAATTGTGAAAAAGAGCGCGCGCGCACACACACACACACACACCACACCACCCCACACACCACCCTTCTCCCTGCTCTGGGGAAAGCACGGCTGAGCTACACCAGGCTGGTTCCTTCTGTCTCTGTTCTCCACAGAGGCTTGTTCGGACGGTGCTCCTGTCCCACACCAGTCCACCTCTGGTGTCACCTTCCTGCGATCTGGCCTCAGAATCTCTGCTTTTGTCTTTGTTCTGAGCTTCCTCTTAGAGCTGTAGGTGGCTCTCAGGTTCAGCTGGTGACTGCTGCTGCCACCACTCCCATGAGCAAACGCTGCAGCCTCCTGGAGGCTCTGGCCTTCAAGGAGGGGTCTGCTCTCCCGACGTGCCTTCCCCATGGTACCGCCACACAATCATGCCACTATGGAGAAGGAAAAGGCATTTACAGGCCTTTGGGAAGGACAAGGGACTTCTTTTTTGTTTTCCTTGAAAAGCTGGGGGTTGAACCCAGAGCCTGGCACACCCTAGGCAAACACTCCACCACTGAGCCCCAGCTCTTTATTTTATTCTGGGATGGGTCTTGCCAAAGTTCCCAGGCGGCTCTTGAATTTTGGATCCCCCTGCCTCCACCTCCCAAGTGGCTGGGGTTTCAGGCAGGAGCCAGTGTCATTCCTTGATGGGGTTTGTGCTGTAAGTTCCTGCAGTGGGCAGAACCGGGCACTGGACCACAGAACAGGACAACCTGTTCTGTGGAACACAGTCAGACGTCTCCAGCAGACCCAGAGCAGGCGTCCCGTTGAGCCACTCGCAGCCAGCAGCATGGCAGCTGCATTAGCCTCAGAATACAGAAACACAGCCATATGATACACCAGGAGTCAGCTGTGGGCCAAATTTGGAGCACAGAACTGTGGGGCTGAAGGAAGCAGGAGGTCTCGGCTGAGCATTTGGGAAGGGTTGCTTCATAGGCTCTTGGCTGAGGTCTGGGGCATTTGGAGTTTGGCTGCTTGCAAGAAGCTACAATTCTGATACCCTCTGGGCATGTGACACTGGGGCCAACAGAGGCTAGAGAGGAGAAATGACACCTCCAAATTCACACCACCAGTCGTGACAGAACAAGGCTAAAACCCAGGTTTCTTCCAACACCTGGCCCAGGAGTCTTTCCCCCACCCCCTTTTTTTTGGGGGGGGGCACCAGGGATTGAACTTGGGGTCACTCAAACACTGAGCCACACCCCCAGCCCTATTTTCTATTTTATTTAGAGACAGGGTCTCACTGAGTTGCTTAGCACCTTGCCGTTGCTGAGACTGGCTTTGAACTCGCGATCCTCCTGCTTCCAGCATCCTGAGCCCCTGGGATTACAGGCGTGTGCCACCATGCCCGGCCCAGGAGTCTTTTGGCCGTCCTGAAACAGAATGGTGGAGTGGGGAAGGAAGCACGGCCCCGCGGACTCTGCATTGCTAACCACCTCTCAAGAGCTGCTGCTGCGGCAGCTGCTGGGCCTGGAACCCCACTTTGAGAAAGATGCAAGCCGTCAGCTTCACCTGCAAGGAGGCCCAGTGACCTTGGTGCAAAGTTGGATTCCTGATTCCACTTGGTCCACTGCTGTTCTGTGTATCTTTACCTAGATATCTAAAAGCAGTTGACCTAGACCCTCAGCAAGGAAATTATCTGTCACCCTTTGTCAACTCCTTGCTATCCAGATCCCAGGTGCTCTCTGGCATGCAGGAGGCTGGAGCACAACTGAAATGTGTATTTCAGATACTAAGAGGGTGTGTTCATGGCTGTGAGGAGGGTGAACATGAGGAATGATCTTTGGTTGTGAAGGGGGACATTGTGTTACTTGTCTGGGCTGCAGCCAGGCTACCTCTAGTATAGAGTTGGTCCTCAGAATTTGTGACAAGGGGACAATTTGTATCATTTCTCTCTTTCAAAATAAGAGGCCCTCGGTGGCAAGATTATCTGGGCACTGCCTTTTCCACCTTGCTCACCGATCTAGAGTCAAATCTCCCAAAGTTTCAGAGCCCAGATTGAGAAAAGAGCAGATAATACCTCTGAAAGATTGACAGCATAAGTAGGGAACCCCACATGCATACACCCCAAATCCTCTTCTATCTTCACCATTTCTCAGACTTTAATTCAGAATTGTTCTTTTAATTTATTTTTTTTAAAAAAAGCGCAAATTGACTGTAAGATTGATGATCTGGGTTATAAATTCTGCAAATTTCTGACCTGGCAGGGGTAAGGAGAAGGGCTGGGAAGGATAATAACAGTAAGAAACTCTTGCTAGAAGCTTGTCCTGGCCCATTTTCTGATGCTTTAACAAAATACCAGAGACTAGGTAATTGATAAAGAAATGAGGTTTATTTTGGCTCATGATTCTGGAGGTAGGAAAAGTCCAAGAGGATGGCACTGGTGTTTTCTCAGCTTCTGGTGAGGGCGTCTGTGTCACTGCATGGTAGATAAGCAGAAGAGACAAAATACAGGGCTCAGACTTGCTTTATAACAGCCTGTTCCCGAGGTAAGGAGTCTGGTCCCACAGGGAAGGAAGGCACAACCTTAAAGGCTCCACCTCCCAACGCTGCCACAGTCGCAGTCAGATTCCAACATGAGACTCAGAGGGAAAAAACCATATTCAGATCCGAGTGAAGCTGATCAGAGGTGACACCTGCTAAACTCTAAGTCGCTTACACACTTAGAAAGCACAGCAGCCCGAGGCCCAGGAGTATCGGGACCCTGACTCCTTCGGTCCTGGGGACCAAGCTGTTGGACAGCCCGGGTGTCTCTGTGACGTCACATTCTATTCAGCATTTTGCGAATTTTGCTTCAGAGTATTTTGTCTTTTAAATGGCTGAAATATTTTTGTTCTGTTTAAGATTGGACATTGAGAGATATAATATCTTTATCTCAAAAACTTCTCTGTACATGAGAAAAACGAGGCCTTTATGGATGATCCTAGCCATGACACCGCACTGTCCTCAACTGCCTCTTCCTGAATCCTTCCCGGGTGCGTTGCCTCTCGTTTTCCTCTTCTTCCAGCGTCTTCATGGTCGTATTCTGCACAGTTCGAGCCTCGCCTTACTTTTTCCTTACTTTGACTGATTCTCCACTCAACCCCAATGATTCCAAAACCTCGTGTGTCCAACTCCCAGCTTCCCATGAAACGTTTGTCCTGACGTCCTCCTGCCTCGACTTCCCTATACCCAAAAACAAATCTTCCATTTTCTTCTGGAACCTACATCCTTTTCTGCATTCCCTACTTCCGCGGGTGGTCACACCAGCCCCCCAGCCCTATCTTCTCATTTCCGGCTCTTTCTGTTCTCTTCTGCCACAGAGCAGACCGTTCAGGAAAGTTTTCTGAGTTCCTATCAGATCCCAGGGATCTGGATCTGTTTGGATCCCTCATTTTGTCCAGGGGGACAGAACACACTGACTTGTCTGAACTGGTCATGTCCTTGCCCTATTGGTGGGTCAGAACCCCCCAGCCATATCGCATGGGTCCACATGGGGGAGATCCTATCATCAAATGAAAGGGTGATGGATATCAGACAGGCCACCGATTTCACAACTGGATTCTGTTGGCTCTTTCTCACCCTTTTCTTCTGTCAGTAATTGACCATGTGCTTGGCAAAGTATCCAATCAGGTGCTCGACAGCATTTGGTGTGTTAATGATGAGGAGTGAACCAATGGGGGGGAGAGGGGCGGGGAGCCAATGGTTGAAAGATGGAAATCTTTCCACCCAGCTTCAGGGAAGGCAAGATGGGGGAACCAGGCCCCAGATCTCAGGGGACTCACACCCCTGCTCAGCAGAAGCCGATGACTGTCTGTGGTCCAATGTCCCCTTGAGGATGGTCCAGCCCTCAAGGGCAGTGTTTGGCCAAGCGCACCTGTGCAGCCCCTCCCAGCCCCTGGCACAAAGTTGAGTGCCAGGCAGGCCTGGCTGGTGGGCTGCGTGTGAGTCAGACAGCAGCTCTGTTCATCCCCTTTTTAGCCAGACAGTAGGAGCTGGTCAGTAACAGTTAATACTTCTGGGTGACTGAGGTCGCAGCTCTCCTGGGTTCCTGGTTTCAGGAATAGCACACCCACCCTTCTTACTCAAGCCATTTACAATTGAAGACACATCAGACTTGTAAAAAATTAAAGCCACAACCAAACACACACACACACACACACACACACACACCAAAGGAAAAAGGTCCAAGCCAAAGGACTGGTGCCTTCTTTTCGTGCAAAAGGATTTGTGGATTTTGGCCCCCCATCCAGAGCCTGGAAACATCTTCCAGAAGCTCCTGTTTCTGGCGGTGACCACGGTGGTCGGCTGCTGGAACTGACTCGCAAACTGAAGAATTCATCCTGGGAGGGGCTGGGGCACAGACTGCCTGGTATGATATTGTCCTACACCGTGGTCTTGGGAGGCAGCAGTAAGGCGTCCAAGGGCTCAGGCAGGGAACCAGGGCAGTGTTTTCTTTTCCATCCCTGTCATCTCTTGTCTAAAACAGCCTCTCAGAGTTTGGCAATCATCTTTCTTCCTTGGTTGTTCCTTTCCTCATCCTTGCTTTAATTGCTTCTTTCTCTATGCATGTGTTTATTAAGGAACAAAAATGAGCTGGGCATTTAGAGGACTTATTTCAATCCCATTAGACCCGCCCGACTGGAAGATTGGATGCCCGGGGCGGCTTCTGCGGATGAGAGGGCGCAGTCCATGCAGGGATTAGCCCGTTGGCTGTCCCCAGGTCTGACGGGAGGCCCTCCTCCTGGGTCTCTGGCTCTCTCTGCTGGACTCTTGTTCATTTTCCGTGGAGCCTGTGAGTTCTGATGGAGGCGGCCTGCACTCAGGGTTGGGCTATTCAGGGAATTGCTGAGTCTCCTGCTTTCTGGACCTGACCTTTTCTGCAAAGCACGTGCTGTTCTTAGGGCTTGTCAGCATTTGGAAGGAGGCAGTCCCCTGGGAATCAGTGTCCCTCTTGATTCTCTCCCCAGGAAGGAGGCAGGGAAAAACCCCATCCTGTGGTGACAATTTCCCTCCTGAATCCTCACCTCGCCAAGATATAAGTTGTTAGGACCTGAGGAGTTGAACCTGGAAGATGGACTCAGAACAGCTGCCTGAGCTTTGCACCTTGGAGGAACCATGTCTAGTTACCACTCAGACAGTGCTCTCTTGGATGAATCTAGGCTCAGACAGTGCTCTCTTGGATGGATCTAGGCTCAGACAGTGCTCTCTTGGATGGATCTAGGCTCAGACAGTGCTCTCTTGGATGGATCTAAGCTCAGACAATACCCTCTTGGATGGATCTAGGCTCAGACAGTACCCTCTTAGATGGATCTAGGCTCAGACAGTGCTCTCTTGGATGGATCTAGGCTCAGATAATACTCTCTTGGATGGACCTAGGGTCAGACAGTACCCTGTTGGATGGATCTAGGGTCATTGTGACCTGGGGCAAGTCACTTTCAACTCTTGGTCTGTATTTCCTCATCTAAAAAATTAAGATTGCCTAAATCAGGGTAGGCTAACTCTGGAGCAAAGAATCCCAAATTGTAATGGCTTCATCCAAAATAGGAGCTTCTGTCTTTCTCAGTTTACAGTTTGGGGTGGCCCAATGGGAAAGAGCTGGGCTCCCTCCGAGAGCCCAACAGGGACCAAGGCTCTTTCCGTGGTGTCGTCCTTGAGGCAGGCAGGGAAAAGACAGGGTGAAGAGGACACCCCTGCTCTAACCAGGCAGGCTTGGAAGGATCCAAGTCGCGTGTGCACCCATTCTGTGCACACTGACAAGAACATGGCCCCTGGTGGAACCAAAGGACTCCATCAAGTTGTCCAGCTATGGTCCCCAAGGAAGAGGAGGACACGGACACGGGAGCTCCAGTCTTCTCTGCCTCAGAGATGAGATGCAGGGCCCCTCCCTGGGCAGCGTGCTAGGTGCAGTCACCCTCCAAGCCCCACGCCCTGCCCCCGGGAGGCTCAGACACGGCCATTTTTCTTCTCTTTCCCCCACTTGAGGTTTATGCAAATAACAGGCCAAGGCAAGAAATTAAATGTATGTCCCTCACCTCTGAAGTTCCTTATTTCCGTGTTCCTCATAGTGTAACATTTCATTAGACCTTCCAGATGGGGAAAGAACAAGCAGATTAAAAGTCAGATAGTGCCTAGAAGCCTGCTTCATTGGTTTCGGGGACGGCTGGAGCTTCAAAGCTATTTGGTATTTCCACTGCCGAAAGGCTCCTCGGGAGCAGTTGTGTTTTAATAAATGGCTGCTTGAGTAATTTTCCTCGAAGGAATTGCATTGCGGATATGTGCGCTCCTGGGTGGGGGGCAGTCCCTCCTGGCGCTCCTGGTGCTGATACGTTGCAGATTGGATGCTTGGGGCCGCAGGAGCCTGTCGAGTCTGCCCACCCTGTGCTGGTGGGGTGGGCTCGGCTCTGGGCCCCTCTAGACTCTCCGGGACTCTGTGGAGGTGCTGGACAGGGAGAGTGGGAGCCTGGCCACACCACATGTGGGTCTTGACCACGTTCAGAAGGAGCTGATTTGCCCAACCAGCCCCACCTAACCCTCCCTGAGAGCCACCGGCAAAAGGAACCACTTGAAAACCCAGGGAGAATTCATTCTGAACTATTGCTGCCCCCACCACAAGTGGGCAGCCTGGTGGGCATGGCAGGTAGCAGGGCAACAGAAGGCCAGTCCAGCATTCTCCCCCTGTGTGAGTGAAGCTGGGCTCGGGAACTACGCTGCGGTGGGTCTCGGTGTTCATTCACTCACTCGGTCTGTGCTGAGCTCCCCAAGAGGTCAAGGACTGTCTGAGCTGAGACACAGCAGAGAGCAGAAGCAGCAGAGATGGTGGTGGCAGGCGAGAGCGGGACTCGAGAGCCACGTGGCCCAGACCCAAATTCTGTCTCTACCACTTTCTAGCTGGGTGACTTTGGGCAAGTTGCTTGACCTTTCTGTGCCTCAGTTTCACCATCTGGAAAATAGAGATCGTCACCATAAGAGCTGCCTCCTAGAGTCATCATGCAGATTAAATGAATGTCAGGGTTCATAGGATGGCCCAGCACCATGGCAAGAAAAGGGAGGGTGTCTTCTCTGATCACAGCGGAATCCACCAGGCGCCTTCTTTAAGGCCAGGAAGTCCTGGCACAGCACAGTGGGGAGGCCTGGCATGCTGCTCCTGGGCATGGGTCACTTCCTGTGTGACCAGAGAAAAGAATCCAGGCTGGTCCCCTCCTGTGACAGGAGGAACACTGAGCTCCTTTTATCCTAGCCCAGAAGGACCTCCAATGGTACCAGGCTGGCATCTGACACCAGAGTCCCCCCAGCCCCAGGCAGGGGACATGGCTTTATCTGGTCTCCCCTCCTCCCTCCCACCCGAGGTCAGATCTCTGCAGCACTCTTTGTGGAACCCCAGACAGTGGGATCAGTCCTGCTGTGGGCCCGCCACGGGGCCCGCCCTCTGTAAATGGACAGCTTGTGCCTGCAGACTGGGCTGGGCTGAGCCAGAACAGATGGTCATCTCCCCCGCTCTCCCAGGGGCTGCTGGGGCCGAGACCTGGCCTATTCACCGCTCTCATTCGGAGGCCCTGACCTGTCCTCCCAGTCCTCCAGAGGGCTCCCTCCCCTGTTCCCTGGGGAGAACCCTGGGGCTGAACTCTGTGTAGCCAGGACCGCACAAGTGTCTGTGGGAAGTGGATGTGACTGACGGCTGTGAGTAGGACTTCCACCCAGGAAACCGTGGGGTTGGCTAGTGCTGTGTTTTCCGAGCTTGGTATGTGATCAGGCACACAGGAGCCTGCAGGATGAGGGCTGGAAGGGATGGGGGCCTGGGGACACCAGGAAGGCTTCTTGGAGGAGGATCCACTCACTTACAGCAGAAGGTCAAATGCCATGTTCTTGTTGCCCAAGAGTCTCGGATGAGGCCTTAAAGAAGCTGCCAGCCTGTGGGGTTGAAGATAAAAATGACATAATGACATAATGTCAAGAGAGTGTGCCGATTGCTGAGCTGGCGGGTACCACAGAGTTCAGAGGAGGGTTCGGCCCAGCTCAGGGATCCTGAAAGACACACACAAACACACACACACACACACACACACACACACACACACACACCTCCCTCTTCTCCCCTAAACCATTTCTCCTTCTGGGCACCTGATAGGGTCTCTCTTCCCTATATGTTCAAAGTTAGGTGTCGCCACGGGACACACTTTCACCAGTGACATGAGGGCAGAAGGGATGGGCACCCATTCCAAGGGAAATCCTTAGGAATCAGTGTGTGAGCCCCTAAGCCTAGTTTCCCTTTCCACAGTGGCCAGCAGTGCCCGGGGGTGACCACGCCGGCAGCTGGGGTCTTGAAGAGAGAATGCCCAGGAGCAGGACTGCCTTTGACCAGCTGTGCACAAACAGCAAGAACGAAAGCAATGTCATTGCCGAAGCCACTGAGACCCAGGGGCTAGTTCATCAAGGTAGCACCACCCACCCGTCTAGGCTGAGGCAACCATGATGGGGTCAAGTGTCCAAAATAGAAAACTGGCCCTGCTGGAATCTCTGAGCCATTGGCCCTTGTTTGTTGGGGCCCCCAGCCCCAGGAATGGAGATCTAGGCTCTGGCTCACCTCCGCTCTGGCGCTCACTGGCTGGGTTGTCCCTGCGGTGGAAGGGGTAGCTGATGACTGCCCAGCCTGCCTCCCGGGCTGCCCTGAGGGTCCCGCAGGTGGGGAGAGGGAAGTCTCCCAAAACCCAGAAACTGGGGAGCAGCCTGCTTCCCTCAGCTTCCCTGTCTTGGGCCCTGGGGGTCATGGCAAAGGTCCCCCTTGTTCAGAGCCAGGTGGAGGCAGGACAGTCCGGGAAGGGAGGACCCAAGGAAACGGTGCTGATTCCTGCTGGTGTGCCTGGGGCCCGCGGTCCCAGGCTGCTCGTCAGGGGTGGAAGTGGCAGCCTGGAAGCAAAGTATCCCTGCTTGGTTAATCTAAAAATAAACAGAAAGGCAACAAAAATCTATGTTTCAATTACTGCACACAAGCTGTTCAAACAGCCAGCTCTGCACTGGAGATGTGAACTTGTCAACAGAGGCTGCCTCGTTTGCATGCTTGGGTGGTGACAAAGCACGCAGCCTCGCAACAGGCTGCCCTCTGGTCTGGGCTGCCTTTTTTTTTTTTTTTTAATTAAATTAAAAACACGGACATGGAATCAAGACAATGAAAATGTGAAGCAAGTACATCAAGATAGACACAAAGACAAAGAAGCCCCTGTGGTCTCGAGACAGCCTGGCACTGGGTACTGAGGTCAGCAAGAGTGTGGGCAAAACAAGAGGCTCATGGCCAAGACAGGGGACAAAAGTCTGTCTCCCAAGTGGCCCAAAGCACTCTTCCCCTGGGACTCACTGCTCCTCCTAGAGGAAGCCCCTACAAGCAGTGTGGGTCTTTGGTTCCCAAAGCCAAAATGACAGTTTGGGAGGGGTGGGGACGCTTCCTCTGTGGAAGGGAGATGTCTCTGCACGCTGCATGCCTGGCCCCAGAGCTGGGACTTCCCTCCCTCTGCATTTCCTCTCACTAAACACAATCTCCTCTCTAAAATTAATGCAGCCTCAGGAAGCTGCACAGCCTTAGGGCTCCAGAGCCACCCTGACCCTCCCTGCCTACTCCAGCCACACTGGCTGCTCCCTCCCCAGCAGCTCCATGTTCCTCGTACCCTATATTGATCCCTGTGCACTGTCCTCCTGAGCAGCTGGGTCCCCGAAGGCAGGAACCAGCCGTGCCCTGTTCGTACTTGCCCCTCAGTGTCTAGCACTGAGCTGGGTCACGATGGGGAAGGACGTAGTCATTGCACTTGCTGTGATTTAGCAAACGTGAATTAACTCAAGGGCATGCCTAAGGATTTGCGTGGGTGGGAAAGGCGGGTGTGAATTCCCCACGCAAGGAGGTAGGGTCTCAGAAGAGGAAGTCAGAAGTTGTGATTTCCCAGGCAGAGATTTGGATCAGCAAGAAGCCCCCCCAGGTCTCACCAGAGAGCAGACGAAAGCTGGATGCTAGCACTTAATGCGGGCGATGGTTCCACAAATCCTGCGTGCTGAAGTGGCTGTCGGTTCCGCATTTGCTCTGGACAGGGATTTTAATGTCCCCAGCCCTGCGAGCAATTCTGCAGCCATCAGCCCAGACGCTAGTTACTTGGTGAAATAAAAGAGCGGTCGAGTCTCTCCCAAGGAAGATAATATCCTGTCACAGGCAGTATGATCTGCCGGCCATGTGACGGCCGTTCCCTAATGTTTCCAAATAGACTTTTGAATAGACTCTTGTCTAGAAGAAAGCAAATTGCAAGAGCATTTTGGCAGCCAAATAGAGAGCACGCATCAGTCTTTCTTCTTTGCAGCTCTTGCTGCTGGGTCTGGCTCCAGGCACCGGGTAGGATTCATTCATCAGCTTGGGTCACTGACGAACACCATTTCCTGTGAAGCGGGAGCTCGTTGAATTAGTCAATTCTGCAAGATTCAGAATAATCAGGCATGTCTGCGAGGCAGCCCCGAGCCACTGGGAGGCCCACTTGGAGGAGGGAAGTAACTGCAAAATTCAGCTCCAAAGACTTTGATCCAGGGTTTGCAGGACTGTCGGGACACAGGGCTCCAATTTCAGGGTCTCCATCCTCCATGGAGCCACAAGAACAAGGAATCGGAAGGAGCCAACCATGGTTATTCATAATGATAACTCTGGCTAATTCTCATCTAAATGATCAAACCCTACCCGGCGTAACTCCCTCATCGATCCTGTTGTTTACAAGTCCCTAATTTATACACGCCTCCCCTCTTCCCTCAGTTTATGCTGATATTATGTTGCCAACTGTCATTTCCAATATCTTTTTTATTTTTCATTATCACCATTATAATGATTTACACCAGGAGCAATAGCACAAATGCCTAGTCAATTAGTCCCGTGAGAAAAGTCTCTGAATCGTGTGCTTTTTTGAAAAAAAAAAAAAAATCACTACATCGAAACCCACAGCCAGAAAGTCTCAAAGCAAAGGTGCTCATGGGAAGGAGGGATCTGGGAGCCTTGTTCTTTTAATATTGCTCATCTCAAACAGGTATCGGATACCACCTTTGTGAAGCAGGGAGATTGCTTTTTGTGAGAGAAATTGGGCCCAGAAAAGGAATCGGTGACATCTTTCCTGCAACCTATCATCAGAAAAGCATTTTGAACATTTGTCATTTTAGGTCATGTATTAAGCCCTGTAATTATAGAATATGAGTTTTCCAAAAAAATACCCTGACCCCCAGGGCCATCCAACATATTGGAATGCCTGATTCTGGGTGGACCCCCGACCGCATCTCAGACTGTGTTCAAACGACAACCTGTTAAAAATGCAGATTCTGACTTGAGGGTGCTGGGGTGAGGCCTGAGATCTGCATTGATAACAAGCACCCAGGTAGTAGGAACTGCTGGCCCACCCACCACAAATTGAGGACGCAGGACTAGATCATTGTCCCCGTCCCTGAGCTTCCTTTTGTCCCTCCTCCTTACTTACAAAATTCCATGTTTCCCTGCCTACACCATTGGGATGCTGTCAAACAAACGTGTGGTGGCTTCGAAAGACACCCATGTGGATGAGCACTTCCCGTGGGCGCTCGCCTCTGAGCACGTGGAGAAGCGCATATGGCAAATGCCCAGTGGTTATCTTGGTCCTGTCTTGGGGTAGATCCCCAGAAGTTGATTCTTTTACGTAACTGAAACTTTGTAGCCTTTTTCTATCCCTCCCTATTTAAGTGTTCTTACTGTAAAAGGGAAAAAAAAAAAAAAAAAAAGAAGGCAGAGGGAATTTTTGAATGTGACAGGTATGTTGGTGGCCTGGATAGCGATGGGTAGATGGTTTTGAGCATGCACATTGATCTCTGAACACATCAAGTTGTGTACATTAAGTATCTACTGCTCTTTGTGTGCCAATCAAACCTCAATAAAGCAGCTAAAATAAATAAATTAATAAGAACCGTGTGGAGGAGAAGAGCTATGGCCCCCTAAGGCCAGACAGCTGTCATAAATCACCACTGCTGGACGTGTGACACAGGGGCTCCCTTCGCACTCCCTGGGGGCCAGTCTATTGAGTGAGATCTCGGTTTGCTGGGTTATTTCCCTCCAAGTCCAAGGACAGACTCAGGCCGGGCAACTCTGCAGTTAGCTGGCATTGGAGAAAGAAAGCTCCCTGTCTTTTTCAAGCAATGAAGATGACACCCTAAAGCCTCTGTTACAAAACCTTGGGTCACCTCCCTTGGGTCCCGGGGTGGAAGCAGAGGTCAGAGGGATGGCTCGGGTTCCTCACTGCATCTGTGACATCCCTGGCTCCCCTCTTCTCCCAGCCTGGGGAAGGCTGCTTGGCTGGTTCCACACCCTGGAGCCTGTAGCAGGTCTTGACGGAAACTTCTGGCTACTAAGCCAAGGGCTGGGCTGAGCCACTCCAGCCTGGCACCCAGATTGGACAGTTTCCCACTGGCCTTGATGGTGGGGTGGTCCTGATGATGATGACGGGGGAGAGTCACACAAGGTCCCTTGTGGCTGGACAGGGTGATATGGAGGCAGAGGGCCCTTTCAGAGCAGCGCTCTGCCCCCCTAAGGCCAGACAGGTGTCATAAATCACCACTGCTGGACGAGTGACACAGGGGCTCCCTCCCCACTCCCTGGGGACCAGTCCACTGAGTGAGATCTCAGTTTGCTGGGTTATTTCCCTTGATATGTTAAGGAAGGGAACTAAAGATAGCCACCCCACAGGTTACTCACCCCAGCAGAGGGACAGGTGAGCTGGCACTAGCCTGTGGTACCCCAGAGCTTCCTTGGCTTCTGCTGCCACCAAAGAATTTAAACATGGGGCCTAGCCAAAGCAGGCACCTGTGTGTGACCCACACATTTCACATCCACTTGGAGGCCTCCCCCTGCCTGGAGAATAGCTCACTCGTTCTTAAGGCAGTGTGTAGGGCCAGGACTCCCAGGCAGGTATATCAGAATTCAGGAGTGGCTCCTGTCAGGGCTGTGCGAGTGCAGGTGGGCCCCAAGGACAAGCCTTTCCTAAATCTTGACACCATACTCCTCACTCACTTCAGCCTCATCCCGCCATGCCACGCGCTCTGTGCCGCAAAGGGCTAGTCCCCTTGGTCTGGCCAGCCCTGTGCTCTGTCTGCTGCAGTGGAGGAAGCAGAGGGAGAGAGCTGACCCTGACATTAGGAGCAGAGTCCAGTCTTACATGGGAAGTGGAATATGCCAGTCCATCGCTGAGACTGGCTTCTGGCGCAGGGAAGAGAGGGTCGGTCAGAGAAGGCCTCCCGTGAAGAGGCCAGGTGGAGCCCACCTCAGCCTCAGCGGGAGGGAGTCTTCTGAGTTACTGGGGGCTCTGCAGGGATGAGGGTCAGGGAGGGCTAACCAGCCCCTGAAAGCAAGGGGCATCCCCCAGGGGCATCCCCAGCTCCCACCGACAGCCACAGCAGGCCGGCTTCTCCAGAGGCACGCCGAGAGTTCCTTTGTGTTGCATTTGCCAAGATGGTGTTCTGGCCTCTGCGTAATGTTTTGTTCCAGAAGAAAAGCTAAAAGATGCAGAGAGGGAAACGAAAATAATAAAGATGGGCACAGGCTGTTCCAATTGACTTGGCAGCACGTCTCCCCCAAATGAGGCAATCATCCATTTTCCAGCCAGGCCCGGACTCCGCGGCTCATTCCTCAGCCAGCCTCCTCGGCTCCCCTGTCTGGAGGCAGCGCGGGCTCCCCTGCCTTCCTGTGGATTAATCACGCCTTCGGGGCCTCACAGCCGGCAGCCCACTCCTTCGGCATGTCTTAATGATAAGAACGAGGAAAGGGTCATTAGCCACCTGTGATCCTGTGTGCAGCGCATACACATGGCGCATGTTAATACGCATGGGCATCGCCCGCATCCCCAACACACAGCACGTCGCTGGACCCAGACCACAGTCACTCTGCTCACACGTTCAGGTGGACACAGCAGCCTGTTCGTGGGCAGGGCCTCTCAGGGCCAGTGCCCTGGACTCCTGGACACTGTCCCCGGGCTCCAGCCCCACATGGACGACACAAACACTCTGTGATTCATAATTATTTATTGATGAATTATTCATGTTGAAGGTTTTCCAGGCAAATCTGTAAAGCAGGGCTGCTGATGGGGTGTCTAGCAAGTGTCCAGGAGACAGAGCCCTGCGGCCAGCTGGTAAGACATCAGAGATGTTGCTGGGTGCTGGGGCTGAGCCTGGAAGTCAGCTGATTACCCTCGCGTGGCTGTCCTCAGGCCCGGGGAGCCCAGACCTTCCCCAGACCTGAGCCGGGGCCATGGTGATGTCCCTGAGCTGCTGGATGAGGCCCATCCGTCAAGGCTGGCTCCGGGGTTAATGACACGAGGTCCCATGTCATGGATATTTAGCTGGGGCTGACCTTCCTCCTGCTATCTGGCGTCTCCTAGTGACTCGGTGAAACCATCCGACGAGGTCTCTGGCTGCCTAGCACAGGGGCTCTCAGTAGCTCTGTGTGTGCCTGCAGATACCAGACAGAATCATGCCTCCTGGTCGACAGTCCCCTGGATGCTCATTGTGGGAGGGCCCATTCCTGCTGGCCTTGGGACTGCCGCCTGTCCTTTTCGCCTGAGCGGGAGGATAGGACCATTAGCCAATGACAGCTCTTCAGCCCGGGCAGAGGGTTCACAGCAGGCATTGCTTGATCCCAACAGTGATCCCGGGGTAAGACAGTGTTGTGGATCCCATTTTCCAGATGAAGTAGAGCAACAGGGACATCAGGGGTTAGGGATAGACCGTGGGTGAAATCTTGGGAAGGCTAGAGGTCAGGGACCAAGGCTACTTTGTCTTCTCCATTCGATTCTCCTTAATGAGCTGTTTCCTCCAAGAGAATAGAAGAGTGTCTAGGGACAGGTGGCCCTTCCTTCCTTCCTGCACATCCCAGGTACTGGCTTCTAGTGTTGCTGGCCACAGGGACAGCTTGGCTCTCCCTGCCAACAGAAGGGAAGCCACTGGCTTTCATCCGCTCCTGGTGAATGGAGTGCACCGCTCCTCAGGAGGGGAGGAAGCAGCAAGAACAGGCCCTTCACCCTCCCCAGAGGCCAGCATTGGAAGTGGAAAAGACCCTTCCCACAGGGGACTGGGATGCTAATAGATTCACCCACATAGTGGCCTCTGGGACACTTCTGAGAGATGACCTGAATTTTCAGGTAGTTGGGCTTCTTTTCTTCAGAGCTAGTCAGTGTGGCGCTTTGCATTTTAGGGTACTGGGGAACTTGATCCTTAGGTCTGGGCGTGGGCCTGTGCTTGTTGAGGCCTCTGTAGGTAGCTGTGAGCTGGGAGCTGGATCGCAGTAGGATCGATGTCTAAATATTCAGGGAGGCACTTTGGCCCATCGGGAATGCATCACAGTGACGTGCTGACCCCCACTCTTTATATAGGCCCCAATTCTGTAAGGAAGAAAGGTGCATCCAAAGAAAAGGAAGTGGAGAATCCAAGGCCTGACCCGGCTTCCCAGCTGTGTGCAGGACCCAACCTCCGGCCTCTCCTGGCACATCCTGGGAACATCCTGGGGATGTCCCGGCACAGGCTGCTGCAAGGATGAGCATGTGTGATCATGGGCACATGCCCATTCTGCACTGGTGGGCCCTACACATATGAGACTCCAGGAAGCAGAAGAGGAGGTTCCACCCTCCCCGGGAAGGACTCAGTCTTCCTCCCCTTTCTCCCGTAGACCAGCATTCCTGGGACAGTTCACAGGACAGATTGCAGTGGAGAAACGGTTTTCTGAAAAGAGGATCCTACAACCCAGAGCCGGGTTGCCCTGATAAAATACTGATCTCTGGAGGCCTTTCAGCGTCCCCCCAGGACCTGCACAACCATCTCTACCCGTTGGTACCCAAGGCCACGCCGGCCTCCGTCCCAACACCAGAGTTTCTGGATTCCGGGGCTCTTTCTCTCCACAAGTGCATGTCAGGTACAAAGGCCCTGGCGGGGCGCCACCCACACAGAGGCAAAGCCTGGGTTCTCTAACTGTCCTCTCCACACCGAGGGACAGCTGCTGCCCGCACCCCTCCCTTCTTGCACAGGCAGCCCGCCAGGGGAAGGTGCTCACCTTGACAAGGGGGCATTTTTCTGTGTTTTAGTCTCTAATTGCCTCCCCCGTCTGGTTGGAGGCACCGCGTCCACTCAGGGCTTCCTTCCACCGCACGTGCGCTCCCTCTGCCTCCCCCGGCACCACCCGGGGCACACGTGTGCGCACACTGGACCTCTGTGACACGCTGGCTCTGCGCCCGGCAGGAAATACTTAGGTTGCCACCTCTGGAGCTGGCGCTCTGCCGTCTCGCTCAGAGTAAACCGTGCAACACATTTCTTTCATTCGTTTGAAAGGGAAAATTAAACTGAGGAATGAAGTCTGACCCGAGCACTGGCATGCAAGCCGTTGACCTTTGTTTTGAATACGTTTAATGAGACTGAAACCAGATTGTGTGGCCTCCAGCTGCCAGAGGCTTCACCTCCTCCCTGGCATTTGAAGGAGATGGAAGAGATGGCAGTGGGCTGAGCGGGGAGGGCCATGTGGGTTGCCAGGGCTGGGCTGTACCTTGAGCACTGGAATAGAGCCGAGGAAGTAAAGCCATGGAGATGTCCAGAAGGTGGTCCCCAGTAGCCACCGAGAGGGTTATTGGCACCTGAGGTTTTATTGGGGCCAGGGGACCTGATCCCAAGCACACCGGGCTGCGTCTAGCATGTCTCGGGACAGACACAGCCACCCTGAATGCAGCCCAGCATCACCAGCTGGGAGGAGAGGGGTTCACCTGTGAGGCTATGTTGTAGGAATGAAGGGACCGATGGAGCGTCAGACCAGACGAGGCAGTGCTGAGGGTACAGACTTCCATCTCGGTGCCTCATAGAGTGAAGACCCATGTCCCAACTTGGCAAAGCCTGAAGTGGGAGGCAGACCTCTTCTGAGAGATAACAGCTCTACCTGGAAGGTGTGGCCTTCAAGGTCCCTGTGGCAGGCAAACAAGCTACAGCACTATAGAATGTTTGTAAAAAGCCAGATCTGGAAGCCACCCCCAGGGTCCTCACTCATTATCTGCCAGATCCAGGTGGATTAGCCCAGCCTGCCTGCAAGTGCTGGGAGTGGTCTTCCTGATGACTCAGACAGACTTCGTGTGGTGGATACGTAACATCAACTTTGTCCATTTAGGATCTAACCTAGGGAAGCAGAGTCCTTGACACAGTGACAGTTAACACGAGTTGTGCCTTGGTGGTGAATCTTGGGAGATAACCCAAGCTGTAAGGTCCAGCAGACACTCAACGTGCAGAAATTCTCCTCCAGGGCCATCCTTGGAGGCTCAATTACTAGTTTCCTAGGAAGACAGGACATCTTCCCACTCTGGTGCCTATGAGGAATCGTGAGTCAGAAGCTTCAAGGTTTCCGTGTCTGAGGTCTTCCCATGTTCGCTCTTTCTGGAAATGTTCAGCAATTAAGAAACAATAAATGTTTGATCACAACTGTGCTGGGCACCCTTCTAGGCCAGATACCCACTGTGTGCTGAGTTGCAAAGACAGTAAGGACCCGGACCTGTTGTCAAGGTGGCACATACAGTAGGCATAGATGCTGGGATGATGGTGGGCGCCGAACCCTCAGTGGCTAAGAGAAGGGCCTCTCACTTGACCAGAGTGGACAGGGTCAGCACCTGGAAGACCTGGTGCTGAGCTGTTTTAGAACAGGTCTTAGCCAGGGGGAGGGAGCAAAGGAGTAGCATGGACACGGACCCTGAGCGGAGACAGGGTGTTCGGACTGCAGGATCCCTCAGGCATTCTGGGTGGGCGGGCATCGCCTCTGGGCTGGGAGAGTAAGAGGGTGTGTAGAAAAATGAACCGGCCCCATCTTCTGGGTCTCAGGAAGACCGAGAGCCTTGTCCTGAAGGGTGGGAAAGTAAATCCTCATCAGACTTGTGATTGTAAAAACTCAGACAGGCAGCGGGTGGAGAACGGATAAGAAGCGCCAGCAGGAGAGTCGAATCAGTCCATGTGGGAGACAGTGTACGAGGGATTGGTGGGCAGAGTTGAGGGCCACCGGGGCAGTGGAACCCAAGACCTATTGACAAATAGGGGATGGAGATGGGGAGACAGTTTGGCCTCTCTGAAACAGGGAATTCCTGCGGCTGGGTGTCTGGGCCAAAAATCAATGAGTTCTTGGGGGGACACGTGTTTGTGTGCCTGAGGAACAGCCAGGTGAAGCTGTGCCGGCTGCAGGATCGCGGGGGGGGGGGGGGGGGTGTAGGAGGAGAGCTGGAAGCGTAGCCCTGGGAGTCCTAGGTAAGGAAGGGGTGCTGCATGAGCTCAGCCCAGAGGAGAACCGAGGGGAATGTGTTACCCGAGGAGCCCTGACTTTCTGGGAAGAAGCAGGATGCCATAGAAACCACAGAAGAGGGTTTCAGGAAGAGAGAGATCAGCTACAGCACATGAAGAGAGCCAAGGGGGACAAGGGCATGAACGGCCACTGGATTCAGCAAGCAGGTGGCTCATGCCCTCAGAAAGCACAATTGTCCTGGAGTGGCCAGAGTGAGAGGCACATCACAGCAGTGTCCATTCAGAACAGGAGGAAGAAAACTCAAACCAAATTTAGACAACTCTCTCAAGAAGTTCCCCTGAAAAAGTATGTCAGGGGTGGTCAAAGGAGGAGTTGATTTAATTTTTTTTTAAGATTTTTTGTGACATCGTGTGGGCCAGGAAGCACAACACTGGACTAAATGGTGAGCCCGCATTTAGCTTCACAGGTGATGATCAGCTCCGCCTCAGGTGGGCTGCAGGCTCAGCCCAGGCTGCAGGTTAGATTCGGGTCTGCCTCATGTGCGTGGGAGAGCTGGGCCCACCCCACGAGTAAAGTATGGTCGCAGGTGACCTAGGCCAGGCCCTGGCTTCATGGCCCTAGTAATGGGCAACTAGGGATGTGCAAAGGCAGAGGAGGATCAGGTTTTATAGACACTTAAAAAGTAAAGTGGCCTGTCCACCCACTAGCCAACAATTCCAGAGCTTGATTGGCAGGACAGGAAAGGAGCCAAGAGATCTGATCTCCAGGAGCTCAAACCCACCACAGACTGGAAGTGGTTGGAAAATGAAACCAAGGAGAACCGGGTTGTACCTGAGCCCTGGCCAGGGCTGGGCGTGCGACATTCAGGGCAGATCCCAACTCTAAGCCACTGTCTATGCCCTTTCATGCCTTCCCCCCTCCACCACTGTCGCTCTGTGATCAAGACAGCCTCCCCGTGTCTTTCCCTCTCTCTTGACCAGGGTGGCATGGGCAGGAGCCAGCCAAGTCATGGTAACGCTGAGCAGGACGCAATCTCGGTGACGCAGATGGCCCTTCCGATGCCGTGGTGTGTCTAGGTCTCCATGACAACGCTGAAGGGCCTTCTGTTCAGACACTCGGAAGCCGCGTAGGAGATGATCTGGTGAACAGGGGCCAGGGTGCATGGGCCCAGGTGCCCTGGGTGGTGGTTTTAAAGGAAAACTCAGCTCCTGGAGGGTCAACTTCTCAGAGGCATTGAGCCAAGGTCCTGGCCTCTTCTCAATTTCTAGTTCCCTGACCTCAGGGGATCACTTATCCTCAGCTCCCTCGTCCACAAATTGGGAACCATCTGTGTCCTGCCACCTCATAGGATCAAATAAGGCTTCTGTCCAGGGCTTTTTGCACTATGAAGTGAGTCTACAGACGTGGGTCACATTACCTGTGGTAGAGGAATGTGTGGCCCGAGGGGTCTTCCAGATCTTTTTGCACAGTGGGAAGGGGAGGGATAAAATCCCAATCCCAATTAAGATGCGCACACTGTGTCATTCAGAGCAGTGTGAACTGCAGTGAAAAAAGCGTCACTTTAAATCATGGCTGGGTTCAAACCCTGCCTACCATGCTTGCGCCACGTGATCTGGACAAATCATTTCCTTGTTAGTGAAGTGGGGCTAATGAACGGCCCGGCTTTATGGACTCGCTGTGATTCTGAAATGAGCTATGTTTGAAAACCCGTCATTGAACCCAAAGCAGGGGCTGAATAGATGCTTCGGTGCTGGCTGCCTCCCTGCCTCAGAGCAGGGCCGCTGTTGGTCTAAACCGCCTTCCTCTCCACTCTGTCCCCTAGGTCCGGGCTCTGTTTCCCTGCGAGAAGCCGCTGCGGCCCACCGAGATGTCCCGGCACCACAGCCGCTTCGAAAGAGATTACCGGGTGGGCTGGGACCGCCGCGAGTGGAGTGTCAACGGGACCCATGGGACCACCAGCATCTGCAGTGTCACCTCAGGGGCCGGTGGCGGCACAGCCAGCAGCCTCAGCGCCCGGCCGGGCCTCCTGCCGCTGCCCGTGGTGCCCTCCCGGCTGCCCACGCCAGCCACCGCCCCGGCTCCCTGCACCACCGGCAACAGCGAGGCCATCACCAGCCTCGTGGCCAGCTCTGCCTCCGCGGTCACCACCAAGGTAAGACCTGGTGTCCTCTCTGGACATGAGCCCGGCACAGGGGTCCCTGCCTCCCTGCAGGCCCAGGACAGCCCTGCAGTTCCCCCAAGTCTGCATTCCCCAAAGTCATGGCCTCCCTGGAGGGGCCTGCTGTGGCTCCTGAGATGCCATGCACTTTATTTTCTATTGAAGTCGCTCTCCATGACTGACTTGTAGGAAAACAGGCAGGTGCTGAGAGCGCCCATTGTCCTGCGCTCAGGCTATTGAGTGAGTAAAATAGCACTGGAACTCCAGGGTGGCGTTGCAGGTTCCCTAAACAGGAGAACCGGGCCCTGCAAGTCCCCACGGGGCCTCGGTGGCTGGGGTTTGCAAACAGACCCCGAGCAGCAGGAAGAGTCACCCAGGGTCACAGCGTGACATTGGTTTGCCATGTCCCTGGGCATCCTCACACCCAGGGTCTCCTCCGAGCCTCACCACTGGCCCGTGAGGTCAGGCTCCTGTCACACCCGCCCTGCTGTGGAGGATCCTGAGGCACACCATGCTATGAGAGCTGCTCCAAGGATCCAGGACTCACCCCAGAAGTTGCCTCAGGGGTATTGGCTCCGGGTTCTGTTTTTTTCTGGAAGAGACAGCTCCAGCCTCGGGAATGGCCGCAGAAGCCAGTCTGGGCACTAAACGAAATGTGGACCCGGATGTTGCCAAGGCTCTTCCCCCTCTTGCTCTCTGCTCAAAGCCCCTTAGGCTGCCTGAGTCCCAGAGGGACAGCTGGTGGCCAGCACAGGAAGCCCATTCATCCACCCCACCCCTTCAGCTGAGCAGGGGCTCCACAGGCCAACTTTGCCTCTGCCAGCCATTCAGAGCCACCTCGCAGGAACCCTCTCAGGGCGTGTGTGTGTGTGTGTGTGTGTGTGTGTGTGTGTGTGTGTGTGTGTCTGGTCTTTTCTTTTTCTGCTTTCACAAAAGTTGTGGGGGAAATTAAAGGCGGGAAACCCCGGGCCCAGCCATTGTGAGGTGGCTGTGGTGGTGGACGGATGCGCCCCAGGTGTGCTGCGCCTTTGTCTCTGTGATTTTCAAAACCCCTTTCAGCCCTGCTTCCCATTAATAACTAGAGTGCTGCTGGCTGCAGCGCCCGGCGGAGGCCAGAGACAATGGAGCCGTTGGAGGGCGGCTGGCGGTGCTGACATCTTGCTGCGGTGCCTTATTGATTTTATTTTCCTGTTATGAAAACACCACCCCACTGAGGCGGGGAGGGAGGAATGTCGGACAGGAGAGGAGATGAACGAGTATTTGGGTACTCTGCCCCCAGGCCAGCCAAACACCTTCTCCCCTGGGCGCCAGGCCCCGGCCTGCTCCAGACTGGTGACCTCTGCCCAGCTGCCGGCCCAGCCACCACATCTGGCAGGCACTCTGCAAGGCCAGCTGTTGGCCATATGGAGAAGGGCAGCCTCTGGAGCTACCAGCCCAAGGGCTCCGGGGGAGAGCGGCTGGACACAGCAGCCTACTTAAAGGCTTCTGTCCCCTCCAGATGGGTGCCTCTTTGGGGACAGTGTAAGAGTATCCTGAGGCAGGGGTTGAGGCTCTGCCAGGCAAGGGTCAGGGCTGACCGCTCTCTGCAGGGCTGCCCGCTCTCTGCAGGGCTGCCCTGCCCTGCCCACGTGGCTCCTGGTTGGCTCCAGAGCAGCTCAATATCCACCCTCCCTGAAAGACCAGGTCCCTGACACAGACAGAAAACAACAGCTTGGACAAAGACTGAGCCCTGTGACCAGGAAGGGCAGAGAGGGCAAAAGTTCAGGCCTGTGAGGATGGCCAGAGGTGACCACAGAGGAATCAATTCCATCTCCCTGGGTAACCATCTGCAGCCCAGTTTCATTCCTGCAGGGGCTTGTTTGTGCCTGATTATGCCTGGATTCTTCAGGGCACTGGGGGGGACTGCGTGCAGGGCCAGAGGAGGCCATTGGGCGGCTTCCCCCAGGGCACTGCCATGTGATGTGCGCTGTGAGGCCTCCCGCCATTCTGGCCTTGCTGCTGCCCACGCAGAGTCCTGTCCTCCTAGTCTATATGTCTAATGCCGTGCCAAGACCACCTTATATGACAAGCAGGCCCAAGCCCCGGTTTGGGTCATTTCCCTGGTCAACCAGCCAATGGCTGGCTCTTGCCCTCAGGGTGCTCCCTGGCGAATAGCGTAAAAGCCATCTGTGGCCTGGATGGTGTGAACTGGATGACTGACAGTGCCTCTTCTATTGGAGTTATTGACAGAGGTGGCCAAGTGGGATGCAGGAAGCCAAACTTTGAAGACAGACTTCCCGGATTTTCATTCTATTGCTTGTTTGCTGTGTAACCCCAGAAAAGTTACCTAACCTCTCCAGGCCTCACTCCTGTAAAATGGGAACAGGTGGCAGTGCCTGATTGCCTGAGTTGTTGTGAGGACTGTGTGAGTGGAGGTGCTCAGAACAGAACAGGACCTGGCAGGTGGTGAGTCTTCTCCAGGTGCCAAGATCACCATTATCACCAGGTGTGGTCCATGGGACCAAACTGTGAGGACAGTGTTCCCGTCTAGCCTCACCAAGAGGAAAAGGTCAGTCTTCAGATAAGAAGCAGGAGCCTGACCCCACACAGGTGGGGAGGAAACTTGTGTCTGAGTGGCTGGGACTCAAGGTGACTTGTAAGCAAGAAGGAGCGGAAGGGAAGAGGGCAGCTCAGGGGCCACAGCTGCAGCTGAGTCAGACACCTGGTAGCCAGGTGAGCCAGGGAGATTTGCAAGCTTTTTTCAGCCATGAGGCCCTTGTCTCAAGGCAAATCCCAGGAGGCATGCAGGATGGAACCCCACTCTAGCAGAGGGTAGGTGGGAGGGAGCCACGTGGAAGCTGGGAGCAGAGCTGTATCCCTGCTGCCCGGAGCATGTCAAGGCTACTTGAGAGACCAGCCTGGCTTCCCTGGTGAAGGCTCCCATGCCCTGAGGAGCCAGGACCACCCCAGGACTCAGGTCCCCAAGAAAGCTGATTCAGGGACAGGGATTAGTGCTGTTGGGCTTTGGCATCCCTCTTCCTTTGCTTGGGCAAGGAATAGGATGAACTGCAAATGCCCTGGTGTTCGGGAGCATCCCCTGGCACCCTGCACCATCAGCCTCCCCCGCCAGCCCTGGGCCTGGTTGCCTGCTCCTTCCCGGCACTGGGGTGTGTGCTGCCAATCCAGCTCTCTGGAATGGAGAAGACTGGCCACGCTCCCAGAGGCTGGTTAGTAAGGTGAGGACAATTCTTTTTGGCACTGCTGCCCTCAGGCCTGAGTTGATTTTTCGGTTTCTTCATTTCTCTTTGGCCTAAACATTTCTTGCATGTTTTGATGAAAGGCCAGTTGGAGAAGCACAGACTTCTGGGCCACTAAGACACCAGGAGGGTTAAAAGAGCTACCAGGACCTCCATGACACAAGTTCCCAGAGCCCAAGAAGAACAGAGGGAACCACACGTCCAGACCCCAATTTTGCAGATCAGAAGAGTGAGGCCCAGAGAAAAAAGCAAGTTACCTATTTACCAAGGCCACCCAGTGAGTTAGAAGCAGAACCAGCCTGGGCCAGCTCTCCCCACCCCAGGCTGCCTGGCAGCATGCATTCACCATGGTAACCATGATTGCAGCATTATTATGGTGGCTTTGCCATCTCTCATCCACCTAGCTGAGCGCAAACTCAGAATTTCAGGCCAGAAAATAGATACATTTGCCTCTCCTAGTAAAGGAGGGAAAATTTAAACCAAAGATTATGTCAACTCACACTTTGCAGCTGGTGAGAGCTTCAAACTCCTGAGCCAGACAGAACTGGGACTGAATCCTGGCTCTGCCACATAAAAGCTGAGCTTCAGTTTCTTTGTCTATAAAATGGGAAGAGTAACAGTATCCTCAGAAGGATGATTTAATAGGTATAGAAAAGTCTAAAACAGTATCTGCCGCTTGGCAAGAACTCAGTCAACCAAAGTTAATTTTAAAAAGTTAAGCTAGAGGTTGAGTCTATCCAAGGGTCTATGAATTTGGGAAAAACCAGCCCCCTGACCCAGTGATTGGTGCTAGCAGGCCAAAGAGAGGCTCCCTGAGAGATCCCCATGCCCTTCTAATGTGGCAGGAGGTAATGCTGAGGAGCTGGGACAGCTCCCGGTTCCTGGCTCCCCGCTGGCTCTCTAGACTCCAAGCCTGAAGTCCCCAAGGGTGGGTGCTGCCAAGAGGCAGAAGCAAGACTCCGTGGCCAGGCCTGTTTGTGGATGGAAGGAGGCACCAGTGCCCCGCAGTTGCTGCTGCATGAAATTTAAATTATTCTCAGCAAACCCGCTTGACAGATGAAACAGAAAAGGGACGGCTTCATAAAATGCAATTTTGTTCCTGAAAGAATGGACTCTGCAGATTCCTCGCAGATGCCTGTGAAATGTATGGGGGGCCTTTCCTCTTCGTGGTCAGGAGCACTCAAGCTGAAACATTCCCATCGGCCCTCAGAGCTAAGCCCTGGGAAATAAATCTGGCTGGGAAGCAGAACAACAGAGAGGGGCGGGGAAAGCCGCTGGCTCCATCCACAGAGCAACCAACACCCGGGGGGTTGACACTTATGAGCACTGGGGGCTACTTGTGGATACTTGTCCTCGGGAGACAGCGATTCTCCCGTGCACCTCAGCTTCTCAGGGAAGGTGATCTGGGACCTCCAGGGGGTTCTTGTGACTCAGTACACGGCCCAGTGCATAGCGCCCCCTGCTGTCCCAGGATTCTGGGGTCCGTGAATGGATAAAGGAGTTTTGCCAACCCCCGGTTCCTCTTGCATTCACAGTGAAAATCCAAGGCTGCTGACTGAGCTTGGTTGGGAGAATGATTCCAACCCTGTTGCGTGAATTTCCAGACTGAGAGCGATTTTATCCAGAAGGCTGAGATTTGCTCCATGAACAAGTATTTGTGATTTCCCTTGTGATAAATTATCCCTTGCGATAAAACATCGTGAGACAACTTGTACCTGTTAGCACTGAGCTAATGGCTTTTGCCTGTACTTTAAGTAGCAGTTACACTTTGGATTGTATCTTCATTGACTTAAAACTCATCTGTCAGTCGCAAAGTTATGTACGAAACTGAGAAATGTCACATCTACAAAGCACCCATTTCAGAGCCTACAGTTGGAGGAGGATAGACCTGAGCAGTTGGAACTTCAATTTCTGATTAAGGAGGGGCGTCAAGGGGAGAAGACTATGTATTTTTCTACTTTCATAAGAGATAAACCATAATCTAGACAAAAGACAGCAAAGAATTACAAAGCAAAGATGTCAGAAGGCATCCTGGACCGGAGCTGGCTGGGTATATAAGTGGCTTTGCTGCATAACAATCGCCCCAAAGCTTTGCGGCTATCTACATCACAACTCTCAGTGGGTTGGCTGGTCACTTCTGGTCTGGGCCGGCTCAGCTGGTGTCTGCTGGGTTCTCTCATTTGTCTGTGGTCATCTCTGTGCTGGCTAGTGGCCTAATGATTGGGGACAGTCTCACTCACACATCTGTGGTTGGCTGGCAGTCAGCTGTGGCGCCTGGGTTCTCAGGGTGGCCTGCCATTCTGCATCTGGCTAGCTCCAGTTCATTCGCGTGGCAGCTCAGGGTTCCAAGAGCAGCAAGAGAGCAAGGTCGATGCACAAATGCTTTTCTAACCTTGGCTTGAAGCTTGTTTGCTGAAATCCCATTGGCCAAAGCAAGTGGCAAAGCCAAGTCAGATTTAAGGAGACTTGGCCTCTGGATGGGAGAGGCTGCAACACCACGGTGAGAAGGGGAAGCAGCTAAGAACAGGAAGGATGGTGGTCATTTTTCCAGTGTGCCCTCCAGTGTTTCCACCACACTTACTTAGACACAGTTATTCCCCTGCAGCTTTCAGCCAAGGCTCACACGTCCCAGGCAGAAGGGATAGGATCCACCCACTACTTTGGCCAGCCAGCCAGGTACAGGGAATCAATCGGTACACACCGCTGTGTTACACACGTCCCATCTGCACAGAGCACCGTGAGGGAGGTTTCCAAGAGGACACCTGGCAAGGGCTGTGGGGCTGGGGAGCAGGCTGGCCAGCGAGCTCTGGGAGACCTCAAAAGTGCCTTTGTTTTCCAGAACCTACTGTTGGTCAGGACTTGTCCCTCAATCCTAAGGCTACACTTGACCCTCTCATCGCCCCAGAGTTGGAGGAACTAGAACACCACTGTTTCCCATAAATACAAAGAGATATCTGCCAACTTACAGATTTAGAATCAAAACTCACTCCTCCAAGGAGACCACCTTCGTGGCCCCTGGCCAGTGAATCTCTCCCTGTGAGGACACACATGGGAATATGAAATCTGGTTACCGAAGAGCCTGAAATCAGGAAAAGGGAGCCAGTGATGTGACACAAATGTTTAGTTAGCCACAAATTCAGATGGTCTGCCGCCTCTTTCTCCCTAATAGGATAAATCCCATGCAGTTTCCAAAAACACCCTCAGAAGGGCCCCTTCTTCAATTAAACTAGGTTTTCCGCAAACAGCATCATTCAAGATCAACATAAATCTACTTCTTATTCTGTTGTAATGGTTTTCTCTGTTTCATTTAATTACTCATGTTGAAATTAAACAATTTTTTTTCATTGTAGAAGGACAGTGTTTTAGCTACATTATGGGTTAAAGAGGCTTTGGAGAACTAGTCTGGAAGTCTCATCACCATTTATAACGTCATTTTTTATACGGAAAGTAGACTCCAAAATCTAAACAGCCAAATTACAAATGAACTTGCAGTACCCAACCCATTTGTTAGAGGAGCTATCTGTAGTGCTAAAAATAACTTGGGGAAATAAACACCAAAATAGAAAAACTTCATGCACCTCACTATTTATTACCATCAATCCCATAGTTGGCTTCATGCTAGCAAGGGGAATGTCATTCAAACCCAGACTGACCCGTCCCTGTTCCACTCACTCCATCTCACTGGCCTGAGCCCCCTCTCCCAAGGCACAATGCCACCAAGAGACACTGCAGAAGTCCTTGCCGAGAGGAACTGATAGTTTAGCAGATTACCCATTGGTTTCACCACTCTATTCGCTGCCATAAAAGAAAGGGTTTGGGAGGATTCCATGCACTACTTGGGCTGCAGTCTCAACCAGTGGTGGCATGTTGATGCATGCTGTGAATTTGCCTCTCTAGAACCCATCAGCCAGACACCCCGTTTTTCTCTGGTAAATAAAGAGCCCTGAGAACTCAGCAAAGCGTGGGGGCAGCACATCTGTACTCACTCAGAGACTGCTGCGGCTGCACACCTGTCTGTTGATGGGAGGAGAATTCCTGCTTCCCAGGAGAAGGTGGCTGAATACCTCGCACCCCTCTAGCACCAGGCAAAGGGCACTGGGGAAGGAGCAAGGTGCAGGTGCTGGCCAGTGGCCGAACTGTTGGCTGCTGTCTGCCACAAGCCCTGAGGAAAACACTCCTGTTGGCCATCGAGACCTGCTCCTGATGCTCAAGTGTCTCAGGTTAAATTTGCTGTCCCCTACTCCGACCCTCTTTTGTCCTCAGAGAGCCACCGGTAGGCTCCATTTCCCACTGACTGTGATGAGTGGGCTGGCACCTCCCACTCCAGAGGGGTCCTTCCTTGGCCAAGAGTGGACTTTCCAGCTCTCCCAGTCCATGGCCAGCCCTGGGCAGCTCCACTGATGTCTCCGGGGTCATCCCTGCAGTCCTAGAACAGCATCTGTCTTGAGAAGCTTCTCTGGCAGAACGTGGGAACCCTCTAAGCACAGAGTCACCTTTTTCCAGATTAAGCCAACTCAGGGCCAGACTGACATTGAACATGATCCAGATTCTTGACGGTCTAGTTAAAGAATTCCTGCTGTGAGTCAGAAGCAGCCCTCGACTGGCAGTTGGTACAGGGTAGGCCTGGGGAGGTGAGATGACCATGGCTGCCGGCAGTTAGTACAGGGTAGGCCTGGGGAGGTGAGATGACCATGGCTGCTGGCAGTTGGTACAGGGTAGGCCTGGGGAGGTGAGATGACCATGGCTGCCGCGAGTCACGAGCCCTCAGTGGGGGAGTAGAGCTAGAGAATGGGCCAGGCCTATGAAGCCACCTTCAAGCCTATGGCAGGTGTTGCTGGCTATCTGCCCAGGTCCATTCTCTCCCTCTTCCTTCCTCTTGGAACTCCTTTTCTGTTCAAGTATCTACCAGCTCCCAGGCGTCTGTTTCTGTCCCCCATCACTGTGTGGACCTGAGCCACGAGTTCACTGGGGAGCTTCACCCCCGTTCGCACTCTGGTCAAGCCACAATTCCCCAAACACGTGAGGACCTCTCAGGCCCCGGGGCCTTTGTACTCACTACTCCTTTTTCCTAAAATTTGCATTCCCTTTCTCATCTCTCCAGGGGGAAAAAAAATCCTATTCATCCAACACTTGACAACCCCAACATTACCTGATCTTTGGTGGGAAAAATTTTTCTTTGCTATTATTTCTCTTATTCCAATAACACTTCCATTTATGTCCCTACTATAAAAACTATAATACTCTATGATACTTAAGCAATTATTCATTTGTCTCCTTACTAGGCAGTGAATTCCATATGAATAAGCACCAAGTGATGCCCAGCTTACGGAGGTTCTCCGTACCTGTTTGAGGACAGAATGAATGATTTCATTCAGATGAATATTTCGTTATTCACTTAGCCGCTTCTGTTGGGTTAGGGAAGATGGATGCTTTTGACATCATCTTTACCTGCCTGCGACTGAGGGAACAGGTGGAGAGCTGCCAAGTGAGGCATTGCTGGGGCTGCCCGTGGTGAGGATGACGGAGACAGAGCCCACAGGGTGAGCCTGAGTAGAGCCCCATTGGGCTCACTGTTGGGACCTGTGTCTAGATGACAACACGTGAGGTTGGCAGGACAGATTTTATATCACCAAAGCCTTTGCTATATTTAGGCCCTAGACCCCTTCCCATAGCATTTGGGGTCTTGGTATCACAAAATTATCCTTCAAAGATCTGCATTCCAGATTTTTCTCCAACTTGCCTATGAGCATCTCTGCAGCTTTTTGCTTGTGTTGATTTTATTTAAGGTGCACATGCAGTCATCACAAAGCACCTTGTCAACACTCCCTTCTTGAACCCCTGGTGCCATTATTTTTACTCCCCTTGCTTGAAACATGAGATGCAGTACCTTACCCAGAACCACCCAGCAGGGGTGGCTGCACCCCTGGGCAGTCTTGTTCCAGCACCCAGGGGTATATGGCTCTGTGAAGACCCAGTCCAGAAGAGCCCTGGGGAAAACCTATTGAATGAGCAATGAACAAACTTTCAATAGCCACCCCCCCCATGCTGGTGACATCACCGAAGGGCACAGTTACAGGCTTCCCCACACCCATCAGCAGTGTGAAACAACTGCACACGTGAGAACCAAAAGGTGTGTGGTACACAATTACAGCACAACTTTTCATTTCTCTGGTTGTGATGTAGCGTCGTACCCTATGTGCAGTCACACGTATACCTAGGGTGATGATGTCCATCTCATTCCACAGGATGCACAGGAGATTATAATTATTCATTAATTAATAAATAATTATTTTTTTAAAAAGATGCTATAGGACATGGTCCCGCCCCCACCTCCTAGATACCGGCTACAGGTCTCCTGGCCGATAACTTTTTTCCTTAAAAGACAACCTTTGTGGAGCGGCACAGACTCTGCTCAGGTGCAGGATCCTGGGAGCGCTGAGCTGGGGCCTCACCCCTCTTCTTCTCGAGGGCCTCTTCTTTTGCTCCAAGACACAGTGCAGGGCTGACCACTGAGCTTTAGCAGCTGCTTTCACCTGCTTTGACCTGGTTCCGTCCCAAGGGCAGCCCAAGTGACCCAAACTCACCAGGTATGGCCAGGGTGGCTTGGACCCCCCCGACTCCAGGGAGCAGCTCCCTCTTGTTTGTCTCTGAGCCATTCTCAGTGGGTTGACGCCTGCGCTGGGAAGTGGGGGTGTCAGGTCAGAGCTCCTCCCGTTTCCTGCCATCTCCCCTGTGATCTCTGCACTGCTTGGGGCAGCTGGAAGAAGGAGCACTGCGGTTCTGGCTTTTATGTCCACACACCCCCTTCCTAGGGGCATGTCTTCCTGGGCTTCCTGGGAGGTGGAGGCCTTATTTGAAAAGGTTACTTTGGGTGGCAAACTGGAGATTGGGGTTCAGGGCCCATTTGCACACCACACCTGCTGAGCCACCTGAAGGCTGAACACATAAGTCCTCTCCGACTCATGTCCTTGACCTATCAGCTGGATGTGAGAGTGCCCGCTGTCCTGGGTCTTGTGAAGCATGAAGCAGGAGCACTCTGTAGCCATAACTGCCCTGACCCATGGAGACGGACTGGAGATTCGAGACTCCAGAGGCTGGGGCAGCCAGGGGAACTTATTGCTTAGTGGGTAGAGTTTCTATTTGGCGTGATGAACCAGCCTTGGAAATAGACAGAAGTGATGGTCACATGACACGTTGAATGTAATGCGTGCCACCGACTTGTACGCTTAAACATGGTGAAAATGGCAGACTTCTAGGCTCTGTATATTTTACCATGGTGAAAAAAATTAGAAATCAAACATGAATTTAAAAACAAATGCTCTGCTATGGAAAGAAAGAGAAGGAATATCTGTGTAAATTCGGGGAGAGTTGACGCATCAAGAAATTTCCTGTTAAAAGAAAAGGCAGTGCCAGTCACAGGAACAAGAATGGAGGCCAGCCAAATAATGGCACTTCACACGGACCCACATGTGCTTGATGGGAATGTGGGGGAAAGTGACGAATGGCCCTGCCCAGGGAGGCACTCTGGGTACCTGTGGGATTAGTGTCGCTGAGGGAGGAAGCCCCAACAGAACTCCTCAGGTAGCAGACGGTGGAGAAAGGCTCTGCCATTTGTCCTTCCCCTTGTGACAGCAGCTCCACAAGGCACTGGGCCACCTAGGCCCATGGTCCTGCCAAGCACAGTGGGAAGCCCAGCCCTGAGCAGGAGGGTTCTGGTGAATGCTGAGGCCACCCCCCGGGAACTCTGAAGCTAGAACTGTGGGTCTCCCTGCCACGGGAGCCTGGGAACCCCCTGCCCTCAGCAGCCATCATAGCCCTCATGGCTCTCGTCATCACTGAAACTAGTGCTTACTGAACGCTCAGCAAGAGGCAGCCCCAGTTCTAAGTGTTTTTACCTGCTCACCCACTTCGTCCTCATATAATCCCCAGGAGGTGACACGACATCCAGCAAAGGGCTGTCTAGCTCTGGAGTTGGGCTGGGGACCTCTTCAGGGTGAGGCTGGAAATGTGGGGAGGAGGCCTGCCTAGTTTGGGCTGGAGACTGCCGTGGCTTGGGAGTCCGGTCAGATTCTGAGAAAGCAATGGAGGAAGGCACACTGGTGGTCCAGGGCTCTGCCCACCACCCCAGGACCCCTGACCCCAGTCAGGAGCACCTGGCAGAGGACCCACTCCTGTGCCACCACCACCTCTTCCATCAGAAATATGCTGAGGGTGTGATTTTATCCCCTCACAATATTAGGCTGAGGAGATGATATTGGGCAAAATATATTGTACCAATAATTCATATTAATGGGAATTCAATAGTGGCAACTTGTCATGTGCTGAGATTAGAAGGGAATATTGTGAATATTGTGTTACAAAGGCATTAAAGAGACGTTATGAATTAGATTTCTTTGTACCACATCGTGTTCCTTGTAAATAATTGAGGAAGAAGCTGGTGCTCAGGATTTGGGATGATCCATTTTTGAGATTGCAGCAGTCCGCTCACCGGACTCATGGGCCCTGTCGACCTGACGTGCCCTGGGGAAGGTCCGTACCTGGCAGGTCTGGAGGCTCCACAAGCATTATGCTTCCTCCTGCTGAAATCAGTAACTGCCACATCAACACTAGACTGTGATGTTCTTGCAAAACCTTCCCAAGTCTAGCTATTCTGTGTCCCTCACCTCCCACCCCTGGAACCTCTCTTCACAGCTGGAGCCCAGGCAGGCTCTGGTGGCACCACCGTGTGGCAGCAGCCTTCCCAGCACTGCTTGCACTCACCTCTGATCCCCTGGGGGGCAAAGACTTGAGCACCAGCAAACCCAGGATCAAGCACAGCAGCCTATCCCCGGCACAAGAGCCCTGGCTAGATGACACTCAGCTTCAGCTGGGCTTCTCAGCCCTGGTGTCCTGTCCTGAAGGACTCTGTCACCTGGTGCTGGGGGTTGAGCTCCTCTAGGCTGCAGGATGGAGGATTCGCAGGATGGCCTGCTGTGGTTCCTTCCTGTAGTGCAGACACTGTCGTCACCACATGGCCCCTGCAAAAGACAAACAGAATTTCCTGGCTGGAGCCAGGTCCTGTCTCCTGTTACAAATTCAAGAACTTGGCTTGGAGCAAAGGAATGGCTGCCCTTAAGGAAAATCTGAAAGGAGAGCAGGGGAAGAAGCACGGAGTAACCGCCCATCCTGCAGGTTCAGGCAGAACAGGGCAACCCACCTCCCGTCTCTGGCTTTGACCGTTCAGAATCTCCTCCATATCTGACCCTGCCCCTCTAAGGATTCTGCAAGCTGAAGAAATGCTCCTGTGACCAGGGCCAACTTCAGGGACCGCTCTGAAGGAACTGGTCATTGGTAATTGGCACGATTCTCCCTTGTCACTTGGCTGTGTCTGTTCAGGATTTCCCATTGACTTCTGTCCTATGACATGCCTGAGGGCGACAAGACAAGAGGCCGCTGGGGTCGGAGAGGCAGGCAGAAGTTTCTTCACACGCAGGGTGAAACCATCAGTCGGCTAGTCGGCCACATTAACCCATCCCAGCTGGGTACTGAGTGCACACCAGACTCAGGAGTACTTAGCACACTCCTTGGCCAGCACAGTGATGGGATTATGAGCCCAGACTAATCGGATGACCCAGATTTGAATTCTGACTCTTCCACTTTTTAGCTATGTGATCTCTACCAAGTTACATACCCCCTCTTCTATAAAATGGGATAATAATGCCATGTATTTCCTTGAGTCATGGAAGAGATTAAATGAATTAACAATGCAAAGCACTTAGAGTGACACCTGACATCTAGGATATACTCCGGGAGCGTGATCTGTTGTTACTTTGACCATGACCTTCCTTGCATGGCCTTCTTCTCTCTACTGACTGTCTTCTCCCTGGAATGTGGTCCTGGAGACAAAAGACCTTGTCTTCTTAGGTTTTAAACCGCTAGCACCTCACACTTGCCTGTTATATGTTCAGTAAATATGTGTTGAATTATCAAATTGAATTGTGGGTAGAAGGTGTAGTCATGGAAATCCACTAAAAACTAGCTGTGCGCTGTTGAAAATCACATTCCGCTTTGCCACGGTGGTGTATTCTCATTTCAGAGCAGCTCTGTGGCTGCCTCTTGTTCTCCATGTGGCATCTCAGTGACAGTAGTCAACTGTCTACAAACAAATTAGATGTATATTGAAATGCATGTAGCACCTCACTGATTAAAGGAATCCCAAAGTAAGGCGTTTTGCAAAGCACTCGCTGCACTTGCATGAAATGAGAAATCACCTACTCCATCTCACGATCCCAAACCCAGAGCCCAAGCCCTGAATAGTCCTGGGCTCCGACCCACATTCTGTTTATTGGCGGCTGTGGTTATAGTTGTGTTTTTATTGTCCTTTTCTTGTTTTGTTTTGTAAACCATTTATGGAGGGCCAGGCACTGTGCCAAGAGCTTTACACATTTTGTCTGAGTTCTTTCAACAACTCCATGTGGTGAGCCGACATTGTCCCCGTTTACACATGAGGAAAGTGAGTCCCCATGGACTTTGGAGAAGGTCGCTCAAACTCTAGCTCCTAAGTGGCAGGAAATGAGATCTGAACTCAGACTCATTCCTTCCAAGTCCACGCCTCTAGCTCCCAATTCTCTTCCCTGGACGTCTGCCCTTATATATCCACCAGGCGCTTGCAATGCAAAAGGCCAGAACCAAGCTCTGTAGCTTCAGCCCCAAACCTGCTGCTCACCCTGCATGCCCGGCTCAGGGGCCAGGCCACCAGCTGTGTCCACCAGAAGATGCCGCCCACCGAGACTCTTCCCTCTCCCTCACATCCTCATCACGGCCCATCTGTATCCAAGGTCCACCTGCAGGTGTTTCTGGAGTCAATCCTTTTTCCCTCCATTTCTCCTTCTGCCACAGTCCGGGCCCCCATTGTATCTCACCTAGGAACAGAGACAGCCTCCCTGCCCAGGTTCCCCCCACCCCCACCCCCAACAATCTGCTCACTCCCTGACTTCAAAAAAAATATTTTTTAAAAAAACATATAGGTCATTCCATATTGGCCCTGAAGATGGAGTGACTCGAGGCCCTTGGTGATCCCCCCTCCACTGACCTCCAAGCCTTATCTCTCACTTCTGCCCTCCTGCCCCCTCTGGTCCTGCATTCTGGCCACACCCAGTCTGACACAGGTGAGTCCAGCTGGAGCAGGCGTGTGGCCCTAGGGTACTGTTGGAGGTAGACCATGGCTTGGAAAGAACACAGACCTTCAAAACAGGTACCTGGGGTTTACATCCTTGGCATTCTGTGGCTTCATTTTCCTTATCTGTAAAATGGGGACAGCAACAATACTATCTCACGGGAGTTAAATATGAATTAAGGAAATTCCAGGGGGTGGGAATCTAGTGCAGTATTGGGCAAACAGTAAGAGCTCAATAAGCTCTGGTGATGGTGGCAACAGGAAATGAAATACAAGTTTTGATGTGGACACATATCTTAGAAAACAGAAGGCATAAGCATTTGAGCAATGACGACTCTGGTTTCTTCCCAGATGTCGGACACCTCCTGCATTGTGGCCCTGCCAGCATCAGCTCTGGCCTTTTAGGGTGCATGGCTGGTCCTTCCTTCTAGTCCCCACCACCCTGCCCACACCCCTCTCTCCACCACCTGGCAGAGCTTGGGTTCTCTTTTATTTAGTCATTCAACGAATATTCATACTTTGTTAATTTAGAAAGTCCCCTCTGGTTTGTATTGCGATTCTGTGACCCTGTTGATGATGAAGGATACACCCAGACCTGGGCAGTAGCTGTGCATGTGCCTCATGCTGGGCCCGCACGTGTAGGGCTGCGCTGTGGTGCCAGCAGACCCCTGGGGCTGCTTCCTAGTGCCAGGACTTGCCATCTGAGCTCCACCTTTAAAATGCTCCTAAGTAGGTTGAGTCCTGATTACCTTCAGGGAAGCGTGTCCTCCACCCTCCTCCACCCTCCTCCAGCCTCCTCCAGCCTCCTCCAGCCTCCCCCAGCCCTCTGCTGCTGCCCTGGTGCCAGGCCAGGGCCAAGGAACCAGAGCCTCGCTCAGCGGGAGCTCACTTGCTCCAGCCTCTGCCTCCAGTGCCTCCTTCTCCAGGAGCTTGCCGGTCGGAGCAGGCCACAAAACAAGGAAGAAAAATCTTTTTAGACTGGAAAAATAGGGCTGCCACTGTTTTATGGTGGGGTGGTTTATGGTTTTCAAACATTTTAATTAGTTTCATTTTTTAATACAAATGCACCCTGATGTTTTGTGCAGGAAGGGCACCGTTCTTAAAAGCTCAGAAATAAAGTAGGAAAATGACAGATGGCCTATTAAAGCGTCACGTTCCGATGTGTTATTATTATTATTGTTATTTAACATTTCTAAGCTCCAGCACTTTGCCAGGAGTGGGGTGGTGGTGAGAGGGCCCAAAGTCCCTATAGCTCAGGGAGGTGGCATGAAGGGGAAGAGGGGGTGCTTCGAGGATTGGCCTGCAGTTTCCTGCCTCACGGGGGAATCAGGATGCCAGTCACCTGGTCTGTAGACTGAAGGCACAATGGATGGTCCAGGCTCAGTGCTCCAACCCTGCCCTTGACTGGCCCAGGAACTTGGGAGCTTTCCCAGCTCCCCCATGCCACCCAGCTGTGTTTTAGAATAGGCCACTTCCACAGGAATCACTCTTCTTTGAAACATTCTGTTTTAGTTAAATTTCTCACTGCTGGGACCAAAAGACCCAAGAACAATTTTAGAGGAGGAAAAGTTTACTTGGGGCTCACAGTTCCAGAGCTCTTGGTCCTCAGATGACAACTGTTTTGCTTTATGTCTGAGGGGAGGCAGAACATCAGGGCAGAAGGTGCAGAATAGTCACCAGGAAGCAGAGAGAGACTAGGCTTGACTCACCAGGGACAAAATGTCTACCCCCAAAGGCACAGCCCAGTGACCCACCTCCTCCAGCCACACCCCACCTGCCTACAGTCTCACCCCGTTAATCCCTGTCATCGGATCAGTGCACCGATTAGGGTAAAGCTCTCATAACCCAATCATTTCACCTCTAAACCGTCTTGCATTGTCTACACACATGAGCTTTTGGGGGACACTTCACATGGAAACCATGGCACATTCCAGTCAATGAGAAGGCAGGGTTTTACTCTGGGGGTACTCTCCATGTGGTAGGATAATAGTAACCCGCCCCCCCACACATACACACAAACCCCACCCTGGCCATATGCATCCACCTGGGATCTCTAAATAGGACCTTGTTTGGAAATAGGGTCTTGGCAGATATAATGAAGAGAACGCTGGAGATGAAGTTGTCCTGAGTTGGGGTGGGGCCTAGGGTGGGGTCTTTGTTAGAGAAAGGTGAGAGAGTTTCATAGACACACAGAGAAGAGTACACGTGAAGAGGCAGGGACCCGGTGCTGCCATAAGCCAAGGAGATAGTGGCACCAGAAGCTGCCAGAGGCAGGGGTAGATTGTTCCGTAGGGACTTGGGAGAAACGCCACCTGGACAACACCTTGGTTTTACCTTGGTTTTTACCTCTGGTCACGGGGGCACACCTGTCCCCTCAGAACATGAAGGGGCCTCGTCTCCATGCGTGGCGACCACAGAGACCCTCCGCACGCCCTCATTTAAAGGGAGCCCACAGTGGGCCTCTTGTTTTGCTGGAGGGAGAAGTTGAGGAGGGATGTTCTCTACTGGTTTTTCCCTCTCCAAGAAGGGAACTCCAAGAACCAGGAAGGAAATTTCTTTTTTTTTTTTAATCGATTTTATATTTTTAAATACACGACAGCAGAATGCATTACAATTCTTATTACCCATACAGAGCACAATTTTTCATATCTTTATATATAAAGTATGTTCATGCCAATTCATGTCTTTATACATGTACTTTTTCTGCATTACAGTTCTTATTTCTCATCTATACCACAATTTTTCATATCAGGAAATTCCTTAAATCAAAACACCACACAGGCCCCACGAAAGCTCCCCGCGGAGGCCACACCCCTCTTCTCACTGTCGTTCATTCAGAAGAAAACTCTCTTGGCTGCCATCTGTGCTCTTCTCCGTCTCACTGGAGCTGAAAGAGGGAAGATGTGTCCATCTATGGACTGGGTCACTCTTCCTCCTCCAGGACCGTGCTTGGCGGGCTCCTTTGCAGCAGGTCCTTTCAGAGTTACCAGGACAACCCCTGTGGTCCAGGGCCGGGCCTCCTCTGCGGGCAGAAGGCCTCAGCACACCCACACACCCGCCAACAGGAAACTGTACCCAAATGTCAGCAGGGCCTGGGAGCCTCTTTTGAAGCCCCGGCATCCCAGGCCGACTCAGTCGGCCTTCCAGGTCTGCGCTGTTTTTCCCCAGCGCTCCCTGGAGGCTGGGCATGAAATTAGCCTGCGGCCCACTTGTTTACCCAGCTGCTGCTGCTGCAGCCCAGCCCCATTCTGGGGCAGGCCTCAGCACTGCTCAAAGGATATTGACTCTTGGAGCACTCAAGGACGGGAAGCAATGCTGTGTACCCTTCCCCTGGAGAAAGACACCCCCTCCCAGGTTTGCCCTCTGGGGTTTAGAATGTAGGAACACAGATGCAGGGACAGCTTCGCTTGGAAAGCATTGGCCCTGCCCAAGATCATGCTGGTCACTTACATCCTGGAAATGATTTAACCACTTGGATTTCATTTCTTTGGAGGAATATGTGAACAGTTTGGGCCCCCTGTGGCCTTTGGCTACGTTGTCACCCTAAACTGGCCATGCTAGAGGGCGTCCTCAGGTTTACTCTGAGCCTAGAGGCAGGGTGGCAGGGATCACTAAGGAGGGCAAAGTCGGAAGGCAGCAGCTTTGGTCTAAAGTTACACTCAGCCTGGGAAACAAGGAGATTAAGCAACAGACGTTGTCTGTGGTACCACGCCCCATCAAGGAAGCCGCCTTGAGGGGGACACACGCCCAGAGGACGCTGAGCAGGCCCTGCGCGGAGACCAAAGGGAGGAAAGAAGGACCGGGCTGGATCCTTCTAACGGGCAAGGGGCTGCTTGGGGAGGCGGCCCGTGAGGTCAGGGTGGTTCTCCCGAGTGTTCTGCAACATGGCAGCTGAAATCGGTATAAGAAAGGAGAGAGGTGACAGGAGGTGGAATCCGTTACTGAAAGATTCTTGGAGTCTGGCGGTGATAGCTGCAGCTCACTGCTAACCGGGAGATTTATGTGACAAGATTATCGATGGTATTAAGCACATTTAGAAGAGAGGATTATACCTACTTCTGGGTCACTTCTGTGCCACCAAGCCCCGGTCTGGCCAGCATGCTAACAGATGGACGGCCGGCTGCACGGCTGTGCAGAGGTGAAGCTAAACCTTCGGACAGTCCCAGGAAGGGGGAGGCTCAGAGGAGGAGTTCCAGCCTGGGTGGCTAAGTTCAAATCCAAGGGAGGGATCGGGCTTTGGGTCTCTGCCCGATCCTAGGAAAGCTCTTTCTATTTCCACCTCCTCCCTTTCTGCTTTCCAGTCTCCCCACCCCCGCCCCTACCCCTGCCAGCCTCCCCAGATTTTTGGCTTGGTGAACTCCCTCACCAAGAAGAGGGACCCATATGTAACTGGAAGCAAGAGGAAGGTTTCGGGAGGCTTCGAGGGGTGACAGGAAGGAGACGATGCCAAGCCCACCAGCCACCCTGTCAGAAATGAACTTCAAAGCAATAGCAAGAAGGGGTGGCATTTTAGTGGCTCTGCCCCAGGAAAGAGTTTCATATTAGACCAGGCAAAGCCCGGGGGAACAGGCTGTGGCGAGCCATTCCTGGTGACCTTTGGAGGGGACAGCTGGAATGTGGCCTGATGGACTTTGTCTCCAACTGAAGTTCATTGGGGAGCCAGGACCATGCAGAACCCAAGTGGGTGACCAGCCTCCAGGGAGGCTTACCTCTAGGGGACCCCCACCCAGGGCTCAGGAAATGTTGTAGAACCCTTGATGTTGAGGAAACTGTCACTTAAAAAAAAAAATTGTGGTAGACGGTACTTCACATAAAATGCACTGTTTTAAACGTACAGTTTAGTGCATTTCAGAACATTCATGAGATGGTGCGACCGTCACCACTACCCAGTTCCAGAACATTTCGTCACCCCCAACGGAAATTCTGTACCCATTAAGCAGTCACTCCCTATCCTCCAAGTCCCTAAAAGCCTGGCTTTTTAAAAGGATAAGTGGATGTCCACTTTGCCAATGTGGTGGGAGAGAAAAGCACCCTGTGCTTGGGATATCTGTCCCCTGGGTGTCCCGCAGCCTTTGCCCAAGGGGTGGTCCTCTCTCTCAGCACACAGGACGCTGGGCTTAGTTGTCTGAGCCTCTCTGTGACCCCCGCGCCTACCACAGCAGCTGGCACCCGGCAAGTCTTGGCCACAGCTGTCCCGCAGAAGGGTACAAAAGCCACTGGATCAGTAACAGCTATGCTACTTCCTGTTGTTTTGGGGGGTAGCTCCGTCCTCACACTGCCGTACTTTTGATCCCTGCACAGAAAGAAGCAAAACCCAGAGCAGGAAGAAAAGGCCTTTCGAGTTCCTCCTTTTAATTAGACGCCGGTTAAATTGCAGCAATTTTTGCACCGTGCCTTCCTCTCAGCACGGCTCTTCGAGGAGCTCCGAGGACACTGCTCACCGAGGAAGCCAGGAGTTCATTTTATTCTTTTCCTCCTTATTTTTCTTTTGAAGGCCAATTTACTATTTTTTTAGACCTTCTTTTGCTTTCTGCCCGTGCCGTTTGTAGAGATTTGTGTACGTAACAATGCTGCGTTCACAAAGCCGGTTAGCGGGGCGGAGTGGGTTCCCCCCACCCCACCCCCTGGGCCCCCCACTAATCACTTCTGATGGAGGAAGACTTGGAGAATCAATGATTCCGCCTCAGAGTCTGAACAGATTCGCGTTCTTGCGCCCTCTTACAGGGAGACAGAAGCCACCCGGGGGAACGCAGCCCCGGCCCCCCCTGCAGCCTCCCCACCCCGCCTCCTGCTCCCTGGCGGGACCTGGAAAGATCAAAGGGACAGATGACAGTGCTTGGCGCCCATTTGTCACTCCATTGGAGGGAACCATTGCAGTGTTAACAGTCAGGCCTGGTCCCATGTTTCATGAATATTTTAGAATGTTTGCTGGCAGAATTCTAACTGTGCTGTGTCCTCTACGGTGTACGTGCCACCCATGTTCCAGGGTTTAATCGGAGCTCTGGGGGAGGGAAGAGCCACTTCTCCATTAGATTCCTTTATTATCCTAAAACACGCCGGCTAAGCTGCTCCGTGTTCGGGGTCTAAAGTCAGCCGAGTCCTTATCCCTGCTCCTGCCGGAATCCTGACTCGTGCGCAGGGAAAGTGGTTTTGTTTCCAGTGACTGACAATTCGGGGGCTCCAGAAGGAACAGCCTGCGTTACACGTCTTTATTGGATTTCTCTGTGGGAGGTTGTCTAAAATGGGTTCCCACCCACCCTCTGTCCTCCTCGTCCCCTGGTGGCCCAGCCATCCCACCAATGCCGCAAACCATTGCAGTTCCGGAAGGCCTGGTCCCTGCGGGGCACTTTGGGCTGGCCCATGCACCTCTAGAATGTTCTGAGGATTCCCTTATGTGCCCCGTGGGCGGTGGCAGGATCTGTTCCCTGTGGCCCGCCACCGCTCACCTGGGAAAGGTGAATACCAAGTGGACTTCCGGAAGGAGGCAGAATTGGTAAGAGGCTGAATGAGGCCTGACTTCTCCTTTGCCCAGTGGGAAAGGACCACCCCCCCAACTTGGGAGCTGGCAACAGACACCTCCTCATCCCGCTCAGTTCCCATGGTGCCTCCCACCTCCCTGGGCCTGCCCTGGCCTCCCCGTGGGACCTGGGCCTTGGAGACACACACTGCAGATACAGAGGAGCCTTTTCCTTTCTGGGTGGTTTTTTCCCTTCACACCAAGACAGTCCTTCTTCTGGGCTGTCCTGGCCTCTGCCCCAGGGGCCCACAGCCAGAGTCCAGCTTCTTAGCCTGTGGTCAGGGAACTCCTGCTTCCTAAGCCCCTAAGGTGCTTGCCTCACAAGCAGGTTCCCAGACATGGCCTCTCCCACCAGCGCTTATTGATTCCCAGTCTCCAGGGCTCAGCCTGGATTTGCATTTTTAACTAGCTCCCCCGGGACTTTTCCTGCACTGAGGCTTAAGGCTGAGCTTGTTCCAGGCTGGACTGCCAGGTGGACTGGAGACCAGAGAAGAAGCAAAGAAAAATTGTGCTGGCCGGGAGCCCACACCAGGCCCTGGGTGGGGATGCCCCTCCCCGGGAACACGGGTCAGGCCTGGTGATCGAGAGGGCTGGGCCTGGAGGTCCACATTCTCAGCCACTGGCCCTCCTGGCCTCGCCCCAACTGTCCCACTTACACATCATCCTGTAGCCCCGGGTTTTCGTCTGTCGCTGGCTACACGTGTTTTCCCCGAGGCCCAGGAAGCATCCTATTCCCTCCTTCTCTCCTGCCGCCTGCCGGCTCTGACGTGTTGACGGTGCTCAGTGAAGGTCTGCTGGTCTCATATAATCAAATTGCCGGGTGGAGGCCTGGAAGGCCCCGTGACCTCGGTGCCCCTTTCCTGGGCGTGGGCCTGGCCAGCGGGAGTGGAGGAGGGCCTGGCCTGCTGTCTGCAGACCTCCCCTGGTGAAGGAAATATTGATTCTGCTGTTTGTTTTGCAAGGAAGCTGTCCCCACAGGGACAGCCAGATCTAGTGCAAGTGACATGGAAACTCGGGAAGAGGCAGCGCTGGCAGCCGCTCTATTAATAGGGCAGCCCGAAAGGTCCAGGTGGAGGAGCCGGCCTGCGCAGCCCCTGGAGCTGGGGCCTTGGGGTCCAGGGTTACTTTGGAACCCCACACACCTGCCCACCAGCTCTGCCCTGCTGCATACTGCCATGGAGATGGGAAATGTGGTGGTATCATTGACAGGAACCTTTTCAGTGGAGCAGCCCTGGCCAGAACTCCTGTCGTAGCACAAGGGTCAGCAGACAGAAGGCACATTTGGGACCTGCAGGGAAGGAGTCTTTTCCTCTTTGCCTCGGAGGAAACTTTGAATGAGCAAAGATGGGCCAAGCCAAGCAGCCTTCTAGATGTTACATAGTCTAGAAGCCAAATCCAGCTCCCCAGTTACCCAGAATAATTTTCTGAGGGCCCTTCCCAAATTTAAGACTCAACAGCTCTTAAGGGAGTGATGGTGTCTATAAAGGAAGGAGAAGTGAAGTTGCCACATTCAGCTATCTAAGCTGTGCACTGAACAACAATCAACATCCTGGTTCCTGCCATTTGATGACAGCCTACAAAGTCATGCAGCTGGCAACCAGGGAAAGCCCAGCTAGCCCTTCTAAAGAGAGTCTGCCTGTTGAAACCCCTCCTTTATGAACAAACCAGAAACCCTGAGGGGGCAGGAGCATGTCCAAGCCATAGCATCTAGGGCAGGGCTAACTGCACGACTGGCCCAGCTCCTTTCTACTCCTTGTGGCCCTTTCTCTTCTATCCTCTATATTTTCCTTGCCCTGGGACCAGCAAGGGGTGTAGCCTCGAAGAAAGCCCACATTCTGCAGTTTCTGCGTCTTCTCAAGCAGCATTCTGAACCGACCTGTCTGGTTGGGCTGGCCCTGGTCCACGCTGTTTCTTCAGGCTGTGGCCCATGTGTTTTGTCCATTTCATGCCCCACCTCCAGCTCTCCCCAGATTGTTTCCTGCAGGCTTGGGTTTGACTTTGGGGGTTTTTTTGTTGTTGTTTCAGGGAGTTTTTTTTGCATCTGCCCTCGCCAAAGTCCGTGGGTTGCTATTCAAGACCTTAAAACTCAGAGACTCTTTGGTGCCATAAATTCCATCCACACTCCAGGCGGGCTGCCCAGACTCTGCATCCCTCTCCAGATCTATGCGAGAGCCCTGGGTGGCCAACTGTGTCTGAGATCCCCACCCACGGGGAGGCTGTAGCCCCTGGATTTCAGGGGCCGTGTCTGAAGTTGTCGAAGGCCCCAGATAACCTTTCTAGGACCCAGTGATTTTGATGGCCCAGGCCTGCCAGGTAGAAAGATATGCCCTGAGTTAGCAGCAAACTGAATTGTCCTTATTCCCCAGAGACGGAGGTGAGGCCACTCATTTATTCATTCATTCACTATATATTTATTTAGAACCTACTGTGTGCTAGATACGAAAGGAGAGAGGGAATCCAAACAAATCTCTGTGACTTGATGGAGCCTACCGTGCTCATGGGTGGAGACAGATAATAAACAAGTAAAGGTCAGATGGGGAAAGGGGCCTGAGAGATAAAGGAGAGAGTGGAAGGTGGGTGTGTTGGGTTTTCAAGCAACGTGCTTAGGTGATGTTTGAGCAAAGACTTGAAGAGGTGATAGGGAGCTGCATGGATATCTGGATGTCTTAGTCTATTGCTGCTGCTGTAACAAAATGCCTTAGGCTGGGGTCACTTATAAATGGCATAAACTTACTGCTCACAGTTCTGGAGCCTGGGAAGTCCCAGATCAGGCCCTGGTGGATTCAGTGTCTGGTGAGGGCTACTCTCTGCTTCCAGCATGGCCCCTTCTCACTCTGTCCTCACATGGCAGAGGCCAGAAGGGCCAAGCAGGGTCCTTCAGGGCTCTTTTATAAAGGCCCTGATCCCACTCAGGGCCTCTTCCCTGTGACTTGACCACCTCAAGCCCCACCCCTCGTAATCCCATCCCCTTGGTTAGGTTTCAACATGGGAGCTGGAGGGCATGCTCAGATCATAGCACTGCCCAGAGCATCACAGGATGTCCCAGGCTTTCCGTGTAGACTGAAAGGGGCGAGGACGGAGCCAGGACTCCGTTCACAGCCCTCACATCCTGTCCCTCTCACTTCCTGCACCAAGCTCTGTCTGCTGTGGGCACCTGACGCCCTTCACCTCTCCCATGGCTTGTCACTCCTCAGTCTTCCTGGGTGTGCTATCTCAGAACCCACGTCCCAAACCAGTGTCATTCCTGTACACCCCGCACACACACAGCCCATGACTAACCCAAGTCCGTCCCATCTACTCACTCATTCCTCCAGGTTCACGCTGGCCTGCTGGTCTGGGAACTCTGATCTTGACCTGAAAGTCTTTGCTAGGAAGGTTTTCACCATTCAGCTCTGGAGGGTTGGGTTGGGTTGGAGTAGTGGAGACTGAACCCAGGGCCTCACGACCACGCCCTACTGCTGAACTACACCCCGAGCCCAGTTTTGTAGGTGAAGACTGTTTTCTGGACCACTCGGCTGGTCTTCTCGGAGCTCTGCTGACCTCCACCCTAGCACTGGGAGACTTTGTCTCTGTGTCTGCCATGAGCTCACACAGAAATGAGCAAGCCGGAGAAGGAAGGACACTCAGCACCTCGTAGAGCTGGAGTGGACTAGAGCTTTCTGGCAGGAGGGGTGCTGCCCACGCTCCTGGAGTCCAGGGCTGGAGACGGTCAGACACAAGCTAGTTACTGAGGAGGGGGCAGCCGTCCTAGGTGGGAGCAACATGCTCTCATCAGGGTGACTCTCTTGGGGGCTACTGACTGTTCGGTGGTGTCTGGTGTCAGATTCAAGGTGAGGAGTCCTTCCAACCGCTAGGGACATGGGTGGGTTTCTCCACTCTTTTCTACCTGGGAGAGCCGAGGGTCATGTCCCGAGAGTGAACATGAAGTGGGTTCAGTAGGTTCCCAGGCCTTTCACTCTCCCTAAGATACAGGAGACCCAGGGTCCCCTTGGGTAGCAGACTGTAGGAGACCATTTTTCTCATGGTGGCACCTCCCAGCCCTGCTTTGGGCCCGTGGTGAAGGGCAGAGGTGAGAGAAGGACATCAGATTCCTCAGGGGATATGGGGTCAGGACCACAGTGAGCCAGGAAACCTGTCCCCATCTACTGTTCCTTTGGCACTTAAAACCCAGACTCTGAAACAGTGTCACACCCAGGCAATGTCCCCCACGGGCGTAGATATCTCAGTCTGTGCTGCTCAGAAGCACTGAATTCCAAGAGAGGAAACTCATTTTAAACATAAGGGACAAAGAGAATCAGGGCACACTGTGGCCCGGAGTGTCAACAGGTGCCCGTGGCCCACAAGCTCTCTTTTAGGGCCCCCTCCCCACTGAGAGGTACCAGGAGCGGGGTTCTGACCCTTTCCTGCCTCTTCTTCACCTGAGCCCTGGTGCCTCAGTTTCCCACCTGCCCAGCCACCACACAAGCCAGTTACAGGACTGGAATGGGAGGCAAGGTGCGCCGTCCTAGGTGGGAGGGAGAAAGTGGAAGGTCAGCTGATGAGTGTATCAGGCAGAGCAGTGGACGGCACCTGGTTTTCCTGCAGGACACATGGCCCTGTCGTCTACCTAACTGGCCTTGTTCAGGGAGCCCAGGGGAGCCGCAGGCTTCAGGGAACACGTAGTGATTTCTTGGTCAAGCCGGGCGCTCAGCTGTCCAGGGGTGGAGGTGTCCCCATCTGGAACTGATTGGCATTTTCCTGAAGTCAAGGCCACCTGCAGATTTCCTGCCGGGCTCCTCTGGGCCCTGGACCGGCTCCCACCTGGACCTAAGACCAGGGACATTTCGTTCCCCCTGGATGGCTCCCACTGCAGACACTCAAGAGCCCCCCCCCGCCCAAGGCCAAGGCCAGCCGGCTTCCCATCCTCTTTCTGTAAACATGTTAGAAACTGCCTTCCCGGGTTTCCGTTCTCCGCCTCTCCTGCCATTTTCTGGCCTCCCCTGATTCAGCCTCCAGGATTGACGTTCTTCTCCGGTCTCCATGAGGAATTGGTGAGACAGAAAAGGCAGGAAATTAACGTCCCAGCCTCAAGGCTCCACACAGCATTAGACGGAATTAAAGTAGAATAATGAGTCGATCCACATACAATTCTGTTGTTCTTTGATTTTCCTTTCAAAATTCATGTAGTGAACGCTCCCGCCATTCCATACCGTCTTGGGCCGGGAGACGCGCTGGCGTCCTGAATGCATTTACATACCAAATGGGTTTTAATTTCATATTTTTGCTTAAGGTCAGGACATTTATTTATTATCATTATTTATTACTGAAGCGCGAGTGGTTTTAATTATTTTAGTGTTCCTCCTACAAAGCAGGATAGCTGCTAGCTACGGAACATTTTCCGTTTCCGCTCACATAAATAATATAGTTTTTAATTTCATGAAGATTTAGTATTCATCTGCTTTGTAAATTAAAGTCATCGTTTACCACAACAGAGATGGAGCGTTCGGAACGTCCTGGTGGACTTTCCCCATCAGCTTTTTCTCGTGATCACTTTTCCCTAAGTTTAGTTCCCTGACAAGATGCGCCAGGCCTGGGAAGGGGTCAGGTACCTGCTCTACCCAGGGCTGGTGCCAGAGGCTGCAGGGGTGTGACCAACTGTGGAGCACACAGAAGCACAAGGAGGAGCAGGCAGGAGGGCAGTGGCCACCAACCACTGAGGTGTGACCGTGGACATGCAAATGGAGGAGGGGTATCCTGATCTCTTGGGGGAAAGAGTCCTCATAAGAAGCAATGTCCCCCAGTACAGCCAGGTGACTCGCCCAGAGTCAATCCAGCCTGGAACTGCATGGAATCCTCTCCCCAGAGTCTCTCCCATCCATTCCCACTTTTCCTTCTGACCTCCTTGCTCCCAGGGAGGCTGACCGGTCAGTAAATGGGGAGCTCCTGGGGTTAGGGAGCATGCCTACACCATGGCTGCCTGTCTGGAAACCCCTCTCCCTGCCTCCCCGAGGCCCTCCCCTGGCCATCCCTGGGCTGGCTTCATCCTCGGAAGCAGCAACCAGATGTTTTCACACTTCCATTGTTTGTCACGAGGACACCGTTTCATGGCACCAAGTCCACATTCGCTGCCAACGTAGCCTCTGGAATGTTCAGGCTGTTTGGGGTTGCCATGGAGAAGCTGGGCCTGTTCGTGGTTTGAACTGTGCTGCATATGCTAGAACACCCCTGCCCACCAGCCAGGCAGCAGCCTGGGACAGGGCAGGGCAGCCGCCTCACACACGGGTGCCCTTCCTGAGCCACAGGCACCCTCGACTGGGACCCAGCTGAGCAGCTGCATCCCATCCCTAGGGCTATTAGCAGATTAAAAACATTAGATTTAAATGACACCAGCTTCATTCTGTGCAGGTTCTGCTCCAGACTCCAGCTACCAATCAGCCCTTGTGAGACTCGGTCTCCAAGCAGAGGACTTGTGTCCTGGTGACTATGACCCAAGGGAGAGCAAGGAGCCTGTATCATAATGGCACTCGTGTTGGAGCAGAGCCGCTGAAGCTGCTGGCAGACACACGGGTCTATCAGGGGCCGTGGCACACTGTCCTTAGCACACTGTGGCTTAAGTTTAAACAGAAAAAAGACCTCACGTTGAGTCATCCTTCTCCATAACAGAAGAAGAGATTGTGTTAGCAGGAACACAGCTCTTTTGGGAAGTACACCCCCATTGTGGGAATGTGCCTCTTTAGCACGTCTCTGATCCCCGGCATCTCCCTCTAAATGAGGGAGGCAGAGAGACTGATGCGGGGACAAAGCCGTCTCTCGCGCACAAAGGCAATTTTTTTTTCTTTGTCTCAGAACCAGTCTCCCGCAGGAGGACACAAATAAATAGGAAATTCCTGGTACGAACTTTACCCATTTTTCAGATTTTTCTTCCTTCTTACTCCTGGCACTACTATGAGAGCTACTTCTGGATTGTACCAGCCAGATAGGTGCCTGGGGATGCAGGGAATCTCTGCGCTGTCTTTAGAATCAAAGAGAGATAATGGCGAAGTCTCTTCCCACTGAAACAGGAAGTAAAACACCCTTTAGAGTTACATTGCTCTCTGCTTTGTACAGGGGCCTGCTTTTAGGAGATGGGCTGACCCTAAAATCCAGACCCACATAAAATAAAAAGTCTCCAGGGGAAGCTTCCTGTACCAAGGTGCAATTTGGCATCTGTTTACCATTTTCCCTGCAGCACAGATGAGGAGGTTGAGGTCACGTAGCTGGGGAGAGGCAGCAACTCCTGCTGCCCTCCCTGATGAAAGTATCCTTTCTTCTGCTCAACCCAGCACATGCCCCCAAGGACCCTGTGATCTGGCCACAGACAGAACTAGGCAAAGGAAAGGTCAGGGAACAAGATAAGGCCATCTGTGATTACACTTCCTGTTCCAGCAAACATGGTGGCCATCCTAAAGGAGGCTGGGAGGACAGAGACTGGTACGGACAGACAGAGGGAGTGAGGGGCAGTAGGATGGCTTAAAGACCAGCATGCAGGATCAGAAGGTGCCCAGCCAAGAGTGGGGAGGGCAGAGCTGCAGAAGGGAATGGGAGGAAAGGGCAGGGGCTCGAATACCTGGGGGACATTACAAGGGGGAGTCCACAGGTCTGGGACTCCTCCAGATGCCATTGTAAACTTGCTGTGCATCCATGCATCCATCTTTAAAATGAACATCCAGCCCTAACATGCTGACCATGCTGGGCAGGAAGTGGGGAGCCCTCGTAGGCTCTTCTATAAAGCAAGTGCATCTTCCTACCCCATTCCCCCAGCCTTCTGTAGGACCCTGGGCCTGTTCCCCTCTCTGGGATGGCTCCTCCTCTAGGTGCAGGGGTGGGCATGAGCAGTCTCTGGACCTGGTACTAGAAATAAGTCTCCTTTCCCATCCTGGGAGCACTTGGTTCTGCAGGACTCAGAGGCATCAGAAGACAGCAAGAGATGAGGCTGGGCCCCTCTGCGGTTCGAGGTTTGGAAATGGCATCGCAAGCAGCAACAGTCACCAGACTGAGCCATGAGAGATTGGTAATAAGAGCAGCAGTAAAGATGGTTGGCATTTATTGAATCTTTACTACCTGCCAGGCATGAGTGAGTGCCTTGCACACATTTTGTATCAAATCCTGTGGTGCAAGTATTATTATCCCAATTTTATGATGAAAAAAAAAAATGAGGGGTAGGGATATTCATTTACCAAGACCACTTGCAAAGTGAGTGACCTTACAAGATTTTGTAGGCAGGACTATTGTATTCCAACACAAATTGTAGCAGTTTAACATCCTCGTGTTTGCCTCAAACAAAAGAGAAAATTCAGTTGGCATTCATTGTCCATGCGTGCATGCACATACACTCACACATGCTGTGCACAAGCATGCACACCTCTCCTACCTGTGCCCACTTTCCCTGATGCACAGAGCTCCCTGCAACCAGAGATGGCTACATAGGAGCCATCTCTACACAGTCACAGAAAAAGCCAATTGCCCCTCTCCAAGGACAGAGCACAAACTTGCAAGCCCAGCAGGGTCTACCATTGAGCCAACTTGCAGTCAGTCCATGCAGAGCCAAGGCGGCCAAGGCCAAGGCTCACTGGGTTGTGCTGGCAGCTTGGGTTTTCCATCATAGTGGGCTTCCCTCCCTCCAAAATTGGAATGGGGGACTGGATGGCTCAAAATGACCAATATTGCGACTAGGATTGAGGGTATAGAAGTGGAGTGCCTATGTCTGCCGTATCATGGGAACGGGGGCAGAGAACCTGGGCACGGGGAAGCCAGACCTGGCATGGAGCTTGCTTGGAGGTGGGTCACAGGAAACCCCTGGTTTCCTGTTCCAGGAACTCTTTCCTATTTAAGGAGTGCTGTTACTGAAGCAGCCACATTGGTGCAGGCAGAGGCAGAGAAGCAGGCAATGTTGGTTTCCAACTTCAGAGAACAGTGAGTTTAAAAGTGCATCCTGCCCAATCTTCAGAAGCTTCCGGCAAGGATGCTGGGCTGGCTTCACGCATGACCCACATGTGCCGCACCCTTGCCTAAGTCTCCAGGCATGCCTTGGTCCCCATTTCCTCTTCTATTAAGTAGAGAAAATAAAATAATCCTCACAGGGGGGTGTAGAAAATGCCCACTGTTTTCCCAAATGAGGGAACTAGTCTTTTCTCATCAGTGATAACAAGAAAAAAGTCATGGAAGGAAATGTATATTTCCTTAGCTGCCTTTTCAGTTATCATTGACTCCCAAAGTCAATGATATATTTAAATCATATCGATTTTATCTTTAAATATTTCAAGATAAAATCAATATAATTTAAATATATCACATATTTAACATTAAAAATATGAATGTTTATATCTTACATACAAATATGTATATTTAGTAAATTATTATTGACCTATATTATAAATATTTAGTCTTAAGTACTTTTATGTACAGGGGCTCAGTCACAGAACGCATGTGTTTTGGAGAAATCAGAACAAGAGAAATTACAAATGAGGGTACAGTACTCACTCTTAATAGCACACATGAAAAAGCTGGGCGTGGTGGCCTGTAGTCCCAGCTACTTCAAGCCCACTTGAGCCCAGGAATTCAAGGCCAGCTGGGTAACATAGAAAAACCCCATCGAAACAACAGCAAAAATAGCATACATGATTTTTTTCCTCTCTCACATTTCTGCTCTGAGGTTAGGGAGTGTGGGTGTTACTGTCTGTGATTTTAAAACAGGGGATACGCGAGCCCTGCCTCTTTGCTGGGCACCTGGGTTCCATGTCCCTCCTCCGTGCTCCTTCCAAGTTACCGTCGCATAGAACATCTCCGGGTCCCCTGCAGCTGCCCAGGTTCTTCATCCCATGGCCTCCCAGGGTGTCCCAAAGACACTACCCTCCCCTGCATTTTGCAGCGTGTGTACATGCATGTCAATCAAGGGACTGCACCACATTTACCAAAAGGTTCCTTTTCATTTTAAGCAGGGTTGGGGTAGGACCAAGAGGGGAATTTGTCCTCACACATTAGCTGGAACGCAGCCCAAGCTGGAGGTCGGTGACATCGAAATAATTGGAGGTAAGAGCTGTGAGGCCATTAAGATAAATTTTTGACATAAAAATGTAGGCTGGTTCATAAAAGGTTGCAGTGACAATAGGTTATAGTGACAACTTTTCAACAACTGTATAAGCTTCCAGATGGAGACGGATTCAGCATAATGAATTACGGGCCGTCAGGATAACACCATGTTCTTTTGTAGGCACAGATCTAAGGGGAAAGACGGGCCTGTGCTAAATAACATCATTGGAGAAAGAGCAAAAGGATTTGAGACTTAGGGACTCAGGCTCTGAGGCTGAGACCTGGGTCTCCCAACCTGGGTGCCGGGTGCTGGTGGCTCTACTCTGGTCTAAGAAGCATCTTCGTTGCTGGATTCCAAGCTGACCTCCTGGCAGGACTCCCAGGCCTTCCCGAGAAGGGGGCCTTGTTCCTCCGCCAACTCTGCTGTTGGTGCAGTTCTGCCCCTTTTGGTTAAATGGCCCCCAGATGAGAAATGTGAGACCTTGTTAAGTAAGATATTCTCCTGAAACTGCACTAAACACTTTACATCTCTTATTTAAACCTCACAGCAACTCAGTGGAGCAGATATTTTTTCCCATTTTACAGATAAGAAAACTGAGGTCTAGAGAAGTTAACTCTATAGCTAGCACATGTTCAAACAGTTTGGAGTCCAGATTGGGATCTCTGTGACCCCCAAGTCAGGGCTCCTAACCGCTCACTGAGCCATACTGACCATGAACACACCCACACTCAACATAAAAAGCAATGATGGAAAATGGAGATGGGGGTGTGAACACCTTCCAAAGCCTCGAGGGGCTCAGCAAGTGAGGATGCAAGATTTGTTCAACTGCTGACATTCACTCTAAATGGGCTTTGGTTGGGAGTAAAGCATCCTTGATAGTAAAGTATCTACATTCAGTGACTGCACTCTGGGCCTGGGAATTGATATGAATTATTTGCTAATGGCAGTTAGAAGAGATGAAGTCATTTACAGGGCTGTAAAGGAGCAAATCCCACCCTGGAGCAGGAGATATATTCCAGCCTCCCCTCTTCAGTGGTCTGTCATGCAAAAGCATGCAGGTTTGGGGTCTTACAAAACCATAGTTGTGATTGTGAGTGACCCCTTTAGGTCCCTGCCTAAGATGACAGCAGAGCCTTCAGGGACCACCTTGGGCCCCAGGGGGAGAATCAGGACCCAGCCAGACTCGCAGCACAGCTATGTTCCCCACAAGCTGGGATTTCCTTACAGCTTCCGCGGTTCTGGAACAAGAACCAGTTCCTTTAGGTGAGACCACTAGAGGGAGGGTGGGAGGGATACTCTTGGCTCTGTGCCAGTAAAGAGCATGCGTGCACCTCCCCCACCAGGTAGTGCAGCTGGGTGGTTAGGTTCTTAGGCTAGCCCACCACGATGGCTGACTTGGTGTAGCCCAGTGAGACCCAGGGTTTTCCAACCCCTACCCTAGCAAGTTATTTTTTGATGTCCTTCTCATGGGGCACTGCCCACATGCACACCAAGACTTCCAAGGTCCTGGGAACAACATAGGCTCAGTTAATAGCTGCTGTTTCCATGTTGAGAAGCAAATGGCCCAGGACTGAGGCGGGGTAGAAAGAGCAGAGCGTGGTAGCCGTGGCAGTCACAGCCACGAAGAAACTCACTCACCCAGGGACTGGGGCAACAGCAAGGGCCCCCAACTGTGTCCCTGGCCCTCCTGTGTCTTGCTAAGCAGAATGATCGCTGCTCTAGGGTCCCCAGAGGCTTGCCAGGCTGTGTCCAACTTCCCCAGAATTGAAAACAACCAGAGCTCAGGGACTTTTTATACTAACAAATCAGGGGGCACTGCAGAGCGGCCAGCCAGTGGGACTTGACGTGGTCCCTGTGTCTCCTGAGTCATGCCCCCTCCCCCCACACCCAGCCCCAGGCTCAGCAGGCGTGTGTGATCTTTCTCCTTGGGCTTTTCTTAGTAACAGCACTGGCTGCTGCTGATCACAGAGCCTCCTGAAGACATTCTGTCCTGGCTGACCCCAAAGGCTGCCCCTGAGTCAGCGAGTCCACTCCCACCCAGCAAGCTCCTCCCTCCTCCTGCCCTGGATCCTGCGGAGGTCAGGGGGTACCTTTAGGGAGCCACGAGAGGGTCAGGAAGGCCGTGACTTAAAAGCAAATAAAAGTCCTGTCCAGCCAAGGACAGCTCCAGGATGTTGTCCTAAGTGAAAATGTTTATTCAGACGCTGGGTCCTTCTGTCTCAAGGATCTAGTTCCTGGGTTGAGGAAGGGAAGAGTATGAGGCTGGTCTCAGGGACTGCCCAGGCTCAGCTGGAGGTCGGGGCTGAGGGTACCAGTTGGCTCAAAGAGACCCGGAAGCTGGAGGGATCTGCTCAGCCTGGGTCAGCTTCCACCTGCCCCCAATTCCGCAGCCTCTGGAGCCGTCTGATTTCTTGGGAAAGATATTGCAGCTCCGGCCCTGAAAAATCACTGAGGAGGAACCAGCAGTCCCCGTGCCTGGCCATAGGGTGGGCAGTCAGGAGTGAGGTCCCAGGCAAGACTGGACTTCTCAACTGGGTGACTCCCCTCCCCCAGGGCTTCAGTAAGAGCTTGAGGGAGCAGACCCCAGGTCTAGATAAAGCAAAAGGCTCAGGACCTTGGAGCCATGGGACACCCCCAGGCTGTGGGAGATGCAAGGGCTACTGGGGCCTCAACCTATAAACACTGATCGTCCCCTTGGGTTTGGCCAGAGCCTCTCCTCCAACCAGCAATCAAGGAGTTTCCTGGGTCAGATGCTGAAGACCAGGATGGAAGGGGGTCTGGACCCCAACTGCATGACAGGCCCATTGGCCCTGAGGGTCAGCCTGACCCTGGGCAGCTGAATTCTCAGGACCTCTGGCTCGTCTTGATTCTGCGTCTCAGGATAAACACCTTGGATCCCAGAACTGAAGGGCCTTTGGGGGGTCTCACACCCAGGCACTTGCATGGCAGGTGGGGTCTGAGACCCAGGCCTTTTCAATGACTCTGGGACATTTGGAACAAGAATTCTGAGAACTGAACTTCTGAAAGAGGGAGGTGGAGGAGGCGCAGCCAGGACGACTATCCTTTCTGTGGTTCTGGCACAAGAAAAGCCATAGCACACCGAGTCCCCTCCCTACTGCCTCCCTTTCCCAGGCCAGCCTCACTTTGTGCCTACCCTGGGGAGCAGCCACCTGGCCAGGAGCCTGCGGGCTCAATGTCAGACGCCCTAGTGCAGCTTCACACACAGTCCACAGAGAAAGAACGCCTGCAAGCAACTCCTCACATAGCTTAGCCCAGGAGCCATTCGATGGGGTCCCCATGGTCACCCAACATTGTCACTGTCCTTTCTCCTCCTGGGGAACCATGCTCAGAGGAGGTGCCCAGAGGATTTGTGGCGAGATGGAAACAACACAATGAAGTCGGTTCCATGAGGTCAGGCCTGAGTGCCTGGTGGACAGCCCTCGTGTGGGCCTGATCCTCAGTACCCAGGGGCTAGAACAGCCCCAGAGGAGCCCCTGATGCTGTCCAGCATGAAGTATCTACAGAAAAGACCACTGGACAATTGGAAGCGAATTCCTCTTCTCCAAAACTGAGGCAGGTGTTGCCGCTAACAGTGCTTGCTGATAAGTGGTCCCATTGGGACACAAGTGTCACCGAAGGAAAGAATTGACACGATAAAAGTGGCCGATTTCTTGGGAGACGATGTCCCTTCCAGGTAGTAGCAGGAACCCTGGAGGTGGACACTGGGAGCTTTTCCCTTCTGGACATGCCCTGAGATCTCAGGCCCCTGGAGTCCCGGGTGCCCATCTAAAATGGGAAGACTAAGTCACCGTGGGTCATTTTAGGGCAATTGGCAAGAATGAGAAGAGAAAGGAGGGCATTAATGGATGTGCACTTTCCACGCCACCCCTCTGAAGCTTGAGGGGACCCCTTCCTAGAACGCTGCCTCCCCCTTCTCTGCCTGGCTGCCTCCTCTCTGCTCCCTGGCTGGCTCCTGGCCTGAGGACCCATCCTGACTGGTGCCCTCTGCCTCCACCTTGGGCTGCAGCCAAGGCCTGGTAAGCATCTCTGCAGAACTGGCACCTCCGATGCAGACACAGGAAGAGCCTCCCTGGTGGTCAGCTCACCTCACCCAGCCCCACCTGCTTGAAGGAGGCCTGGCCCAGACTGACCTGCCCCCGATACCATCACCCATGGTCTTACTAGACCCTGCAGTAAGTCCTCAAGCACTGAGAGGACAGCAGGGCCCTGTCCCTTGTTGGGTGACTTCTGCCCCATGTTTGAATCCCTGCTGGAGAGGCCTCAAGGGGTCCAGACACGGCCTCCACGGCAGGGGGTCCCTGGCTCCCTGGGGATTGCTGTGTGGTGAGGGACAGGAGGGAGGGAGGAGTCCCTTGCCCTTTGGTTACCTTAACCAAAACCAAGATTGGGTCACGTTTTCCGAACATGTAAATCCTTACTGACGGAACTGTCAGTGAAAATTGACACGGATCCCAGCCTCTGGGCCTGAAAGAAAGAGGATTATCATAAAAGCAGGAAAGTTATCCAAACCTTTCGTCTTCTCAGGTACTTTGGCATTGCAAAGACTTTCCAAATCTTCAAGAAAATGTTCTGTAAAGGACAAGTTAGAAAATATGGGAGTGAGGGGTCAACCTGTGATAGCGTGTGATGTGTGTGTGTGTGTGTGTGTGTGTGTGAGAGAGAGAGAGAGAGAGAGAGAAGGAAACAGTGAGCAATTGATTCCAGAACATTCCTTAGAGGCCCGTGAAGGTGGTGGAAGCAGAAGCTACTTCCTCTGCATTACAGCCTTGCACACAGTAGGTGTCGGTGCTGAGGAAGGCTAGAAAGCCTGTTCCCTGGCTTTGTGGAGGTGCAGGGGTCTCTGAGGTCTTTGGTTGGGGTCTCCTCGTGTGATTTCCTGTGGTTCCCTCTGATTGCCTTTCCGTTAGCCAACTTTAATTCCCTAGAGCCAGAGGATCTAAGGCATGGTGTGGGGCGCTGCCCCAAAGCATCTAAGGGATATGCCCAAAATTCTGTGTTCGTCGTGACCAATTTAACAATTAAAGCTTCACTTTATGAAATTCCTTTTCTTATAAAATGCAATTAGCAGTTTTAACCTCCTGAGGGAACAATCATTTGCTGCTTGATGTGAGTCGGTTTTAGCACAGTTTTTCTCCTAAAGCTAGACTGAAGTAAGAGAGGAGGGGAAGAGGAGAGTCACTCCATGAGGGGCTGTGTGGCCACAGAGTGGGCACTTGTGGGCATGTAAGGGAGGGGAGGAGGGATCACAAAACCCACTGAGCTGATGCCACATGGCAGACTCTGTGCCAGTATCTCAGAGGCCCAAGAAGTCGTTAGGGCTTGTCTTAGTCCCTGCTGTGACAGAACGCCATGAACTGGGGGCTTTTAAACAACAGAAATTTATCACAATTCTGGGTGCCGGGAAGTGGGGACCCATCTCCTACTTCATGGACAGCCCCGTCTCACGGTGCCCTCACTTGGTAAAGGGGTCAATTCTGGTCTCTTCAGCACCTTGTGAAGGGGCTTTGTCCTCCTCTTTTCATGAGGTCTCCACCCTCATGAGCGAGTCACCTCCCAGAGGTGACCTCCTAATACCATCACGTAGGGGATCAGGTTTTGACATGGATTTTGAGGGGGCTGCAAACATTCTGATCGTCGCAGGGCTTCACCACTCTCCAGACAAGGAGCCAGTGGCCCGGAGACGGGCCACACACTGACGGCCACACGCTGCCCCAACACACAGGAAGTTGGGATGAAGATTTAAAGAAGGTCACTCTGACCCCCCCAGGAGAATTTCTGCCTTCTGCCCCTGTAGGTCGGCCGAGAGGCATCAGATAGGAAACCACTGGAAAGGATAGGGAAATGCCAAAAAGGAGGCGGAAGACAACCTGGGATCCACTTCACTTTTTCAGTCTTGGGCCAAATGGAAAAGTTACTTTTAATCAAATATCTGAGACCAAATCATATCCTATTCTGCACAGGCTTGCTATCTAATTCTTTAGAGGGCTTTGGATTTCTTTTGTGAACAAGGTTTTCTCACCCCACAATTTATGTGTTTGGTCAGTTTAGACTCTCACACACTCTTCTCCTTCCAGGTCCCCTTGAATTGACCCAGGATGGGGAGGAAGAAGGATGTCCCAGCCTAGATGTTATCTCTAGTAGTTGACAGTTGGCTCAAAGCATCACCTTTTGGTGTCCACCCAAAGACAATAAAATCCATCTCCATTCCTGGTGTGATGGGGAATAAAAAGCCAGGCCCAGAAATCTCTTGGAAGGTGTTCCTGTGTGCAGACGGGAGTGTAATGGTGTCTGTAAACATTAGAAAAGCAGTATCTGCGTGGGGAGTTTTAGTCTTTTGCTTTGTTTCCTCCTGGACATATCTATAGCGTACCATCTGTACCAGGAACTCACGCACATCCCGCGAGGTCTCTTACCCACTGCCCTGAATCACAGCTGAATGCTTGGGTTTTGTGTACATCCTTCTTCCCCAGCAAGACTGCCGTCTCCTTGGAGGTAGGGTCCAATCTTCTTCCTCTTTGTCTTATCTTCAATGCCTGGAATATCATAGGCGCTCAGAAATGTTTGTTGTTTTGTTTTCATTCAAAGTTCAAGCTATAATTCACAAAATACACACCTCACATTTGCTCTGGTAAATACATCCGCTAATTGAAATGCATTCGTTTGGAGAAAGCAATGCTGATAGGAACCAGATAACTGGAGAATTGATGATTTTCTAAGTGCTGTGAACCCCTTAGGATGTAAATTACAATATGCAGCATTTAGATACCAAAGCCATTGGGGGTGGCACCGAGGCCCATCCATTCTCACACACAGCACTCGGTGCAAACCCCAACTCATATTAATTAAAAATTCTAAATCACACAATTTTTTTCCTGCAAATACTTTTATGCTTTGTTTTATTTATCACCATTAATAATAACAATAATGATAACAATAATAATAAAACTACTATGTGATTAAGGTGCAGATAAGCAATTAGGAAACAAAATATTTACAGGATTTTAGGGAGCTCTGTGCTACAAATGGAAATAGAATAATTACAAAGGAGGTTTGTACAAGCACTGGTTCCGGAAGATTCTCCAACTGGGAGTTGAAGTCAGTCACCGGGTTCTATTTTGTCTGTAATTCTGTTGACCTGTTCCCATGACATCGGTCATTAATCATTCATTCATTTGACAAATGGAGTCCCACTCTGGTGGTCTGGGAGTGGTTATAGACAGGTAATACATCCATTACGGCGGGGTGGGCTCTGGCCAGCAATGGCATTGGCGGACAGTGTATGCTTTGGGGCAACTTTCCCTGTGGATATTTTGTCTAAGCCAAGACCTGTAGAGTAAACTGGAAATATCTAGGTGGAAATGGACAAATGGAGGACAGAGAGTTCCCTAGAGAGACCCAGTGAGGAAACTGAGCTTGGTACTTATTTTTTTCCTTGGGTACTAGCAGCCGAACTCAGGGTCTCACGCATGCTCACATCCCCAACCCAAGGTTGATACTTTGGAAAACTGGAAAGTAGTTGGATCCTTTTACCGGAGAAGGTAGCCATTAGACAGGAGGAGTTGGAGATGCCAGTTGGGAGCACATCTTGAGGGCAGTGGGGAACCATGGAAAGATTTTCATGAAATAGCGATCAAGTGTATGCTTCAAAATCCTCCACTGGCCAGTTGTGGGAAGAGGAGGCAGGAAGCAGGGGGTACAGTATAGAACCCAAGGCAGATGGTGGCTTAGATACCAGCAATGGCAGTGGGAAAAAGGGAAATGGAAAGATTTGAGAAATCCAGGACAGGTAATAACAGGCATGACAACAAATACTTAGTAAGATCTACACTATGTTCCAGGACCTCTAGCAAGCACTTGGCATGTTTATTGGGTCAGTCTCTAAACAAAACCAGTGAGGTAGTGTCTATCATCCCAATATAAAGGTGATAAAACTGAGACCCAAAGAAGTTAAAGTAGCCCAAGACTGTGCCACTAATCTTAGTGGCAAATGTCAGTCAGACTCCATTTGGCTTCTGTTTCATTCTAGAGCTCACAGTCTGAACTACTGCATTCTGTGACTTGGGGATGCAGGTTCTGCAAAGGAGAGTGGACTGAGCATCAGGCTGTTTGTGTGACAAGTAAACCTCGGGATTCACATGTGTTGGATGCAGTGGAAAGTCCTCATCCCTTGCTGGCCCTCTCCCTGCCCAAGAAGCCACTATAATGGAAAACTGGAGATCATTAGTTTACAAAGAGAAATGGTTTGGTTTTGCTCATGGTTTGGAGGTTCCTGTCCATGATCAAGCAGACCCATTGCTTGGGCCCATTGTCAGGGTGCTGGTGGCCACAGCAGGGAGCACATGGCAAGGCAAACTGCTCACCAGTCACCAGGAAGGAAAAGAGAGTACGGGAAAGGCTGGAGTCCCACGGCCCCCTCCGGGGAACGCTTCCCATGATCTAAGGACCTTCCAGAAAGCCCCTCCTCCTAATGGTCCCAGCACCTTCCCAAAGCACCGCCCCAGAGACCAAGCCTTTAATACTTGGGCCTTTAGGGGACACTTATCCAAACCATAGCGAAGGGCTCTCTCACACATTTGGAAATGCAAGCCTTCTACTGGATGCTAGGGATCAGAGTCTGGCCTGGGCTGGGGGTGAGCAGATGCAGTTGCTGGGCCTACTGGACCCATGGCCTGACCTGAGTGCCAGGCCCGATTCCCACTGCCCTCCCAGTGCTGAATTGCACCCTGATGTATTTGCTCTGGTATGGTTTGGAGAAACAAGTGACTTCCCCGCTTCCTCTCTTGTCCCAAACTGTGTGAGCTATTGTGCAGAGTCTGCTGCTGTCCGAACAGCTTCGTGGATGTCTTCTCCATCTTTCACCTAGAATGCCATTCAGAGCTTGAAACTTCAGAAGGTTACAGAATGAACTGCACAAACAGATAGTTTGCAAATATGGTCATCTCCTCAATTTCCTACTTCCCCTCAGCCCCCTTCTGATCCTGGAATTCTCAGCTGCATCAGTCATATCATGAGAAGATTGTTCTTTGTCACCACTCCAGCTTTGGCTTATGCAGGGCTTGGTCCTCTTGATCCTAGGCCAGGAAAGGAGCTTTGTGGAGTAGAGACAAGAGCCCTGGAGTGCTATACAGAAGCCCTGACTCTGTCCCAACTCACCACGGAGATGTGGCCCAAGTCCCCTTCCTTTTTGAACCTCAAAATGCCCCTACAAAGGCAGAAATTCCAAATCTTTCTTGTTGGATAAATCTTTGTAGCAGTGGAGTCAAAAACTAGATTCATGCACTCGTTCACCAGCTATTTATTGAGCATCTAGGATGTGCCAAGTACACTTTCATATGCTTTGGAAAGACCAGTAAATAAAACACAAAAATTACCGCCCTTGTAGAGCTTACCTTCTAAGGGATAGCCAGACAATGAAGAAAATACTTAACAAAAATATATAGTATGTTAGTTGGTAATAAGTGTTAGTGAGTTCTGTGTTCAAAATAGTCAATGAAGGAATTCAGCCCACGCCTTCCACTGAAAATAAGAAAAGTTGGCAATGTGTAATGGCCACCATCTTGACGGCACTGGAGAACTAATGAGATGGTGAAATGCTACCGAGTTAGGATCTGGGGAAGGAAAGCGACCCATGGAGGTAAGCTTCAAGTTTACAGCCAGTTATCCCCTAGGATTATTTTCTACTTCTGAAGGGGCAGTGGCAAGCTGAGCAGGACTCCTTGCAGCAGCCTTGCAGTGTCAAAAGGCCCAGATTGGGATCCAGAGTCAGCCAAGAGGCCAGTAGGTACAGTGACTCCTTCACTTGCTTTGGGTTGGGGGCTCTGAATGCTGCATGTTGGCTTTCTCTGGAGCTGCCTGTCTGTATCAAGTCACTCTGAATTAAGATGATCCCGTATTGTTAACGTATCCAACAGAAGTAAACAAATAATCCTAGGAGGAAGATAACATCATGCGAAGCATAAAATTATTTTAAAACAATGTGATGGGGCTGGGGTTGTGGCTCAGTGGTAGAGCACTTGCCTTGCATGTGTGGGGCACTGGGTTCGATCCTTAGCACCACATAAATTAATAAAATAAAGATATTGTGCCCATCTACAACTAAAAAATTTAAAAACAATGTGATGACAGAATGTGGAACACAACAGAAAATAACCAGACACAAGACGGCAATGTTAACAACCACCCCTAGATACAACCAACAGGGCTTCAGATATATTAGAGTTTTCAGATTATTTTAAAATAGCTACATTTTACCATGTTTAAGGGATTAAAACACAAAATTGGAGTTTTCAGCAGAAAACCAGAAACTATTTTTTTTAAAGAACCAAGTGTCAATCATCTCACAATACTCCTTAGCAACTCAACAGTAGTTTTAGCAAATGCAGCTGAAGAGAGAATCACAAACTGAAAGACGGATAAGAAAAACATCCAGCATTAAGTACACAAAGACAAGAAAAATACAGAAAAAAGAAGCTAAGAGACACTAGAGTCATGACAAGAAGCTCTGAAATACGTGTAATAGAAGTCCAGATAAACAGGAAAAAGAAAATTAGCAAAAAGCTATGATTCTAAGGACAATAGCTGTTAAATAAATACATCAAGACCAACCTGTTAAATAAGACATCAAGTCACAGATTCAAGAAGCATTAAAACTCCAAGTAGGCCAAATTAAAAGAAATCTACATCAGGGTTTTCACAGAAAGGTGAATGAAAACGAAAGACAAAGAGAAAAAAATTAAAAAGTGGAGGAGAAACACAGATTACTTTAAAGATACAGTAACTAGATACATTACTGACTCCTCCGCAGAAACATCGGTCATCCAAAGACAATGGAGGGACAATTTTAACGTGCTTAAGGAAATTTCCAGCTTACAATTTTATACCATGTGAAAACAGCCTTAGAACAATAGCAAAAAAAAAAAAAAAAAAAAGGTTTAAAAAAAAATGATCGGACAGGGGCTAAGGCTATAGCTCAGTAGCACAGTGCTTGCCTAGCACATGTGAAGCACTGCGTTTGGTCCTTAGCACTGCATTAAAAAAATAAAATAAAGGCATGCCATCTACAGCTACAAAAAATATATATATTTATTTAAAAAAAAAAGATGTTCAGACAAACACACACTGAGATAATTGGTCAACAGACATTCTACACTAAAGGAAATACTAAAATGTATCCTTAAGGCAGAGGGAAACTAATTCAAAGGAGGAAAAGTTGTAGTTTAGGGAAGGAATTAAGAACAATAAAAATATAAAAATAAGGCTGTTCGTAATTGTATGAAGCAATGCAAAATAGACTCTACACAACAACATGGAGAAAAGTAAATGCAAAGTAGCAAAGAAATGAGGGGGTGGTAAATGACGTTTGATTACTTCAAGGCCCTTGAGTTGACAAAGAAGCAAGTTTAAGCATTATTAGGTTTCAATAAGTCAAGGTTGAGAGTTATTATGTCTACGGATATTACAATGAAATAACATAAAATACTTAATCCAAAAGAAGGCAGATTTTTAAAGGGAAGCATGGAACAAGTGAGGCAAACAGAAAGTAAAAGGATAAACTTAAACCTGACTGTACTAATCATTACATCAGATTCTATGCTCTAACCAAAAGAAAAATTTTAAAATTCTAACTGTACGCTATTTAGAGGGGGAAAAACATTAAAAGCAAAAATATACAGAAAGATTAAAAGTAGAAGAATAGAAAAGAGGATATAACATGCAAAAAATCAGATGTCGCTAGCTACATGAATATCAAAGAAAATTGACTTTAAGACAAAAGAATATTCCATAATTATTTTTAACAACCCACCTCAGTTCACCTGGAAGATATAGCAATTACCAGCATCTGGGAACATAGCACATAACCTCAAAATAGATGAAGTAAAATTGATAGAATTACAGGAGGAAAAAAATTTTAACTCCACAATCATAGTAGAAGACTTTTAACACATTCTCTAAATAAGAGAACAAAAAGTAAGTAAAAGTAATAAGGAAAAGCAGACAAGATTTTAAAATATAATATGACTTAATGGATACATACAGGAAACTCTACACAAAACATAGAGAAGGCACATTCTTTGGAATCACACACCTTAATATTTATAAGCACAATAAAGAATGTTGGGTGTGCTCTGCTTCTTGATCACCATGATGTAAGCTGCTTCCCTCGGCCACACATTCTACCATGATGTTCAGCCTCATCTAAAGACCCTAGAAATGGAGCCAGCCTTCTATGGATGAAGACCTCTGAAACAGTAATGCTACACCCATAAATTAAAACAGAACCCGGGAAGTTGGCCTGGTCATGCATGCCTGTAAACTCAGACACTACGGAGGAGGCTGAGGCAGGAGGATCACAAGGTGGAGGTCTTGCAGAAGTAGCAAGAGTTCACCCAGCGGATCCAATAGAATATTTAGCATTGTGTATTTACAAGTATAAGGAAAATTTAACCATGGAACAATTGAGGCAACAAGAAATGGTGGACTTGGAGCATGAAAGAGAATTGGCTCAGAGGGAGCAGGAAATTATGGAGTGGCTCAAGGCAGAGGAACTCTTGTTGCAGCAGCAACAACTGGCATTACAAATGGAGTTGGAAATGCAAAAAAAAAAAAAGAGAGAGAGAAAGAGAGACTAGAAGAACTTCAGAGAACTCAAGAACAATTAGAGAAGGAGATGAGAACAAGTGTGGAAAGTATGCCTAAGAGTGAGGATACTTTTTATTCAGAGGAAGGATTTCTAGACACAAGCAAAGCACTTGCTGAAATTAGTGATAGATATGGAGCACCTAACTTGAGCAGAGTAGAAGAACTTGATGAATCAATGTTTTCTGATGTCGCATTAAACATTGATCAAGATTTGCAGGATCAATAAATCTAAGAACAATAAAAATTGTCTGCTTATTTTAAGTTCAAAAAAAAAAAGAATGTTGGGTGTGCAGTTTTAAATAATAGGATCAGGAACAAGGTCACTGAGGTGACCTTTGAACAGAGACCTAAGGAGATAAGAAAGGATGACTCGCATGTAGCAGAAGAAAGGACCTTGCAGACTCAGGCTGAGGCAGGCATGGGCTGGTGATGGAGCAAGTAGCAAGTAGCCACGTGACTGCAGCAGAGCCAGCCAGGTGAGAAGCTATGACAGTGCACCTGCACAGTTGAGGGGCCCCTGGGCCCAGGCACTGAAGACTGGAATCAGGGGTCCATTGCTGCATGCAGATGCAGGCCAACGGCGCCTCCATCAAAACAGATTCCTCCAAAATTCTGCTTAGGCCATCAGGTCCTTTCTGACCCTGTTGCTAAGCCCTGGAATATGCACTTCCTTTCTCAGCTCAGCTCTTCCTCGGGGTCCCCTCCAGTCACTTTTCTGAGACTGGTAGGCGTTGGTAGGGTAAGCACTGCGGGCCTGCGGGGCGCCAGGCCTTCTCAGGTACTAAAGCTCGCCTTCACCGCCTGAGCAGCATCATTCCCATCTCACAGAGGACAGGAATTCATCTGGGACTCTTGCTCTTTTTGTAAACACACTCCACGCTCTCTGAAACTGGACTCTCTGTGTGTGACCCTGATTCGGGAGCAGGCAGCTGTGCCCCGTCCTGCCCTCCCTGTAGCTCTGGGCCCATGTCTGTCTGCTGTGCTAGGCTGTGAGAGGTACCTAGAGAAAGCGGCTTTGGTCATTGCCTGGGAGGTGCTGGGCTCCTACCAGCAGCCAGGCAACCCCTGGAAGGGGCACACGAGCCTCGTCTGGACCAGGGGTTCTGGGCGGAGGGAAGTTGCTGCGGCAGCAGCTCCTGAGGGCCCTCTGAGAAAACCCATTATTCTGGTCTAGGTGGCTTCACGCCCGTAGGCCGCTGCACGCTGCACGCTCGCTCCTCGTTCGCAGTCGGATGGTCACCCACTTGTTAGGGTCACTGCACCAACAGGGCTTGTGCTGAAGACACTGGATTAAAATGACCACATCAGTGTGACTGGGCCCACCCACCAGCCCTGGGGCGCTGTGACGTCACTGTTCCCCTGGGTGGCAAGCCTCTGCTCCTTTCTGTCCTATAAGCAAATATTCCCACCCCTGCTGCTGGGTCCCACAGGATCCCCGCTGCTTCTCGTTTGGGAATTGGGTTCCTGGTGACCTCTGCTTTTCCAGGCTTGGTGCCCTTTGTTCCTTCTCTTTAGGGATTGCAAGGGTCAGTCCCCCTGGGCAAGAATGGGCCTCTTATCGTGTGTCACACATGCACACCCCCACGCTACCCTTCTCCCTCCCAGCTGCAGCCCACACAGTGGCTCCCCACCCTCTGCCTGGCCGCCCCAGGACCAGACGGCTCTGTCTCCTGGTGAGCCCTACAGAAGCTCACACCCCGCCTGGCGTTCATGCTACTCTCCAGTTCCAGGATAGAGAGGCTGCCTAGGTTGCTAACTCCCATTTTACCCAAACTAACCTTCTTACAGCAGGAGCCAGGGTAAGATGAGAGGGAAAAGGCAATCATAGCCACGTAAACTAAAGAATGAGAGATTTAATGAGTCCCTAAATATTGTCCTCGACACACTCCCTGTTCCACTGGATAAAGAAAACAGAGGTGCCCGCAGGCCTTTTTAAATCAAGATTTTATTAAAAAGAAACATGGTTTTAATCATCAAGCAAACAACTCACAAAGACATTTTCTAGAATAACGAGAATAATAAAAGCTATCACTTTTGGAGGTGGGTCTGTGCCAGGCATGTGGTTTTAGCGTCCATCATCCTTATTGATCCCATGAACTATTTACGATGGGCACTGTCAGGAAACAGGTTCAGAGAAGTCTAGCAACCTGCCTATGGACACAGAGCACATGAGGGGATGGTTCCCTGGTTTGCATCAGGTCAGTATGACTCTGGAACCTGTTCCCAGGGTCACTCATGGTAAGGCCCACCCAGATCTGGGCAGGCAGCACATAGGAACTTCTGTTTTCCAAAGCTAAGGGGAGACTCTCTCTTGTTCCTGTTCTCCTTTTCTGTCTTGGTAGGGCATTGACCGAGTCACAGCATGTTTGCCAGCCCCCTCTGAACTGGAAGCTGGCGAAACAGAACTATCCTGTGAAAACAGGAACACAGTTTTATTTACCAAAGGTAAAGGAAACTTCACTTCTTGGAAGGCTTCAGTTTCCTATCTTTGTCCCCTCCTCTCAGCTCTCTGTGATTGCCCACAACATTAACCTTCAGAGAGAAACGAGGATGAATAACGGGCCAATGCATGTTATCCGATCTCCTGACGCCTCGGCCTGGGCCAGGCAGCAGCACCTGATTCAGACCCTTGGTGGGCGTCACAGGACACAGAGGTCTCCGCCAGCCTCGAGACGCCTGCTGCTTGTGCCGGCTGGCTTTAGGTCATCGGAAGCCCTCGTTCTTAACAATTCATTTAGCTGTCCCTCGGCCCAGCTGGCTTTGCAAAGCTCCTTGCTCGCGGCTGTATTAGGAAAAAAGGCAGGCAGACGCATTCCGGGCAGGGCTGGTTATTGCTTCAGAGACAGGCGGTGTTATTTTCAGGGCTACTGTGTTAATGGGGGAAGGCTGTTTCTTGGAAAATATTGCCTTCAAGTCCTGGGACTCTTTTCAGGTTATATAAAAGAGCATTAGGAAAATACTTGGAAATGCAACAGCTTCCTCACTTGGGAGTGTGGACGGTGGGGGGACGGACGGGCCCTGCACCTCCAAGCAGCAGCCACGCAGAATAAGAATTGTCTGCAGTACCTTCCTCGCCAGCCCGCAGCCTGGATAGCATCAGCAACACTAAAGGTTACAGCTTTTCCTGTGATATATTGCTTCTTCAGAGAGTATGAAAGATGTTTTGAATCTATTTTTTGAGGAATCTTGAAACCGCCAGTGGAACATTTTTGATGTTGTGGGTAATACGTAAAACAGCAGCGTGGGAAGGCTGGGCCTCCAGAGGCACCCGGGGGCTGGAGGCAAGGAAGACACTGCCCGGTGTGGTTTTAGCAGTTAGGAAGCAAGCTAGGCAGAGCAGATACCTAGGTGTGGGAGCAGCTGTGCCTGGGGAGGGAGCGATTTCTTTTATTTGCTGGGGGGGTGGGGGGGCAGGGAAGAGGCAGACACTGCATCTCCAGGGAGTGGGCAGGATATATGGGAAGGGAGAGCCAGAGTCAAAGTTCTGTCGTGATGGAAGGAATGCTCCAGTCCTGCTTAACATTCTTATTGTTTTGGCTCCCCGTGCCCCGGCCCCCGCCTGCCTGGACTCTCCCTGCCCTGACCACAGATTCACATAAAAATTGCCACAGGAGGCCATGTAATTGTAAGACTTGTACTACATGGTGTGGTGGTTCCTTTGATGTGTCCACTTGACTGGGCTACCAGAGTCTGCGCCCTGATATCTGGCCAAACATTATTCCGAGGGTGTCTGCAAGTGTCTGAGGTTGAGATTAACAGAGTAAAGTAGGTTGCTGTCCCCAGGCCTGTCATCAGACGGCCCTCACAGAACATAAAGTGACCCCTGGGGAGGGGAAACTCCGCCCGCTGAACTGTGAAGCTGAGGTGCGGGTCCCTCCCTGCCAGGAACGGAGCTGAACCAGCAGCCCCTGGGTTTGGCCCTTCCTGTTTTCATACAGGAGTTTACACCTTGGTTCTCCTGGGTCTTGGGCCCTTGGACCTGCACCATCAACTGTTCTTAGGACTTCTCAGTCTCCAATTCCTTATAATAAACATCCAGAGATGATATCAACTAAGGCAGGAATTGAGATCTTTCCTGAACCCGTAGCTTGACCAGATCAGCCTCGTCCTCTCTGAAAGGAGAGGGTCACTGAATCCCCAGGTGCTCAGAAGGAGGCCAGCGTCTCCAGAAAGCTCTGCAGACTCTACTAAGAAAGTCAGAGGCTGTGGACTGTGTGAATGCAAATGAGGATGCTTTACACGACAGTCCCCTTCACAGGCCAGTGCTGACCCTTCCCCTCCAGGGCACCAGGACTTGGGACCCCTCAGTCTCTCCCCCAAGCACAAACCTTTCAGCCACAGGCTCCGCAGGGGAAGGTTCCAGCCACAGCCTCTGCCCCTTGCTCCCTCTCTGCTTACCCTCTGCTAGAAAGTGAAGGAAAACATGAAAAAATGTTTATCAATATCAAGTCTGTGACTGTCCCCACATCAGGCGAGGCTGTGAGTCTAATATGTCCCCCGGGGGGCACCTGCAGCGCTGGGCTGAGAGCTGGCTTCTCCTGTAGTGTTAGGAGCTTGCTTCCCATCTGGGGCCTCTGAGTGATCCGGGCTTGGGTAGAAACAGATCAGGGAAATGGGTCCCATCAAATAGGCCCCAGCCATGACTCCTCTGGAGTCCGAGCACCCAGTGATGAGGACTGAGGCTGCTTTTAGACCAGGGCCCAGCGGAACTCAAGTAGGGGGTGGTCTGTGATGACAGAGATTAAGATCTAGAAATACAAACTGCAGGGAGGGAGAATGCAGGGGCGGCCTCCTCCCCTCCATGAAAAATCCATCCTTGGTGTCAGGACTCCCTAACGACAGCTTCATTAGGAAGGACTCAAAATTTGCTTCGCCCTAGAACCACACCAGGAAGAGAGGCGGAGGCACAGCCGGGGTATGGGTGAGGCCCACAACTGCGCAGTCCAGACTGGCCGGCCACCCTCTCAGAACCCGCAGAGAGGCTTCCCTGTCACGGCCCTGAGTTCACACCCTAAACGTTTACTTCCCACCTGCTATGTGCTAGGCCCTACCGTGGAGCTAAGGCACCATCTCTATTTCAAGGACTTCAGTGTCATGGAGGGACAGATGAACAAGCAGGAATCAGCATCCCGAAATGCCCGTGCAGTGTACTGAGTGGCCAGAGATGTGTGGGACCTGGCTGAGAAGAAAGCCACCCAGGAAAGGCTTCCCAGGGGATGACACCTCAACTGAGCCCTCAGGAACCAGAGGGATGAGCCACATGCCGCAGACAAGTCCTGACCTTGCAGACAAGACGTGGCAAGCTGCATGGGTGTGTTGGAAGAGACACTGTGCCAAGCTGGAGTGGCAAGAGGTGACACCAGGGAAGCCTGCAGGTCACATCAGGGAGTTCAGACTTGACCTCTTAGATTAGGGGATCCTCCAATGCTGTGGTCATATTTACCTTTTAGAAAAATAATAATCATAGAAAAATGATTTTTGCAACACGCAGAATAGTTTAAGGTGGAGCCCACAGGTGATACGGGGGGACCCAGAAAGCAGATGTGACAGGCAGGGTGGCCACAGCTGCTAGAAGGCATGCAGGCATCAGCAGGGTGACTGGGGGGGAGGGTAGTTAAAGCTGAGTCCGGGGTTCCTGCTTGGGGCCAGGCAGGAGCGGCTCTGGGACAGACGGTGCAGCACAGGGAGCAGTTCTGACATGGAGAGGGAGAGATCAGAACCCAGTTGAGGACACACTGAGCTGAGGTACAGGCAGAACATCAGAGTGGAGATGCCACTAGCTGTTTGGATATGTGAGTCTAGAATGTCAAAGTGACAGCTAAAAATCAGCAGTAAATCCAGCAGCATGAGCAGGATCCCATCCCAGGGTGGGAGAAGGGGCAAGAGAACGTCCAGAACTCTGAGAAAAGCCAGTACTTAAGCACAGAGGGCACACCACCTAGACGGCTGTATGACCTGGCCAAACGAGCCCCGTGGACGGTGAGCACTGCAGCTTCCTGCAGGCCCAGCGCTGCCACTGCCTTCCACCCACGTGGTAAGCCAGAGTCCTAGAACAAAACCTGCCTTCGGGGAGCCAGCAGGACCCTGTTCCGCCACGCCCAGGCTAGCTGCTGGAGGCACACGCTCCCAGGGTAGGAGCAGCCTTGGCGGGGTCCAAGCACTGCCAGCCCTGTTCCCCCCCCCCCCCAGGAAGGACCAGTGTTTACCAGTGAGGGAGCTGGTCTTGCAAAACAGCCAATTCATGGTCTCAGCCCGCTCTCACCCGACAGCAGCAGCAGGAGCTGAAGAACCTGAGGTCTTGTCCAGATTAGGCCGGGCTTCCAGAATCCCAGGCTCTTGCCCTCTGGGGAAGCTTGGCAGGGGTGAGAAGCAGCAGCTGTGAGTGTGTGGGGCTCCTGGGAGGAGGAGGAGGAGGAGGAGGAGGAGGAGGAGGAGGAGGAGGAGGAGGAGGAGGAGGAGGAAGGAAGGAAGGAAGGAAGAGCGTGCTCAGCTCTGATGCTCACAGGACAGACTCCTCCAGGTGGGGAAATGTGAAGATGCTGAGCCCCCCAAGAGAACAAGCAGGGGCGTCAATATGCTTTAAGCTGAACAGAGGGAGCTGCCAAAACAGTGCACAGCAGAACGCCACCCCTCTCCACTTTAGGGAGCACTTCCAGACAAGCTGGTGGTGGTGCACCCCTGGAGGGGTGAGGAGGGGGATAAAGCACAGCCCGCTCTCCTTGTCTTGGGCCTGCTTGATGAACCCAGAATGCTGTCCCTTTATGGCAGCCACAGCACATCCCCAGGGGATGGGGGGCTCTGCAGAGGGCCTGGGGTTGGAGCAGTAGAGACGGGTGCTAGCCTCTGTCAGGGTGCATAAGAAGACAAGGGGTGTGAACCGGTGGGGACGCCTGTGTGAGGATATGGTGGCCTCAGGTGTGCAGGGCTCTGTTTCTGCTGTTATGCAAATGTGTCTAAGACTCACCCACCTGCAGAATAGCCCTTCCAAAAGGCAGGCACACAGCAGCCTCCTGCAGTGCAGGAGGCACTGGGCTGTGCTAGGAGCCACATCCTTCCAAGACCCTCATCAGGCCTGGGATATAGAGGATCATAACTGCCTGAGTGAAGATGAGGAGCCTGAGCCTGGAGACCTCAGACATGGTAATGAAGGAACAGGACTCCGGCCCCTCACTCCCTGGGCCTGTGGTTCTGACTCGCTGACCCGCAGAGGCACTTTGCTCCTATGCCTAGAACAGCACATGGTCCCCTCCTCTCAAGCTCACACCCCTCATCCTGACGATCTGCACTTTGCCCCACCATGGACCACATGGCTGGGTAGGATACTTTCCTATCATGGCACTTGGGCTCCCTGGGTTGCACCCAATTTCTTGCCTGACGCTCCACCACCTGATCTGCTGGAGAGCAGAGCCTCATCCCACTCCAACCATAAAGATGGACATACGACGGCAAGTCCAGGAGGATGGAGCATAGCAAACTGCAGCTCAGGACCCTGCATCCTGCCTGCCTGCCTGTCCCTCAAATCTCCCACCCCCAACATGGCTTATCCTCTCAGCACTGGTTCGGTGGATGGCACCTGTACCTGGAATGGCCCGTGCATCCTTCCTGGGCAGCTGAAGGCTGCCTCCCAACCCTTCACTCATCAGGCCTTTAAGGAGCACCAGGCAAGAAGCCAGCCATCCACGTGGGCAGGAGCAACCACTGGAGGTTCTACACGCAGCACCCACCATGCTCTGGGCTTGGTGCTGAGTCCTCTGCACATACCAGTCGATGGTCCATGGTGTGGGTATTAGAATTGTCTCTGTTTGGGGAGGTGAGACAAGGAGGGCACACATAGGTCCTTTGCCTCACCCCAGCTCTCCCCACTTGTCAGTGGCAGAGCTTGGACCTGAACCAACAACCTAGCTCCAGAACCAGCTCACAATTGGCCCCCAGACTGATGAGCCATGCCCTGCCCTCAAGAGCTTGCAGTCTAGTGGATGAGACGGGCTTCCGCACAGTACTGTGAGGTGGCCAGAGCTGGTCACAGTTGGTCCCGAACACAGGGAGGAAGCTGATCTCAGGTCTCTAATGGCATGGTGGGGACAGGCCCTGGGAGCCTCCCCCCCAGGTTTACCCAGGAGTGGCCTGGGGAAGAACCACTGTTGGGGGAACAACTTGTTTGCCTGCCCCTTCTCGAGGCAGCGGGCTCTGTTTTCTCCCGCCTGTAATTGTTACCATCTGTTTCCCTGCATCGTGTTTGTTGATGTTTTCTTGTTTTAAAACTGAAATGAGTCAGATTGGAAGCTGATTTAGGAAAAAGTGTCTGGGAGGGAAGCTCACAGTGGCCTTGGGGGACTCCATGTTTTGGAGCCGTTGGAGAAGAAAAGATTCCACGGGGCAGGCAAGGGGTCCGCCAGCTACCCTGCCCTGCAGGGTGCGCTCTCCTGCAGCCACGGCAGGCAGGGGGCTCGGTGGGCCTGTGTGCAGTGTGCGTGGGGGAGCGCACGTGGCACCTACGTGCACGTGTGTGCACCTTGAAGGAACGCGTGCGTCATTTGGGGGCGGGCTGTAGAGCAGGGTGGAGTGGGGGTGTTGTTCAGAGAAGGCAGCAGCTGGAGAAAGAGCTGCAGGCTGGCCAGGCCCAGGTGGAGGTGGGGGAAGCTGCCGTCTCTGCTGCTGCTTAAATGTGATCTCAACTAGATCCACAGACTAGCTCCCGGGAGCGATAGAAAGGGGTCGTGATGCAGGTGCATCACTTACTCAGGGGTGTTTATAGACAAGTATGTGGGGACAGTAGCCCCCAGAGTGATCCCCAAGCTCTGCAAAGGGGTCCTTGGTATTCCAGGTGAGCTGCGTGTGCTGGGTTCTAACAGCGACGGCCTGTGCTGGCCGTCTCTGGGGCATTCATGGACCAGAGCATGTAGGTCTTCAGCCTCCTGCCCACCCCTACTCCCTTAGCTGAGCTCAGGGGCTCTCTAGAGGCAGGGAGGCTTCCGTGTACTGGAAGGACCAGGTACAGAGCAGAATAAGACAGGAACAGGCTTCCCGAGCCAAACAAAACGAAGGCCCTTGGTGCATGTCTTTGTCAGAGATTTAAGTCAGTGCCTGGGCCACCACACTCCCAGTTCCACATCAATATCTACCTGTGACTTGTACTCTTGCATCTTAAATGTGGTAATTTAAGCAAAAGGAAGATGCCCTGAGACATTGACCCTGGACATCCGGGTCAGCAAACCCACCACTGACCCTGAACATCCAGGTCAGCAAACCCACCACTGTGCAGATACTTGATCTACAATTCAGCCCAGCCACCACCAGAAGGTGCAATGACCTAGTTTTTGGCCCCATCGAGGACCATCCTGTTTCTGAATGGGGATCCAACCTGCTTTCCACCTCTTTGTCCTTTCTTGATAACCCACTGCCTATGGGAGATTCTCTGGTGGCAGCAACCAGAGAAACTTTTAGATTTAGTCTTCAGCACGATGGCCTTCTTGACAAGGCTCCTTAGTTTGTCCATGTTCTTGGATCCCCCCAAAAACAACTGCCCCTTGCTGAGCCCCCTGACTTTTGCCAGGTGCTGTGCAAAGCCCTGGAAGGAAGAGATTTCCGCTCTTCACTGAAACCCATCTTTCAAAGGAGGAAATACTGTGCCTGTTTTATAGAAGAAGGAGAGAAGCAGGGGCTCAGAGAGGTAAAATGACTTGTGCAAGGTCACAAGGCCAGTTAGTGGTAGAATGAGCTTCAGAGCCAAAACTTTTGCTCAGAGCACTATACAGGGTGAGGCAGCTCTGGGAAACCGGTGATTGTCACCAGGTTACGAGCATCCTGGATGTAGGGGCATCCAGGTTGCCTGGGTTTTCACCAAAACTTCTTGGATTCTGTTCATGCCCTTGAACATTTACTCGGAACGTCTTCCTGAGAAGCCACATGATCTGGGCTCGGCCTCACAGCATGAGGCAGGGTGTGGAACCCTCTCCACTTACTGTGATGTTTAGGAGCAAGCAAAGGAAACTTCTCTTGTCTGCATATTTAAGCGCTTTTATTAAGTGGAACAAGCTATTTCTGAACACGAGAGTGGCCAACAGCCTTAGAGGAAATTAAAATGAACCATGACAATGGAAAATTGCACAGGGGCACGGCGGATTCTCCGGAGATAAATACAACAAGCCTTTCAACAGCATTCGAGAAAGACTAGAGATCATGGAGATTATGTTGTGAGGGGGGGAAAAAAGCAAACCATCCGCAAATTAGAGTTCAGGCTGGTGGGAGAGCTGATCAGTATGCTAGTCAGGTCTATGGGTGTCTCTCCGCACTAAACACACCCCCAGGGTCTGGTGGACAAGAAGGAGCCGGAGAAACCTCAAGCAGATAGATCAATTCAGGCAGCGCTTCAGAACACCCACAGCGTGCATGGACTGAATCCTGCCCCCCGAAACTCCACAGGTTGAAGTCCTCATCCCCTAACGTGATGGTATTTGGAGATGGGGTCTTTAGGAGATAGTGAGGTTTAGATCATAAGGGTGGGGTCCTCGTGATGGTATTAGTGCCCCTCTAAGAAGTCTCTGTCTCTTTTTGCCGTGTGAACACACGGTCAGAAGGCAACCAGCCACCTGCCAGCCAGGAGGAGGGGTCTCACCAGACCCGGCCATGCTGACCCTTGATCTCAGGTGCCCCAGCCTCTAGAAGTGTGAGAAGCATGTTTCTGTTGCTTAAGCCACCCGGTATGTTATTTTGTTATGGGAGCAGAAATAAACACCCAGGCCTTGGCCTCAAAGAACTCGCAGGCCCTGAGGGGTTGTAAACTGGCCCATCTGAAGGTTCAATCGATATCAGTTATTAAGATTATGATTGGAATTCCTCCATAGCCTGTGCACTCCCTGAGGCCAGAGAGTACTCACGACTGTATCTCCAGCACAGGAAAGCTTCTCCATGTGCCCGGGGTGAGGGGTGGGTGGGTGGGTGGGTGGGTGGATGATTCAACTGAAGGTGACGAGCCCCACAGAGAAGATGAAGCTTGAGTGGCCAGGTGGCACTGCCCTTGCAAGTGAGGAGATTGACGCCTGCTAAGGGGGGGTTGTCAGTGGATCCCTCTCCTGGACCCTGGAATCCACAGCAAGCAGCCTCAGACAGGAAGCCCACGTGCCGTCTCTCAGCAGTCTCCAGGGTTCAGCCAGGTCTCACTGCAGGAGTCGGCAGAGAGGCTTCCTCTTGCAGAGCAGAACCAGAGTCTTGCAGTGACTTAGACACTACAGTGGCACGTGTGTGCCTACTCCCTCCTGCTCTTCCTCAGTGTCACTCCCAAGGAATCCAAGTCCATCTGTCTATCCAACAGGGCCTGCTTCTCCTGCCCTACCCATTGCCTTTTAAGATTTTTACATAGTCCCTCTTGCCCCTGGGCCTCCTGCAAGTGTGGATAGACGCTCTCTGCCTCGCACGCTTCCCAAAGCCCAAAGAGATAGGCTGGTGCTGAACGATGCCATTTCTTTAAAAAAAAAAAAAAAAAAAAAAAATCATTTAACCACCTCAACTCAGACCCAGGGATCCGCAGCTGAGCTGGACCAGCCAGAGGGAGCCGTTCTCCCTCAGCACCTGCCTGGCCACACATTGCTCTCTTTATGGAGAGACTGGGAAATCAGAAAGCAGAGTGAGTGTCCAGGAGCCAGGAAATGTCAACTGAGCCCTTCCTTGCATGCCTCTGGAGTATTCCATGGCAAGGCTGGTCGGTGCATCCAGTTACAAGCCCCACACTGCAACGGAACCCAGACTTGGGCCCTGAGACTCACGCTGGGACCCTGACTTGCTTCGGGGAGTCTTTAAGTCCCTGCAATAAAACTGTCTCCGCTGCCTGGCTCCTTCGGCTGTGCCGCTCTGTCTGAGGAGCTGCCTCACAAGGACATTTGTGCTGCATTGTTTGTCTCTTTGTCCTGCCTGCCCCTCGGTGTGACTCTGCCACAGTCCCCTCTCTTGTGAGGCCTCTAATGAGGTCGCTGAGGATGTCTGTGTCAGGATTGAGCTGCTGGGCGTTGGAGTTGCTTTCAGCTGACTTCCTGCTCGAGGAGCCAGTGCTGTGGAGTCACACACAGAGGGCTGAGAGCTGAGGACCGGTCCCTCTCCCCGGCGAGTCTTTGTTTGTAATAAAAAAATAATAATAATTACGTTCTGTGGAGGCCCACCACTAGGAAAGGGGGACTTCAGGAGGTTTGATAGTGGGTGGACTCAAGCTTGGAATTCCTCCTCGCTAGGAAGTCTCCTAGGCACCAGGGCGGCTTAGTGGATCCAGGCTTGGCACCTGGCAGGGGACCGAGGAACCCCTGCGGGGGACAGGAGGCCAGGTCAGCCCTCCCACCCTCACCAAGCCATTCTAGAGGGCTGCCTCCCCAAGGTGCTTGGGCGCTGTCTCCAGGAAGGCCTCAGAAACCCGGTTCAGAATTAATACTGGGTCCAGGCCTCTGCGAGCCAGACCCCGTCAGTGGTCAGTGGGTGGCTGGGTCAGGGAATTAGCCCAGCTGCCCGGGACAGGGCTTTTCCTCCGCAGATTCACTGCGGATTTCAAATGTGAACACGACAAAGGATCCCGGAAGCGGGTGCTGTCAAATGTGTGACTGAGAGGCGGAGGCTGACCCTGGGGAGGGCGAGGGGTGTTCTCAGAGTCACCGCCTGCAGGGCCGGCATTGGGGAAATGTCCCATCAAAGGCCGGAACAGGAGCTGCCCTGGCCGCGCCTACCTACACGCCCACTTTGGGGACAAGAATGAAACCGTGGCCAGGATAGAGAGGAGCTAGCTGTGTGTCACCGTGGCTGAGTTGAACGGGAACAGGCAGGTGGCGGGCCTCTGAGCAGGACAGGCAGGTTGCTGTTGGGGGCACCGCGAGGGCTGATTGAAGGGGGATGAAAGGCCCGGCCCGGCTCGCAGGGCTCGCAGCAGCTGCCCGGCACTCTCCCCTCATCCCGTGTGTCCGTCTGGCCACTCCCTCCCACATCACAGGCGGCTCCTGAGGGCCAGGCCTGCCCTGCACCTTCCACAGAATGAAAGGAAAACGTATCAGAGGGGAACTGAAGCCCAGGAAAGGGCCTCTTTCTTTTCAAAGACTTTCGTTTGTGATGGGCTTTTTTTTATATATAGGTGATCTTATTTCAAAGCCCCTTTGAAAAATTTGTGGGTTTTGTAATGGATGAAAAGTTACTTGGAAATAGGACTAAGAAGTTTTCGGTTGAAAGTTGTTAGAGGAAAGTTGAAAGCGTGGAGTTGTAAGGTTCTGCCGGATTTATCATTTCTTTTGTCCACGGGGCCCCTCCACGGGGAGAGTGCTTATAGGAAGGGACCGGGGGCCTGGACAGGGCACGTGCCAGAGAGCGGCGCAAAAGCCAGCCTCATCCGTGGCTGGCGCACGTCTGCAGCGAAGGCCATCTGTGCTCAACTTTGAGCATAAACGTCTCCGAGGAATAGGCTTTGATGTTGGACAAGGGAAAAGCAAATATACTTCCAGAATACTGTAGAAAGCCGGGTTCTATCAAAGACAGTGGCTACCGCACTGGTGTTTCGTATCAGGAAAATAATTATGAAAGAAGATAGGGCCCCCGCAGGCCTGAGAGAGGGAGGGGGCCCAGTGGGAGCCCCGAGGCCTGTCCATGTTTGGCAGGAGGAACCAGCCGGGAGAACAAGGAAGGAGCCCGGACATTTGGGTGAAGAACCAGGAAAAGCTTGGAGAAAACAGAAACAGCAGGAAGGAGGAAGCTCAGAGTGAGCGGGTGGGAGAGGTACCTGGGGACGGCCTGAGACAGAGCTTGGTCATCTGAAGAGGGTGGGCCCACTGAAACGCAGGGTAAGGAAGAAGTGGGCAGAGGCGAATGCCCAGGCGCCCAGGCTCAGGGAGGGGTGGCCACGGAGGAAGGGGTAGAGGCTGACAGATTCTGGAACGGCAGGTGAAGGGGTCAAAGACTTTTCTCAGCCCCCATGGTGGGAAATCAAAAGAAGCTCACAAGAGAAAGAAAGAGAGGAATCAAATGCTAAAGAAAGAGAGGGATAAAAAGAGTGGGCCCTGCAGTGTGCCACCAGCCCAGGAGGGGGTAAGGTGTCAGATTGTGCAACTCCGGATTGAGACTGAGGGACTGGCCCCACCAGAGAGAGCCCAGATCAGGGGAGCACATCGGTGGTGGCTCAGAGTTTGGGGTCTGAGGGAGCAAGATAATGGAGGACCCGAGCCGGTTCCCGGCTCCAGTGTGCCATCCGGGTCAGCGCAGGTGACCCAGTTGGGCTGGACACAGTAAAGGAAAGGAAGCAGTGTCCAGTGTCCCTGTGGGCACCCATGGGAGGGTTCTAAGTGTTGATCCAACAGGGTGGTGTGGACACTGCCTTGATGTGAAGCCCACTTATGGAACGGTCAGCCACAGGAGGAGCAGGCTGAGGAGGTGTAGCTTGCGCATTTCTGAGGGTCTTAGTAGTGCTATGGCTTGGACATGGTTTGTCCCCCAAAAGTCACATGCTGGAAGCTGAGTCCCAGTGTGGGGTAGTGAGGTCGGGAACTCCGAAGAGGGGGACCCAGTGGAAGGCTTTTAAGTCATGGGACTCCTCTTCTTGAGTGGAGTCATGCTATCTCAAGGGATTGGGTCAGGAAGGAGTAGATTCGTTCCCTGGAGAGTCACAGAGTGAGCTGACCCCTCCCCAGTCCCTGGCTTCCTGTCTTGCCATGTGATATCTTCCACATGCACTCCTGCCGTTATGATGCCGTCACCATGAGGCCTTCACGAGAGCTGAGCAGATTGCAGACACCATGCTCCTGAACTAGAGAACTGTGAGCTAAATCAATGTCTTTTTTTTTTTTTAATGTATCCAGGCCCAGATATTTTGTTATAGCAACACAAAAGAGAACTAAGACAGAAGAGACATGGGTCAGAGTCCCAATCTGGCAGACCCTAAGTATCACTGAACCTCTCTGAGCCTTCTTACTCTCATCTGTCAAATGAAAGGATGAACACAGAATTCCTTGTGGAAGGAAATCCATTCATGCCCACGCCTGACATGTGGCAGACAGTGGATAAATTTGAGCTTTAGGACGATGGCTGTCTAGGTAGCCCCATTACATCTATCCTGGCACCCACTTATAGCTGGGGTCCTCATGGTGTTCTAGGCACAGGAAATGGTTGGAGGTTTCACCTTAAAGTATCTACAGATTCCCTAAGGGCTGTCCCCAAAGCCTGGGGTCCCAGGGTAGGGTTAGAGCTGGGAGGAACCCTGGAGAGTTCTGTATCCCACCCTAGCCAAGGCTGTCCCTGGGGGTCTTTCCCTCCTTACCCAGCCACTCCCTTAGCCCCATTATATCCTTTACCCCCACCCAGGCTCCCAGCAGGATCATTTACCCTCCAGAGACATCATCATATTCCCTAATATGATTGGAATCTGAATATATATTTAAAATGACAAGATTGAAATTAAAATTTAAATAAAGAATTACTTTCCTATAAGTTGCTCTGAAAGCAGTAATTTAGCAGCAAATTGATAGAGAAAGGTAAGCACTGGTCCTTTAAACCATCATGCCGTTTCCGGCGTACGAGCCAGAAGTGTCTCAATTTAACACATCATTGGTCAGTATTATTAGAAATTTCACCAGGCTCCGGAGCACATTATGGAGGGGCTCCAAAGGGGAGGCCAAGGGTGCCAGCCTGGGGCCAGGGTCCCGAGAGGGCAGCCTGGTTAATGAGGACAAGAGGGGCTCCTGAAACTCTCCCTCTGCACCTAGTGGGGTTTAACTGCAATTCTCCTCTTGATTGCAGTTCAGTTTCCACAGTGAAATAGGAATGGCGAGACCCTAAGAGGTCATTTGCTCTTACCGGAGACCATAGATTTGGAACATTGTTGTCTGTCAATACATCCTTCTGACCCCTCCAAACCTAGGTGCAGAATAAGAATCTTTTTCTCCCCAAGGCGCTGGCTCCCATGAGCCACTAAGCAAGACTCCAAAATCTGCCCCAGTCAGAACCTGTTGAGCAGCTACAACCTCTAGGGACCCCAGACTTGAACTTGGCTTAAAGACTGTCATTGCTCTACAGATTAAGGCCATGGGCTCCCTGCATCAGCATCACTATAGGCTTGTCAAAGAAGCACATTTGAGGTCCCCCTGTCCTGGACCAGCTGAATCGGAGCCTCTAGGAGTAGGGTCCAGACACCTGCATTCCTGACACGTCCCCCAGATGCACTTTTGTGCACTCGCATTGGAAGTGCCTGCGGTGGTGGTGGTGGTGGTCGGATGCTGTACCTGCACTCAGCGACCAGCTGCCACCTCCAAAAAGTCCAGCAGTCCAGGTATAAACCCATGGCCTATCAAAATGTCCTAGACGCCAAAAGATCTCCCAGGCCAGAGCTCCACCAGGGGAATGCCATTCCTTTACAATAAGAATTGCCTTGGGCTGGGGTTGTGGCTCAGCAGTAGAGCGCTCGCCTGGCACATGTGAGGCCCTGGGTTCAATCCTCAGCACCACATAAAAATAAATAAATTAAATAAAGGTATTGTGTCCAACTACAACTAAAAATAAAATATTAAAAAAAAATTAATAACATAAGAATTGCCTTTCCAGGCTTCACCTTTGTGAAGAGGCCCCACACTCCACCTGAATATGACTGCATTTACCAAAATCTGGCCTCCACCATCCCCCACAGGTGGACCTGGGTACCAGGAGGACCCTAAGTTCCTTGCAGGGGAAGAGACGCTAAAATAAAGGGAAAGGTCCACCCTCTGCAGGGGAAGGCCTGCCCGCTATGCAGGGCTGGCACTGGCAACCGCTGTGATGTGATTCCCCGGGGCAGCCCAAGGCCTGGTGGGTAGAGGGGCCTGAGCCCTATTCCCTTCTGCCAGGTACAAGCACCTGTTCTGGGATTCTCAGAAGAGCTGTGGGAATGGTCACCCTCCAGAGAAAGAAGAAAAAGTAAATGACAGCACTCGCCTTTCATGCTGGGCTGAGGACAGCAGAGCCCCCCATCCACGTGCTCCTGACTCCGTGGGCCTCTGCCACCAACCTCTGCAGGGCATAGGTTCAGAGATTGCTTGACCTCCAGGCTGCTATCTCACCCAAGTGTGTTTGAGTGGCAGGTCACATGCCTGTGCCTCGGCTGCAAGGAAAGCTGCAGAGCGAGTTTTCTGACGGAGTGTTTAAAATGTGCCGGGCAATCAGAAAACGAGGCAAAGATTCGCAGCAGGGCCCAGGCCAGATCAGCGTCCCTTATCCCTAGGAGGCTGCTGAATCCAGAGATCCAGAGCAGGGGTGTCGGGGTGGGCGGGGCAAAGCTAGGATTGCCCAAGCTGAGCGGATATTGCAGGGAGTCTTGAGACCAAAATGAGGCTGTGGAGCGAGGTCAGGGTGCAGTGAGCTCCGGTTCCCCGCTGGTGCTGTCTCTGCCGCAGCCTGAGCTTCCCGGCCTTTCCTCCAAGGCCACTCCACTCCCACCACCCCCTCTGGAGGATGTGCTTACTCTCAGCATTTACGCAATTACAGTCCCTCCAGTACCTATGCTACTCTCGCAGAACACAGAGGGACGCAGACAGAACGGCAGAGCGTCTGCCAAGAGCCACACACCAATGACTTCTTGATCTTTTGCTATTTTACAATATACACAATAGACTGCATATCCTACTGCCCCCTCCCCCCCCCGATTTTTTTCTTTTTTTTTTTCTCCTTCTCTAGTGACTTTAAACAACAACATTTTCAAATATCTCACAAATTTGTGCATGGAAGCTCAGAGAACTTGTGGTGCTGGTGGTGTTGATGACAGTCACTTGGTAGCGATCACTAATAATTAGTCTGGTCTCCAGGGTCCAAGAGACCAATGCAAAAGCTCTGAAAAGGATAGGCCAGAGATGGGGATGTGGCTCAGGGGTAGAGCACTTGCCTTGCAAGTACAAATCCCCCAGGTTCAATTCCCAGCATTCACCAAAAATGTGTGTGTGTGTGTGTGTGTGTGTGTGTGTGTGTGTGACATAGAGGCACATCTGCCTGTCAAGATAGTCACAGGCCTGAATACCCACATTTTTATTTGATTGCTCGGAAGCTCAGTACTATGCTAACGGCTAAGAGCCCCTTGGCCTGCATGTCTGCAATTTTCTTCTGCGCAGCAGTAACTCTTCGCTTTCCCTGGTCTCGTCTTCCTTTGCATTTCATCATGATTTTATTGTACCTATTCTTGTCTGTGGCCCCAGTCCCTCTATTATCCAGGTGGGAGTGAGACAGCACTGTGGGTCTGTTCCCTGCCATCTCTTTCAGTGTGGTCCTCGTGCGTCCCTGGTGTCGGAGTCTGATTGTGCTTGCTGTGAATCCCTCCAGGGCAGGACTTTATGACTATCACTGATCCCAAGTGTCTGACAGCGCTTCTGGCCCAGAATAAGAATGGAAATAAACTGAGGCAAGGGCAGAGAGGACTCTGGGAGCCCTGATGGGGAGGGGTCTCACAGCTGTGAGGGATGAAGCTAGCAGGGTGACTGTCATGCTCAGTGGCACTCAGCAGGGGCAGCCTCTGCCTACTCTGACACTCACACAGTGTCAGGGCCTCAAAGCCGACAGATCCAGTCTGGAAGGCAGGCTGATGGCTGGTAGAGGATCATGAGCACAGGCACCATTGTCCACCCATGTGACCCCAGAAGTGGAGCCCGGAGCTGGACCCTGTCAGATGTATGTAGGCTGGAAATGTACAAGTGGCTTCAGGACCCTTTGGTGCTGACCTCAGCCCCAGGCTGTCTGCCTTTCTGAATCTTGCTTAGCTTTCATGGCCCAACACCAGCCCATCTCTTCTGGAGGCTTCTCTCTGACCTCCAGGCTCTGTTAATTCACACTTCTCTGATTTCTTGGGAAAACAGTGGAAGACGCTGTGCTTTGTCCCCTCCCCCCTCCTCTGCCTTTCAGCATCTCACACCTTTACCATACCAGGCGCACAGGAGGGGGCCATAGGTTCTGGGCATCAGTCAGTGGATTGGGTCAGCTAGGCCTCCAAGCAGCTTCCAGAAACATCCAGGGAAGTAGTGTTAGGGGTCCCAGCACAGTCTGGAAACTTCACATCCCTAAGGAAGGGAGTCATACTATGTTATGTCTCTGCTCCGTGACCTGCGCACTTCCCTCCTCCCAAAGTGAGGAGCATTCACCAAGCAGCAGTGCTGAGCACTGAGATGATCATGGGCACATGGAGTGGAGGGTGAATCAGCAAGGCCTGGAGGGCCCCAGGAGTCTATATCCCTGTCATCTTTCCAACCTCCCTGATCACCTCGATGCCACTAGCCTATATAGCACTGTGTGCAAACTAGGGAAAAGTGCTCCCTCTGGGTCGACAAATTAGCAAGAGCCTTCCCCTGTGGGGTATTGCACACTTGTGGGTGCAGGGTGGAGCACGTGCCTCCCTGGCCAGGGGTCAGCCCTCACAACCCCCTCTGCCAGCATCTTTGCATGTGGTCCATGTGTAACTGGTTCCCCCAAACTGGTAAAATGCCACCCGTATGTCCTGTGAGACTGCTGCAGGTGGGTGGTCCCCTGCCCCCAAGACCAGCAGACACCTTCAGCCTGTGCCACCGCCTCACAGGGAGCTTCAGCCGTAAAGGACCTGGGTCTTTAGTGTTCATCAGTCGCTGAAAGAAGCAGGATGCTGTCAGCCACCGTAAAAATGTGACCTTTGAAAATTTACAAGAGCTTGGGTTTAAAAAGCTGCTGCGTTAATGATGCATCCCATTAGCATCTCATTAAAGAGAAGCCGAGAGAACTGTTCAGGCCTGATGATGGGCAGATAGGGCCACTCTGTGGGACTGGGCAGGGGGAGGGTCTGCCTCTGCTCTGCCAAGCACCACCAAGTCACAGGAGCAGAAGCCATGCCAGGGATGCTAGGGAAAGGTACAGTCTGAGTGGCTTCCCAGGAAGCAAGGTGAGGCCTGCTCAGCCCCACCTTCTTCCCCCTGCCCAGGGCTACCTTGTCCTGGTTGGGTTTTGTGGCTTTTGTGTAGGGGAGCCCTCCTCTCGGGAGATCTGGCACTCAGGCTGGGGTGGAGTCTGGATCCACTTGTGGGGATTCTGAACCATTGGAGAGAACAGGTAGCAGGACTTGAGTTCAGAGCTGGAGCCACGGACCCATTCTTCATCCCAGAAACCTCCAGAATCTGAGGTCTGGTTTGTTTTACTTTGGGCCTGGAGCCCTTGGCAGGAAGAGGGGCCTGCCTTGGACAACATGCACCAGTCGGTGTATTGCCCACCGGGAAGCCAGGCTCCTCATAGGACATACCCCTGTGCCCAGGCCTTTTCTGGAAGAAGTGGAAGGAATGTCCATTTCATTATTTTAATAAAATTAAATCCCCGAACTGCAAGTTGCTTGCAGTTTCAGATGTTGCTAGCGCAGTGTGGAATGTGAGTAGTCTTATTTATCTTTCCTAAAAAAAAAAAAAAAAAAAAGACTGTTTTTCTTCTCACTGCAGAACTGCTTTCTTGTACATAAGAAATCGCTTGTAGAGTGAAGGAACTCTGGATTGTTCAGAGGGGAGCCAGGGGAGGAGAGGGGCTGTGGGGATGGGAAGGATGGCAGAATGAGACAGACATTATTACCCTATATACATGTATGATACACTACGGGTGTGACTCTGCACCATGCACAGCCAGAGGAATGAGAAGTTGTGCTCCATTTGTGTATAATGTGCCAAAATTCATTCTATCGTCACCTATAACTAATTAGAACAAATTATATATATATATATATATATATATATATATATATATAAATAGAAAGGGATCAGGGGAAGGGAGGGGAGGAATAGGGGAGGTACTGGGGAATTAAATTGATCAAATTATACTGTTTTATTGTATGCAGGTATGGACAGATTATAACAAATTTTAAAAAGAGAGAAAAAATATATACATATATACACACATATACATTTAAAGAAAGAAACCGCTCACAGTATTCATGAAAGACACGGCCATGCAGGCCCCTCGAAGCCCCTGCGATCTCCTCCCAGCCACTCTAGGCCCACCTCTGCCCCCAAGAGCTCCTGGCCTCTGTCCAAGCTGTCACACGTTCCTACCATTTGTGCACCGGAGTTCTCTGCTCCACTGGTGCAGCCGCTTGAGGGCAGAGCTGAGTCTCAGTCACCTAGGTCCCCACTGCCCTGGCCAGTGCGTGACACAGAACCAGAGTCCAGTGCCGAAGGAACAGACCAAGACACAAAATGAGCAAGTGAGCAAACTGGCAGGAGTGTTTTGGAACCACAGGCTTGAGTGATGTGTGCCGACGGAAAAGTGCTCAATTTTTCCAGTTCAGAAACTCCCCTGATTTTAAGGCAAACATGGGAGCGAGAAATTTAAGAGGGCAAAACCTGGTGACCCAAACTCGAGAAGACCCCAGCCTCCTCTCCTGGTAGCAATGGCCATTCCTGGGTGAGTTTCTGGCACCCCCACCCCCACCCCAAGTTGCCATGCGAACCTGCAGGGCAGAAATGGTGGCCGAGGGAGGATTCTAAAAACCTGAGCTGCCTCTTGCCTGGGAGGCCTAAGGGATCCCGACAGCAAAGACAGGCTGCAGCACCCCCTTCTGGTAGGCGGGGGTTCTGAATTGTCAGCGAAGCGGAAAGGAGGCTGGGGTCTCAGCATTCAAACTGGACCCAAAATCGGGCCCCAGGGTAGGGGGTGCTTCTTCCCCTTCCTATGCCTCTGGTTGCAGGAGAAGCAATCTTTGTGCTTCTGAATCCCCAGGACCTCGGAGCCTGGAAATACAGGCTGCAGAGGGAGTAAGCTGGCTTCCCTTGTCAGGGAACACATTGGAAGCTGTCTGGGAATGCTGGGAGAGCCACACTGTGTTCCCTAACGCTGCTGGCGAGCATGGCTAAATCCCCAGTCCCATCTCACACCCCGGCCCCCAGCTCCCACAGACAGAACCGGGGCAGAGGCCCCTGGTGAGGACGCTTGTCCAAGGAATTGTTCTTTCCTCAGAAGAATCTCTCCTCCTTTGTTTCTTGCTCTGTTCACAGAAGCGGAGAATCTGAAATGCAGGCCAGAGATAAAGTGCAGCTTAATGCAATCAGCTCGGCACAGCCTCAGGTCCTACCGGGATGTGGCTCCTGCTCCTCCCAGCAGGCCCTAATGCAGTCACTGTGTGCCATCTGCATTATTCAGCAAAGCCCTAAGAAGTGTGGCCGCGGCCTCCTGGCTCATAGCCCCTGACCTGGGACACAGGAGTCACTCAGTCAGGGGCCCAGCAGGGAGCTGAACCTCCTACCATACATCACTGGGCCTAGTGCCATCAGAAGCCACCACAAGAACTGTAGCCCTCACCTACAGATGTCCCTCGGGGCTTCTTTGCTGTCTGGGACTGTCTCTGGTTGGCAGCCACCTCTGCCCATCACCCCCCCTCATGCTCCACCCCATGCCTGGGTGGGCTCTGGTTACCCTCCTGGGAGCCACAGTTGTTCTTCCCAAAGCCACCTCCACAGAGACCCACGGCTCCTCACATTCAGGTACACCATCCTGGCCGCTCCAGCATGTTTTTAGTATTTTTTTTTTTTTGGCTAATAAATAATGGCCATAGTAGAAAACTTGGTAAATACAGCACAGTCCAGAGACAGAACAGAAGTTACCCATTATCCCTACTCAAGGACAACAGCCCTGCTGACATTTTGGCCATTCCCCTCCTGCACATGTTGTTTGACGCGGAGACATTCACGTAGGGAGGTCATGTGTGTGTCATTTTGTGGCCTGTTTTTCTCATTGAACATTGCAGTATGAACATTTTGTCACCTCATTAAGAATGATTCTTAGTGACTACGAGATTCTTGGTGACTCAGTCATCTCCCATTGTGAGGCTCTCACTCAGGGAGGCCAGTGCTACCCTAATTTTGGAATCCACTCCAAGGCTCATTTTCACTTTAAACTATGGCTTTCCATTATGCAGGAGCCAGGGGTCCCACTGCCTGGGGAGGGTCTGAACTGTGTCCCAACAGGCCTCAGCTCCCACCCTCCCCACCCTCCTGGGTGGGATTTGCACCTCAGTGGCTGGTGTCGGGGCAGGAAGGGAATGTACAGTGACCCTCACTTTCCACCTGATGGTGGCACTTTGCAGAGAGAGCAGTTGGCCATCGCATTATGAATTCTGAGGAAGTGGACACCTGTCAAAAGGTGGGCACTTGGTGGCTCTGGGGCTGGGCTGGGTACACAGTAGGTGCTCAGCACAGGCCCTGGTAAGTCAATAACAGTTGTGTTGTGATGGTTTCTCGATGACAGAGCCTGGGGTTTCATGGCCCAGAACACACTCAGCTATGGTAGCGCAGGTGGAGCAGGTGGCTGCTGCGGGGCCGCGGGGGCCCTGGCCTGGGGCTTCTGGAGCAGTGGCCTCAGCTGCTGCGATTCTACCAAGATAACCTGCAATTCCCTGTGGGGCTGGAAAGCTGGACCAGGGCTCTGCCTCTGGCCCCAAGTTCAGTCGACAGCCGGGGTATGTTCAGGAGAACAGGTCCCAGGCCAGCAACCCAAGCCAGACTGCGCTCACCCTCCTCATCTGTTTCCGCAGGCTCCTGGCATCTCCAAAGCGGACAATCAGTCCCAGGGACTCGCGACCAGCATCCGGTGGGGGCAGACGCCCATCAATCAGTCCACACCCTGGGACACTGACGAGCCGCCCTCCAAACAGATGAGGGAGAGCGACAATCCAGGTGTGTACTTTGTCAGCAAGCAGGGACACCTGCCTGCTGGGTGCCCGCCTCTCCCAATGGGTCCTGCGAGCTCAGGGGGTGGGGTCCCTGGAGGTGTTCTCTCTGCTCTTGCTGTTCTTCTGCTCCTTTCTCTGCTACTCAAGAAAGCAGGTGGGAGAGCAAGGGTGTGCGAGAAACACCACAGAGGTGACTTGGATCAGCTCCAGTTATTTTGATTAGTCATTCCCAAACCTTAGTACTGTGATTCCTCACGCGGCACCTTCCAGGGAGGTCTTGGCATGTCCATGGTAAGTGGAACTGGGATGGCACAGCCCCAGGGACTGGGAGCTCCCCACGTCCTACTGCATCCCAGTCCTCCTTTGGACAGCTGTGACCAGAACAGATGCCCTCCATTTCACCTCCCACTCGCCCCAGAGCTCCCCGTCAGGAGTCACAGAACATCATCCCTCTGTGCAACAGCCCACAGATCTCTGAAGACCCCTTTCCTCCCCCCTCCAAGTCTTCCGCAGGGTAAACACACCAAACCCTCCAGCCATGCCCCAGAACCCATGGATTCCAGTCCCTTTACCTCTGGGCAATTGCTCCTCGCTGCATCCTCCTTGAGCACAGAGAACACAATGAGGACCGCCCACAGGGGCACCTCCTTCCTTCCGTGTCCCCTCCACTCTAGTCATTGCAGCCTTGGATTGCATCTGCTCAACCCACAGCCACATCACAGGCCGCCTCAGCAACAAAACCCCAAGACTGTCCTGAGGCCACTGCTGTTCACCTCCTCACAATCAGCTGAGGCAGCTGGGTTTGGAGACCCAAGGGCAGGCCCTGTCAATCTCTCCCCAAGCAGCTCCTTGGGTCTGTAGGACCCCTGCTTTCCTGGCTGCCCTGTTCCCAGTCCTCATGATATTGTATCCTCTGTAGACCCAGTCATGGTGGATTTCAAGCCGCCATTTAAGTCATAAAAAGTGGTGATCAGGACCTGCTGCATGGGACCAGAGACCTAAAGGGAAGAGCATTCACCCTTCATCAATGAATCCTGCAGGGACTCCCCCTCTGTCTTCACCACAGAGCTGCCTGGGCCTCACCAGCTGGGCTCTGAAGGTCTAAGGCACTTTTCCAGGCAGAAGTGAGCTTCGGCTGACATGCCTGGGCCTTGAGACACCTAGGCTGACTCACTGTGATGCCACCTCCTCTGCTTCAGCTTGGGGACAGTCCCCCTTAGCGATCCATTCTTTAGAATCTTGCCAGCACGACTTCGCCAATGTTTTTTGGCTTCCAGTTTTCCCCAACCTCTCTCATTATCAAAATCATAAATATTTCCTGCATATTTATGATGTGCCTGGCTCTGTGTGCCGTCTCAATGCTTGCAGCAGTCCTAGGATGTTGTGTTATCGTGCCTGCTGCCGATGAGCAGAGTGACTCAGGAATGGCTTGTCCCCAGGTCACCTAGCTAGGAAAGGGTGGAGCCAGGGCTAGGCCCTGCTCTGAGTCCCCCAGCCTCACCATGCACCATCACACTGACAGCACCCTCTGGTGTTTGGGAGTCACCCCACCATCTGGGCACCTGCCCGGCCTCACCATCCTGTTTCTGGGATGGAATTTCCCAGTCCTGCTTTCAACCCTCCAGGACCCCTCCTCTCCAGCCTCAGTCTGCACTGCCATGCCAGAGGAACCAGGGAAACCAAGAGAGCGACTGGGCGACCGAGACCCAGACCTGCTCTCCTTCCGTCAGAGGCAACCAGACTGGCCTTCCCTGTCCCTGTGCCCAACAGCTTCACTTGCAAGCCCCAGGGTCACCTCATATCAGCCCTGCTCTGCCTGAGCTGGGCACAGCTGACCTTCCTTTTGTATCACATCTCAAAAGGTGTGTCTGGACCCTTGTGTTCAGCCAGAATTTCCCGAAGAGACAGAGTGGGCTCCTCTTGTTTCCCCAGGGGCCGGCTGTGCCTAGCAGCCTTTCCACGTGCCCCACCCCGAGACCCTCCTGGGAGCACCTGGCCCTGCTCAAAGCTCTGGTGTCCTCCCTCAAGGCCCAGCACACACTGTCCCCACCATGTAGCTTTCTCCCCACCTCCCTCCCCCGGGGGTTCTCCAGAAAGGGGGAAGAAGCACCAACATTTATAGAGCATTTACCACGTGCCAGACACTCAGCTGGTTTTATTTTTTTTATACATTTTCCTCCTTCAGTCCTTCCCGTAGCCCTAGAAGGTAGGCGTTGCCAGTTTGACTTAACCGAGAAGGACGAAGCTCAGAGAACAAAGGCAACTGCTGGGTGGTTGGCCGGTCAGTGGTAGAGCCGAGATTGGAACTCGGGTCTCTTGGAAGGCCTCTGCTTTCTTCCTCTCTGCTCGGTCGCTTGCTGCTCACCTCTCCCAAGCAGCTCTTCTTCCTTCTCTGAGCCCCACAGCCATCAGTGCATATCCCCGTTTTAGTTAGCGCTTTTGTTGCTGTGACCAAAAGACTTGACCAGAACAACACAGAGGAAGAAAAATTTACTTTGGCTCACAGTTTCCAAGGGTCAGTCCATGGTCAGTTGAGTCCATGGCTCTGGGCCCAAGATGAGGCAGAACATCACAGAGGAAGGATGTGGCCAAGGCAAGCAGCTCAGGACATGAACCAGGAAGCAGAGAGATCTCTTCACCAGGGGCAAAATATAAATCCCAAAAGCACATGCCCAGTGACCCGCCTCCTCCAGCCACACCCTACCACCCAGTTAATCCCTATCAGTGGATTCATCCACTGATGATGTTAAAGCTGTCTAATCATCTCACCTCTGAACCTTCTTGCACTGTCTCACACTTGAGCTTTGGGGGAGCACCTCCTATCCAAACCATAACCCCCCTGAAAGCCCAGGGCCTGGATCCGTAATCACAGATTCTTAGCTTGTGAGTCTCTGGACCCAGGTATCTCATCCACTGCTGTGGCCCCAGCCCCCAGCTCAGGGCCTGAGGCAGTCGGTGTTTGTTGAGTGAATGTGTCACCAGCAGATAACGTTTCTTTTATCTCCCTTGCAGGCACGGGGCCATGGGTGACCACGGTGGCCGCCGGGAGCCAGCCTGCCCTGATCGCACACTCCTATGGAGTGGCCCAGCCTCCCACCTTCAGCCCAGCTGTGAACGTCCAGGCCCCCGTCATCGGGGTGACCCCCTCACTGCCTCCCCATGTGGGGCCCCAGCTCCCGCTGATGGCGGGCCACTACTCGCTCCCACAGCCACCCTCCCAGCCGCTGAGCAGCGTGGTGGTGAACATGCCTGCCCAGGCCCTCTATGCCAGCCCTCAGCCCCTGGCAGTGCCCACGCTGCCTGGTGTGGGGCAGGTGGCCCGTCCAGGACCCTCCGCTGTGGGCAACGGCCATATGGCAGGGCCGCTGCTGCCTCCGCCGCCGGCCCAGCCGTCCGCTACTCTCCCCAACAGTGCCCCCGCCACCAACGGGCCCCCCACAACCGACTCGGCCCACGGGCTGCAGATGCTGCGGACCATTGGCGTGGGGAAATATGAGTTCACCGACCCGGGGCACCCCAAAGGTAAGTCCTGCTGCCCACACACCTCTCTGTGTGCCTGTGTCTGTAGCTCCCTGCCTGGTCACCCCAACCTAGCCAGGACAGGAGCGTTTGTGGCAGCTTCTTCACTGGCCTCCCCAAGCTGGAGGCTGCAGTGGGGCCTCCCCCTGCCCAGGAGGGCCAAGCCTCAGACAGAGGCCAGGCGAAGGGCAAGTGTGGAGGGCAGGAAGGAAGGGGGGCATCGCATGGGCAAATGAGGAAAACAGGAGGAGGAAGGAAGGGAGAGCCTGCAGAGTCCAGAGCCCTGGGCCTCTCTCCCCTCTGACCCCAGGGCCAGGCCAAGATGCAGACTGAGCAGGAATCACGGCTCCTCTGGGGGCCCATGGAACAGACATTCAGAACACGGACTCTCTGAGACCCTCCAGGGCGCGCTCCCTCCACACAGCCCCCGGATGACAGCAGCACCCAAGACTTTTAGACAGGCCAGGCGCCACCCCAGACCACCCAAGCCACTTGAACTTGGGGGTTCAAGGACCTGTGGGTGGCTCTGTGAGACCCTGGGAAAGAGCAGCTCCTGTTGGCCTTCAGTGAACCCTCTTCCCACAAGCCCAGGGGGGGTCCTCCTAGGGAGCTCAGAGGTAGATAGATCCTTGGGAAGGGAGCACAATGGCATCATGGTCCTCAGTGCAAGCCCCAGCCGCAGGGTCAGAGCACCCGGCCTCAGAAGCAGGCCTCGCTCTTGCTGCCTGTGGAGGGTTCCATCCAGGCTGAGTGTGTGGGAGGACAGAGGACCGGGCACCAGAGGGATGCCTTCAGGGTTCATCGGCCCTGGATTTGTACCCCAGAGAGGCCAGGTCCTTGTTCTTGCTCCAGGCAGAGGGGAAGCTGTCAGCCCTCAGCCAGGTACACACCCTCTGGGGGCAGGAGGAGGCAGAAGAGTGCACAGTGGCCGCCTGCCCAACTGGGGCCACCAAGCTGCCTGAGAAAAGGCCCCTGGGGGTCCTGGACGTGGTCCTGTCCCTGTCTGGACACAGCATCTCTGCCTCCTGTTAGAGAGCACATCTCGGGGGCCCTGCTTCTCAGCAGAACCACCAATCCAGTTAGCCACTCTCCTTCGCCCGCTCTCCCAGGTCTTGTCAGGTGTCCCCACCACAAAGCCACGTCTAGATCTCTGTTGGGTTTCACTCCCAAGCTGATTGAACCTTGACTGCCTTTGTTTTGGAAATCAGCGCTAGTTTTAAATGACAAAATTATGGAAAATTACATCTAAATTCTGGTAAACTTGCTTTGTTTAAGATCTTAAAAAAAAAAAAAAACAACAGTAAATCAATTTTTTGTTTGAATTGTTTTGGTTAAAATCCCTCTCCCTTTAAAAAGAATCCCCTCTCCCCGCCCCCACCAAAAAAATAAAAGCAGCTCTCAGTTCCTAAGCCACCAGGTCTGACACACTGAGTCACGGGAGTCCTGGCTGTCCCCAAGGCTGTGCCCAAGTCACTGGGTGGCTCTCCCCACACTGCATGGGAGGCCTCCCAAGGTTGGCAAAGGATCTTGCTGGCTCGCCATGTTCCAGGCACGCACTGAGGAATGGAGTTGTTCTATGTAACTGGTAACTGGCCCAGATGGCAATAGAGTCCCCCATTGGGGCTCAGCCCTGAGCTGCCATCCGCCTCGCCAAAGCTGCTGGGCACAGGTTTATCTGAACGTCCCCGTCCTGGCCATGTGAGATGGGGAAGACACCGGGGTAGGGATAGGGCTGGGCTGCTGGTGCTGGGGCCCCCTGGCTCAGCAAACCCTTGCAGAGGTGCTCAGTGGCAACTGTGCAGGGCCTGAGGGTGTGGCCTGTCCCCTGCGGTCCCAAGCCTTACAAAGAGCAGAGAAGAAAGAGGGGCCCAGTGGGATCTGCTTCACCAGGCCCCATGGGCAGAGTGAGTCTGAGTGAGGGTGGGAAGGAAGGGGGCCCAGAAGTGGCCATGGCCCCACCTTCTGGTCACCATCCTCCAGCTCCGGCCAGTGAGAATGAGTGACCCATCCATGGCACTGATTTTCGTCGGTTGCCAACAAGCCGGCTGTTTGGCCCTCCAGGGCAGACAGATGCCCTCACTCTGCAGGAGGAAGGACCAGGAAGCCCGCGCGCTAGACAACCTCCAAACTGGAGCCTCAGTGGGCTTTCTATTTTTTTTAAGTAATTTCTCCTTTCATTGCTAGTCTTAAAAGCCTTTATTGCTGAAGCTATAATTTGTCTGTCAGATCTAATGTCAAACAACTCCATATTTTTTAAAATAAGAAGCCCAAATTTTGAAACCAAATCTTTGAAACTTGCCATGGGAGAGTCAGAATCCTGACGGGACCACGTGGGTTTGGATTTGGGTCACTTTTAATTTTGCCCCTAGGGATTTTACATCTCTGAAACCCAATTGATTTCACACTCCTAAATGACAGACAGCTGGCTCCAGGCGGGAACAGGAGGCGCTGCATGGTGGCATCAACACAAGTTAGAATTCCACTTTAAAAAAAAAAAAAATAAGTCTCCCCTTCTCCGGTTCTTCATTTGAAACCTTGCCCAGCATTATAATAAGATCCACCGGAGAACGCCTCTCGATCTAGCTCATTACGGCCCGGCGATTTCTGCCTACCATTGTTTGACGTGACAACCTGGCCTCTCACGGGGTTGAGTAATTACGGAGAGATCCCCCTCCATGAAGAACAGGTCCTGCCAGCCAGAGGGATGGGCCACTGGTATTTTTAGACTTCATTAGTGCCTTGATTTAAAATTTCACATTTTGTTTCTTGTAATTATCTTTCAATCGACTGAGCGAAAATTTCAGTCAGGGCTCTATTAGTCTGCTTTCCCAAAAAGGGCGTTGGGACTTTAATTTAAAACTTAACCAATTGAAAAATAAAGGTGGTGTGCAAAATGCCTTTTGATTTGCAATAGGTCAGGCGATTGTCTCTCATCTGTGACTGGAGAAGTTGGCTTGCGCGCGCCGTTCACTTTAATGAGTGTTATTTAAATGCATTGAGCACATATAGATTTTCTTAAGAAACTTACAAGATAAATCTTTCTCTAAGAACAATTTGGGGGTGGGAGCAAGCTGTGGGACTTTTTTTTTTAGATGATATATTGAAAGCTAATTAAAAATAGATTTCATGTGTGCAAAGTGATAAGGGAGGAAAACAGAATTAGTTTGGTTTGAATCTTATTATGAAATACCTGAGATGTCGGTCTAGTTGGATTCAGACCCCAGAGCTAATCCTTGGGGAGAGATGGGGCCAAACTCAGGCCTCCCAGGAGAACCTGAGATCTGATGTCACTGCTCCTGGGGACCCTTGAACCCAAAAGAGTCCCTGGGAATCACAGCAAGGGTGGAAGCCAGGCGTGTGGTGATCTGTGACCCTTGCCTTCTTCCATGAAGGATTGTTGGTGGCTTAGAGGGAGCTGGAGACCTCTGAAAGCCCAGACCCTGGGCCTAGAGGTGAGGGCAGAAAGGCTGGTGTGCTTTACCTGCACGTCTCGGGAGAGGGGCTGGGCTGCACCTGTTCTCATTTGCTTCGGCACCAAAAAGCTAAGTCCAAGCTGACCCAGGTGGGAGACGTGTCTCTTCTGACTCAAGATTTCGCAGGCCTGGGTTAAGGGCCGTGAAGATCCATTTTCAGGACTTCGTCTCCCTGCCCAGGGGCTGGGGAGCCATAAGTCCTTCTTGTGGTTCCAGTTTCTGCTTTCCTGTTCCTGTCCCTGGACCTCCACCCCACAGAGCTCTGTCCATCCCCAGTCCTGCTGGCAGGGTGCTGCTCCTGATCCCACAAGTGGCCAAGACAGGACCTTGTTAAAAAAAAAAAATGCTTTTGAGGCATAAGGAATAGTTGGATGACCGGGGAAGTCCTGACCTCTTTGAGCTTCCCTTTCCTCATCTTTAAAATGGGGGTGACAAACCACCCTCCTTGGGCCTCTAGAGGATTAAACGAAATTATGACCTGGCCATGCACAGCACTGAGCTTGCTCATGCCAAAAAACAGCTGCCACCACGGCTGATGACACTGGCCCCGGGTCTGGAAGGTCAGCAAAGAGGGCAGCTGAGTGGGGTGGGAAGGCAGGGCCCTCCCCAGTGCCGCGTTCCCAGGCTGGCAGCCCCGACGAAGCCACTGAACAGGAGAGAGGTGTGTCACCTCTCCGGCAGGTGAATTCTGGACTGCTCTTCCCAGGCATGGAGGCCAACACAGACCTCCTCTCTCCTGGCCCATCCTCTGACCTGTCCAGAGCACACAGCTTTGGGAAGGAGCTGACTGCACCATCAAGCTGTTTGCCCCCACCTGTGAGGCCACACTGAAATCGCCCTCCCACAGACCTGTCTTTCTGTGCCTGCGTCCTAGAAGTGCCATCATGAATCTATCCAGGATTCAGAATCAAAGTCACTGAACAGCCTTTAACTGGCCCACGGTGTATCCCTTCAGCCCAGGCTCCTAGGTGCAGCCAGAGTGGTCTTTTATAAATGCAGGCTTGGTCCTACCATGTCCCCATAGAATGTCTCCAACAGTCCCCACCTCTTTGTTCCCCAGTGCCCACCATTGCAGTGGAGCGGCGGAACCCAGCTCCTGCCCGCCTCCTACCTCATCGTCTGCTGTTCTGTGCACAGGCTGCCCAGGAGCCACACCAAGCCTTGGGTTCTCTCCATCTTTACCCATGTTCTGTGCCTTGAATAGTGGCACCCCTCAGACAGCTTGTCCATTGCTCTGCCCTCCCCGATTATACTGTGAAGCCCCGGATGGTTCAGGCAAGGACTTCATACAATTCCCACTTCACCCCAACAGCCAACCCAGCACCCGGCTAGATGCACAGGGAGGGTGTGTTGGGTGAGGCTGCAAAACACTGGGCGAGGAATTGGCGGTGCGGCATCCCGGAGGCCCAGGCATTCCAGTTTGCCAAGTGCAGTCCCCTTGCCCGTCCCCCCCTCTAGGAACATAAGTCCACCAGAGCACATCGGATCTGGAATTCTACCTCTGTCTCCTCATATATAAAAGGGAGATCATGATTAGAATCTGATTTTTACCGTCATGAGGATCGAGTTATTTTGTATAAACCTCTTAGAGTAGTTCTTAGAGTGAGATGATCACTATAAAGTTGTTCACTGTTAGTTCTACCACCAGTATGAGGGTCATCCTTCAGTGCCCGTGGTCTTTTAGGGGCCCAGGTTAATGTGACAAATCGTAGACCAATTTGCCTTCCAGAGTCTTAGGAGAGTACCTTATGATATTTAAAGAACCTAGTTCCCAGGGGTCCACTCTGAACAGAAGAAAATCCCCCTTTCCAATTGTAAGGTCCTCCACCATCACCATAACAACCAGAAGGAACCAGCCTGCTGCAGGAGCCTTCCTCATAATTCCAGGAGCTGTATGTACATCCACCCTGTGACCTTCAACTTGATATTAGAGTACAAGGACACACAACAGGTGGGTCTTGCTCCATGGCAGCATCAACATATCAGGTGATTGGAATTCTCTGATTTCTACAGACCAACCTACCCAGGCAGGGTGAGCTGGTCAGGAGCATATAGCTGGCAGCATAGAAGGCGGTCAGGAGCCCAGAGTCGGCAACTGTCTCCTTGGATAGAACTCAAGTTCCGCTGCCCACTAACCCAACAGACTCGTGCCAGAAATATTGGTGTCTCTAAGTTTCCACATCTATAACATAGGGCCATTCCACAGACCTGCTGTGAGTAATAGATAATTTACGTCGTCTTAACACAGTGCCTGGCACACAGTAGGCTCACTATCATGTTACCCGTCATTATTGCTACGGCTACTGTAAATCCTAAAGAATGCTAGGGAATAACGATGGTCCAGAGAGCACAGGGCTCCGGACCTCCCGGGGAGCCCAGCCCACCATCGCCCTAACTCTCCCTCCCAGCCCCACACCAGCCCGAGCACCCTCCCAGGGGTAGGCACGTCCGAGCCTGGGCACTGCAAATGCCCGTGGAGTGTCTCCTCCTCACCTGCCCAGCCCTGCTCAGGAGCCCTCCCCGCTTCCATCGCTCTGTCCTCAGGGTTTTGTTCCTCATTAATTGGAGAGTTGTCCAGGGCTTAACGGTTAGGTTAACAGATCATTTAACTGTGAGCGAACCAGGAAAGCAGCAAGATGCGGTGCAGGCAGCCAGACCACCCAGAGACAGGCCATCCTGGGAACAGGAGGAACCCCAGCCACCCCACTCAGTGACGCCCAGGCCGAGCGAGGCGCCCAGGCCGAGCGAGGCGCCCAGGCCTCTTCTCACAGTGCTGCAGGTGCACACAGCTCTCAGCCTCCAACCGCTGCTGAGAATCCTTGAGGTGACAGATCCTGCTCTGGCCCCCGTCTAGTTTTCTTTTCTTTCTTTTGGTTCCACAGATTGAACCCAGGGACATTTAACCACTGAGCCACATACCCACCCCTTTTTTTATGTTTTTATTTTGAGGCAGGGTCTTGCTAAGTTGCTTAGGCCTCATTAAGTTACGAAGGCTGGCTTGAACTTGTGATCCTCCTGTCTCAGCCTCCGGAGCCACTGGGATGACAGGCCTGTGCCAATGCACCTGGCTATGAAAGGGATCTTCAGACAGGAGCAAGGGGGGGGGGGGACATGTCCAGGTATTAACCCATGGTAGGACCTGCTACCCTGGTCCCAAGCTCTGCCATCTCTAACCAGAAGTGACAGGCTAGGTTCGTGGTCATTGGCACTCAGAGGCCACAAAAGAGCTTGAGTCCTGTTACCTCCCTCCCTGCTGCACCACCAAGTATTTATTGAGCAACCAATGTATGTAGTCTGAGGCACCTACTGTGTGCAGAGCCCACACTTGGCTTCTCCCATGAGTCGGGCAAAAGGGACAGCCAGCGTTCCAGCTGAGCGCCCCAAATGGGTCATGGTCCTACTGGGCAGGGGTCCCTGAGGCAATGCCCAGGGTTCCAGACATTTGCCAGGCCCTGGGAGAGAGGTAGGAGTCGGCCCTGGAGGAGCCTGCACTGCACTGGGGAGACGAGAAGGTCCGAGTGATTAGAACTTCAGGGACTGGAGAAGATCAAGAGCATGTGGACGGGCCTCTGAAGGCAGCCCCGGTGACACAGGAGGCGAGGGGAAGGAGGTGGATCTACAAAGGCCGGGTCTTAGGGAAGAACGCTCGGGCGAAGCACCAGAGACCCTGGACTTTTTCAGTGGATTGGTCCATCGTGGAGTCGCACACACACTCCACTCAGATGGCCCACGGCCTGTCCTGATTTCACACAGGGTCCGCGAGCGATTTTAGCCCGTGACTTCAAGTCCCTGTCTCCGAGAGCTTGGCAAAACCCAGGAGCTGGCCTGGGCTACGGGGCTGCCTCCTTTGCCTCCCGTCAGTGGGTAGTGACCCGGGGTCTTGGGCCAGAGTCCATCTGTCTCCAGGGCCATCCTGGTCTTGCAGGGTGAAGACCTTCTTGATCATCAGGGGCTTTGCCTGGGTAGGAGACCTGGTGGCCATTGACCCCTGACAGGGAAATCAGGGCACATCCAGGGCCCAGAAGTTTTTTGTACACCTTTCTTTCTCCTTGTGTGTGTGTGTGTGTGTGTGTGTGTGTGTGTGATGATGAGTTTCCAGCTGCCTAACTACTGTCCAATCAGCCAGCGTCCGGCCCCTGTGAGGGGAAGGCAGGCTCAGCAGGCTGCCCCCCGAGTTCTCAGCACATGGGGGGGGGGGTAAATTCTGAAGGCAGGATCCCCGGGCAAGGGTGTGGCCTACCTGCTCCCTGTCCCTGCACGATGGGGACTGGGAGGACACATCGTGCCCCAAACCATGAAGCAAAAGTGAAGAAAGCAAGGCACAAAACCCAGTTTAATGAGAAACAATTTGGTGGAAATTACATTTCATTCAGGAGGACACTCACTATTCTAGAAATGTAAAAGCTAAAAATAATGCGAGAGCGATATTTTAGGAACATAAGACATTATATAAATTGCTTGAAGAATAAATGGCCAAAAACTTGTCATCTATTGAAATAGTTGTCATTGACTGCTTCCTTAGCGTAACTCTCTTCTTAAAAAAAAAAAAAGAAATATGTATTTTATGCACATGCACGCACCCATGCACGTGCACACATGCACACACACACACACACACACACATTATATCACACACACCCCTCCCTACCTTAGAGGGAAGCCCATGTATTTCAGTACATCACCATGTAAAAATGTTCTTTCCTTTTTTATTTATTTACTTATTTATTTTTAGTATTGGGGATTGAACCCAGGGGCACTCTACCACTGAGCCACCCCGGCTAAGTTGTTTTTTTTTTGTTTTGTTTTTTTCAGTCAGGGTCTCACTAAGTTGCTTAGGGCCTTGCTAAATTGCTGAGGCTGGCCTCAAACTTGCAATTCTCTTGCCTCAGCCTCCCAAGGCTCTGGGATGACAGGCGTGCGCCACCGTTCTCAGCTTACTTTCTAAATCTCCCAACAGTTGGGTGATGACCAAGCGCAGTCCTGTGAACTGTCTGGTTTTGCCCAATGGTCTCTGCCTGCCTTGACCTCCCCTCTTCCAAAAGAAGTCTCAGCTGTCATGGCCCAGTGCCTCAGACCTGGGTCTACACACCAGGCAAGCAGATTATATTTCACCAACTTCCAAAAAGTCCATGTTGGGACTGTCTACTAAGCTGCTGGGGCGGCTGCCACCACGAGATGCCACAGATTGGGCCAGGTAAACTACAGAAATATATTTGCTCCTGGTTCTGGAGGTTGGGGGACCAAGATCAAGGCAAAGGCAAGGTTGGCTTCTCCTGAGGACCGTCTCCTTGGCTTCTCTCAGTATCTTCTCGTGGCCCTTCCTCTGTGCGGGTGCCTCCCTGAGGTCTCTTCCTCCTCCTGTAAGGACAGCAGTCCTGTGACCAGGGCCCATCCCAGGACCCCCTCCCCCAATTACCCCGGGAAAGGCCAGCTCCAAATACAGCCACACTGGAGGTCGGGCATCAGCATATGAATTTGAGGAGACGCAATTCATAAGTCCACCCCATTGGCAGCGTCCCTTGACCCCCGCGCAGGGACTGTGTACTTACGGCGTATGACTTACCCTCACTGATGTCACCATGGTTTACCTGCAAACCGCTCACTCTGCTCCCTGCTCACCACGCACCATTAGAATCGTTTATATGTGAAGTTCATTTTTACTTCCTACCTCCTTGTGTGGTGCTGGGGATGAATCCAGGGCCTCGAGTGTGCCAGGCGAGGGCTCTCCCACTGCGCTGTACCCCGGCCCTGGAGCTTCGTGGTGAGAGAGCTCTCAGAAGTCAGCTAGGAGAAGCAGGAATCTGCCCTCATTGTTGGGGACACAGCAAGAGCCACCAATTGCCAGACAGTCTGTCCTCTTAAATGGTCCAGAGCTGTCCTCCTGTAACTTCCATGGGGCTGCCGTCTGGGGCCCTCCGGAGCCCAACTGGCCCCTGTTTCACATGACGGCACTTGAGACTCTTGAAGAGGCAGCATTTCCTTTTCTGCAGACCAAACATCTCTGGGCTGCTCACTCTGGAAAGTCCCCTTCACCATGTGGGTATGCTCCCTGGTCATGTTCCTGCTTGTCGAGTACCTACTAAAGGGACACCAGGTGACAGGATGGGTGGCCCAGGGAAAAGCAACTGTCGCTTTCTTGGACCTGAGCACTGCAGATACTCTAACTTTCCTACAGTGGTTGTGGATTATCTGTTTGAAACACACACTCCTCTACACATGGGCACATGCAGACCCTCAGGCTTCAAAGTGAAGGAAAGAAAAAAAAGAAAAAAAAAACCTCTCAGGACTCCTACTGTCCACTGAGCTGGTTTTTTGGGATCCCCCTCTCAGAACTGAGATTGCTGGGCATTCCTTTTTATACGGCACCATCTTAGCTCATTCCCCTGCCTTTGGCCAAGTTAACTGTTCCACTGAGATGGCTCTCTTTGGTTGTTGAGGGTTTTTTTGTTGTCTATTTTTATTTGTTTGTTTGTAGCACTAGGGATTGAACCCAGGAGCACTCTACCACTGAGCCACATCCTCAGCCTTTTTTATTTTTCTTTTGAGACAGAGTCTCCCTAAGTTGCCCAGGTTGGCCTTGAACTTGAAGTACTCCTTCATCAGCTTCCCAATAACTGGGATGATAGGCCATTATACCCAGCATCTCCACCAAGTTATTTGTTTAAGTTGTTTGCTTTTGAAGTCTGGGAGTTAGGGATATCTCGGCCCGACCTACCGGGCCCCATGCCCCTGCCGTGCTCTCTGAAGCAGCTCCCCACCTGCCTCTCTGGGAATGGGAACTGACTCCCAGGCAGCAACCCATCCCTCCAGCCCCTCCACCCTCCCGCCACACAGGGAATGTCAGAAGAGGATGTTGCCTAAAAGGTCATTTAGCAAAAGCTCAGAGGTTCAGAGGCATCCCTAAAATATCACATCCCCCCAAAACTGTCACTAGAAATTCCCCATGAAACCACCCTCAATCCCCAGGTGCCCTGAGTAATTACTTCATCTGCTGCTAGGAATTTTCCATCCTAGAAGCCTTCCGTCCTTCTTGAGATGAGGATCACATAGAGACAAGCCCAGTGTCTATGTGACTGGGCTGGGCCCACTCACGTGCCTCTGCACCCCATGCAGTGTGCCACCAGGTCACTGGGGTCAGAGAACCCCACCCCCCACCCCCTCCCCCACCAGGAGCCCTCTGTGCTCAGGAGCAGCTCCATAAGAAATGGCTGCATGGAAGGAAGAGTGGAGACAAGACACACACATTCACAGAGGAGCCAAGTCCTTCTTGGTGTCACATGGGCAGGACCAGCAATGGCCCAGAGCACGATTTGACTAGGAGACATTGTCCCCAAAGGAGAGAGAAAGATGACAAGGGCAAACTCTAACTGGATGATGCCCCCTGGCCCCATTACTTCCCATAGCCAGGGGCTTCTCTGGGAAGGCCTGCTTAGTGAACTGTCCTGAGCTGTCCTGCCCCCTAGGTCCCTACAAATAATGGCTGAGTAGCCATCGATGCTTGTTCGTTAGAGTCCAGAGCCTTTCAAGAGCCAAGCCCTATGGCCCAGTAAGCATGCATCCCTTGCTCTCTATTCAAACCTGGCAGAACCTGTTGCCAAGGGCATCAGAGGCATCTAATGGGGAGTGCCTTGTGACAATTCAGAAAGCTCCCGATTCTTCTGGCCATGGAAATAGGCAGGTTTCAGAAATTCTGATTCATGCGGAAATAATTCCTATATTTTCCATCTTTCTTGTACATGGAGATATTCCTTACCATCAGGATTCCCAATTTAATGCCACTGGGGTCCCAGAAAGCAGAGAAGGAGACATGTGGCCTCAACCTGGGTCTTTGTAGTAAGGATACCACCCACGAATATAAAGTTGACCCTGGTGAGAGGCATCCGGCTGTTGGTCAGGGATGGCTGGTTCAGGGAAGATGGCAGACAGAGCCAGAAGATGCAGCCTTGCCTTCCAGGACACAGAGGTGGGGAGTGGGTGTCTCGTAGGTACCTGCCTCTTCGGATTCAATATATATTTATTCTGCATTTATGTATTCCTGGGAAACTGCCCTGCCAGGCAGAGTCATTGGGTGGAAATGCACTTGCCCAGATACAAGTGGTAAAATGAGAGTCAATGTCAAATCTACCTGCCTCAAATTTCCTACCCTTTCCACCACGTCACCCCTTGATGCTTCCTATTGTGTGGTCTGTATTGTCACTAGGCATGTTGGGCTAAGAATGGGCAAGTCCCAAAGTGGCTGTTTTATGTCTCCTAGACTCATGTGTCTATAGTTCTCAATATAAGTAGGTGATTCTTGGGTTCTTACCTTATCTCCAAAACTGTTATGGGATGGATGGATGGATGGATGGACGGATGGATTACAGGAAGGAAGGAAGGAAGGAAGGAAGGAAGGAAGGAAGGAAGGAAGGAAGGAAGGAAGGAAGGAAGGAAGGAATTCCCAAAGTAAACCCGCAGGGGCACTGGGCCCTCTGAGGAGGTTGCAGGCAGAGCAGCGGCCACTACAGAAGCTGCTGGAGCTTGGGAGGCAGGCAGCCTGGGGATTCTTTCCTGTTGCTACACCTCCCACGCCTTCTTCAAAGTATTGCCAATGCAATAAAGTTAATGGAGCCAGTCATCCTATGAAGAAGCCAATTCCGAGCAAAGATGATACATCTTTGAAGTTAATGAGGTCTATTAATTGAGCTTATGCCCTTTTAAATGAATGAAATTCTTGAAATCTACCCAACAGCCGCACATCCATTTAGGAGTAGTTATTGACGCCTCGTGTCTCTGTCACCAGTGGATGAGGAGCCACCAGCGTGGAGCTGCAGAAACTGGCTTCCTGCCAACACGTAGTACAGCCTTCAGCTCCTGGGCAGCTCACCAGATGTCACATCTGGCCAGCCATTCTTGTCCTTAGTGAGAACAGGCCTTGGTCCTCGAATTAGTCAGTAGAGCCAGGAACTGGATGACCCCGTGATACATAACTTGGGGAGAAAGGGATCCGATGGATTCAGGAATCTTTTGAGGAACATCCACCTGAGCCCTCAGCCTCCAGACAGGGGGCTCAGGATTAGCCGGAGAGTACAGCACTTCCGAAGTGGCCACTTCACACTAGGGTGGGTGGTGCCTGGGCTCAGGAAATGAGCCGCCATGGTTTCCAGGAAGCGTGCAGACGTCGAGACACAAGGCCTTCTGCAGTCTGCCCAGGAGCTCTCACCACGTGGCCCCCAGGCCCTCTGCACACACACCCAGGCGCTGCCCAGTTTCTGTCTCCTCCCCAGCTCACAGGGCTCACGGTTGCTTTAGAGCACAAAGTGGCACTTGTTGTGCCCACAGAACATCTGCTGAAGACAAACTTGTGTTTATAGCTCTTCATTTCAAAGGACTGGCCGCGTTATAAAAAGAAAGGGACCATCTGTCCCTCTTCTGGACCCCAGCGCCTCTTGGAAGAGATTTCTGTGCAAGAAGGTAGTGAGAAGTCAGCGTCTACTTCAGGGAACTATTTTGGGGCCGGAAAAGAATAATGCCTCTCCGCAGAGGGAACAGGGCCCACGGAGGGAGGACAGCTCTGAGGAGGACCTGCCGTGGCAGACGCTGACAAGGAGGAGGCCAGCTGTGGTCTAACGGAGCTGCCCAGATGTTCCTCAGTGCAGAGATCCTGAAAGAGAGGACAGTGGGATGCGAAGTCTCCAAGGAAGGGCCAGGAGGTAGCACATCCCCGGGGTGACGTGAGCGGTGTCCTGGGCAGTCTGCTACTGCACACAGCCAGATGTCCTCGGTGGGTGTCCCTCCCCCTCCCCCAGCCTTTCTTATCTGCAGAGGCCCTTGCCACAGTTCCATGTCTTATGACAACTCAGGCTGAGTGATGGCCTGGTGGTGACTTCTCCCAGAGGGCCAGCTTTCCCACACGTCTTTGAAGTCTTTTGGGGATTTGTCTGTCCCGAACCCTTCAGCACAAGATACAAAAAAAAAAATGTCACCTGAAAGTCCAGGAGAAGCCTGTGGAAGTTGAGGTGCAGCTGAGGTTAACATGGGTGGAACTTCCAGAGGGGAGGAATTTCCCAGGCTTCCTGGCCCAAATCTTTAAGCAAAGCCATCCCCGGGCTGGAACTCCCCAAGAAGGGCTGGTCTTTCCCTGTCTTCCCACTGCCATTTCAGATCATGGCTTCTGAACAGCTACGTCCCTCTCAAACAGCAAAAACTTGGACTTGTTCCAGAATCTGTGAAGATTCCAGAAATCTGTGGTCTGTGAAACTCTAGGTTTATTTTATTTCAGATCAAAACCTGTTTCTAGCCAGGCATGTTGGTGCACTCCTGTAATCCCAGTAGCTCAGGAGGCTGAGGCAGGAGGACCACAAGTTCGAGGCCAGTCTCAGCAACTCAGCAAGACCCTAAGCAACTTAGTGAGATCCTGTCTCAAACTAAAAAATAAAAAGGACTGGGAATGTAGCTGAGCGGTAAAGTGCCCCTGGGTTCTACAGGACACCCCTGCTGGCTCATCCTGGACCCAGTGAATTGACAGCTTTGCCTCATCCTGGGGAAGATTCACAAGTTTTCCTCACATCCTTAAATGCACTGAATTCCCCCCATGGCGCACATGCATTTCAATTTTGAGAACAAAGACGGCTCCTAGAGTAGTGTATTCAGGACTCTCAGAATCCTAAAAGGTCACACTCCTTTTCTTCTTGCCTCTTTTCAGTTCTTTTCTGTTCTTATTGATTTCTTTGGGCACATCAGAAAACACAGTAGGCAAAGCCCACCACATCCATAGAAATAAAATATTCTGCAGTCAAACCACACACCATAAAGAAATAATTGCAGTCTGTATATATTGCTAATGGACATCTCTCAGCAATTCCCTGTCTCATAAGCTTTAAACACAGACATTAGTATAAATATGCAGAAATCCCCATTCGGGCAAATTGCTCTGCATTTCTGAAGGAAAGGAAGATTAACCATGTGCTGATATCTCTGAAGGCGCTCAGCAGAGCAGGAAAATCTTCTGGCCTTCTCTGGGAAGGAGGCTTGGGACTCCAGGAGACCTGGGGTGAGAGCTGGAGGCCCTACTGGCATCCCCTCCCTCCGCAGGAGGGTCACCTCCCAAATTGCCATCACTGTCCCCTGAGAAGCCTAGTTGGTCACACTGAATCCTGCCTCCTGAGCCTTCCACCTCCTGAGGAATGACAGGCGCCAGGGGTGGTCCAGGCCTCTGAGGTACAAGGTGTTGGGGAGCCTGGGGCAGTGCAGAGTCCGCTGGGCTCCAGGCCACCTTCCTCCGGCCTCTCCCCACCCCCCTCCTCCTCCCCCTCATCTGTCTCCTCCCACCCTTTCTCCCTCCTCCTCCCCCATTAGCCTCTCCTACCCTGCGCATGCCCACTGAGGGCCCCATGTCCCCCCACCGAGGCCAGCAAGGGTTGGGGTCCTCGTCTTCCAGGGCTCCGCAGCCACAGCCAACTCCAGCCTGTTGGTGCGGGAAGGCCCCTCCCTTTCCAAAAACACCCTTGGCCCCGGACACCAGAGAGGGAGGACACCGCCCGTCAGCACAGGTTGCCGCGGGGGCCTGACCGGTTGCTGATGGGAGCAGAGGCATCAGAGGCAGAGGGGCAGACTCCAGGCCCCTGCAGCTCAGGAAGCCTCCGTCCCCTCCCGTGGGCTCTGCTCAGGCCACGGGTTGCCTTCGTGGTCTCTGGCCTCTGCTCCTCCCCTTAGAGACCAGGGCCTCGGAAGCAGCTGCCCCAGAGGAGGTTGGCACGAGGGGCCCGGACCGCGGCTGAGCGGAGGGAGCCTGGCGCAGAGGTCTCTGGTCCTTCATTCTGTGTCCCCCTGCCTGGCCCGTGGCGTAGTGAAAGCAGGGGCACAGGGACGCAGCACCCACACTCTTGGGGCGGAGGGAAGGGAGTCCGGCCTCTCTGAGCTGGAGCTGCAGCCTCGTGGCCATGCCGTCTTGGACTGGGCACCCCGTGGAGGGCCTGGGGGCCAGGTCCTCGGGAGAGACCCAGGAGGCCCCGGGGCCTGTGACATGGTTTTCCAGAGGGAGTTCTGAGGCCGCAGGAGAGTGAGCCCTCACCTCAGCTAACCCTGGCGCACGGGAAGCCTTCACTCATCCTCCTCCCTGCTGGCATCTTGATGGGCTATTTTCATGTCTGTCTCCCCCACCCGACTGTGAGTGACTTTAGAACACCCCCGCCTCTGGCCGATTTAGCAACTTCATGTGAAATGTAAAAACGTACCCTTTTCTCAAGACCTGTGCCTACCACCTACCAGAAAACTGTCGGAGTAACTCGAGAAAACTGTGATGCCTGTGGGGTGAGTGGCGCCCCCTGGAGTTGTGCAGTGTGCAACTTGAGCAATCTGTACCTGACAGCCCTGGGGGACTGTTGAGGTTATTTCCCTCCAGGTGTACTTCTAAGCAGGTCATATGCATTGGCCCATTTAACCCTCGAAATTTCAAAATCGGTGCCATCATGACCCCCACTTACAGATAAGAAAGTGTTGGCTCAGAAACATGAAGTTCCTTTCTCATGTGTACCCAACCAGTCAGGACAGAGTGGGGATGGACACCAGGCAGTCCTTACCCAAGTCTAATTCTTGGTCCTACCTTCACTTTGCATCCTCAACGCCTTGCTTCCGATCTGGCCACATGAATGCTCAGCAAGTGTACGTTCCATGTGAGGACACAGGGGGGCCTGGTTTAGCCGGGGTCAACCTCCCCCCATGTCCCCACCACTGAATCTCTACTTCCCTGTTTGGAAAATGAGCAGTTGGCCCCTGATCAGAGGAGATGCCCTCACACACACTCAAACTGCCCAGCGCTGAGGAACCCCGAGGAGCCCTGAGGAGCTGTGAGCTGGAGGCCTGTGAGCTGTTCTTCACCATGACCCTTCAGCTCAGCCCATCAAAACCAGCCTCCTCCCAGCCCCAGGCCCCACACCTCGTCTAGTCAGGCTCTCTGTGGTCTCAGGACTCCCCAGGTGACCCCCTCACCCCCCGTGGCCCCCTGGCCACTCTCCACTCTGCACACAGCAGTCTTTCCAAAGTGCCATTTGACCAGAACCTCCCTACCCAAAACCCTACAGGGGTCCTGTTCACTGCCCCCAAATCACTCCAGCCCCTGGGGCCGCTGCATGACAGCTCTGCGCCTGCCCGTCAGGCCCCCACCACACCCCTGCTCAGACCTGCCTTCAGTCCACACCTCTCCCAGAAAACCTCTGCCACCTCCTTCCCGGGCCAGCTCCTTAGCTACTCATTCTTCTTCCAAAACCGGGGGTCCTGGGGACAGGGCCGACACCAGAGCCCAGCGGGTGAGGCCCCACCATGACTGAGAGGGCGCTGGACACCCACTCAGTCTAGCCAAGGGACTGTTCTGCCCAGCCCCAGCTCCCTCCCACCTCCCGCTCTGCCCACCGGCCCCATTCTCCATAGGGAGGCCTCATCAGGGTCCCCCAACTACCATCGAAGACCCCCTGCAGCTGCCAAGAGGAAAAGAGTGACCTCCCAAGGAGCGGCAGGAACGGGTGTGGATGTGCCCTGGGCAGAGGCCCGTGAGGCAGGACCATTTCAGAAAAGAAGGACATTCTGTCCAACAAGAACTGGTTCTCACAGCCAAAGTGGGAGACGTAGCCGCCCCCAGCCCCCAAGATATGAAGCTCAGAACCCTGAGAACCCAGCTCCTCCCAGGGGCGGGTGGTGGCTAGGGCCCACAGAGGAGCTGAGGGTTGAGACCCGAGGCTAGCCTTCCCCCACCCACACCCAGGCAGAGAGAAGGAGAAAAACCCACACTGGGCAGTCCCCAGCACCCAGGAAAGCCAGTGCATCCCAGGCACAGAAGGCACCTGCACCCTTTGTGCACCCCCTCCTTCCACTCAGGGCTGGCCTACCCTGCTGAGCTCTGGTTGGGGGTTGCCTTGGTGCCCCCTCCAGACATGGGGGCCGTGGGGAGGAACATGAGGGCAGAGTCTCTCTCCCAGATGAGGTCATTTACTGGAAGGATACGGCCTTACCCACTGGGGAGTAGAGGTGCCCTGACTGACGCCTGTCCTGGGAAGGACCTCAGGGACCATGAGCAACCCTGGCCTCTAAGAGCAGGGAGGGGAGGTGATGAGTCACTGTGCCGAGGCTCTGGAAAGCTGTCTGCTGGGAGCTCTGGGAGTGGCCAAAGCATAAGTGAGGCCCTCTCTGCATGACTGCCCAGTTCTTATGCACCTGCTGAGATGCACCTGCCCTTGAGAAGGACGAGACACCTGGCAAGTCACTAGACACCCTCTATCTCCACCAGGGCAGGGCTTCCGGTCTGTTTTGATCATTACCTATTCCCAGTGCTCAGCACACAGTGGGCGCTCAATAAGTACTTGTTGGATGCATCAGTGTGAATGAATGAGCCAATGACTGAGCACAGCTGAGAGTGATCCATGCTGTGGGCAGAACTGAAGCATAAACCCCACAGCGCCATAGGCACATCAGAGAGTGGGGCCCTGGGGGACCAGACAGTTTGAGCAAAGGCCAGTATTAGAGATGGCTCCCAGCTAAGCGTGGGGGCGCATGCCTGTAATTCCAGCCACTCGGGAGGCTGAGGCAGGAGGATCGTGAGTTCAAAGCCAGCCTTTCAGCAACACTGAGGTGCTCAGTAACTCAGTGAGACCCTGTCTCTAAATAGAATACAGAATAGGGCTGGGGATGTGGCTCAGTGGTGAGTGCCCCTGAGTTCAATCCCTGGTACCAAAAAAAAAAAAAAAAAGGAAAAGAAAAGAAAAGAAATAGAGATGACTCCCACGTTAGGGCGTCTTTAGGCAAAAGTCACCCTGAAGAAATTTGTCTTCTTTCATTCATTGGCTTTATGGGTTTGTGTAATTTAATACTCTGCCCTCTCACATCCTCTGTGGTCCAGATAATTTTTGCAGGTCTTAACCTTATTACCTTCCTATTGCCCACTGACCATAGGTCATTCACCTTTTGATGGATCCTCACTCTGTGCAGGGTCACCCCATGCTCTTGAGCAACGATCAAGTGCGCCTCTTTCTCCTGAAGGGGTTTATAGAGATTGTGGGTTTGGGCCAAGATAAGCCCCGGGCCGCAGGCCTTGGCAGTTTCCAGCACTGCAGCTTCTGGGGTCTGGAAGTTGAGCTCACCAGCCCTGTCTGGGGTGTCAGCCCCTTACCCCCCAGTGGGTCCATCTTGCCTTGATCCCTTCCAAAGACCTGAGGTCCCTCAGTGCCTCAAGTGTGAAGCCCAGACCCTCTGACTGGCTCCAGACACCCCTGGATTTTGCCTCGGCCCCTCCCCCTGGGCCTGTGCCCAACCTCACCACTTGCAACCCCTCCTCTGTCTACATTACCACTATTTACTGTGCTGTGAGGGGCTGGGCCTCTCAAGTGACCCCTAAATCTTCCTGGGCCAACCCCTAAAAAGGAGTCCAGGATAAACAAGAAGCTGCAGAATAAAGTTAAACTCTGAAAGCAGAAATTTGAATTAAGAAGAGCTTGATTCCCAGCAGTTCGTGAGGCTGAGACAGGAGGACAGTGAGTTCAAAGCCAGCCTCAGCATCGTTCAGGCACTAAGCAACTCAGTGAGACCCTGTCTCTAAATAAAATACAAAACAGGGCTGGGGATGTGGCTCAGTGGTGAGTGCCTCTGCGTTCAGTCCCCGGTACCCACCCCCCAACAAAAAAAAAGAAGAAGAAGAAGAGCTTGATTCTGCTCAGTTTTGTGCTATCTGTATGGCTTCAAACAATCACTTTCTCTGAATCTCATTGTCCTCATCTGTACAATGGGTACGATCCCTCATAGAGATTGCCCTGAGGATTAGGGGAGTCAAGGGTTTGTGGGGGGAAGCACGCACCATGGGGCAGGCTTTTGGAGGTGCTGGTATCCACCCACCCCTTAACCCCAGCTGAGGACCATTAGGGAGGAGCCACGGGGCACAGATGACCGCTGTGGAGTCAAAGGGATGGCTGTCATTTAAAGTGGCCTCTTTTGTTTCGGGGGTTTTTGTGCCAGGCCTCTGTCCTTTGATTGACACAAGCCCCAGTCCAGCACGTCTCTGATGACAGCTGGGAGGAGGTGGCTGCGCAGGCGCAGAGGCAGGGTGCCCATCCCCGAGCGCAGAAGCCCCCGGCCGCTGACGCGCGCGAGGCCGCCCTCCCCCCGCCCCGCCCCGCCCCGCCCCGCCCCTCCGGGCCCCGCCCCTGGCGCCGCCGTCACGTGGCGGTCGGGCCCCGCCGGGAGGTTCCCGCGCGCGGAGGTGGCGCGTCTGCGAACGTCTATTTGCATCTGCGCACGCCGGGTATTTATAACTTCTCTTCAGCCAGTTCCAAGTTATTGATGTCTTAAAGTGACTTTAATCTGAGCCTTCTTTTCTTCAAATGGGCTTTTGATTTCCGGAGTGATATTATACATGGCTGTAAGCTATTGACTGAGCGATTGCCGTTGTGTTCTCAATGTGCTGATGCTGAAAATCTGCGATATAAATAAACTTCCTCTGGTAGAATCATTATAAAGCACAAGCAGCAGAAATTTATGGAAAGAACAGATTAAATGCTTAGACTTAAATTCTTCAGCGTGCGGCTTGCCCTAAACTGCTGTGTCTGGAATTTGGGCTGCTGATTCAGGTGGAAAAAATCAAACGGACACATCGCTTGTCGGTGCATTTTTACTATGATCTATTGTGTTGCCAAAAGAGAAAGCTCAAAAGCTGCCATTGATAATCCTGGTTAAAACTTGGAGCATAAATTATTGAGACGTGTAGTTTCTTTTCCGAGTGGTTGGGGATTGGGGCGGTGGCATAGTAAAGAAATACAACATCAATATGTGCTTATGCATTGTAATGTGGGACATTTTTATGTCCATAATAAAACATTCCGCCTACAACTATGTTTATGAAAGCAACAGATAGGAAGATCCATAATGCCACTTAATAGAGTTAATCACCTCCCATGGGAACGTTTTAAAAGGCTTTTTATTGCATGCTGAAAAGCCCTGACCATAATTAATACTCGGCACACTGTCAGGTGCCAGTCAGAGGGCTGGAGGCAGCGAAGGGAACTTTCTAGATGCTGGGGTTGAGAGGATTCTCAGGACTCTACCCAGCTGTCAGAGCTCCAAGGTTTAAATTCAGGACTCTAGCCACTGGGCTGGACTGTGTCAAATGCTGGGCTCTCTGGCTGGGACTTGGGGCTCTGAATTATAAGCTCTGGGCCCAAGATGTAAATTCTGAGCTTAGCCTGGTGTCTAGGGTTTTGGCTTTGGGCTGTCAACTCTAGACTCTCGGTGACCCTCTAAGTAAGATGGCCTCACTGCCGGAAGCCAGAAAAATGGAGTAGGTTAGTCTTCTGTGAGCGAGGTGAATCCTGTTGACCACAGAAGTGCCCCCAGTGTGCTCTCTCGGCACCCCTCACCATTCCAACCAGTTTTCTACCAGGGAGAGGGAAGCACTGAGCATGCCCACAGCTGGCCTGCCCTGTGGTCAGTATGAGAGCTGCTCCCTCAAACCAGTAGCCTGCCATGGGACAGACCCCATTGTCAGGGCCCACAGCCGATCAGCCTGGAGGCTCCGGGGCTAAGGACGCACCCTTCTCTTCCCAAAGAGGTGCTTTTATCTCCTTGACCCTCATCCCACACAGCTGAAAGACTAGAACACAGGGAATCTCCCAGACAGCTCAGGGAAGCTGAGGAGGTGAAGGGTCAGCCTGAAATAATTAAAGAATACATCGCCCTTTCATATCGTATTCAAGCCAGCAAGGGAGAAGCGGGCAGGAGGGAGCTGGTGCTCTCCCAGGCCTCGGGCCTCACTGAAACCTAGGCAGTGATTCTGGAGCATCTGTTCTGGAGTTCCGGAGCCAGCCCGTCCTGTGGGGGAGGGGGACTTCCTGGATGTGAAAACTCTTTGTCTTCTTGGAAAGTTGGGCAAACCGAGAGTGGCCTGTGAGGGCAGGGAGGCCGAGCCCTGTCTCCCAGAACTACACGGTAGACTTCTTTCGCTCTCTGGGCCTGGAACCCCAGCGTGTGTTAGGGCTGGGATGGGTGGGTTGTCACCAGGGACTCAGAGAGTTTTGTGCTTCAGAGGTTACTGTAACAGGTCTCTGCTGAGTCAGAATCACACCTGAACTGAATTCTGGTACCCAACTGAGACTGGCACTGAATTTCCATTGTGGCCTGAAAGGGTTGAAAGCCCTCTGCCTCCTTCCCACCCCCAGCATGGCCAACAGTGAGAGCGATGCTTAGTGAATTTGCTTTTTCTCAATATGGGCTGCATTTGGGGTCCAGTGGGGACACTGTCTACCCTTGCCCTCCCGAAGACGAGTGCCTGGTAAATACAGGCCTCTCCCACTCTAGGTTGAACAAAGTCACAGGGTAATTGGGAAATAGTGAAGCGTGGGTAATATGGAGGAAACACTCAGTCCTTCCATTAGTCAAAAAAAATGCATTGTCACCTACTGGGTAGAACAAACCAGACCCTGCCCTCGCATTCCAGCATCCTGCAGCATCGCAAAGGGTTATGGTGTCTCCCTTCCAGAAGCAGCAACTATTAAGAAATACCGATTCTCCCAGGGCGGAGACAGGTTGAGCTAGGATCCCCACAACTCTGAGCACAGTTCTCAGGTGGATCTTCCCAACCACCTGGAGTCACTTCCTAACCGCGCTCTTTCCCTAGCAAGCTCCCTCCACCCCCCACAACACCTGGGGGAGTGTGCCAACCTCAGGAAGGACACAGTGAGGGGAGTCCTCAGGAAGGGAGAAGCTCCAGGCTTTTCCAGGGAGCAGAGCAGGGAGCAGCCAGCTGCAGAACTGGCTTACTTCCCCTTGAGCAACACAGCAAGGGCGTCCGGGAGTGGCGGAGACTGTGGCTGCTCAGCAAGGCCTGGGATGCACAAACCATGGCAGAGACATGAGAATGCCAGTCTCTGATCTAGGCCAGCTTTCTTCTGAATTCCACTGTGTTCTGATTAGGTAAATGAGCTGTAGGCTGTGGTCAGGCAGACAGCATGGGTGGGGCACCCTGTCTAAGCAGAACAAGTGCCCAGCTATGTGCCAGCCCACCCAGACTGGCACAAGGCTAAAAGCCCTTGGTGATCATAACTGTCCCCTCAGCAGCTTTCAGGCACCTGCCACAGCCCCTCTCCCTGCTCTCAATGCTGGTGGCATTGGAGTACCCACTGGGCAGCTGGCTCTGACCCCTCCTGGCCTGTGGCCGGGAGGAAGCCCTGAGGCCTGAGTGCATGGGGGGAAGGGGACTTCAGTGGGCAGAGCCAGGCTTAGTGAGGTCACCTGGGGGACTTCTGGGGTAAGTTTGCTAATAGAGATGTTGTTCTGGGAGGTCATGATACCACCTGTCATTAACCCAGGCACCCTGCCTGGGGTTCTCACCAAGAAATCATAGGTGGCTGCTTGCAGGCAAGTGAGTGATTTGCAAGGACCATGAGAATATTTGCATAAACATATGTATGGAAGTGTGTATTTATTTGCATTCATTTGCATAAATTGCTGGCTCTCGGAGCTGTCGAGCTGTCGTTCCTTAATTTTATTTTATTTTTTTCGGTAAATGTCCTTGCGCTCTGAGTGCAGATCTGGACACTTCAGGAGTGAGAACAAAAAGGCAAAAACAACAACAGTACAGAGATTGGAGGCCAGAGGTTTTCAAACTTTGCTACGCATTAAAATCTCCTGGGAGCCTTTAGAAATCCTGGTGTCTGGATCCCTGCCACCCCTCATGCTGTCAAATCAGAGCCTCTGGGGATGGAGCCTGGGCATCAGCATTTTTTAAAAGCTTCCAGGGGGATTAAATGCACAGGCCAAGATTGAGAAGCAATGCGCTAGCTCAGGCCTATGTCAGATCAGACCAGCCTCGGATTCCTGCCAGTGGCACCAAGCACCTCAAGCCACCTTTCCAAGCCTTCATGTGCACAAACACTTGAAAACATACATGCATTGAGGGGTGTGAAGTGCTGATTCCAACTAGCACACAGTGGGCTCTCAAACGGGCACCTTGCCCTTCTGCATCATCACTGCCACTGCAATGTCCTCCTCTAAAGACCTGAGGATCCAGAGTCCTGGCTGCTCCTTCTGGCCCTGCCACCTAGCTGCTCTGAACTAAGTAAGCCTCAGGCTCCAACCAGCCCCAAGAAAGCTGAGAGCCCGGGACTGCTCTGTCTGTTCTCCAGGGTGACTATCAGGCTGGTGAGTCCATCACTGCCCAGGTGCACAGGAAGTGTGTGCCTGCAACTGGGAGACCTGGGATTCTGGAGCAAGCCCACCCAGCCCTGCCAGCCTCCCTGTGTTTCCCTCTCCAGGCCAACAGAGAGCCAAGCACAAGGTCTGAAGGCTTAGCTTCTTCTCTGCCTGGTAGGCGCTGCCTGGGGGAAGAGGGATGCTGGATTTCTGGAAATGACTAAAGTCCTTCAAGGTGGTTTTCGCCAACTATCACATTTTTCTCACTGTTTGGTGCCTTCACCGCCAATCGGTGATCGTCGCCGCCCAGCCAGCTTCCCCAGACCGTGTGCTTTCCTTCCCTGCCTTTGCTTGGGACAGCTCTTCCTTCATGACCGATGGCCCAGATTCACCCACCCGAGACCCAGCTCGGTGCCTTCCACTGCGCAGCACCCCTCTGCAACCCAGGAGCATGTCTCTCCTCCCTGGGTCTCTCGTTCAAACTTGACCTGAAACTTGTTTGAGGCCAGAGCTATGCCAGGCCCTGAGGACAGTTGGATATGGGCCCTGCTTTTAAGAGCTCTCCCCTTCCCCAGCACCACAGAAACAGAAGGCAAACAGAAGGCCTTGGTCTCCTGCTGGGTAGGTGCCCCCATTGCAGGGTGCTGCCCAGGGCTGTGCTGCAGATTTAGTAATGGGACACCTGGGCCATCACCTGACTGCACAAGTTCAGGAGGGAGGGTAGTGTGGGTTTCAGAAGCTCCAGGAGCAGAGGGGAGCAGATGGGAATTTAGAGGGCAGCTTCAGTGTCAGCTAAGGTGGCTGAGTTCACTTCTCACCTGGATCCACCTTTGCTGGGGCAGGTGGGCTCCTATCTAGGACCTTGGCCAGCCTGATAGCCTGGTTTGCAGATGCTCCCAAACCCTCTGGCCTGGAAAATCCTGCCCCATAGTCTGGTTGTAATCCCCACTCACCTGGACCAGAGGGCCTGCCCCATTCCCTCAGCACATTCCACTCACTTCCACCCACCGAAAGCAGCATTTGCCCTGAGAAGGAACCAGTCTGGACCTCACAGTAGAGCGGTAGAATCTCTAGGGAGCCTAGAAATGGCTTCCTTTCCAATAAAGAGCTTCGACACAACACCTACACCACTATTCACCACCAAGGCAGAGTTGGCAGGAGGGCCCTAACTGAAGCTGGCAGGGACACTCCAGGTCAGGCCAAGCAGCGTCTGACCCATCTCGGGGCCTTGGTCGGGTGCTGTGACTACAGTGTGAGGGAACCCTCTGTGAGTTTCTGTGTGCCACAGAGGACTGTGGACGCAGCTGGTCAGGAGCCCCCATGTAGCTGTAGTGCCTCAAGGCCCCCAGGGCCAGAAGGAGTCCTGGCTCTTTCCTTTTTGGTCAGGGTTGTTCACTCATTAAACAGGCATTCCTCTGCCTCACCTGGTGCTTGGTGTGGGGGCCCCTGCCCTTGAGCATCTTCTGATGTGGAGATAAGTAAGTGGACTTGGAAGAGTGGTAAGCCAAGGGTAGTGGCTCATGCTCAGTGACAGACGGTGGCTCTGATCTTGCAGAACGGATTGGTATTTTGGGGAGGGGTACCAGGGATTAAACTCAGGGCACTCGACCACTGAGCCCCATCCCCAGCCCTGTGTTGTATTTTATTTAGAGACAGGGTCTCACTGAGTTGCTTAGTGCCTCACTTTTGCTGAGGCTGGCTTTGAACTCTTGATCTTCCTACCTCAGCCTCCCTAGCCACTGAGATGACAGGCCCGTGCCACCACACCCGGCTAGATAGGTATTTTCTGAAGAAGGAATTCCAGGCCGTGGGGGTGGCCATGGAGAGGTCTTACTAGTTCCAACCCTCTTGTGACCATGCTCCAGTGTGGGTACTCCTTTCCGTCATGACAAGAAAACTGCATGAGGACAGGGATTCAAGCTGTGAGGACCCTTCTGTCTCCCCACTAATACAGAACCCAGCATACTGTGGTGCTCTGTAAGTGTTGATGCCTTCACTGCCTATCTGTCACCTATGGTCACTGTGACCCATGCTAGACACAGACTGGCCCAGCAAGATGGGGCTCAGCTTTCCAGCATATGTGTCCAAGCAGGGAGTGGTCCCCACCACAATGTGCCCACCCCAACCAGCCTTGGCCCAGGGGCCAGTGACCAGCGAGGCTTCCCCAGGTGTTCAGTCCACCCCAGGCCGAGGCCCCCAGAACCAGGCGCACAGTCAAATACACAGGCCTGGCCCCACCAGCAAACCACAGCAACTATTGGGTCACTACATCCAACGTGTTTATAAAAGTAGAACTGGGCATTTATAATAGGGTCTGGTAGATTCCTTGTGTAAATAGCTCCTGGTTGCTATGACCAAAATACCTGACAAGAACAATTTAGAGGAGGAAAATTTATTTGGGGCTTACAGTTTCAGAGGCCCAGTCCATGGTCAGCCTACTCAATTGCTTTGGGTCTGAGGTGAGTCAGAACAACATGGCGGAAGGGCATGGTAGAGAGTAGTTCACCTCAGCCAGGAAGTAGAGAGAAAGGGAGGGGCCCAGGGACAAGATATAATCCCCAAAGACATTATTTAAGTTTCTTTCATTCACACTCCACCTTCCTACAGTTACCACCTAATATTCCATTCGAATTATTAATCACCAAATGGATTAATCCACTGATTCGTTTACAGCTCTCAGAATCTAGCATAATCTAATCATTTCACCTCTGAACATTCCTACATTGTCTCACACATGAACTTATTGGGGAATATCTCATATACAAACCATAGCATTCAGCTTACCAGGAAAAACAGACTGTCAAGCTAAATACCTGTAGGGAAGTGACCCAGGCAGAGAGGGGTATCATTAAATCCAGGAGCTTAGCTGAGATAACAGGGACAGCATGAAAAGTCCCATGACAGGGAAATCAATCTAGAAGGTCACGGAGTGCAGGCCCGTGTGCCCAAACAGCCCTCCCTACCTGGACCTGAGGTCTCTGATTGTAGATCATCAGTTGGAGCCACAGTGTCCATGGCTGCACCCCGGACCACTCCTGGTGTGCACCAGCGGCTGCACCAGGGCTCTGGAGATGTAGGCTGTGACAAAAGATGTTTCTACACATCAGAAAATAGAATTTTGCAGGCAAAGAACATATACATGGAAGAAAGAATTGACACAGGAAGCTGGGATTTCAGGAGGTATAATATGAAGGAGAGAGTGGGGTCCTGCCAGTAGAACCCACCTGTCAATCCTTCCTAGACCAATTTTGGGGTGCTTCCTCATAGGCTGGGGCACCACACATGCCCATATGATAGGCAGAGCAGGTGTGTGGCACACCATGCCTTGTTCACAGGGGCACCAAAACAGTGGTCCACCCCAGCTGGATGAGGGGGTGGCTTCTCCCCAGTAGCCATGGGTTTCCCCCTGGGCCTGCACAGAACCTTGAACCCCCCACACTGTGCAGGGCTGGAAACTGAGTACCAAAGGACACAATCCACTTTCTCTATTTTTTTGTGCTTTGTAGGATTTTTCTACTTTTCCTATAATGATTATAGAGATTACTTGTATGATAATAAAAGATTACTAGTTGTATGAAAACCCAGAAATTACTCCCAGGCTTTCACCTGCTCTGAAATAGCAGGAGGCAGGTGTGTTGCCCAAGCCAGACCCAGTCAGGAAGGCTGGGTCAGAGAATAGGGACAAATGTTCTTTGAGTAGACTATGGAGGGCACAAGGTGGGCAGAGAAACATACACACACAGATGTACACACACTCGCTCTCCTCCCCTGCCTCCTCACCCCGCATCCTCCCAGGCCACAAATTCCCCCTCAGTGGGATTCAAAGTGTTCTGAGCTGATATTAGCCCCCAGCATCTGGGGTTTCCGTTTCATTTCCCTCTTTACCTGGGTAACTGAATTGATTGTGCTCCCAGCTCCAGTTCACTAATTCTTGCAAATCCTTTAAAACTATTGATTTATTTGCTGGGACTGTGGTTCACAGAATTCTTGGGAAATAATGGCTTTTGCTAAGGCAGGCGGAGGAGACCCGTAGCTTTCCCCTTCTGCTGGTGTCTCTCTCCTGCCAGTTCCCCCTCCACCCCTGACAGAACTTCCTCCCACCTCGTCTCTGAGTTGTCCTGACAACTGTCTTTCATTGAATTGCCAGCTCCCCCATCCTGGGAACACATTCCCAGAATGCACCAAGTGCCCAGCATAGAGAAGATGAGATCACCTGAAGTTCTCACAATCTGCCACTGAATAGACTTGGTCAACTGCTCCATGGCACCCCCTAACCTCTGTAGTGCTCTCCCTACTTCCTGGGGACTTGGCGCTCTCCAGGGTGCTGAATGTGGCTCCCTTGTCTGGCCGCAACTATCTCCTGGCTCCAAAGGGCCTTGACCTCATTTATCACCAAATTCTTCCAAGATCTATCCTTCTCCTGAGATCTCTCAGCCCAGAGCTCCCTCCCCATGCTATTTTTATCCTCTTCTGCTCAGAGTATCACTACTACACCACTGCAGGCTCCATCCTCCAAACAGGGGAAAGAATTAAATGGAAGCTTCTTCACTGGTCACAGGAAGGACCAGTTGATGCTCATGTTGATCTGGTCAGGGCACTTGCTCCAACTGCAGCCTCAGAGTTTGCCCCATGACCTTCCCTACTCAGCCAAGGGGTTTGCCCCACCCTGACCACCCTCTGGCTCTTAGAGCCGGTGCAAGGATCCGGACTCTGCCCCCACCACCCCCATTTCTACTCAAAGACCAAGAGGCCATTGCCTTTGACTCCTACCCTCTAGGCAAGGTCTGTCAATGAATGTGACTAGTATTGGCTTGCGTTTGGGAAGATCCTACCACCTAGGCACCTTCAGAACCTGGAGCACTGAGAGGACTGACTTTCTCTGGCCACCAGGTGTGAAGGTCCCTGTTCCACAGAGACCCCCAGGGACTCCGTGCTAAACCTGTGCTCAGTGACTGCTGAAGTGGTCACCAAAGCCATTTAAGGCTCTTCAAAGCTATTGGAGCTGAACAGAATAATTAAATCTCTCCTCAAAACAGACCTAAAAAATGAATGTGACAATGCATTGACAACTGTAGATTGTCCTTCAATTGTGGGATTATCACTGCTGTTACTAGCACAGATGTCTCCTGACGTCCAAAGGGGCTTGACTTTTACATTCTGCCCCTCTGACTCCATACAACTATGACATTTCAAATTGTTCAGCTGGATCTTGTTTAGGGGAAGGTGTTCTCACCATCTCTCACACCTCTGCATGTGGTCTGCAACCCACCCTGAATTCCAATCAGAGAGGAACTTTTTGTACAAGACGTGATGCCAGAGGCTCCGGAGGCCAGAGAGGCAAGCCCTCCAGGGGCTCACAGCGCAGAGAGGAGACAGGAAGACAGAGGGATGGATGGGGCCTAAGAAACAAGTGGAGGGGAAGATTTTGACCAAAGGGCAGGAAGAGAGAAGCAAAGCAGAGGAACAGGATATACTGGGCATGCAGTTAGAGAATGGGGACGTGAAGAGAAGACGAAGCTACACACAAAGGGAAAAACAGGTCACAGGGCAGGGTTGTAGCTCAGTGGTACAGTGAGTACAGTGGTACAGTGTTTGCCTACCATGTAGGACGCCCTGGGCTCAACTCTCAATACAGGAGTAGGGGGGTGGAGTGGCTTCATGAGCCATAGTGAAGAGTTCAGAAATAAGGGATCGAGACCTTCCTTGACTGGTGGACCCTAGAGGAGGAAAGGGCTCTGGAGGTCACAGAGGGACTGTGGTGACTCTACTACTAGGTTTAGGCTTCCCAGTCCTGCTTTCCCCAAGCCCAAGCTGGCAGCTGTCTCTGGTCAATCTCTGGACGTAAGGGACACAAGCACAAATCCAGGGAAAGATCAAGGGAGGTTTCTGTTCATCTTATGAAAGTTTTAAACAATTCTAAGGAGAAAAATGCAAGTGACTTTTATGTCATCTTAGAGGGCATAAGAATGTTCCAACTGGAGGGTACACTTCAGTTCCAGCCAGAAAACACCTATGGAGCACCCAGTGTGTACAGCCCTGGGTCAAGGCTGTAGATGCAAAGATGACTTTTGTTGCCACATTTTGCTGCTAACGAACCAGGTCTTGTCCCCCAGTGTTGTACGACGTTAAGAGGTACACGGGTGAGGCTATGGCAGGAGTTTCCATCTGGACAACAGGACAACGGAAGGTGTCCTCATCAATACTCTAAGTCCAAGCAAGAAGTCAGTCTTTCATGTTTCCCCTCCCTAAAGGAGGGTCTGCCTGCACGGGACCTTTGACATCACCCAGCCCAGCAACGGGATCAGGGCCAAGGCTGGTACAATATCCCTCCAGCTCAGGCTGAGCATTCAGCTTGCAGGCAGTTTGATTCTGTCTTACCTGGAAGCTGGCACCCACCTGGCCCTCAAGGTCAATTCTCAGGCCAACTCTTCTTTGGAGAAGAACTTGGGAGAGAAATGCATACCTGATCAAGTCAGGAATAAGGGAGGAGGAGGAGAGCAGCATTCAGCATGGGAAGCGATCCCTGAGACTCCCAGTGCTCCCAGATTGGTCTGGCCATGCTGAGCATCCGCTGCAGGAGGCTCTGTTTGTGCAAAGCCCCCATTTGTCCCCACAATGTCAGCCCACGTCGGCTCCTCTGCTCCTGGATGAATTACCCTCTGGGAATTCATGACAGAGTCTTCGCTGGGCTTTCTCAGTATATTTCCCAACTGCTCTGAGTTTATAATTTTTTCAGGTCCTTTATCAAATATGTGTCATAAATACCAATGGGACTGGGAACATTTATCACCTCGCTGGATTCCTACTTGAGCTCTGAAAAAAATTATTTGGCCACACAACCTTTCTCAGGGCTCTGATTTAATGGACTTCTCTGCTGCAAAGCCACTGGAATTCTTTGCCTTTTAATATTTGACATCTCTTCCTCTTTATTACCACCTCGAACAGCCCTTCTAGTCCCGCTGGAACGGGCCCATTAGTCTCTGACAAATAACTTGTGTCATTTGGTGAAAAATATGCAGAAGTTTGGCTGCAACTTCATCTCCAGTCTTGGTTCTGTCAGGGGCCTTGTTCTCTTCTAAACAAAGCATCTGACCCCAGGCAGACCCTCCTCGGTGTCCCTGGTCCTTCTCATGTCCCCTGCTTCTGGGTCCACAGAGCCATTTCACACCAACCACTTACAATGGGGTTGGAAACTGGGGTGGCTAGAGATGCCCGTAACTAGGTGAAAGAATTAGCCTCAGAAGCATCACACACAACAGCTAAAGAGTGGTAGGGACCCAAGTGTCCATCCACGGGTGAGTGGATAACACAATGTGCTGTCTGCATACAATGGAATAGTAGTCAGACTTTTGGAAAAGGAAACTCTGATGTGTGCTACAACATGCATGAACCTTGAGGGAAATCCCCTAAGTAAAGTAAGACAGTCACAAATGGATAAAATGCTATAGGATTCCAGGTCGGAGGCATGCAGAGCCGAGACAGAATGGTGGCCAGGGGCTAGAGGGAGCAGGGAATGGGAAGTCGTATGTTTAGTTGGGAAAGATGAAAAGAGTTCCAGAAGTCTGTCTGCACAACAGCATGAATGGACTTAATACCACTGAACTGTACACTTTAAGATGGTTAAGATCGGACATTCTAACACAGTTTTTAAAAAATTAGCCTGAAATCGAACTAGCAAAGAAGAAACTGACACCAGGAAAATTCTGGGAGCACTTGAATCCTTCATTTATTTGGGTCCTCTGTATCAGGCTCTCGCCACATGACAGACAATTCTGAAACTTAGTGGCTTCAAATAATAACCATGTTATTTCAGTGATGATTCTGGTTTGGTGATTTGGGCTCAGCTCAGCTGATCTTGGTCAGGCTGGGCTGGTGTTGGCAGGGGGTAGCTAGTCTAAATGACCTGTCCAGGATGACTCATCTCTGCTCTAGCCAACAGGCCGTCCCCAGTTCGTTCACACAGTGGCGATGGCAGGGGCCTCCAGAGACTGAGCAAAAGCCAGCAAAGCTTCTTGAGGCTGTGGCTCACACTCACACAAGGTCATTTCTACCACCTTGTATGGTCCAAAGCAAATCACAAGGCCAGCCAAGGTTGAAAGGGTGGGGAAATGACCTCCACCCCTTAATGGGGAAAACTGAAAGAATTTTTGCAATCGACCACAAGGGCTCTATATATGCCAGTCCCTGAGCTGAGTGATGCAGATAAAAACATAAATAAAACACAGTCTAGTGCCAGAGGCAGGCATGTAAATAAATAATCACAACACACAGCGTGCTATATAGAAGGCAACCCAGGAATCTATGGGAGAGTGGGGGGAGGCAGGGGGCAGGCGGGGGGAGGAAAGAGTCAAACAGGCCTGGGCAAAATCCTGGCAGTAAAGGACCAAGAAAGATCTGCACAGGGGAACACAGGCTCAGTGAGGGCACCTGTCTGGACTTAGGGAGGCTTCACTGGGGAGTAAAGGGCCCCGGGAAGTGAGGAGGATCTGGGGTGGCAGGAGGCCTTACAGGTGCCTTGCTGTCCCCAACCCCCTCAGCCTTGCTGGGCTCGTGTATGCAGAAGCTGATGGCCAGGTTCTGTGGAGGTGGCTTGGCAGGGACAGGTAGAAACAGGAGCATCCTCCAGGACAGCTGCAGAGACTCCAGTCCAGAGTACGACAGTCAATCAAGTGCTCTCTGTCAGGTGGTCTAGCAGGGACAGAGCTCCCCACTATGTGGCAGGGCTCATGGCAGCCACTTCATGGGAAAGGCCAGGGCATGGGATCCTGCAGGCACGGCAGGGACATCCCCACCCAAAGCCAAGGGGACCAGAAAATAGTCTCTGATGGCAGTCATGGGTGGGGGGGATCTTGAGGCCAAGGGTACGGTCCCCAGGTGAGCCCAAGCTGACAGACCCATCACTCATGGTGCCCAACTGAGCCTTCTCCTGAGGAGGACCAAAGGTCCCTGGGCTGTCCTCTCCTCCAAATTCTGGAGCCATTGACTTCTGCAGGAGCAGGGAGCCTGCTTTGAAGACCCAGCCCTCCCCCACCAAGACTTGCTTGTTGGAGGGTTTCTCACCAGGCACCGGGGAGGTTAAGATGCATGTGAGGCCAGCAGGTCCTGGCTTCCTCCTGGGGGGGTTCTGCTCCCTCTGACAAGCACAGCCGGACGTGGCCCCTCCGGGCCGGCGCAGCAGGCTGCAGCGGCACATACCAACTGATCGATACTTTGAATGCACAGGGGCCTGCTGTGAGAAGGAATCCCCTGGTGAGCACTTTCATAAATTGAAAGATTCTTCTGGAAGTGAATGATCTTCCCCCGCTATTAAATCCAGATTCCTGAAAGGGACTCAGAGAGAACAGAAAGCACCCCCATGTAGGACAGTGGCACCTGGATCTCCAGGCACCTGACTGGCCCCAGGATTTCTGGGGCAGCAGGTGGGCTGTGGACAGAGTCATTGCTGGGACCTTGACCCGAAGGGAAGATCTTGAAAACATCAGAACATGTGGGTCCAGCAACAGGAGCACCAAGTGCACCGTTGGTTTGCCTGGCCCCCGACGCACCACCTCATTCCTCAGACATGGGGCCATGCCTGGCCCTCACTGCAGCATGGAGACCAGGGGACCACAGAGCAAGAGTCTCTGCCCCTTTGTGCATAAAGCGATAGGAGCCCAGCCGGCTCGGGCAACCTGCCCAGGGTCACATAATCACTTAGTGAAGAGGCCAGACAAGAACCAGGATCCAGGTTTTTGGAATCCCAGCCTGGAATTCTTTCCCCCATACACAGGGTTCATGGTTTGGGAATTAATTTGATTGGGGGCTGTTTTTGGAGTCCACATGTATGAACAGAGCCCTCCCTGAGCCGTCCCTTCCCTGTCCTGCCTCTGTTCACACCACTGTTCCCATGGCCTCAACTGTAGCCCAGCCTCTAGCCTCCCCGTCCTGCCTCTCCGCCTCCTCCCACAGGCCCACAACTAGACTCAGCCTCCACTCCCTCCCTCCCTCCCTAGATGTCCCAGGCTTCCTCTCACAGTCCCCTCCCACAGCACAGCAGCCTAAACACCCTTCTCTGTCCTTCAGTTAGTGTTGCACTGAGGACCTCCCCTTCACACCTGGAGCCAGGCGGGCATCACCATCAACAAGAGCTCCCCGTAGCTCCCGCAGTGAGCCAGGAACGCTGCTAACCACCTACCAAGCGCCATCTCGTTAACCATCAATAAATGAGGGGACCAAGGCCCTGGGTGTCTGTTCTCCTTCCCAAGGCCACACAGCTGGCTGGAGGCCGAGTTCTGGTTCGCCCTCAGGTCTGGCTCTAAGGCCAAAGTCACCATGTGGGTCCTTCCTGCCTCCCATCCTGCCTCTGTGTAGGATCACTGGACACCCATATCTAACCTCGCCACGACCCCTGCACAAGACCCCCGTGCTCCCGCAGGCCCCAAGATTAACCTGGATTACGCCCTTGGAACCTGGCAACCTGGTAGCATGTCTCATTGTTCCCCAAGCTATTCACTGCCTGTGTCCCACATGCCACACATCCTTGACTTTGGTCTCTGTACCTTGCCAGCCTCTGTCTGGAGTGTCTGCCCCCTGCTCCAGGTCCAAGCATGCCCCAGGTGGAGACCCCAGTAGGGGCCCCCCCACATGCCCCTGTGGGCACTCTGCCAAGGCCCCAGGTCAGCCTGTAATGGCGGGAGTCTGAGGTCTGGCACTGCCTGGGGCACTCTGAGAGCACATTCACTACCTCAGTCCCCGCGTGCAGCTTGTTCTCTGGGGCCCGGCTTCCTCGGCCTTCCTCCTTAGCGCGTGTGCTTGCTAAGACCGCCTGCCTGACCGCCAAGGCCCAAAGCCCGGGAGCGGCCCGTCATGATTTTCACCAGTCTCTGCAGGCAGAAGCTGAGGCCTCGGTCCCCACCTCACAGGTCTAGAAGCAGAGGCCCAGAGATGCCCAGGGGCTCATCCAGGGACATGCGAGCTCATGGCATGTGGGACAGACTGGGCCCAGGGGGAGTCTCAGCAGGTGGCCAGTGTTTGCCCCTTGAACAGCAACAGAAGCAAGGTGCACCAGAGCGAGATTCTTGAATACAAAACAGGGTTCAGCATAGTCCTGGAAGGCTGGGGGAGGGGGTGCAGGGGGACTTGTAGAGTGGGGCTTGGCTGCCATAGGCTGTCATCTCCCGTTTGCTTGCACAATGACATCTAGGTTGTTCTGACCCAAGGACCAGGCCTCTGAAGCAGCTGTTAGCCACGCCAAGGGCAGGCTTTGTTCAGGGGTCCTGTGGCAAGCAGGTGGGGAGAGGGTCACCTGAAGGCCCTCACTTTTGCAGAGGAAAAAGTATAAAATAAATAAATCAAATGGGGCAGCCGGCAGGCTCTTCCCTCCTTCTCCCTCCTAAGCCTTGGGTGGGTCTGGGAGAAGCGTCCAACACCCCCAGGTCTGGAGCCCATGGCCTGGGCTCCGTCTGTGCCAACCCCAGGTGGCCAAGATTCCAGGCAAAGGTAGGTGTACACCTGGGTGGGAAGACCCCAGAGGCTACTTCCTGGGACCTGCAGGGGCTGCAAACCAGCTTCCCAACGTTGAACCCCCAAGCAAGAGCGGGAGTCCTAAGAGGCTGGCCCAGAAAATGGGGGGTGCGGAGAGCCCCTGTCCCTTGCTTGCTCAAGAGTCCCTCTAAGTGTGACTGGATGGAGGTGCCTGCCAGGCCCTCATTGGCTTGCTCGGGGATCCCTCCCCAGGAGGCTCACCCTCCACCCCGGCTGTGAGTGTCTAACAGAAGGGAAACCGTTTTTGCAGGTTTTGTGGTTTTTTTCCTTTGAACCATGTCCAGCCCATCTTACATCACAATGCCATGCTTTACTTGGTCTCCAAGACATCGGCACCCATTGGCATTTGGAGAGCTTGTTCCGTAGTTAAATAATAGTACGGAGTCGTCTGTGATGATGTATTTTCTATGTTTCCAATCGTCAGTATGGGAATCTTTCCCCCCAAACTCTCAATTTCTGGGGTTGATTTTCTTTACTCATATTTGGTTTGTTTTTTTCTTTTTCTTTTTGTTTGTTGTTCTGTTTTGTTTGGGGTTTTTTGTTTTTGTTTTGCTTTTTAAAGTTGTTATTCCCTTGGTTACGTAGCCCCTCCCAGTGGCTGCTTGTTGACGCATATGTTCGTGACTTCTGACTGTCAGTGTTGAACCAGTCTTGCCAAGAAACAATATCAAGTATTTTCTGTTTCTCTACTTCTTGAAAAAAATATTTTAATTTAAAAATTAAAAATTAAAATTAAAAAAAAAAACTCTTAATGGGAACGTGGCCCTGTCTGTCTTCTCTGTTCTGCAGAAATGTTGAAGGAATTGAACCAGCAACGCAGAGCGAAAGCGTTTACAGACCTGAAAATTGTTGTTGAAGGCAGAGAGTTTGAAGTCCACCAAAATGTTCTAGCTTCCTGCAGCTTGTATTTCAAGGACCTGATTCAAAGGTTTGCCTTCCTTCCAGCTGTGGTCGGGTCTGTTCCTTTGTAGGACGCTTTTGTGTCGCTTTTCTCCTCCCCTCTCTTGCAGGTTCCTGAAGCGTGACTCCCTGTCACAGAGCCAGTAGCCATCTCTCCTCCTCCTTCCCAGTGTCCTCTCACACACAGCCTCAGAGCAGCCACTGCCCTAGCCCCCACACACAGCCTTGCTGGTCACCAGGGGCCTGCCAGCAGTAGACAACTCCCCTCCTTGCCCCAGGATCCCATGCTCCTAGTGGCTCACAAGCCCTCCCTGAGATTAGGAGGACAATAGACTCCATTTAAAGGACCATTACACACTGCCCCCCCCACTGGGCGAGCTCAGGGTCCTCAGAGCCATCGTCACTGCTGTCGATGGCAAACTTAATGCCAGGAGAGCACATCGACCAGACCAAACCATCCCTACCGGGGAGCATGAGGCGCCCAAGGGGCTGCTTTTGCCCAGCTCGAGTAGGGGAGAAGAGACCTATAGCGGAAGCCTCATCCACGCCGCATGTCTTGCTACCTGCACACTGAGCCTAAACCGGCGCTGTCTGAGCACAGACCAGGTGTGTCCTAAACACGGTCTCTCAGTCTCTGCCCTCCCTTGCCCAGCCCCAGCCCCTCCTGGCTATTTCTCCCTGGATGAGTCTTCACAGGTGCGTGAGCATCTTTTTTGGTTTTCTTTATTTTTTTTTCTTTTTCATTATGTTGATTTTTAAAAAACTTGTCTGCTTCATACCCTTGCAAAGAAGTCAGGCCCCTCCTAGCTCCTGGGCGAGGGAGAGCAGCCGGGGCCAGCCCAGCGTCACGCCACGTTTCTCTCACCCATCAGCAGATTAATGCCGCTGCTCATTTTGCCTTGCAGCCTCTCCGGGGCGGACGCTGAGCCGGGACAGTGCTCAGAGGGGGAGGACAGACCTCTGCTTGCTTCCCAACGCTGTCTTGGACTTGCCAACTAACCCCAGAGCGACTGTGTTTTGTTTCAGGACGGCACACTGGCTGGCATCTCCTTTCCAACCCATGTGTCCTTTGGCGTAGATCCGGGTGGGCTGCCCGGGTTCGAGGCCTGTCCAGCCACGCTGGCCCTCAGCCACACAGGAGGGGCAGGCTCTCTGTGACGTCCTATCTCATGGGCAACTCGGTCTCCTGCCCCCAGTTCTTGGGTTCTCTCTGTCCAAGCACAAGAGCTAGAGGCACGAGTCTGGGGTGAAGGGCCACATCCAGTGGCTTCTTCAGGCCAGGGAGGTCTTTGTGCGCCACTCTTGACTCATCTGGTCTCTGGGTCACAGATGAGCATCCTGGGGCCTTGGCCTTGCTCCATGGGCTGGGGAGCACAGAGGGGGCAGGCTGGTACCATCCCTGGGCTGGTTATGGGGTGTCTTTCACTTCCTTCAAAGACCGCACGTTAAAGCCAGCTTCTGCCACGCAGCAGAGAAGAGGACCCTGGTAGGCGGGAACCTTTTTGGAGAGAAAGAGCCTTCTAGATAAGGACGGTGGGGACAGAGATGAGCCTGAGCTAGGGACAGGGGAGGTGGCCTCCCCAGAAGTTGCTACAGTGGGCAGGCCTGACCCCATGCTAGCTCTGACCTCCTGGCCTGGGTCCAAGGTGGGAGCCCTCAGGGACAGTGGGGACAGGATGCCCACCTGGAAGCAGGAGAACACCTCCGCAGCCCTGAAGGGAAAGGACAGGTGTTCCGGGCCACTGGAGGACAGAGGGCACCCTTTGGGAGCTAGGAGACCTGGGTTCTACCTTTGTTCTGCCGTGGTCCCATGACCTCAGGCTAGTCATGTCCTCTCGGGCCGCAGCTTTTCTCATCTGTAAACAAGGATGTTGGCCAAGTGATGTCCAAGTCTGACCCTAGGGTGACAGTCATGAGGTGGGCAGGCCAGCCTGGAGAGGCTTCCCAAGCATAAGTTTCTGGACATGAGAGGGCGAAGTGTCAGGGGCATCAGAGCAACGAGGGCAGGTCCACAGACCAGAGTCGGAGCTGAGCTGGGGAAGGTGACCAACTGAGCATCCAGCAGGTGCAGCTTCAGCAGCCAGGAGACCACCTGAGTGGTCCAATTGAGGAGCATGGGAGGTGACCAGATAGATGGATCCGAACCCAGACAGGGCCCAGGGCTGGAGAGTAGGGCTCAGCACCCAGGTCCCGTCACTCAGAGGGGAGGCTGAATCTAGCCCTGAGGCTGGGCTCTCGGTGTGAGTGTGTGGCCATTCTAAACTTGACCCTTGTCTGGCCAGGGGCAAAGGTTGGTGGCCAACCACAGCCTCCTGAGGGAGGGAAGCGGAGTCTTCCCTGGAAGCCCATTTCCTTCCAGAGCCTCATAAAGTCATGGCAATGTCACGCTGTCTGTGGTCAGAGCAGCTGATGTCACCTTGTTGCTTTAGTCCCCTTTGTGCTTGGAATAGCCTTGAGGGGCATTAGCTCTGTCCTTGGCACTGTACCAGGGGTCCCCTCTCAGGGAGCTATGTTCTTGAGAGGGGAAGGAGTAGGGACAATATGTGGGACACAGTGTCCTGGGGCTTATCTTTTTTTTAATATTGATTTTTTTTAACAGAGAGAGAGGGAATTTTTTAATATTTATTTTTTAGTTGTAGCTGGACACAGTACCTTTATTTTATTTATTTATGTTTATGTGGTGCTGAGGATCGAACCCAGGGCCTTGCATGTGCTAGGCGAGCGCTCTCCCACTGAGCCGCAGCCCCAGCCCTTGGGGCTTATCTTTGGGGGTCATGCTGGCCTGCCCTGGTGAGCACTGACAGGGCAGGTGATCCCCGCAACTCTGCTGTCCCAGGCCTCCCACCCTGCCCAGGCTTCTCCTCACATGTCCATGCCCACAGTGAGGCCATGGCACCTTCCCTCCCTTTGTCTCCCTCCTCTGACAAGGGAGCCCTGTAGAGAGGCCAGGACTATCAGGATCCCCACTTTACAGATAAGGAGATTGAGGACAGAGTTAAGTTACCAGTCGATCTATACTTCAAACTGAGGTCTGATGCCAAAGCTCTCATCAACCACTTGCTACTCCAGAGAGCAAGAACATAGCTGCAAAGTCTGAGAAGAAGGAAAGCGAAACCCCCGGGCTGACCATGCCAACAGGGACTCAGGAAGAAGGAATGCAGACTGTGTGCGTGCCTGCGTGTGTGTGTGTGTGTGTGTGTGTGTGTGTGTGTGTTCCAAACACTTGTAAACTAGCCACATGACCTCCCCAAGGAAGACAGAACCCTCCCTGGAGACAGGTCCCCTCAGACTAGGGTGAGGTCCCAGTGAGGGTGGAGGCTGGGGACCCTCCAAGAGGAGAGATGTCAGGAGCTCAGTGCAAAGCTGAGAACCCTAGGCTTGCCCACGTCCCTTCGTAGACTCATCTGAGTCCCTGAGACATTAGGGGTAAAAACCCTGAGGGGCAAGCTGCTGAGCCCTTAACTCTGGACCATGAGGAGGGAAATTGTGAATCCAGCCCTCCTTTAGCCTTGGACAGGCCCTGTTGTGGCCTCCCCAGATCTAGGGCTTCTCACTCCCAAAGAGCAGGCTGCAGGTCTGCCCTGGCTTTTCTTTTCTGACCCATGATGGAGAAGTCCTTCATTTATCCTCTGAGGACCAGAAAGGATGGCACCATTCTTCAGCAATAGCACAGTCCCTCCTTCTGCCCTCACCGACACTTCCCAGCACGCTCCCCGGGTAGAGCTGTGGGAGAATGTGCACAGCCATGGCACAGAGGAAGGCTCCCGCAACACACGAGTGGGGACAGAGACCTGAATCAGGCAAACTGAAACCTGGCAACGGAAATCCTCACCCACAAAGCTGTTGGCATATTTGACATTTGAATTCTATTCCCACTTCCTACTGAATGAAAATGGATAAACAAATTAGCCATTTTTCTAAGCTGATTTTCCCAAAGCCCTGTGTCTAGGATCTGGGCTTCTCGTTCCCGCTCCAGCCATGACAAGGGAAGGGAGGGCAGACACTGGCTCGAGGCCCCACATGTGGAGTGGTACAGAAACAGATATAAACCTACCAGCCAGGATGCTCACCCTGAACCTCCTCCCCCAGGAAGCTGGGTGTTTGTGGGTAGCAGCACCTGCCCTCTTTCTCTGGTAGAAGAGACAAGAGTGGCTTAAAAATCAAATACCAAGAAGAGGGATTCACACCTCTCATGCTAGAAGAACGAGGGAAGCCAGACCCATCACCACCTCCCAAAGGGTGAGCCAGGGCCTGCTTGAAGTCCCCAGAACCCAGTGCGACTTGGGCATGCCTTCTGTGTTTGTGCCCTGGAGCTCAGAACAGGGTGCAGGATGGGAATCACATCAGAGGGCAGAACAGTCGTGTCCCTCACCTGCCCATCTCCCCTCCTCCGACTCACAACTGCCCCACAGTTCCCTCTCCCAGTTCCAATGTGCAAAGTGTAAGCATCTGACCACTGAGCTGTGTGAGGGTGGATGCGGGACGCCACCCCAAGGTCTGGAAAGGGCAACTTCTATTCCAGGGGAGTCCACTGCTAGCGGTGGGATTTCCAACATCCTGCTAATTAGAACTAGGCATTCCTGGCCCTTCCTCGGACCCAGCTCTGCCAAGAAGGGGCTGTGTCCAGCACCCTGGGTTCTCCTGGGCCAGGGACAGACAGCTCTCTGGGCCACACACCAATGCCTGTGTAGACATAATGTGCATGCCAGGGAGATGCTCAAACCTTGTCTCCTCCAGGCCTTGAGCTAAGCTGCGGACAAAGCCTCCCCCTCACTGCAAAGGGACCCTCTGTGGCTGAGTGGGATGATCCACACTTCTGGCCTGGGGCCTCCAGCCACTCCCTGCAGATCCTTTGCCCAGTGGCCTGCCACTCTCCATAGGAGCAGAGCCTTGGCATGCACCCCATGGCCAGGATCCCCCACCTGACAGTACCAGTGACAGCCTTCAGCTCCCGCACTCCCTGTGACAAGCCCAATGCTCCCCAGCTGTGCAATTGCCTCCCTGTCCCAGAATCCCTATACCTGGCTCAGACTGTGGGTGACACAGGCAGTGCCACTCAGTGCAGTCATGCTAGCCCCATCCCAGCCAGCCTCAGGGCCACGGGCTATTTATCTGCCCAGCGCCCTTCCTCTCTGGGTCAGCCAGGGTCATGTGTGTTTCAGAGAGTGTGTGTGTGTGTGTGTGTGTGTGTGTGTGTGTGTGCACGCACACATCCTGAAGTCCCAACTCGTCACTGAGTTGAGCTCCTGCCTGGGGACTCCTATGCAGACAGCTGGGCTGGCCAGTGGTAGAGGCAGCAGTGACTCTGGGCCTCGAGAGAAGATGAGCTTTGGCCTCATCAGCCCTGCTGGGCTGTGGCCCAGAGTGACCTCCACAGAACATGGAAGGTGGTAGAGGAAAGGCCAGGCAGGGCTTGGAGGAATGAAGGCAGAGGCAGCAAAGACTGGGAGCAAGAAGTTGACCAGATGGCCTCTGAGGCCTGGGGCAGTCAGGAGTTCTGTGATTTCAAGTGAGCATATCATCAGCTATTTTTATACCTCGAGAAGCCAGCCAGGCAGGGGATACACCCCAACAGCAGAAGACTGGGTGTGAGAAGTCACTTCAGGAGTCACTGTGTATATCCGGGCGTGGGAGGGCCTCTGCCCATTCTCTATGTGGCCTGCACCTTGCCTACTCAGCTTCCCAGGCTTGCCCAGGACTCAGAAGCAGAAAGGCCCCTGGAGCCCCTGATCGATGAGCCATTCTATGGGAGGGCCCAGTACAGTACCCCTAGGAGGGATCCCCGACACTGGCTCAGGCAGCAGGGCTGCAGTGTAACCTTCTCTCTGCTGGGCGGTGTCTGGGTTTTTAAGTCCTAACCTGAGAGAATGTGCACTAGCTGTAGAAATGCAGGAACTGTCAGGTAGAGAAGAGACACATGGGAAGGGTGTCACCCAGCCTCTGTCATCTTAGTTCAGTCCTCTCGTTTTACAGAAGAGAAGGCTGAGGGCCTGAGAGGCCCATGGCTGCCTGCCTGTCCATGGCAAAGCAGGGTACCCAGGTCCCCTTACTCCCCACCAGTGCTACCCACCCACCCAGGCTCACAGCCTCCAGCTTCTCTGTGGCCAGCCGGCTCTCTTGCCAGACACTCCTCCACCCCCACCGTCAGCCACAGGTGCACCAAGGGACCAGTCACAAGAGTCTTGACCCCAGGCCTCCTGGGAAGTGAGTGGGTGGGCCACAGAAGTCATTGCCAGCCACAGCCCCAGGCAGGACCTGGCCTGGTGAGAGCAGCCAAGGCGGGTGGCTGAGCCATGGCCTCTGCGACACCTGCTCCTGACCTAACGTTGGGGGTGTTCTTCCTCCGGCCTCCCTCTGTGTCGGTGTCGTTTTGCTTCATCTTATCTGTTTCCTTCCAGGTCCGGCTTTAGGTTTTGTATTTCTGTAGACACCAGATATAAACATACTGATATATTTGTGTCCCTCCCCTGCTCCCCCAGTTCACAAGCCCGATGCACACTCTACACGCAGGCCACTCTGACCTCTGACCCCGTGTTCCATGTGGCAGGAGGGCCCCGCCCCGGGCCAGGCCCCAGGTCATGGCTGCTGGCTGTCTGTGGCGGAAGTCCTTGGTTGTTCCCTCTCCCCCTCCCAGCTCTAACCATTCTGTCCGTCTATCTCGTCTCGTCTTCAGTTTCAAAGCAATGTCATGAAGGGCTTCCTTTCCATGCCTAAAAGGAAACAATATGTTTTCGGAAAGCGCTGGGGTTGGAGGGGCTTCGGGGACCGCTTGGGGCCCCGGTCTTTGGGCTCTCGGAGGGAGCCTCCGGATTGGTGGGATGCCAGCCAATCAGGAGCCTCCCGAGCCTCTGCCGCAGGCCAGCCGCCACCTAGGTGTTGTTGCAGGCGGTGGAGCTGGTCAGCCTGGTGCAGACGCCAGGGCCAGCAGGGGCTGAACGTATTGTTTCCCTTTGAGGCCAGTCCTGGTCCTCGTCCCCATCCACAGCTCATGCTTTTTGATTTGCATCTTTTTTTGCATGGACATGCCGAGTAGTGATAAGCAGGGTTTTCTGTTCTTTTGGGCGCCTCTGGTCAGACTCTTCTCTTTCAGATCCCGTGTCAGGTCATTAGGTTCAGGTGTGTCATTTGCTGTGTCCTTTGAGTCCTAAAACGAAGGGCGTGACCGAGGTATGCAGGGAGATCTGACCCTGTAAGGAAGCGGCGCATTAGCCGCAGGCTGGCAGGTGAGGACACCCTGGTCTCTGTGCCTAGGTCGGTGCAGGATGGCAGCCAGGGCGGCCGGGAGAAGCTGGAGCTGGTGCTGTCCAATCTGCAGGCAGATGTGCTGGAGCTGCTGCTGGAGTTCGTCTACACGGGCTCCCTGGTCATCGACTCGGCCAACGCCAAGACTCTCCTGGAGGCAGCCAGCAAGTTCCAGTTCCACACCTTCTGCAAAGTCTGTGTGTCCTTTCTCGGTGAGCCTGCAGGGGGGCATATGTGTACTTTGGGGGCGAAGAGGGCAGATGTGAGAAATCCCCAGAATCAGCGATTATTGAGAGGGAATGGCTGAGTGTGCCCCCAAATCACTCTAGCTGTGGGAGAATTTTGCCAAACAATTTTTACATGAGCATTTGGATAACCTGACAGGGACTGAGGGGCACTCTGTGTCACTTCCTGTAAGCAGCAAAAGGTCCCTGTCCCCCAACAGGTCCTGCGAGAACCAGTGATCCAAGAAGCCATGCAAACAATCTGTTCTTGAGGAAAGCCTGTCCTCTCTGCCCTGACCGCTAAGCCCAGAACAAAGCAGCCACAAAGCCCTTGCTTTCCCTTAAATGTATTAATGCCTGGGCCACCCCAAATGCCCGGACAGTCCTAGACAACTGAACTGTCCCCTCAGTGCTCAGGACAGGCATCTAGGTGTCAGGGGCTGCCCCAGGCCACTGTCCCAGAGCATGCTCACTTTGAAGCTTGGTGCTGCCTGGCTGAACTGAGAGCAGGGAGAGGGAGGGACGAGGACAAGTGCCACAAAGAACCTGTGATTTTGTGCCCAGCCAGACTTCGGCAGCCTGGGGTGTGGCATGCAGAGAGAAAGCTAGGGACTGGACTCAAATGGGAGCAGGTTAGGTGAAGACAGCTAGGGGAACCCAGCAATCTAGAAAGGTCAAGAGCCACAGCCAAAGAGTGAGGCTCACACACTAAGGGGCCTCCTGGGACCCAGACACATCTAGACTGGAGGAGCCATTAGCCAGATCTCAGAAGAAAAGGCAGGACTCACTCCAGATTCTAGGGAGTCAAACTCGGGGAGGCTTAGGCCCAATGGTGGCTTGTGAGGGAGATGGTGGGTGGTTTGTGACGTGACTTAGGAAGCAGTCTGTGACCTCAGGAATACTGTCAGGGTCACAGAAGACACCATGCCCAGGCCAGAGCCAGGCTTCGCAGCCCTGACCCTCCCTCCACACGCAGTGAGGAGGGACGCCCCACCCCCAAAACCTCGCTCCTTCTGCCAGGACCTGGGAAATGAATCTAAGGCTCAGGGACACAGGAAGCGGTCTTCTGGGGACTCTGGGTGCTGGAGACCTGGGCTCAGAGAGAGACACAGTGATGGGGTTGAGAATAAGAGGCAACGTTTCCAGGGCCGTGGGGTCAGTGGTTGTGCACTCTCATCCCCAGAGAAGCAGCTGACTGCCAGCAACTGCCTGGGTGTGCTGGCCATGGCTGAGGCCATGCAGTGCAGCGAGCTCTACCACATGGCCAAGGCCTTTGCGCTGCAGATCTTCCCTGAGGTGGCGGCCCAGGAGGAGATCCTCAGCATCTCCAAGGACGACTTCATCGCCTACGTCTCCAATGACAGCCTTAACACCAAGGCTGAGGAGCTGGTGTACGAGACGGTCATCAAGTGGATCAAGAAGGACCCTGCGTCACGTGCACAGGTGGGTCTGCCCATCCCTGCACTTTCTCTCTGGGTTTGGGGGGCTCTGCAGTGACGGGGCCTTCAGCAAGGAGGAAAGAAGGTGAGAGCCAGGATCACCTGCGTGACCAGCAGGGGGTGGAAGTGAGCCGGAAGATTAAGGTTGGCCCTGTCCTCCCGCACACATACCAGCCGCAGAGAAAGAAAGGTTTAGAGATGAACATGAGTCATCAGAGGGTCCTTCAGAACTGCCATTCCACCTTGAAGGAGACCCAGGCTGCCCGCAGGGCCTCAGGGAGAAGTGGGTGCCTGAGCAGGGTGCTTGGGCCTCCCAGGAGATCAAACTCAACAGGAGGAGCACCCAGCCATGCTCTGGTTATTAAGTGGGTGGAAAGCACCTAGTAGACCAAATGGTACCCACACAAGAGATGGGAGACCACTGCGTGCATGGCAAGAAAGAATATAAGGCCCTCGGAGGGAGCAGCTGGAATAAACAAAGCTAGTCTGGGGAGCAAGGGAAGGACGCCGTGTCTCCAGAGTAGGCCCCAAGTCACAAGGAGCCACTGGGTCTCTGCACACCCCATAAAGCCCTGGCTGGAGGTCCTGCTCAGAGGGAATTGCTTTGGTTCTCATGGATGAGGAACCAAGGTGTCGGCGCAGCTTCAGGAAGCTCTCAGGAGTGTTCAGGAGGCACCCAGAGAACAGCAGGGGGAGCAGTGGCCCAGAAGTGAGGGCCCAAGCAAGAAGAACAAGACGGGAAGCCACACCCCAGAAGAAGCTGAGGTTGAGTGGCAGATGAGAAGGGCTGTGACGTTTCACTGGGAGCAAGAAGAAGGACAAGGACAAGACGGATGGACGGGGTGTATTGGGTGGACAGGGATGATTTTCCCCCACACCCATCCAGTCATTGAGCCTAGGAGAATGAGCTCCATGGACTGATCAGGTAGGGAGGGAGCAAGATTTATTTTTACAGGAAAGAAGTTAGCTAATAACGTGACTGCCACAACTTGCTACAACTCCCCAGTCTGTCCTTTGCCCAGAGCTCTTTCCTGTACTTCAGACATTTGTCTGCAGTCACCTACTGGGCATTTGAAGCAGGGTGTCCCCAAGCCCATCTCACTCACCAGGTCCAAATCCCACACCTCTTCCCATGTTCCTTATTTCAGTCCTGCTCACAGCCGGAGACAGGGCCTGGGTCCCTCCCACACTGTCCATTCATTGACCACTTGGTGCTCTATTCTGCCTCCTTCCTCCCTCTTCGGTGGATGATTTCCCCTCTCCCCCCAGCAACCACATCTCACCAGGATTGGTGTGATCATCTCCGCAGTGATTTCCCTGCCTCCGTCTTACTCCTTCCAAATCCGTTTTCCACCGTACAGACTGTGTGCTAAAGAGCAAATTGGATCACATCCTCTCTCCCTTTAAAATTCTTCATTAGTCCCACATCAACTTGCAGGAGAATATACACGGTCTGGCCAGGGTGAGGTCAGACAGGACCGCCTCCGAGAACCTCTGCAGGCTCACTGCTCCCCACACTCACAGCTCAACAAAAGCCTTTTACATCCACCAAGAACAAACCCCTGTTACTTCCCGAATGCACCACTCCCTTTCCCTCTCCCATACCTCTATGGGCTTTGAAAGTCCGCCTCCCTCCACCTTCCACCTGGCAGAGGTCACCAGTCCTTGCATACCCAGCCCAGATACCATCTGCTCCACGACGCCTCTCACTCCTGTGCCCATGGCAGCCTTACCCCCACTCAGGCTCCTTTTCTGCAGTGCCTTTTATGTAACTGCACCCAGTTAAACTGTGGACACCTTGAAGTCAGTGATGGGGTCTCACAGATCTCTGAGTCCCCAGTAGTGAGCTTAATGTGTGACACCAAGTGGTCACTAGTTATTCATTGACTGAAACAAAGTGGAGTGGCCAGCAGTGTGCCAGACAGCAGGGGAGATCCAAGTCAGTCCAGAAAAGCCTTTAGCACAGGGGAGAGGGTCCAAGAGCAGATTTGAGATGAGGCAACACCATGAGAGTTCTGTTGCTGGTGTGTGTGGAAACGAGGAGCTGATGACTTGCATGGAGGGTCCACCATGGGCCAGCTGCAGCCACCAGGCCGCTGCCTCTGCCGCTGGGTCCCTTGGTCTCTGTCTAGGCTGGACAGGGCAGTGCCTGCACTTCTATGCCACTCACCGACTGGAATTATCTGCTTTGGGGGACTCCACACCTCTTGTTTCCTTCCTCTCCTTACGACTTACAGGAGGTGGCTCCCTCCTGGGAGTCTGATCTGTGTCTCCCTCACCCTGCAGTACGCAGCCGAGCTCCTGGCCGCTGTCCGCCTCCCCTTCATCCACCCCAGCTACCTGCTCAACGTGGTGGACAATGAGGAGCTGATCAAGTCTTCAGAAGCCTGCCGGGACCTGGTCAACGAAGCCAAACGCTACCACATGTTGCCCCACGCCCGCCAGGAGATGCAGACGCCCCGGACACGGCCCCGCCTCTCAGCGGGTATGGAGGGACACGCCCGGGGCCCCCACACCCCCACACACCCCCCGCCAGCAGCAGGTGCTGTGGGGTCAGCCGGCTCCGGGTGGTCCCCCAGAGAGAAGCCAGGCACAGATGGTGATGACGTCAGGGTGTGTCCCAAGGGTGCCCATCCATGTCCCTGCAGGTGTGGCCGAGGTCATCGTTTTGGTTGGGGGCCGTCAGATGGTGGGGATGACCCAGCGCTCACTGGTGGCTGTCACCTGCTGGAACCCGCAGAACAACAAGTGGTACCCCTTGGCCTCGCTGCCTTTCTATGACCGCGAGTTCTTCAGTGTAGTGAGTGCCGGGGACAACATCTACCTCTCAGGTGAGGCCCTCAGGGCTCGGGAGGGGACTGGACATGGGCTCACCTCTGCTCACATGGCAGGGCTGAGGGAGGCCAAGGCCCACAGGTATCCACTCTCAGGTGAAGCCTTCTCCCTCTGACCCTGGGAGTGGGCCTGTGGACCTGGGGCCCTTCCTTAGCCCCTGCCTGCTCTCTGTACCCCCGTGCTGCCTGCAGGTGGGATGGAATCAGGGGTGACGCTGGCTGATGTTTGGTGCTACATGTCCCTGCTTGATAACTGGAACCTGGTCTCCAGAATGACCGTCCCACGCTGTCGGCACAATAGCCTTGTCTACGATGGGAAGATTTACACCCTTGGGGGACTTGGCGTGGCAGGCAACGTGGACCATGTGGAGAGGTGAGGAGGCCACAGTCCAGCGGGGGCATTCTCTCAGTCATTGAAAGTCACCAATACCCACCCAATGCCAGTGTTCTGCAGCCTGGACTGTCCAGAGGCCACCATCCCAGACTCTTCAAACAATGGTGGGAGAGGACACAGGATATGAGCTAGAAGCAGGCAGAAAGACATCTGCGGGGCACTCCTGTGGGTATCCCATTTAGACAAGATGAACACCAAGACCCAGTCACAAAAAGGCATGGGATGAGCTTGGCTATACTGTCCAGACAGTCAGGGGACTCCCTGGACTACAAGCACCAGCCCAGAGATTGGCTGGAATTCAGGGGCAAAGCTGGGACCAATAGCCAAAACTGGGACATTCCAGTGACAGTGCTTCCTTGTCCCTACCAAACAGGGGTCACATACCAGGAAGCTCCCTGCCTCCCTCCACCCCACACATCCCAGAAATCTGTAGGAATGAAGGGTCACTACACATAAACTGAGTGATTTGGGGGCACAGTCTGGCCAACCTTCTAGAATTCTCCAGAATAAAATGTAAGCCAGTGAGCCCAGACTCATGTGTGTGTAAGCCTGCCCTCTGCTGGAAGTTCCAATTTGATTTCCTCCCCAGGCACTTGTGTAGGGTCAGGTAAAGGAACAAGGGACAGAGGTGGGCACTTCTCTGGGGGAAGTACTGAGCTCCTTTCCTCAGGGTCAGGGAGACTGCTCTCACGGAGCACAGACACCTGGGGGGAGCTTCAGCACGAGAATGGGAAGGCCCCGTCCTGCTTTTGGAGAAGCCAGTGCCCCAGAGAGTGACAAGGAAGGCTGACCTGGCCCCAAATTATAATCCAGGAGGTCACAGTGAAGTTCATCAGAGTCCTTCCCCCATATCCCTCCTGCAGTCTGGCCACCACCCCGGCCCACGCCATCAGTCACACCACAAAGCACACCTTCCCATGTGACAGCTTTTGCCTGTGGAGCCACACATACCCCCCCATTCATATATTCCCCCCTTTGGAGGCTAATTGGACATTTGACAAATGTTACAGCCACAATGGTTTCAGAGTGAGACAGGCTCTGAATGTTCATTGCGGGCTTTTAACTCCCCCAAGTGGAGCCCAGAGATGGCTCAGTAACGACACTTAATCGTCATTGATTTGAAGATAATAGGGAATCCCTATGTGGTCATGGGGGTATGAATACTGCTGTTGGACGTGGACCAGCCTTGACGCTGGGGCCTTCACTGCGACCCAAGCCTTCCAGAAGCATCAGCTTACCATCATTTGTCACCCAGTAATAAACACATGAAGAAGGAGACATTCTCTCTGGAGGAGTAAACTGAGCTGGATCCGTTTCCCTGTCTTGCTTGCCTTTGTCAGCTATTTTTAATCTCCTAAGTCATGGTTCCTCATTTTGCAAACTTACACTTGTTGATAAATACGGGAATCTGTTGGAGGATCAAACGCTCTGACTAAGAGGTAGAGACAAGCTCCACTTCTCTCTGGCCCTGGAGCTCTTCTCTAAAGGGAGTTGGGGGACAGTTTGACTTTGGGGTGAGGAGGGGGACTGAGCCTTCCTGATGGATGAGAAACACCAGCTCGGCACCATGTGAGTAAGCCCACCTTGGGAGCCCCCGGTGGGTAGAGGAGCAGTCCAGGACAAGAGGAAGCCCCAAGGGGTGCTGAGCTCTCCTCAGCCCACAAGGATCAGTCAGCTGTCCTTGCAGGGACAGGAGGCGTACTTGAAGACCACTGGGTGGTATGCATGTAAGGTGGGTGGCAGACGCAGGGATAGGGACACCTACTGCTTCCCAAGGAGCGTAGCCCCTTTGGGTCAGTCATTTTCTGTGCTACATGGTGGCAGTGATGAGAATTCAGGGTGATAGGAAGGTCAGTGTAATGGGGACAGACATGAGAGTGCTTTGTTCCCCAGGAAGCACTAATGGTACAAATTGCTACTATATTGATAATGAATGAGATATATGTTGCATTATAATTATATTACATTACTGTATTACAGGAATAGAGCAAGATTATATAATTATAGATTAAAACAACAGTGCCATAGACAAACCTGTGTTACATCATTATATAAATAACTGGGTCTAATATTTTATAGTAATATATTGCAGTAGCTGTGGTTACTGGATAAATGATAGTGGAGCGCCTCACTCGGCGGGGTCATTTGCATGTCATTAGCATATCCTTCTCAAGCAGGAAGCTGACAGATTGAGCTGACGGGAGGGCTCATGGCTTGGCAATCAGCCACCTGGAATAACAAGCTCTCAGGAAATTTGTGTTTGTCGGAATGTGCCATTATACTGAAAGACTGAGGACTAACAACCACATAATCTTCCTCTGTCTCCCAGCTCTTCTGCAGGAGTTCTTTGGATCTCTGCCATATTGGCTTAAAAAATAGATATCTGAACTTCTGACACTGTCCAAAAAGACACTTACTTCACTGCCTATTAGCCACATATCATCCATCTGTGGCTGAATGGAATCAGCCCTGCTGCCCTTTAAGATACTTCAGTCTCTTCTCAAATCCAACCAAGCCCAGTGCTGTAGGCCATGTGGCTGTCCCCTCCCCTACTCTCGGGGCCAGAGGCCCAGGCCACGCAAGACCCTCTTTCTGGGGCACTGAGCTCTGACCACATTATAGGTCCTCTCCAAAGGAGGCTCACAGGGAAAGTGGGCACAGTGTGCTTCCCAGGAAAGTATGCGGGAAAAACCAACTCTAGTGCTGCAGGAAGCTGACACTGGGCCCCACCTTGGGCCCAGGCACACATGGAGCAGTGGACAGCATGGTGAGTGGTAGATGCCACCCCACTGGAAGGTCTGGAGTTAGTGCTGGAACGGCAGGAGTCAGACAAAAGCCTTGTGAGGGCCGTCAGCCCCCAGGGAACACTTCACAGTGACCCTGATGGGGGAAAGAAGCTGCCCCTTGAAGAAAGACCTCGAAGATCCCATCCCTTGGCAAGGATGCTTACTCCCGGTTCCGCCCTTCCCAGCAGCTGCTCCCTGCCCGTGTGTCCCTGTCTTGAGCTCAAGTTCCCTCACTTCTCCATCCTTTGCTACTACGGCAGGTGTCTGGCAGATGGGCTCACCAGCACTTTGCCTTCTGCACACCTCCCCTGGGGCTGGTGGGGAAAATCCCACGCCCTGCAGATTAGCTCCCCCACACACTGAGGCCAGCTCCACCAGAGCTAGATGCTGTGAGGCAGTCTTGTTAGGTGTCCCTGGCTAGCCATTTTCCCCACTCTCAAGAGCAGACATTTTTCCTCCACACCTCTCTCCTCAAAGTTCTGACCCACACACCAACTCTCCCTCTGACTCCTGCTTCCCAGAGAAAACAGAGCCATCAGTCGAGACCTCATGTTTTCCTGCCCTCACTCCTAGAGATGTGTGGCACTTGTTCCATCACGCCTCCCTCTTTCCTGCCCTTTCTGCATTCAGTCTGCATTTGCCGGATCTACTAGAAGCCTTTCATCATCAGCTCTGGCCATGAACTTGAATTCCTGGGCTTAAGCAACCCTCCCACCTCCTGAGTGCTGAGACTAAAGGCACACACCATCACACCCAGCTTCCTCTCTCTTTCTTATACAGTTGTCCCTTGGTACCCACAGAGGATTGGTTCTAGGGCCCCTGAAGAGTATTCACATCTGAAGATGCTCAAGCCCCTTATATAAATGGCATAGTCTTTGCATATAATTTACATACATCCTCCCATATACTTTAAATAATTGAATCATTATTTATCATACCAATACAATGTGAATGCTATGTAAATAGTTGCTATACTGTACTGTTTAGGGAATGACAAGGAAAAAAATGTCTATACATGCTTAGGACAGACACAATTTCTTTTCAAATATTTTCTATCTACAGTTGGTTGAATCCGTGGATGTGGAATGAACGGATATGGAGGACCAACTGCATATTTAATTTTTCCTTATCCAGTTGGGCTCCTTCCTGTCAGCATGTAAACACAATCAAACCTTGTCTCCAAAATTAAAACAAAACCTGTGGTGTGCTGGAGCTGGTTCAATTGAGAGTCAATTGTTAAAACTTCAGAAACTGCACTAGTTGTCAATCCCAGCTATTATTGCAAATTAAGTTATATACACATTCAATTATATATAAAGAAGAAAGGTGATCCCTACTCCAAACTCATCGCTTCCTAATTATCTACTGCTGTCCACTCTTGAGGTTCTTTGTGCAGTGGTACCTCCGTATGGAAGAGAGTCTGGACCGTGGTGGCCACAGTCTGTCTTTTCCCTACTCTGCTGTCCCATGGGTAGCTTGAAGGCAGGCATGGGAGATTCACATCACAGAAATCAGCAAGTGCTACATGCCAAGCCTTTTTCCACAGAGAAGTGGTTGGTAAACATCAATCGAGGTCCACTGACAGAACCCCCTCTCCACTCCATATTCCTTTCTGGTGCCACACTCTCCCCGCCTCTTCCCAGCTAAGTTTCCTCCAGAGTGGTCTACACCCGCTGTCTCTACCACTTAGCCACACATAACTGCTTCTACACCTCTCATTCCGCCTAGGTGCCCACCCTTGACCACAGGACACCAGGGACCTGCTTGAGACTTTGTGTCCTCTCATCCCACCCTCCACACCCAAAGCCCATTACCTCTTATTGCACACCACTGGCTGTTGATACTCCAGCTGCCCTTCTGAGGGCTCCTCTCAGCTCTCCTCTTCATGGCCAACCCCCTACCCAGAGCATGTCCTCGGTCTTGCACCCACTCACGATGCTGCAGGACACTCCTTAGTTCCGGTTTCCACCTTCACCAGTGATCCCAAAGGTGTTTATTCAATCCAGACCCATATACCCAACTGCCCATGTGACATCCTAACCTATGGCCCACAAATACTTTAAATTCTTTTCAATTAAAACTGAAATCACTTCCTTCCCCAACCTCAGTCCTGTCCTGCCAGTAGTGCCACCTCTGTCCAGTTTTCCTAGGCGCAGACCCTGTGTCGTCCTGGGCCCTGGCATCCTGACAGTGATCCTACCCTCTCTCCACCTCTCCTGCTCGCGCTTCCTTAAGCTCTTGTTAGCTCTTGACCCAGGCCACTGTCACTTCTCACCAAGCTTCCTGTAACACACCCATCTAACCAGTCTTCCTCCTCCCAGCCTCCTCACTGAGGTTCACTCTCTACCCTGTAGACGCAGCTATCTCTCCTGAGTCTAGGTTTGATCGTGTTATTTCCTTGCTTAAACATCAGGGCCTCCCACTGCCCTCCAGACAAAGCCCAAGCAATCCCTGAGTCTGGCACAAATGGCCTTTTAATCTACCCCAAACTCTAGCCACTACCTGACAAATGCTCCCAAATGCCTGTGTCCACTCCTCTCCCTTCACCAGGACTGTTTCTTGAGCCCATCCACACCTGCTCCTTCCCCAAAGTTGGAGCTCGATCCCCCTTCCAGGCACACCCCAGAATCCCAATTGCAGGAGGCCCAACTCCACCTGAACACCGGCTGGGTGTCCCTGCTGCATGCGCTGTGGCCCCTCACCTCATGCCACTTGCCGTCCTGCTGACACAGCAGATGCTCAGGGCAGGACTGCCACAGGGAAAGGCAGGACCAAGCTGGATAGCGCAGGCTGGCGGGCCACAGCCAGTAGCCCCAAGTGAGCAGAGTTAGGAGTCTGCAGAGAGGTTGGGCAGGCAGAGAAGAGGTCCACTGAGGCTCCAGAGGAGGCCAAGAGTGCCAGTTTGGAGTGACCCTGGGAGGTCTCAAGGGACTCACCCAGAGCCCTGTCACAGGCTCAGGTTACACTGGTGATGCTGCAGGCAGGAAGCAGGTGGCTATGACCCCCACCTTGCACAAGCCCCTTCTCCCTTCTTCTCACTACAGGTATGACACCATTACCAACCAGTGGGAGGCGGTGGCCCCTCTGCCCAAGGCAGTACATTCGGCAGCGGCCACCGTGTGCGGAGGCAAGATCTACGTGTTCGGCGGGGTGAACGAGGCAGGTCGGGCCGCGGGTGTCCTCCAGTCCTACGTTCCACAGAGCAACACATGGAGCTTCATCGAATCCCCGATGATAGGTGCGGACCAGCAGTCTCCTCAACCCAGGCCAGTGTGGGGCCTCCACCTCACTGACTTATTCCATCTCAACATACAGGCCTAGAGTCAGGCTGAGCCCAATAGTTGCGCAGATTCAGGTCTGAGGGGGGCAGGGGTGGGTTCTCCCCAAGCCCAGGTGCAGCCAGGGGTCCCAGCACCTGGAGAAGGGCAAACTGGTCATGGTTCCAGGTGTGCCTGGCTCAGGCCTGTCCTCAGGAAGTCTTTCTAGCTCCTTCCCGGGGGGACAGGGGGCATCTGCTGGGAAAAAAGGGGGAGGAAGGGTTGGATGAAATGACCTGCCTGACCTGCTGTCTTCACAGACAACAAGTATGCACCTGCTGTCACCCTCAATGGCTTGGTGTTCATCCTGGGTGGGGCTTATGCCAGAGCCACCACCATCTACGACCCAGACAAAGGGAACATCAAGGCAGGCCCAAACATGAATCACTCTCGCCAGTTCTGCAGGTAAGAGGCTCAATGGGTGTTGTGAGGGAGGAGGAGAGAGATGGGGGACGAGAGGAGAGGTGTGACCACAAGATTTATCACCATTCCAATGCCAAAGGAATCTCCTACCCAGAGCAGAGAGACAGAGGTCAGGGCTGGAGTAGGGTGTGGAGCATCCAAGAGCAGCCATAGCAGCCCCTGGCTCAGAAGCCCCAGCCTGAAGCTCCAGCTGAAATTAGAAATGAAATGTCTCCTAGAGGCATGGAGGCCATCTTTTTCCTGGTGAAAGGTGAGGTCCACCATCCCCTAAAACTGCCTGCCAGAGCTTTGCAGGGATAAGTGGCTTCTTGGGAGGATGCTGTAGTCACACACATGATCCCTATGCCTCTCTGGAGGTTCAAAGACAAGAGGCAGGATTCCCAGTCACGTGCCTAGCTGACCCAAGCAGCAGGAAGATTCTGTGTGCACAACACAAGAAGATGCTCAATAAAGGCTCAGCGACCTGAGCGGAGCACCTATAAAGAGACAGCTCCTCTCCCAGGCTCATTAGTCAACTGGCAGTGCTGGGAAGGAGGCTAGTGAACATGAACACCTCCATGCTTGGAGGGAGGTGTAGCAAGATGTCCTGGTTGTCCCTGAAGGCGAGGCGTTTTGTGCCAGCCCAGGTCAGAGGGCAGAGACAAACTTTGCCAGAGGGTGCAGGCAGCCTGCAACAGACTCAGTGTCTGGAGTCTTATCTCCAGGTCCAAGTTGGAAGCTTAGAGGCCTAATTCTTTACCCGCTCCCCTCTGACAGCGCCGTGGTGCTTGATGGCAAGATTTATGCTACTGGAGGCATCGTGAGCAGTGAGGGGCCCGCCCTGGGCAACATGGAAGCCTATGAGCCTGCAACCAACACCTGGACCCTCCTACCCCACATGCCCTGCCCTGTGTTCAGACATGGCTGTGTCGTGATAAAGAAATATATTCAAAGCGGCTGACATCAGCTCAGCGCCCGTGACAAAACTGTGGACAACTCTGGTGAGGCAAATGATATACCCAATGATAATTTTTCAGCAACATCAATAAGAGGCCAACAAAACAAAATCAAGGAACTCACTGCGCTAAACATTTTTGAATATTCTCTACATTGAATGTAGAAAATCATCCTCGCCTATTGGGTGAATGGGGCACAGCGCTCCAGGCTGCAGGAACCTGGAAAAAGCCGGGGCTTGCTGGTTCCTGGGGAGGCGCTTGCTCTGAATGGGGGCGCTCGCTCTGCCCGGTGCAATAGTTTCACATATTTTTCAACTGGGAGGGAGAAGCTGTTTTTTTCCTTCCTACAGAGCAAGCTTGATCCCTAAACCACCCTAGATCAGTTATCCTATGACAATATTAGGCATCAGGCTCTTTTGGAATAAGATCAAAGTGTCCTTATCACTTTGATTCCTACTTTTGTTTTTTAACCAATCTACACTTTCAGTGGCCGAGAGAAAATGAGGGACAGGACGGTGCAGCACGAGGCCTAGGAGGCTGCTGGTCCCCACTGGGACCGAAGAGAAGTCCAGCTGCCTGTGCAGAGCCAGGGGTGGCAGCCACAGGGACTGCTGGGGAGAGCCGTCTGTCCTTCATGGGTTTTTCTACCATGTTTTTGCTGGAGGAGGACAAGGTGGCTGTGCTAGCTTTCTCCTAAACAATATGAATTATTTAGATTTCCAAGGCATTTTCTTGATAAACAAAAGGCTATTTTTAAGTACTGAGAGAAAGAGGAGGCCACAAGAGGGAGGATGTGGGAATTCCCAAAGCTCTTTGTGGGTAGTGCCAGAGGGGGGCATTTGCTCTCATTTTTCTATGTGCAGAATAGAGGATCTCTCCTGGGGTGGGCCATGCCCCCACTTTATTTTTGGAAAAAGTAACTCCCAGACAGCCCCGTAAAGACTGTGCCTCATCGAGGCACTGACTGAGGAAGAAGGGTCAGTTCCAGAAGGATGTGGTTCCTGACACCAGTCCAGCTCCCTCCATGAGGTAAAGCTGGGGACCCAGGCTGGGGGAAGGGATGGAGGGAGGGAGGGAGAACAAATGTCTACAAAGCACAGGAGACTATTTTTGATATTATAGCTATATATTAAGGCACCTGCCACAAGAGCTCTCAGGATGGGGACAGCCTTCTTAAGACGAGCCATGACAGCCGAGGCCCGAGGGGCATGAGCAGAATCACTCTTCTTGTCACGTATTAACCCGAGAAAAGGGAAGCCAGATGGTGGGGGAGTCACTCCGAGGCTCAAAAGAAGGCCTTCCCGCTAGTCCTTAGACCCTCAAACCTCTCCCGGTCATCAGTTTCCATTCCAGGGCAGGAAGAAGGCCGCCGCCGCCACCGCGCTGTTTAGTTGAAGTTGGTACCAAATACACATTTACCATTTTTCTATCTGGGAGGTCAGCTTGCCATCACGTCATCATAAGAACTTTTATAAGGAGAAAGAAGACATGCTTTCCATCTTCCGTATGTGATGACACAAAATTCCAGTTCCAATGTCGGGCATCAACTTCCAGCACTACAAGCGTGGCTCCCACTTGGACAAGATACCGAGCTTCGTTATGCAGTTTTTAATATTATTTATTATTTTAAAAAGTAATAAGCACAAAACTACATACATTGTATGTCATTTAAAGTATTTATGTCAAACAGGGTGCAAGTGTGAACCCAAGGACTGGAGCACAAATTCCTAACTGCCTGGGGCAGGGCTAATGTTAGCATTGGTGTGCGTCTGCCTCCAAGGGAGGTGCTAGCGGTCAACAGACTCCACACGGATGACACTGAAATTCCGTTTCTCTCCTCATCTATCACACTGGAGCAAAACTGGCTATTTCTGTGAATGATATAAAACAGGGTTCTCTGTAATGGTATTGTACATAGTATATGTTTATTGTTAAGTTCTTGTTATATTATAATAAATATATTTATAGATCTAGACTTGGAAGCCAACGCAATGTCTTTGTGTGCCATTATGTTTGCCACAGTGACATGAAACCTCTGCCTAGGCCTGATCTTCGTTTCAGATGTCAGCAGTCTGGGTTCTCTTAGACTTTCATGCAGATTTTGATGATTAGAAAGATGGGGCTCCTTAGCAAGGCCATGTAGGGAGCTAGGAAGCCAACAGTAAAGGACAACTGGAGGTCAAAGTGGAAAGGGTATGCACACACTCTGAACAGACTGTGAGGCCACTCCTTTAGTGTAAGTTATCTTCTTATTACACTGGTGCATCTAAAAGCCTCAAAGCCAGCTTCCCACTGTATCACTCCTGTGCCTGGGGCTTTTTTTTAAAACTGTGCCAGAGCCACATGGCAACTCCAACCATCAGCCTAAGAACACATGTTTTCATGAAAAACATTCGTTTCTCACCCTAAAACCCAGTCAGGGTAGCCGCCTTCCTCCATTGGCTGGATACATCCTCGAACCTTTTGCACATACCTATTTACTATGCCATGGACACCCATGTGAGACTTCCCAGGAAGAGAAGGTAGACTGCCAGATGGGATTGCTCACTGCAGGAAAGGAGTTCAGATTTAATAGACTGCTTCACCAAGGGAGGTTTCCTAGTATTGCCATCCATGCAAAGAGTCTCACATCCTGAATCTTGAAATTGTACCAAGATCCAGTGCCTCCTTGAAAGAAAAAGCTTAAAGAAGGTGGGTCAGGTACGTGAGAGAGGGGGTTCTCTTGAGAACTTGACTGGGGCCTCATGATGAGTGGGCCACACATTTCTCAATACATAATTGCAATGAAATCCTCAGGAGCAGCAGTCCTAGAGGAAAGGATGGAGCCTGTCTAGAAGATGCCCATCATTTAGAGCTAAAATTATAACCCGGGGGTGGGAGGAATCAAGCAATTATTTTGTTAGTTCCTTCTTGTCTACCCCATTTCTCTAAAGGAAGGGAAATGTTCTCTGGGCCTATGAAGAATCTGCATACTTTAGACTTAACTCTGGTTAGTAAACATATTACATTTCATCACAGAAGATGTGTGTGCACCATATTAGCCCACATACCATGAAGAGTGTCCAGGCATAACCATGAATCTGGCAACAATGCTGAGAAAGTTCTTTGTAACAGCCACAAACAGAAGACAGTTTACATTGTGTGTGTGTGTGTGTGTGTGTGTGTGTGTGTGTGTTTTCATTAATTTTTTTAAAACACATAGCCAAAACAAGAAGTTAGGAAAAATATTTGCACACCATATGATACAGAATTATCTTTATTAAAAAGCCCAAAATGCAATAAGAAAATGTTAAATAATTCCAGCAAAAACAAACAGGTACTAGATCTCCAATAAATACATAACAAAAAGTTCAACATTTGTAGTTACCAAATAATAAAAATCAAAATAATTAGATAATATTTTGTACCTACTAAATTAGCTCCTTCAGCCTAAAAGGGGGTACTCCAGGTGCTGATGAGGAGCAGTGAGATCTGCAAGGTCCACAAACAGCAAGATGGCAGGCACCGGGTTATCGGGAGTCTGAGGGATGTTCATCCCGAGCCAGTGAATCCATTTCTGGGCAATCATAAGAACATAATACAAACTATGGGGAAACAATGCAAACAATTATAATACTAATACCCAGGACTTCACGCATGCTAGGCAAGTGTCCTAACATAGACCACATCCCCAGCTCCTGCATAAATATATACATATATTTTTTTAAAAAATAAGGAACAAAAAGTAATCTCTCCCCTATTTTTCAACCAGAAATTTTCTTTTGTGAAGATCATCACAAAAAATGGGAGAATTAGAAAGGGTTCAAAGTAAAGTAACCAAGAGAATTACAATAGGTTGCCATGTATTTTAGTGCTAAAACTCTGGAATGAGCTACCAAGACCCTTGTGAATGTCTTCTCTAACCAAATCTTAGTAACTTTTTATCCTCAACTACCTTAAAAGGCACAGGGCCTGGTCTTCAGTCTTTAAGAAGTGAAGGGAACAACTGGTCAATCGATCTGAGGAAACAATGGCAGCAAAGTTAAGTGACTTGTCCTGTAACCAATAGGTATGCTCCATGTTCTCTACATAAACACCATGAAATTTAATCCTCAATCATCCTGCAGGAAAAAAAAAAAAGAAAAAACATCCTTCAGGAGTGGCCCTCCTCATTCTACAGCTGAGCCCACAGGACTCCATGACATCAGGCCGAGGTGGTCTACGGTACATCAGTGTTCCAATCTGGCATAGTGAGACTCCAGAGAGCCTGTGACAACCACATGGCCCCCAAGGCTGCCTGCAGTTGCTTAGCTCCTATGACTCCAAGACCGAAGCTCCATCCTCCTTCCCAAGCTACTTCAGAAAGGTGCAGTAGGAAAACAGAGGCCTATGTGGATGAATAGGCATTCACCTCCTTTAGAAATAGTACTCTTTAGAAGTAACTATTTGAATGCACACAGTAGGGTTGAGTTTTTGCAGACAAGGACATAGGCGCTTTGCACTGGTGCATAGCAGCAGTCACATTAGCCAACCCTACTGGCAATCATAAAAAAATATTTTGAGTCATGAAAAAGAATAAGCAAGGCCACAATTTTGTGCACTGCTTTAGCCATCCCTGTTGTCTACAGATGACAGTTTTTGTTAAAGGGCCTTCATTTATTATGTGTACAGTCTGTTCTTGGTGAAGCTAGCAATTGCTCAAATTCAAGCTGTGTACTGGAGCAGCCATTAGTACTGCCTCCTAAGGATTTCAGCCCTGGGGATTTTGTATCCCTGTCAGTAAAAAAAAAATTAGTCATTGAAGCTCTTCAGCTCACCTCCTACATTCCCCAGTCCCTTTCTATCATAACTGTCTCATTTTAAGCCCTGATCTCTTCTTGCCTTAATTGATGCTATAACCCTCCTTTTGTTTTTAGTAACAGCTTGTTGACATATAAATCACATAGCAAATTCAAGACTAATTTAGTGGTTTTAGCATATTCACAGTTGAACTCATAGCCCTTTAACAAAACACCACCACTGCACCACATTCCATCACCCCAAAAAGAAACCTGCACCCATTAGCAGTCACTGCCCATCTCCCTACCCTGGCCCCCCGCAACAACTAATCTCCTTTCTGTCTCTACAGATATGCCTGCAATGGACATTTCATATAAATGGAATCAAGTGAATATGTGATCTTGTTCCTGGCTTCTTTCACTTAGTATAGTACTCTCAAGATTCATCCATGTTGTAACATGTATCAGTATTTCTTTTTATGATCAAATAATGTTTAATTACAGATATATAAAATGGATACAATATGAAAACTGATTTTCACATGTTCACCAGTTATTAGACATTTGGATAATATGAATAATGCTGCTATGAATAGTCATATACAAGGTTTTCCTTGCTATAAACTCTATAGTAAAAAATGGAATGACATTCATTTTAGTAAAGTGAATGTAGCAGTTTTCCCAACTTGTTTAGCTACAACCCTCCCCATCTTTCTTCTCTTCTAAATTATGAATCAAGCTCAAATAATCAGATAGGATTCTCACCAAGTTGCTTAGCACCTCACTTTTTGCTGAGGCTGGCTTTGAACTTACGATCCCCCTGCCTTCACCTCCTGAGGCACTGGGATTAAAGGCATGAGTGAGCCACTGTGCCAGACTACCCTTTTCATTTTCTGAGACAAGGTCTCACTAAGTTGCTTAGGACCTCACTAAGTAGCTGAGGCTGGCTTTGAACTTGGGATCCTCCTGACTCAGCCCCCAAGTTATTGAGATTACAGCATACACCACTGTGCCCAGCAAAATCAGTATTCTATGAAGTTAACAAAACATTTTTCTGAATACAGCATAAATGTTGCTCAGGAATTGAATCCCCCAAAATTTTAGTCTTACTCACATTATAATAATTTTTAAAAATTGGACAAAAAATGAAATAAACACATAGGAACTATTCTACATATAAGCTAAAACACTCAACCCACATATGCAATAATAGTTGGAAAAGTGTGACCTAACAGTTTCTAGGAAAGACTCTTGACATTTTGTACTATATTGATTTTGAATGGCAGGATAATCTTCTTAAGATGGCTTTAAGAAATAATAATCACTTGTCCTACCTATATTTAAAACTTCAAGTTTTTCACATTAATTTTAATACTTCATTAAAGTATCACATTAAAAACATAAAAACATTCTAATTAATACTTGTGTTTAGTTTAACATTTGTGTTAATAGACAAAGTTTCATCCAATTCTAGCCATAAAATCTTGATAATGTGGGTGGAAAAGGCTTTTTGATGATCTTTTCCTTTTTTGTTTCTGTGGATGAAATATTTAAGTTCAAACAATGTGAAAATAAATGTAAAGAAACATTCCAAAGATCTGAAACTGATTTTTTACAGTATGGGCAGTTATTCCTTTCTTTGCTCCATTTCATATATAATCTGTTAAAATTTAAAGTATGATAAACTACAGAGCTGACAGTTTAACTGATGCTTCCTTTAAGTATGTGACATAATTTGAGATTCCCCACCCCAAATAACCTTTATTTCAGTAACAAAGTTATTACCTGTGTGAGGAAGGAAGCAGAGGAAAGTGAACAGAATGGGGCTGAGACCCCCAGGTACTCACAGGAATGCTCAGGGGCTCTACACAGCCCGACCGCAGGGGAATGAAGGCAAGGGTTACGTTGTAGATACTGAGCCTGCCCGCTCTTCAGAACTAATCAGGCCAAGGCCCTACCCAGGATACAACTCCAGACTAAGAAAATTACATGGTGGAGAATCTAAATTGAGTAACACAGGAATGAAAGTGACAAAGGAAAATGAAGTCCAGACAAAAGTAGGGGAGGGAAGAAAGGCAGGAGATTGCAGAAGTGAGCAGCCACACATTAAGACACTTCCCACAAGCAACAGGAGAGAGAGCCCTTGAGCCATAAAACCAGACTTCCTTCTAAAAGTTCAAGATATTTCATATAAAAACGAGCAACTAAAGCATTGAAGGAAAATGCCATATAAATGTATTTCAAGAAAAAAACTTTAATAGAAGGTTATTCATATGAATAATAAAGGCACTCCAGAAATACGTGCCTACAAAATACATAAAAACTATAATATCTCGACACAAAAAAGGACTTATTATAATGAGAAATAAAAGACTAATATAATCCAGAACAGCATAGCCACAGTACAGAACAATATAACTTTAAGGATTAGAAAACCTCACAAAGTAGTAAAATAAATTAGGAATTATTTAAGAAATATAAACTAGAAATTACATACAGTTCAGTAAAAAAAAAAAAAAGTTAATAATTTATGATACACAAAAGAGGGAAAAAAGCAAGAAGTTTTTAAAGTGACAAAGAATGAAGACATTTCCAGTCCTGGTTGAAGTGGAGTAAGCACACTCACTCTAGTTCATCTTTCCCACTGATTACAGCTAAAAACCCTGGAGGGAGGCCATACTGATCAATTGAAAAGCCTCTACTTTGGGTAGGATGACGCACATGGAGGGGACTTTCCTGCATTGGCCCCTTTAGCCCGTGCACCTCCCAGCTTACTCTCAAGGGAGCCAGAACGCCAGAAGAGAAACCCCAGGAATGACTATGTCTCGTCAGGGCAGCAGTGGCAAGGATCAAAAGTATCCCTGAAAGTTTTTGGCTCTTTCCAGTCTGACCACCAGGAAAGAAGCTCAAGGAGCTTGAGAGCAGGGAAGGGATCCCAGAGAGCAGGAGGCTGGAAAAAAGAGGTCCTTTAAATTACTATATGAAATCCTGAGCTGCACTTGTGAAGAACTGACCAGGACCAAAAGGGCAAAGGCTTTGAATCTGAACTGTGATGTGGACCATCCCCAGGTCCTTTGATTGGCCCCTCATGGTACACATGGGGACTACCTGTATTAATTTCCACCAGGTGCTGTAAATAGTTAGCACAAACTTAGTGGCTTACAACAGTATATTTATTATCTTATGGTTCTAGGTGTCTTTACATTAATTAGGTCTACAATGTTCCTTTTACCATGTAAGATAACATACTCCCAGGTTCTGGGAAATAGGTCATGGACATCTAATTGGGGAGTCATCTAATTATTCAGACTACCACAGGGATACAACAGAAAGGCACTACAACTTTGAGCCAACAGAAAGTAGGCCAGGGCTTTTGGTCTGAACCTACCCAGTTTGATTGTCTGCTAAAACAAAAAAGATCAGCATTTTCCCCAAGACTGTAACCAAGCCCAAAATCTCATAAATGTTAAAAATGCCCAGAGCCTCATCCAAAATTACTTGAACAAAATTACAAAGAACCAGGAATACATTAAATTCTCAAGAGAAACAACAATCTGGGCTGGGATTGTGGCTCAGCAGTAGAGAGCACTCGCCTAACACGGGTGGGACCCGGATTCGATCCTCAGCACCACATAAAAATAAAGGCATTGTGTTGTGACCATCTACACCTAAAAAATAAATATTTTTTAAAAAAAGAAAAAGCAATCCATAAACACAAACCATGAAATTGATCAGATGCTGAAATAATCAAATTTTGATAAAAATAAAAATAATTTATGATAAACAAAAGAGGGAAAAAAGCAGGAAGTTTTTAAAGTAGCAAACAATGAAGACATTTCCAGTCTTGGTTGAAGAAAAAAATTTTAAAAATATCAGGGATTTGCAGGACAATATTGAAAGGTCTAACATTTGGGTTAGGGTTGTGGCTCAGGGGCAGGGCTCTTGCCTAGCATGTGTGAGGCACTGAGTTCAATCCTCAGCACCACATTAAAAAATAAATAAATAAACAAATAAAGACATTCTGTCTGTTTACAACTACCAAAAAAAAAAAAAGAGAGAGAGAGAGAGAGAGAGAGAGAGAGAGGTCTAACATTCATTTAACTGAAATCCCAACAGAAGAGGAGAAAGGAATTGATGCAAATAGAGAATTTGAAGAAATTATGACTGAAAATTCCCAAACTCGGTAGAATTCACAAATTTGCAGATACAAGGATCAGTAAATCCTATAAGGAATAATCTCAAAGAAACCCAAGACTGATTTTTTTGCTGAAAAGGAAAAAAAAAAAATACTGTCTTAAAGCAGTCAGAGAAAATCAACACATTACATAATTCAAATGACTCCCATGAAACTATCAAGAAGAAAATCATGACAGAAAGTAACAAAGAATAATTCAAAATGGACTAAGAATGCTATTGAGGGACCAGGACTTACGCATGTCTCAAGCTGCTGCCCAGAAATATGGACTCTTAAACTGAACTCAGGAATGTGAACTTCTGAACTGGACCAAGTCTGCAAAAACCACCATCCTCCTTTAATGAATGTTACAGTTGTAATTGTCACCTAGAGATAGGTTTGGCAATCCATCATATATGTCTAGGATGTACAGCCTGGAGTTAAGTTAACTTCTGCTTCAATCACCTTCCTTTTAAACAGCTTGTACAAGCTGCCTGGAATTTTCTTTATCTTATACTTCTTCCTTTTAAAAGGCCTGCAAAAAAGGGCTCTCTTTGGAACATTCATTCAGAACCATGAGTCTGTGCCTCCTGAACTGCAATTCTCAAGACTCCAAGTAAAGTTATTTTACAGTCTTTGAGCTCAAATTGATTGACATTATGAATCTCTCATCAGAAACTATAGAGGCTAGGAGGCCATAAAATAACATTTTAAAGTGCTACATGAAAAGAACTGTCAACCCAGATTCTATGTCTAGTAAACATATCCTTCCAAAATAAAGGTACAATAAAGATATTCTCTGATGAAGGAAAAATAAGAATTTGTCATTACTAGATCTTCTTCAAAGAAATGCTAAAGGAAATTCTTCAGATGGAAAAAAATGAAACCTAGAACTTCAGTAATGAAGGAAGAGCAACAGAAACAATAAATGTCTGTGTAAATATAATAAATTATTGTTTACCCTTTAAGTTTTTAAAAATATTTGTTATTGTTGAAAGAAAAAATAATAACATTATTTTATGGGACTTTCAATGTATATAAACATAACTCATATGGCAACTATGATATATGGCTAGAAAACATATATTTTACACAAGGTGGAAAAATATTAATTTTCAGTAGATTGTGAAAAGTATGTGTAAGTACCAGAGAAAACCCTACAAGCAGTGCACAGAGATACAGTCAAAAGTCAAGAGGTAAATTAAAATGAAATACTAAACTATTTAATCCGAAAGAAAAAACAGAAGAGGGGCTTGGGGTTTAGTTCAATGGTAAAGTACTTGCCTAGCATGCCTGAAGCCCTGGGTTCTAACCCCAGCTCCTCTTCCTCTACCCACCCCCCACCCATCATTATCATAATTTTAAAAAGAGGAGATGAATAGACAATAAAATGGTAGAGTTAAATCCAAATATATAAATAATTACATTAATTACATTAAAGGTAATCCCATTCATTAGGATGGCTTCTAACTACCCCCAACCCCCACAAAAACACCATAAAATAATAAGTGTCATTGAGGTTGTAGAGAAATTAGAAACTTGTACACAGTAAATGAGAATATAAAACAGTGTAGCTGCTAAAGAAAACACTTAAAAAGTTAAATTTGGAACTACCACATGATTCAGCAATTCCACTTTGGCATATATGCATAAAAGATATATGTGACACACACACACACACACACACACACACTCTCTCTCTCTCTCTCTCTCACACACTCACAGACAACAACTCAGAAACTCAAAGAGATATTTATAATATTATTTGCAAGAGCCAAAAGGTAGAAGCAACCCAAATATCAACTGAAGGACGAAGGGATAAACAGAATGTGTTTTCGGACAGGTGCTACTACATAGATGAACATTAAGGACATTAGGCTGAGTGAAATAAGTCAGACACAAAGACAAATATTGTAGATTCTACTTATATGAGGCTCTAAGAGTCATAAAATTCATAGAGATAGAAAGTAGAATGGTGGAGCCAGGCACAGTGGTGCACACCTATAATCCCAGCAGCTCAAGAGGCTGAGGCAGGAGGATCTCAAGTTCAAAGCCAGCCTCAGCAATTTATCCATGCGCTAAGCAACTTGTCTCTAAATTAAATACAAAATAGGGCTGGGTTGGTGGCTCAGTGGTTGAGCCTGAGTTCAATTCCTGGGACCTCCCCTTTCTAAAAAATAGAAAGGTGGATTCCCCAGGGAATGGGGAAGCAAAGAGTGAGGAGTTATTGTTTAATGAGTACAGAGCTTCAGTTTTACAACATGAAAAGAGCTCTGGAAATGGGTGGTAGCACAACAATGTAAGTGCAGTTAATGCCACTGAAAGCAGTTAGAATGCCAAATTATGTGCTACAAAATTAAGCACAATTAAAAATACATATATTAAATGTAACTAACCAAAACACACCAATTTTAAAAGACTGTTAGATTTTAAAAAATAAAAAGCATACCATCTATAACTCTAAATTATAGTTTATATAAATTATAAGTTTAAGGGGGAGAGAAGAGAGGAGGGAAAGGGAGAAATAATAAGGAATGATACTGGCCAAATTATGCTGATATACTGTGTGCATGTTAACGTATATAACAACACACCCAATATGTACAACTACAATGTACCAAAAAAAAAAAGAAAGAATAGTTATAAACTTAATAAAGATAAATTAAAAGTAAAATGATGAAGACTGTTAAGAGAATGGAAAAACAAGCCACTGACTGTGAGAAAATAATTGCAAACACATATCTAAAAAAAAAAAAAAATTGGTATCCAAAACATATAAAGAACTCTTAAAATACAACAATAAAAACCAAACAACTCAAAAAGGTCTGGGCAAAAGGTCTAAAAGAGATACTGCACCATCTGCAGAGAGCAAATTCACATGTGGAAAGATGTTCAATTTGTGGGCTGGGGTTGTGTGGTTATTGCCCTCAGTGGTAGAGCGCTTGCCTAGCATGTGTGAGGCACTGGGTTCAATTCTCAGCACCATATATAAATAAGTGAATAAAATAAAGGTCCATCAACAATTAAAATATATAATTTTTTAAAAGAAGATGTTCAATTTGTAATTCAATATGGAATTAAAATTAAAACAACAATGAGACACTACTACACACCTAGTAGAAGGACAAAAAACCCAAAACACAGACACCACCAAATGCTGGTGAGAATGTGAAACAGGAACTCTCATTCACTGCTGGTAGGAATGCAAAATGGTACACTCTGGAAGACAGTCTGGCAGCTTCTTAGAAATCTGAACATACCCTTTTCCATGTAATCCAGGAGTCACAGTACTTGGTATTTACCCAATAAGCTGAAAACATGCCCACACAAAACCTGTACATGAATATTCACATCTTTATTCACAACTGCCAACCTTGGAAGCAACCAAGATGTGATTCAATAAGTGAATGGCATATCCACGCAATGAGATAATATTCTGTGCTACAAAGAAATGAGCTATCAAGTCACCTAAGTGTATATTGCTAAGTGAAAGAAGCAAATCTGAAAAGACCACATATTTGTATTGTTCTATGTATATGACATTCTGGAAAAGGAAAACCATGAAGACAATAAAAATGTCAGTGGTATATGGGCAAATGCCAATAATCCCAGCTACTCTGGAGGCTAATGGAGGAAGATCACAAGTTCCAGGCCAGCTTGGCAATACAGTGAGACTCTGTCTCAAAATTTTAAAAAATTAAAAGGGCTGGGCTGGGGATGTGGCTCAAGTGGTAGCGTGCTCGCCTGGCATGCGTGCGGCCCAGGTTCAATCCTCAGCACCACATACAAACAAACATGTTGTGTCCGCCGAAAACTAAAAAATAAATATTAAAAATTCTCTCTTAAAAAAAGGGGGGGGGGCTGGGGAATGTAGCTCAGTGGTAGAATGCTCCTGGGCTCAATCCCCAGTAGTGCAAAATAAAAACAAAACACCACAGAAACCCCACAGAACATCAGTGATTACTAATGAGAGGAAAGAAGGAATGCATAGGTGGAGCACAAAGGATTCTTAGGGCAATGAAACTATTAAATGATCCTGCAGTGAGACACATAGTACTATATATTTATCAAAGCCCGTAGAATATGTAATACAAAGACTGATTCCCTAATGAAAACTTTAGTTAATAATGATATATCAATATTTGTTCATTGATTATAATAAATGTATCACATTAATATGTAAGATGTTAATAATGGGGAAGTGGAGGAAGAGATAAAAGTGGGCAAGAGATAAAAGAGAACCCTGTATATTCAATTTTTCTGAAAATTTAAACTATTTTTAAAAGTCTCATAATTTAAAGTGTGCAAAAAATTGTCTAGAATAGCTCCCTTTGATATAAGAAAAAAGAGGGGAAATAAATATACATATTCTTGTTTACTTTAGCAAAAGAAAAACTAGACAAAGAAAAACTAATGAGACTAGTTATCTACACAGTGGAAGTAAGAGGGCACTGACACTTGGTCTAACTTCTCTGCCTATGTTAATGTTTTACATACTGCAAAAAATAATCAATGAGGGTGAACTGAAACCTAAAACTGAATTCAAACAATAACTAAAACTATCTAACTCAATTTTATTTCAAAAAGTAACATCATCAGGGTAAATGCAGGAAAATGAAAAGCGGATTAATCCCAGTGTCATTTGAAGTCAGTATTTAGACTGTTGAAACTCATGTTCATAGAATACTAATGCTATGGCAGTCTTGTGAAAAGCAATAATAAAATCAAGTAAAACCAGAATCCGATTAAGGCACTAGATCAGTGCTGACCAACAAAAATATAATGCACGCCATACATACTTTTAAATTTTCTTGTAACCACATTATAAATAATAAAACAAACTAGGTGCGAAACAATTAAAAATATGATTTCAACAATCAATATAAAAAGTATTAAATAGTACATAGTTTTCTGTAATAAATCTTCCAAATTATTATGAATTTTATACTCACAACACATCTTAACTTGAACTAGACACATTTCAAGTGTTCAATAGCTATATGTAGCTAGTTACTACCATAATGCACAGTACAGCACATCCAAGTACCAATTGATGAGAAATAAATAGTCAAATGAACATGTTAACCTCACCATAGGGATTAGAACAGCAAAATCCTGACTATGGGAAATTCTATAGGTTTCTTCAACAAATTAATGGCAAGGAAAAAGGTGAGATTGAGGAAGCTGTAGACTAAGAGACTTAAAATCAAAGGAGGAGGAAAAAAACCAGGAAAATCAGAAATGTAATGTTTAGAAATTCACACAAGTGATAAAAAATAATTTAGAAAAGCAAAGAAGTCATTATCACAAATGTGGACTGGTTGCATTTGAGGAAAAAAATGGAGGTTTTAATCAGAATGAAGCATAGGAGAGCTTCTGGGCTATCTAATAAAGTGTGTGCATCTTATAAAAGATGAATCCATACAAATCTATACCTTTTGTTTGAAGCAGTTTTCCATTTGTTATGTTTTACAATTAAAATGTTCAGTAAATACATATTAGATGGAAAATTTTGAAATTAACAATAGCACACCCTATCCCCAAACTTAACACCTCTATTCCCCCAGTTTCTAATCTTCTAGAATAAAATATCTTTACTCTCATTTGAGACCAACACCCCTTCTAGTCTCTTCAGGACTCCTGGCCCACTAATCATCATTTCTCTTTTCCATCTTTATCTCCACCTTCCTATTGAGGCACTATAGGAAAATGGCAAATAACTGGGCTCTTATTTCAGAAAACCAGGGCTCAAATTCTGGTTATACTATTTAACTTGTTGTCTGATCCTCAACAAGTAACAATCTGTCTGTGATTAACTCTCCTCATTAAAGGAGGAAAATAAGAGTACCTAAGTCATAGGTTTGATCTGCTTTTTAATTAATATACATAAATCCCTTTGGAAAGAGCCTGGAATCTAGTGCATTTTCAATAAAGATTAGCTGTTATCGTTATCCTGCCACCTCCACCATCACCTCCATACCTTCAGTATATACATACATACGCTCAGGTTTTCCAGTTTCATCTAAATCCTTTCCTCAACTCCATGTCCCTCTCTACTTGTGTACTCCTTCCCTTTTGCCTTAAAGCATCACGGATCACCAAACTGCTATATGTATGGGCAACATTTTAATACACATTTTACTGCCTCCACTGGAGCATTTGATACTGTTGTTTTTAACCCCAATTCTCTCCACCTTGAGTTCTGTGACACTATTCTTTTAGCTGTCCTGCTTTTGAGATGATATGATTATCATCAATTCTAAAATACCCTGTACCTGCAGCTTAGACGCTGCTGTCCTTCTATTTGTCATTTTCATTCCACTTTGAAAGTACTGTCCAAGTGATCTGATTCGTATTCACAGTTTGAATAAGCACCTACAGGCAGCTAACCTAAGTCTTCCAGCTCTGAACTCTTATAAGCTTTAGATAGTATTTACCTAAATACCAGCTGGACCTGGATGTCAAAATGCCCAATACTGCATTCACTTCAGATTTGTTCCTCCCTCCTATTCATTCTCAGGTAATGCATTATTATCTACCTGACCACCATGGCAGAAATCCAAGTGCAATTCTAGGTCTCTTCTCTATCCTTTTCGCCAACATCCAATCATTGGGCTTACTGATTTTACCTATAAATTTCTTAGCAATTATTTCTTTCTCATCATCTTTACTATAACCACCCTAATTGGGGCCTGCAGCATCTCTCATCTGGAATACAAAACGGGAATAAGAAGTCCTTGTAGACTTCTAAAGCTACTGTCTTTTCTACTTTATTTTAAAGCAAAGTAGAACTGCCCAGAGTTGCCTGAACTTAACATGCTTGATGTTTGTATATATTGTTATACTGCTTCCTCTGGTGGAATGTTCTTTCTCAACTTTTAATTAGATTCCTTCATTTTTCAAGATGCTGTTAAGATACCATAACCCTCAGGGAAAAAACTTCATAGCTGGGCAAAGTGGCGCATGCCTGTAACCCCAATGACTAGGGGAGGCTAAAACAGAAGGACTGCAAGTTTGAGGGCTGCCTGGGCAACTTAGCAAGACCAGACTCTCACTCAAAGGGGGGAGGGGGGAGTTGGAGATGTAGCACAGAGGTAGAGTGCTCCTGGGTTCAAATGCCAGTACTTAAAAAAGGAAAAGAAAAAACCTTCATAAAGCCCAGGGTAGGTTAAATTCTCTCCCTCTATACCCCACAGCACCTCAACTACATTGTTATCATTGCACTTACACAACCTATTTTTAATTTTTCTTAATGTCTTCTTCTACTGAACAGTTATTTCCAAGGGCAGAGACTATTTTACTTATCTTTATATTTTTAGTGCTTAGCACAGACTTGGCACAAGGCAGGTATAATATATTTTGTTAAAAGGAGGTAGCTATTTTCCACTTATTACTGCCAAATGAACAAGTTTTAATTTGATTTTCATCACATCATGATGCTGTTCAAAAACATTTAAGGCTTGTCACATTATAAAGTACAAATATCTTTACATTTATCCCCCATGACAAAACTCCACACTATCTACACAGTTTTATCTTGCACCACACTCCTTCCTTTTATTTACCCTTGATTCTAAACTAGTCTACTCAGCTTTCCAAACTGACCTTTTGATCTCTGCCTCCCCAAACCTTTAGAACCCATAAAATTCTAGCCCTTTAAAATCAATACTTAGTAACTCCTTAGCAATTAATCCAGGATCTGTATGATATTAAAAGCATTGTAATGGAAACCTGAATTGAACAGTCAGAAATAACTTCCATGTCACCAGCAATTGAGTAGTAGGGACAAAGCTTAGATAACTTTTGTCCAACTCAGAAAAGATATTATATTAAGAAAAACATTGAGCTTTTATTTTCTGTCTTACCCACCTTTTTTTCCTCCAATCCAGCCTTCCTTCACCTTGAACAGCTTGAAGCTCATCAGAAACGAGGAGGAAAGAAGTGCCTAGTGTAGGATTTCTTTCCCAAAAGCTATGCTGTTTTTGTCAATCAAAATTCTAACATGAAAAAGTTCTAGATGGCCAGAATTCCAGTAAGAAAATCAATGTCCTGAAACCTTTGGTGTGTGGTCTTTTGATCCTATCATATTACCCCCTCCTAAGTGCCCCCACAAAGACCAACTATTTGTTTTTGGAAGAAGAGGTGCAATCAGGAAAATAGTAGGCACTAATGATTAGCATTAAGTCAAAAAAAGAAGAAAGTCTGACTCCAACACCTCCAAACACTCTGAAGGTAACTGTGCTACTAAAAGGGGAGGAGAGGATCACCAGTGCAAAATCTTCCAAAGAATACCTAATTCCCTCTGAGTTCTTATATTTATAACATGAGCGACTAGTGGAAGGAAAATTAAGAGGGCAAAAATAAGACAGAACAAAAAGTACATGTAATTATTCAAAAACTTCAAAATCATTTGTAAAAATAATATAACACACTAAGGCACTCCCATTGAGACTTCTATTACAATAACCAACCAAACTACAAAATTTCAGGATTGGTTCTTAAAAGAATAAAAAACAATATTAAAGTATTCAACTTTTATTCAACTTTGCATTAGCAGAATAGAAGCTAGTTAGAAACGGAAGGTATCCTCTGTGTGCCCCACACGCCTGGCACAGTACCTGGGACATAACATATGAATGTAGAGGGAAGAGAGGGAATTTAGATTTTTAAAAAATACTCAATAGATAACTTTGCAGGTGCTAGGGCATAGGGATAACATGAAATAGATATTTGAAGACTAACCTCTGATTTTACTGTAGTTTTGAATCCTTTAGGAACTAAATCTGGATAAATAAAGCTTAACTTCATCTCCAAAGTTCTAAAATCTTGATTGAGCTTCAACTGCAATTATCAGGTCTTTATCTAAATATTCAGATAGAAAAACAAATTTCAAAAGTCATCCATTTGATTCCATTCAATTTGATGTCTAGTTTAGACAATCTTCAACTAAATTAAAACCACATTTTCTCAACAGAAAAAGCTTTCAGCTAAAAAAAAAAAAAAATCCTCAGGTGAACTTAGAATCAAAAAGAAACATATAACAAGATTTTCCGAGGCAATTAATACACATTTATATCCTCTAATTGTAAAACAGATGACACCAACAGAAAAGTAGCACAGGATTTGCAGCCAACGGTCATCATAATTAAGCTAAAGAAAACTGTGTTTTTCTTATCATCTTTATTCAAGTATTTCACAGCAGTTATATTACAAATTACAGTAAATGTTCAAATTCCAGAATTCAAAAATTAAATAATTTACTTCAAACTAAGGTAAAATGAAGTCAAATGTAAAAACATCAATTTAACACAATTCTAAATTAAACTACAAACCCAAAATAGACCATAATTGATGAAGTCTACTTAATCTACAAAGTAGACATACATGACTGAAACCAAATAGGACTCCCAAATCTAAGTAACCAAATGTACAAAATACAAAAGATGCAAGTACAAGCCCAAATTCAAGCTTACAATATGATTACAAATAATAATTATAATAACAATGGCATTCAGCTACGGGACCTGACACTGAAGACACCTACTGAATAGCACCATAGCTGAATCAACTTAATCAGAAAAGGGAAGAAATGACCACCCCACTCCCTAAAAGTAAAATCCAGTAAACCTACAAATACATTGGCATATGAGAAAAATCAAGTCATAAAAGGACATTAAAAAAAACTCAATCACAGGTAAGATTCAAGCTCAAAAACACAATTAACTCCACAGCCATCAGTTTCAACCCTAATGTGGTTCTATCATCTTCAAAATGCTCCCAGAGTCCCTACAGCTGAGCATGAACTACTGCTGGGCTGGGCTGTGATACGTATTTTACTGATCTGAGAGCAAGATTTTACACTGGAGCTTATCATTTATAATGCTCACAATAGGAAATAAGAACAGAGGTCAATTTGTACATATTTTTGCCAATGCTATACAGCAAAAATTAAGAACTTACAGAAAGGTAAACAAAATTGAGTCCACTTGGATAATTTCACAAGCTGCTCTAAACTATAGAACCACCAGGTATTTGTAAAATAAGTGAAACTGGTTGTAGTGTGTTTCTTTCTTAGGGGGAAAAGGAGTCCGAAGAGTTGGTACAATTTCAGCTCATTTTTCTCCCCCTGGCATGAAATTGGCTTTCTCTTTAAGACCTAAACTGTTCAAAGTGGCAGTTCCTATACTGAGGTTGCCTCTGATTTCTCCATCTACATGAAGGATAAACAAAAACAAAATCTTGATCTTTTGGAAGCATTTTAATGCCAGACATAAATAAATTTCCCTTGTCAAACTCACTGATGGCTAAAATCTTAATTAACTTGTATAAATTTAGTAATCTACTAAGAACATGTGCGTTGTTTCTTTTTCCTTTCACAAGTGCTGCTGTTACTTGAACAGAATGCTTCTGAATTAGAGTAACTGGAATAAATAGTAAAAAAAAAAAAAAAAAAAAAAAAATAGTGCAGCAAGAACCTGAGACTTGCAAAAAACCCTTTTACCAGAAACTTGCTACAAAAAATCTGCTACATCTTATTTCATCAATTCTTTAAATTCTGTAACAATTTCCATCAAAATACAAAATGCTAATGTATTAGACAGTAAAATAGTTTGAACTGGTATGATGGTAATAAATACTAAAGAAAGCATGAAAATCCTCCCAATAATCAAATTAGAGGTTTCAAATAACCTCCCCTTTAAAATGGTTCATCGTTAATCGCACTTGCCCACCTTAAAAATACAGTGTGTCTACATGGGTATCATCTTGAATTATATGATTAACTGAATATTATGAAAACTTCATAGACTACGCATAAAGAAAAGAAGTGGCATTTTAGGAAAAAAATGAAACTAGAACTAGAAGGCAGTAAATATAAAGGTAAATGCAAAGAAGCACTTGGGATTACTGCAGTAGCCTAGGCCAAAGCGTGCTTTCTGCACACTACAGACAGCCAGAGACAAGGAGACAAGTACCTTAGCTTCAGCATGTAAACGGTGGCAAAGTGATTACAGGACTCTGTAAACACTGTTGGTAACTAAAACACAAAAAGCTGAGGTAGCTCAGTATCTCTGCAGTAGTCCACGACCATGTGCCCTAATTAAAACTCAAACTACATGTGTTGCATATATTGGAAAGACACACCTGCAGCTAACAGCTATAATAAATGAAGATAGCAAGCCAACTTGTCGGCAAAATTTTCTACACTTTTTAAAAAAATTATCTGATAAAAAATGTTACTGCACTCCCTTTGCCTCTTTGCAACTGCCTAGACTGTGTCTCCAAATTTATAGAAAGTTTTTGTAAAACTAGTAACCCATAATTAATTCAGGTAAGTAAAATTCACAGAAATCACTCAACAAGATCCAAAATAGATTCCAACCAAAATGAAGAGTTGTGAAGGTAAGCTTATGAGAAGGGATTCAAACATTAATACTGTTATTCAAGGACCATACCAGAGCTCACTTGTAATTATACAGAAAATGAATTTTATGGAGCCTCTGACAAATTCCTCTTTTCTGTTCATTTGGCAAGTCCTGGCTTTAAAACAAAACAATAACAATTTATTACACATGAAAATCATTTTTCTCTGGGAACTCGAAGAACTATTAAATTGCCACTGACAGAAGAATGGCTACTATCCATTCTCTGGTCATCACTGTCAGCAATAAGGAGAAGTGTGTGAGTTTTTGTTATGGACTGTGCATTATTTATCATTGTTTTATCACATGTTTCTTACACAGAAACAGACTATACAGGAAAACTTACCATTTTTAGTATATTATGTGGTTTACTCAGTGTCTTGATTGAGCTTTGAGAACAAGACAGGCATTAATACCAAAACATTAGTTGTCTCTTAATGATACAGAGTATTGAAACTTATTGTCAAGGTTGTAACCAAAGAAAATATTTTAATTTATTTGCTACAAACGAGCTCATCCATTTAGCCTTATCTTTCTCAAATGAATAAAAAGGCACATTAAAGGCAGTTCTAAAGAGCCTAATCTAATTCCATCTGGTTTCTTCAGTTTCCCACCAGAATATATCATAGCCAACTTTAAAACAGGCTTCAGTCCATTACCCAGAGAGGGGGAAATATGATAAGAGATAAAAAAGGAAAAAGAAGGGGGGAAAAAAAGTGAAACCCAAAAAACAGGTTGCCCACTGTTTAAATAATCCAACACAGTTAGAACTGCCCACCCAGCTTCCTCCTGCTGCTGGTCTGCTCCCTAAGAGAATCTCCAGAAGACAGTGCACAAAAAGGAGGAGCAGAAGCAAAAGCAGTTTCTGTAGCACCAAAATCTCCAAGCTGTGGGGTTGTATTTTTTTATTTGTGGAAAATACAACAAGTTTCTGAAGTTCTGTTTGGTTCTTGTAGGCTGGTTGGTTTCAGGTACCTGAGACAATAGCACCAAATTCAACAGAGAGAGAGAATGAGTGAGAGAGCACTTTACACCAAGGCTCTGCACATAATTGGTGCAATTTGAAAGTGAATGGCTCAGAAGACTGCTCTGTCAGGAGCAGATTGGAGAGGATCAACCACTCATCTTGAAAAGTTCATAGGAATGTCTCAAACATATGAACTGTTCTTTCCATCTCCTGTAAGAGAAAGAAATGCTTGTTATCTATTAAGGCATTAAATTCACATTAAATTTTTAGAGAAAAAATTTGAGATAGAAGTTCAAGTTGGAACATCTTCCTGATTACAATACCACAGCTACTCTGTAAGACAATCTGCCCTACGCAATTCCAAGTACCTCCTATTTGATATTTAGGCAAATGAGGATGATGAAGCTAGTTAACACTCTATGAGTAACTTGGCAGTAATATAAGAAAGAGGTACAAGTCATATGAATATAAGAATGAAGATGGTGATAATAACAATCAATGAGAAGCTTATTATGCCAGGTATTGTACTAAGAAATAGACACACACACGCACACACATAAATACGTAAATGCAGTAGACACATAAGATATATTTATATGTAAATACATAAAAATTTTTATATATTATTTAACTTCATTTCTACAATAACATGTAAGGTTGAAGATAGATAATACTATGAGCCTCATTTCATAGATAAAGTGAAGCACAGAGGGGCAATCTGAATAAGCCAATAAGTGGCAGGGTCAGAATTTGAAGACAAGCAGACTCACTTCAGAGCCTGAGTCCTATATTCTATTAACTCCCAAAGCAAATTAAATGAAGTGCAGCAAAGCATATGCCAAGAAATAGAATGTACCCTGTTCTCACAAGGAACCCCAAGTTACTTCTTTTCAAAGACAAAACAGCACAGAAAGGCTTTATTCAAACTATAACCTATAATGATTCTTCTAAAAATCTTTATGACTTTCTTGAGCTAATGAAAAATAACAGACTTAGGAAAAATAACTATTTTTCTCTTTTCTTCAGGACACGTAACAACACATATTTATTTATTACATAGATGAACTAAGCACTTACCTCTACAAGTTGTGATTTGTCATAATCTTTACGATGACGATAGATGCACTGACTAAGAAGAGAATATAATCTCTCAAGCTGATCAACTGTCAAATTGTTGCTTTTATCTACCAACAAATCAAGCAATTTCTAAGAAAAATTACAAGAGAATAAAAAGTAGTTTGATTTCCCTGGTCAAACAGAAACAATTATATTCAAATAGATAAAGAGCAAACATCATAAAGTATAAAAGTGACATCTGAGGTTAGAAGATTCTAGGGCTTAGTTATTACCAGGACCATTCCCATACTTTCAACCCGTCAAAATGCATATAACTCTTCTTTAGTAGAAGCCCTGAGACAATTATATCCCTGGTTAAATCAGAAGATTTTGAAAAATAATTTTATTCAATGCCTACAAATATTCAAAATCCTTCCATTCCTTTAGAACTGACTGGGAATAGCTAAGCTTACCTTCAATCTCTCACGATCAACTATAAGAGGTGGCACAGGCTCAGTCGGCTCTTCCGGAACCAGTTCCAGGCTTGTTGTTTTTGCCTGCTCTAAAATTAATTTACGATATTTCTTTACTTTAGAAGCACCTAAAATTAAGGGGGAAGGGAAATGCAATGCAGCAAGTAAAGTTAAGAAAATAAGCCTTACGCATCTATAAATTCTTTTACCCACCACACCTCCTTTCTGGGATGAGGAAGATTATATTCTTTAAATGATAACTTTTTTTTTTCTGTAAGAGTACATAATCCAAACTAAAGAGGACTAAAACACAACTATGAAAGCCAAGACATACTAGGATACAGGTCTAATAAGCATATCTATTAAACGGAACAGAAAAGCAATCTTTGCCTCTATGTATTGACTTATAAACAGCCTTCAACTCTCTTCATGGTTGCTATCATTTTAAAAGTAGAAGCTTTCAAAACTAGATAAAGGAAGAAAGCAACCTAGAAAAGCAGACACTGAATGGGGTCAGCTTGTCTACACGTTAGCTTCCTAACCTAAAATATTTTCCTCAACATTACATGATATTTAAAAGAATTTTTTTTCTATTATATTGCCTAAAATTCTATTAGAGACTGGTCTGAGTTATGACATTTTTTACAAAAATATAAACCCATTATAAGTGTAACAGGACTGCTAATCTTTCCTACCTTGTAGTAAATTAGTATAACCTAATTACTTTCCTCCAAATATGTTGCTGTGACTAATCAGACTGAAAAAAAAATAGAAATTTGGGGTAAGTAAGCTTAATTTCATAGTTCCGGGCACTTAGAGGAGTAGGGAGGCAACAACACTATGTCCCCCAAAGTAGGACTACTCTGGAGACTGACAGGGAAGGAACTTAAAGAAAACCTGGGCTGTTTCAGAAGTTCACACAGGACCTGGCTCGTGTTAGGGACATTAAGAGGAAACTTCCTCCTCTGTCCTCCGTTGATCTTTTTACTCACAAGTCTTTAAACTCTTCCTTCTTCTCCTCAAAGCCCCCTCTATAAATAAACAGTAAAAGAACCCAAGTGTTGCTTTTGACAACATTACATGTATGGCGATATATCAGAGAAATTTTATATTTCAAGCAGCCTTTAAAGTGAAAGGTTTGCCAGGCACGGTGGCATACTCCTGTAATCCCAGTGGCTCAGGAGGCTGAGACAGGATGATCCGCGAGTTCAAAGCCAGCCTCAGAAAAAGCAAGATGCTAAGCAACTCAGTGAGACCCTGTCTCTAAATAAAATACAAAATAGGGCTAGGGATGTAGCTCAGTGGTATTTAAAAGTGGTATTTAAAAAAGAAAAAAAAAAGTGAAAGGCTTGATAGTCCAATTAACATATTCCAGGAGTTTTTTCAAAGCTATACTGATTCTCTTTATTATATCCATGAATTCTAGAGGTCTGAGAATTCAGATTAAGAACCACTGCATTAAGTAATACTGTACTGATAATTCCAAATGAAAACTTCAGGTCACACTTTTTTTTTTTAAATGAATGGCTCTTTTTTTTAAAAAAAATCATTTTTTATTGTTGTTGTTTATTTTTTATGTGATTATGGGGATTGAACTCAGGGCCTCATGCATTCTAGGCAGGTGCTTTACCACTGAGCTATCTCCCCAGCCCAAGTCACACTTTTGTACAACAATATCTTTAAAGCTTTCAGATTGAACATAACATTAATTTAAGCAAACTTAACTAAAATTGCTAGAGAAGTAGTGTCAAAATGGACTCCTCTCCCTGTACTCATTCTACCTGATACCACAAGTTTAATCCTCTTTTCCACCCTGTTCCATTCATTACTTAAATCTCACTTTAACATACTTTTTAAGTTCTAAGAAAGTTCAGAATAAGTACTGTTCTTAAAATTAATTTCTATTATTAAATATTGAGAATAAAAATTCTCAACAAGGAACATTTAAGAACAGCAAATCTCTTTTTACCCATTCTTTTAAACTGGCGAGACTTTGAATAACACTTTCCTACTTCCTAATTCTACTATAGGGCTTAAAAAACTGGTAGGGAGCCGGATGCCTGTAATCCCAGCAGCTCAGGAGGCTAAGGCAGGAGGACTGTGAATTTAAAGCCATCCTCAGCAAAAGTGAGGCACTAAGCAACTCAGTGAGACCCTCTCTAAATTTAAAAAAATACAAAATAGGGCTGGGGGTGTGGCTGGTGGCTGAATGCCCCTGAGTTCAATCCCTGGTACAAACAAACTAAAAAACTGGTAGGGAAAAATAGTTCTCTCATGGCCCAAATCCTTGTGTACTCTATCCAATTTACAAAATATACAAATTCAAGATAACCTAATATTAGGAAAGGACCTGTCCAGGAAGAAATGTGTTGAACAAGGTAGATATCCATACAGTCACAAGAAATCAGGAGCAAGCAGAATGCTCCAATTCACTGGGAACAAAGTAAAACTGTCTGTGAAAGTTCTGTGTCTTTCCTCCAGTGTTGGTGTTACAAACCAATGGAGTCTCTTATACTAAACATCTCTCAGATTCAACTGCCTAGAATAAGCCAACCTTGGCATGTTCCAGTAACCACAAGAGGCAATAATTATAAAAGACTTACTGTAATGCCTGTAACAAGGCCATTTTTGAAGTTTAATTTATAAGACTAATAACCAGGCTTGAGGAATATCAACAACTAGTGCCAAGTCACATGATTATGATGAATCAAAGTGATGGTTTAATCTAGGTCTGCATGATTCTTTCTAATATACTATACTGCTATAGCCACATCTTCTCTGTCCACCCCACCCTTTCTAGTAATTCTTCTGTTGTAATTCCATCTTCCTAACACCTGTGGATTTACTCAGCTTTTAGTCATATATCGCTTAGGATACTGTAATAATCACCCAAGAGACAGAAAAGTGAGCAGTCATGAAAACAGTGCATTTTGGATTCTAAAACCTCTGAAAAGTTCAGCAAAACTTAATGTGCATGTGCATACTCTTCTCAAAAGGAGGATGAAAGTATAATTATTCATCAACTACTATTACTAGAAATCAGATAAATTTTGCAATGAATTAACTCCGGAGTTTAAACCTTCAGAAGATGTTTTAAAATATTAGCTTTACCTTCTTTATCCAATTCTGCATCTTTAACCTCCACATCAGGGCCAGGTTCTAATTTCTCAGTATTGCTACATTCTGGTGCCTCTAGTTTCTCAGGATCATCTCCATGATTTTCATTTGAAATTTCTGGTTTTTCTTTTAACTGGTTTTCCAGGACAATCTTTTGTTCTGAACTGCATTTATCTCCACTACCACAGAGAGGAATGACATCAACTTTACCATTCTGACATTCCAGAACAGGTATTCCTTCAAAACTGTCAGTGGAGGCCTCACCATTCAGACAGCTGCCTTTAAGAAAAGGCTCCTTCCTAGATGTCTGTTCTGGATTAAGAGTACTGCTGCTGTGGATGAGCAGAGATTCATTTGAACTTTCTTCTTCTGTGGATGCAAAGTTCTCTTTAGTGCCTGCTCCGTTGTTTAGCCTCTGCCCCTGGTCCATGTCCATGATGTCACACGAGGATTCATCATTGGTCATAGATAAGTCCCCAGTCTCTTCTCCATTTTCCTCATGGCAATCAGTGCTTACCTCAAACTCTCCATTCTCTAGCAATTTTCTGTCCTCTGTATGGTTCTCATAGTCCGCAAATTTGGTATCCTCTTCATCTTTTTTTAAATTATTAACTTTTCTTTTCTTAATAATTCCTTTACCCCACTGTGATCGTCGCCTTGATTTTCTCCGTACCCGAACTGTTTTATGAGGAAGGAAAAAAATATGTATAACTTGGAATGTAATATCTAGTTTACATATGTTTATTAAAAAGGACCAAAAAGAAGGTAAACCCATACTGGTCTAACACACAAACAAAAACTCTTGGCTCTTGACATCCATGCTGACTAATCCTTAAAACCTATAAGCAGAATGGGTATGAAGTCAAGATCAACTCTGCATAATGGAAACTAAAAATTTTGCTTCCTGTATGAGTTTGAGTTTACTCAGCACTAATCTTTTCTATTACCTTAGATTCTACGTTAGAGTGGTTCCTAACTTTCAACATCTAGGGGCCAATCCTATAATGTATACATTTGGGGAATGATCACATTACCAAGATTCCCAGGAAGTTTGAGCCACAGTCCTATCTTTCCACCAGAAAGGTAGATGCTTTGCCAGCAAGATCAAGAGATGGTTTCTAAACCATGAAGGGATATGAACACAAAAGCCAATATAGCATGATAAAATAGTTACAGATATCCCCACAAAGAAATCTCCATTGTCTCTCATTCCAGAAAAAGGAATCGTCCAAGGTACACATGATTGTGGATAGAAACCAAAAGCCATATCAACTACTAACTTCTTTTAAGACAAATGGTTCATCTGGCAGCATCAGTTTCTTACAAAGTTACCTAAGGAAAACCAAGTCCTCTGCTATCAAGGTTGTTGTGACATTAACAAAATATCAAAAACAAACATTCAGTCAGTTATATAAAAGTGAGATCTATAAAAGTTGTAAAGACTATACTCTTAAGATGATATAAACTACAATGTGGTCTGTGAATAAAGGTGGGGCTTTTAGGTGATAACGGACCCCAAAATTTTTATTTCCTTTATGTATGTCAAAGGTAGTTTGATTAGGCAATCTACCCAGCTGGACTACTCGCACAGTTTAATAAGGACTTGTAGTCTTCCAGCAGTGCAGAGTATGTTTACATACTGCTTTCAACCTTTTACTTTAACCCCTACTGTGTCTGTAAAGACACCAACTTATTAATAAGGAATGGATACATTTAGTTATAAATATGAGTACAGTTGCTAAAGGTTTCTCATATCATCTCTAAAATTCAAATTATTTAATCATTTGGCTCGAAGACTATTTTCCCTTCAAAACTACAGTATCATTAGAACTCTTCATCTTTCCCCCTAATTTCAACTTTTATAATTTATAGTGATATGGTTCCCCCTAATTCCTACTTTTATAATTTATAGTTATAGGGTAATTGGGATGAACAAGAAAATTTATTATTTTACTGTTAAAAGCTGACACACAGGTTCAGGTGACAGGCATCTGAACCAACCCACTAAAAATAGAAAAAATTAATCTAATTCACATTAAAAACTAAAGAAAGACAGTTATCTTACTAGGAACTCAACAGGTGGAGCTGTTGGGTTTTTGCTATTGACAATCCACTACTGACACTGTAACCTCTCCTATTCTCAAGCCAAGTAACCAAAAGCACGAGAGGGTCCCTTTCTCTTTCTTAAGCCATGGGACTCTAGGGCAAAAAGAGGCTCAACTCTACCAAATTGAGAGCCAGCTCAGTTTATTTACACATAGAACACAAATCAAAGGTCAGAGCCCCATTGAAATGAGTTTACTTCTAATGCTTTCATCATGGCAAATAACAGAGAAAACGTTCTTATTCTTTGGAAGAGAAAAGAGGTATTTACTGCTCCTTAATGCATTATTTCTAAGGACTACTAGAATTTTGGTAAAAGAAAGAAGGGAGGGAGGGAAGGAAGGGAAAGAGGCTGGGAAGGAAAAGAAGGAAGAAAGAGAGAGAGGGATGGAGGGAGGAAGGAAGGGGGAAAGAAAGAAAGAGAACTGATCATATAAGCTCTACAAGAATATAGATTTTTGTTTACTCTGCTGTATCGTCACAATTCCTGGCAGGAGCATGTGTACTGGTGGATCTACTCCTTCATATGCCACTTCCTTTATCAAGGGTGCTGTTTGTGAAAAGTTCACTTAGGAACATAATCTTCAGAGTCAATTTTTATAATATCACTGAGCTTGTTTCTGAAACCAAGACCTGTCTCTTAGGGGACACTTAGATTTATGATTTGAGTAAGTTAGCGTAAAACAGATAAATATTGTGTCACATATGCCATCTACTGGTAAAACAAAACTCTTATCTATAGATTAAAATATTATTTTTAATATTTAAGGAAATTAAACTTCTTAAAGCAAATATTCAATGCATTTTCATTAGTAGATATTTAAATAAAAATGCAAAGAATGTAAAGGATTTCAAAGTTTAATAAATTTAAGTGCAGTATTACACAATCCAGGTCACGATCTGAGATACAACTAGGCCAAATAGCTTTAATCAGTTTCAGGCAACTAAATGCACTTTTAAGCCCTTTCTCAAATTGACCTATGAATACAATCCAAAGAGGGCAAGTTTTTTAAAAAGTGGGTATGACTCATTCATTCAAATTTCAATACCACTGAAGAAAGATCATATTAAAACTAGCTTTGTTAACAGATATATGGGTTTTTTTTTTCTTTCTTTCTTTTTGCAAAACTGGGGATAGAACCCCAGGTCTCACACATTACTAGGCAAGGAATATACCACGGAGCCACATTCTCAAGTCAACAGAGCAATATAATCACCATTAACCAGAAGAATAGTAGGCATCTTCCAGGGCACGCTATTTTCAGTAAAACAGAAAGATTACACTAGAAAAATGTGGTGTTTATTAACATTTGTCTTAGAAATATTATAGACCACACAAGCACAATGGTGCATGCCTATATTGCCAGCAACTGGGGAGGCTGAGACAGAAGGATTGCAAGCTCTAAGCCAGCCTAGGCAACTCAGCAAGATCCTATCTCATAAGAATACAGAAAAAGAAAGAAAGAAAGAAAAAAAAAGGCTAAAAGTGGGGACCGGGAATGTAGTTCAGTAGTAGAGTGCCCATGGCCTGTATACCACACACACACACACAAAAAGTATTATAGACCAACATAAATAATTAAAATGAGGAAAATCTAGAACACTGAATTTTCTCTCTAAACACATCACACCAAACTAAACAAATAATGAAGGGTGTGCAGATTTTTCAAAATGAGCACAAAATATTCTTTCAGAAGAATCAACAGCCTATTGCCAAATCAGTCACCTTCATATGAGTTTTCATTTCTTACTAATTAAGAGAGCACCCTGCACCACATGCAACAAGATGTGGATGATGAGGACAAAGGTGGATAAAAAGTCGATCACCTCCATATCTCAATCCAAAAACCAAAGTTGAACACCAAAAACATTTAACTCTGGCTCAATTTATAACAGCAAGTACTGAAAAAGTATATAAAATGACAAATAAGTTTAAGGAAGTATATTTCTGATACAGTATCTTATCCCACCAACTTTACCTCTGAAAAGATAGAAGATTAAGAACTGTAGAAAAGCTGCTGCACTTCCGTTTATGCTTCCTGACAAATATGTACCATTCTCAGCTGTTCCCACTGGTGGACAACATGGTCTCAAATACTCACATGCACATTTATTTGCAGAGTTGTGCCAGACATCCATTGGATTTCTTTGTTTGTGCCGAAATGCCTCTTCAACTCTAGTTTCTGTCTTCCGAGCTCCAGTGCCATGAGGATTTATTTGTTCTGCTGTTACCGATAAGCCTGCAAGCAGAAGATAAGCAATACCTATTTAAATATTCTCAGCTACATAAACCAACGAGGTTAAAAAAAGTCTGAAATACAAAACTGAATTTTAAAGTCATTAATTATACTTGGACAGTTTGTAATTCTGATGGAAATAGTGTCTTTTGTTTTAAGATGGGAAAGAAACTAGATATAAAATCATAAAAATAAAACACCTGCCAGGCTGTGCTTACATTCAACCCCCAAAAGAACCCTAATTTTACTCATTTTAATTCACATAGGGATACATTTCACATTATGATTGTGGGACAATAAGATTATGCTTTGTCTAAATGTCATAATCTCTGCGATCTTAGAATGTACAATAAGTATTTATTGGGCCACTAAATTCCAGTCCCACAAATTGTTTCAATCTGATATCTGTCGCCTGTCACAGCACACTGCAGTATGTTTGGTTTTCCTGCATTATCTTCCTAAGAGTAACCATTCCATCTCAATTTTCTTTAGTAGAATCTGTTCTTCCATGTGGTCTCTAAAATATCGGTGTCTCTCAGCACTCCCAATAAACTCTTTTCTTCTTACTCTAATCTACACCTTTCCCCATGAAGCCTCACTTATGTGTTCAGCTTCCACTGCTCTTACATAATAATTCTCACATCTGTTATTTTTAGTCCAAAGATCTCTTGACTACTGGCCCATATATTCCACTGCCTACCTGGTAACTCCAAATGGATATCCTAAAGCTAGGTCAAATTAAAGATAACTGGTTTATCTTTTCCCATTAAAAAAAATGTTTGTCCTTAAATATTCTCAATCTAGCTTGGTGGTATAGGCATCTACTCATCCAACCAGTAATATTTCTTCCCTTCACAATGCCCTCTACCCCTGCAGGGACATCTCTCTTATGTTCGTCTTGTCTAATTCCACTTGCACTACATTAAAAGCCTGGACTATGCCAACAGCTTTTTCCCCGAAGCAATTTTACTGAGATACAATTACATAACATAAAAACAGCCTGACTTAAGCATACAGTTAAATAATTTTTACCAAATGCATAGAGCTATACAATCATCACAGCAATTAAATTTTAAATGACTGTCCTAGACAATACCACTTGATTTTTTTGTCATCACAGACTTGCCATTTTTAAGCATTTCACATAAAGGAATCATACAAGGTATTTTGTGATTGCTTTCTTTTGCTTAGCATAATGCTTCTCAAGTTCACCCATGTTGTACTGTGTTCCTTTTTTATTACTGCGTAGTATGGATATACTATAATTTGCTCACTCATTCACCAGTTGTCTGTCATTTGGGTTATTTCCAGCTTTTGGTTATTATGAATAATGTTCCTACAAATAGTTATGTACAAATTTTTATGTGGGCATATATTTTCATTTTTCTTGGGTAGATTCCAAGGAGCAGAATCACTGGGTCATAGAGTAAGTCTATGTTTAACTTTTTAGAAATTGCCAAACTGTTTCCCAAAGTGGCTCCAACAGCTTTGAAAATTATCTTTCATTTTCCTGCCCTGATACATTGAGACCCTACTATTTCTTACTACCAAAGTAATTTGACCAATTCATTCCACTGCTTAACATCCTCGATAACTTCTACTGCCCATGACAATGGATTTTCAAACTTAAAGGCACACAAAAACCACATCAATAATTTGTTAAAATGCAGATTTTTTGGCTTAATATTCTTTTTTTAATTTTTAAAAAATATTTATTTTTTAGTTATAGTTGAACACAACACCTTTATTTATTTATTTTTATGTGGTGCTAAGGATCAAACCCTGGGCCTCACAAGCGCTAGGTGAGTGCTCTACCACTGAGCCACAACCCCAGCCCCTTGGGTTAATAAATCTAATTTGCTAGCTCTAGGATGACTCATGTAACAGGTGTATCCACACATTTTGAAAAACACAGGACTTATAGGACTTTATTCCATAAGTCCAAGCTCCTTAGCATGACAATGATACATTCAAATTACTTAAGATTTATTATATACCAGACACTGTCCTAGGGATTGGATTAGGACAATAAAAAAGACATTCACAGTACTTAAATTCTCAATAAGGAAGAGATGGCAAAAAAACAAACAACATAGCTGGGTATGGAGGCACATTCCTGAAATCCTAGCAGCTAGGGAGGCTGAAGCAGAAGGATAGAAAGTTTTGAGGCCAGACTCAGCAACTTAGTGAGGCTCTAAGCAACTTAGCAAGACCTTGTCTCAAAATAAAAAATAAAAATGGCTAGGGATGTGCTCAGTGGTAATGCACCCCAGGGTTCTATTCCCAGTACCAAAAAAAAAAAAAAAAAAACCCACCATGATGCCAAGTATAACCATATCCTATACTGGATTAGGGGGCCAGAGAAGGGCTCCATAAAGAGATAGAAAAAAAGTTTCTTCATAATTTTTTATCCTGGAGCCAGTTCACCTCTTAAGCCCTATTTCCTAGTATTCTGTATATTTTTAGTAATACCAAACAGTTTAATGTTTCTCCAATACACCAGGCTACTTTATGCCTCTATGCCTTTATATGCGTTATCACTTTGAACACCTCCTCCTGTCACTGCCTTCCTTCCCCTGTCTACTGGAGGCTATGCTCCTATAGTCACTCTTTGCATTCTAATCAAAATGCTGGGTTCCTGACCAGGAGGTCTCTCTTCTCTGTGCAGTACACATGCTTCAACCAGTGCATGTAATGTCCTGTACTTGCTTTGCTTTACATTCTCTCTCTCCTATTAAAGTTCAAGTTCCTCAAGCACACAATTATAAATCAAACAAATCACATTTGCTAATTTTGTGGGGGGTTTTGGTTCTGGGAATTGAACCCATGAATGCCTAACCACTGAGCCATATCCCCAGCCCTTTTTTGTATTTTGAAACAGGGTCTCACTGCTGAGGCTGGCTTTGAACTTGGACTCCTCCTGCCTCAGCCTCCAAAGCCACTGAGATTATAGGTGTGTACTACTGCGCCTGGCTAATCCTGTGTTTCTAAGAACAAAATTGCACATAAGCTTCAAAAGGGAAGAAAAAAAAGTATTCCTAAAACATTTTTTTTAAGGTCTCAGTGAACTGATGAAAACTAAAACCTCTTCAGATATGGAAGCACATCTAATACCTAAATCTTCTAAAAAGAGATATAAATGATCAACAAAGTTGTACATTTGTAAGAGATTTCACTAAGAAACACTTTATTTCTGTACTATGCACTTGCACTGAAATTTTCATAGAAGGTAAAATTTTTAAATTCTTGAGTATTTACATGATACATATTAGTATCATAAATTAAGTAATGGGCACAATGTTATTGTCTGAGAAAAGGAATAAGTTCTGGTGTTCTATGGTATGGCAGAATGAATATAACTAATAATAATGCACTATATATCTCCGAATAGGTAGAAGAGAGGAGTTTGAATGTAATCACCATAAAGAAATGATAAAAGTTTAAGGTAAAGGACATGTTAATTATCCTGAGTTAACCCAGTGTATACATGAATTAAAACATCATGTTACCTCATAAATATGTATAAATATTATGTGATTAAAGGAAAACTGAAATAAACTTCTTTAGAAAAGATATTTAGGGCTGGGGCTGTAGTTCAGTGGCAGAGCATTTGCCTAGCATGTGTGAGGCACTGGGTTTGATTCTTAGCCCCATCTAAAAATAAGCACATAAAATAAAGGTATTCTGTCCATTGACAACTACCAAAAGAAGAAATAAATAAGTAAATAAATTAAGTACAGGTTAAACTTCAAAACACATTATTTTCATATACCAGAATTCCCAAAGAAATATCATTCAATAATTCTTGGTGTGAAATGATAGGCAAGACTTCAGAAGCAAGTTTATTTTCACAACTTACCTCTTTTTATTCTTGCTTCTTTAATTTCTTCACAGAGTTTATTAAATTCTGGATCTAATTCAGCTGCAATGATGGCATGTGCAGTGTCCTTCAGGGTACAAGCTCTGTGTCTAATTATTTTATCTGTTTAAAAAGGTGATAAAATTTATTATAGGCACAAATGAAATAACATTAACACAGGACATCTTCAAAAGAGAAGCGAAAGTACACATTTAAATAAAAAATTTTAAAAAATAAATATAAGTTACACAATGAAGTTAATAATTCTGTGAAAAGTGAACTTTTAGAACCTCAAAGTACTAAACCTATTAAATAAATCATTATCTCAAACACATATAGATTTTTTTTTAAACTTCTGGAAGTAAAAATGATTTTCAATAAAATTATAAACAGAATTCAGAGGCTCTTCATTGACACCCAGTTCTAGATACATACTAAAAACTCAGAAAAATCTTAATTTTCTCTACCAGTTAAAACTGGTCAAAACTGTGCCAAAGAATATGATATATCCTGAGTAAGGGAGACCTATTAACAAATATAGAAAGACTCTTTAAGGGGATAGAGCTCAGACCTGAGTTCAATCCCCAGCACCACAAAAAAAAAAAAAAAAAGACTCTTTAAGCTCAAGTGTCCAAGACAGTATATAAACTATATGTAGATTAAGAAGAGAACTACAAAAATGCTTCTAGGTAAACTATAAAAATGGCACTAAAAAGAAGAATCTCTGCTCCACAAGGCCCCATTCATGAATAAAGACAATGTTAACAGTGCCCTCTAGAGATGTGCGACTTAAACATGTGAAAAGGTGAGAAAATACCTCAAGGAAACTTATTTGCTAATAGTATTGAGAATCCAAAGTCAAAAATATCATCTTCTTTTTCTTCTCTTTCAAAGGCATTATATATGGACAAATATTCTTTAAAAGATCTTTTATTTACAACATTCCTAATTAGAAAGTTTTATCAGCTCATTGTAGAAATCTTATGAAAAAAAATGTTTACTGCTAAAGGTGTTATTTCCTTTTGACATATTTTCTCTAACTATCCATTCATTAATATTGTCAACTGAACCAGAAAAGGGTGGATTACCCAGAAATGAAAGAAAGAAAGAAACAGATGCAGTCCCAACCTTCAAGCTTTTCGTACTAGACAGGAAAGTGCTGTTAAAACAAATTATTTCTCATAAATACATGTAAATATCTCCCTCTTAAAAAAAAAAAAGAGCTATGAAGAAAACTTATGGGTATTGGTTTGAGTGACAATTTCAACTGGGCAAATCAAGATGAGCCTCTCTGAAGAAGAGACCCTTAGGCTGGCACATGGAGCATTCACAGAAGAGCCACGGCAAGACCAGAGAGAAATCAATGCAGGTTCGGGCAATACCATGGGAGAAAATTCTGGAGTGAAAAAAAGCTAGGAGATTTTAGAAACTGAAATGTAGCCTATATGGTAAGAATATAATAAGCAAAAGGAAATATAGATTTTAGCCTACAAGCAATGAAAAATAATTTAAAAGATGTGAGCAAAGAAATAACAGGACCCAAGTTTACATCCATGAATGTTTACTCTGGGCTTGTACCTGGAGAATGGATTGAGAAGAGTCAAGACACAAACCCATAAGCATAATCACAAGGCCCTTTTTCATCTGGGGCAATGGTGGTGGTGGTGGTTGTAATAATAAAGGAAGAAATTATTATTGACTTGGAAAGTGCTCTCAATGATAATTTTGGTGATAAGGCAAAAGAGGTAGTACAATAAATATCAAAGATGATATTTAATTCTCCTAGCTTCTTGTATGAAACATGGGGGATGGAAGTACTATTTATAAAGATGTAAAAAACTACAAAACAAGAAGGAAAAAGGGATAAAAAGGGTAAACATTAGTTTAAAAGACTTTAAGTTGTGGCTATTTCAGTTTTGAGATGCCTAAAAAATATCTCAATGGCCAGACATGGCCAGCGACTGGAGAGGCTAAGGCAGGAGGATCACAAGTTTAAAGCAAACCACAACTTAGGAAGGCCCTCAGCAATTTAGCAAGACGCTGTCTCAAAATTAATAATGATAAAGGGCTGGGGGATGTGGCTTAGTTGTAAAGTGCCACTGGGTTCAATCCCTAGTACACTGGGGGAAAACCTCAATGGAAATATCACATAGGCAAATAAATATAGATCTTAACAATTCTTGTTATGATGAAAGAACCACAATGATTTTGTAATCTATCTACTATTACCATATTGTATCTTCTCTAAGTCTTTTTAATCTCCTGGGATACAATAGATACATAATAAACTACAAATATAAAGTATATAATTTGATGTTTTGATATAAGTCACATACATCCATAACATCATCACTATACCCAAGATAATGAATACATCACCACCAAAAGTTTTCTTGTGCTCCCCTATTTTCTCTCCCTCCAACCTTTCCTATAACCTTCCATTCCCAGAAAACCACTGACCCTTCTGTTACTATAAATCAGTTTATAACTTCTATAATTTTGTGTGTATGTATGTGTGTGTGTATGTGTGTGTATGTGTGTTGAGGGGGGGGACTCTCTGATTATATACATACTTGAGTATATACCAAGAAGTAGGATAACTGGATCAAATGGTGGTTCCATTCCAAGTTTTCTGAGGCATCTCCATAGTGCTTTCCAGAGAGGTTTCACCAATTTACAGTCCACCAAATCCTCACCAACATTGTTACTTTTATTCCTGATAATTGCCATTCTGACTGGACTAAGATGGAATTTCAGTTTAGTTTTAATCTGCATCTCTCTAATTGCTAGATATGTTGAATAGTTTTCATATATTGTTGACCATTCGTTTTCATATATTTGTTGACCACCGATTTTCTATACACTGATCCCATTTATTGTGTTATTTTGGGGTTGTTGGGTTTTTTTTTTTGTTGTTGTTGTTTGTTTGTTTATGGTGGGTTTTTTTTTTTTTTTGAGTTCTTTGTATATCCTAGAGATTAATGCTCTGAGGGGCAGGTGGCAAAGATTTTCTCCCTTAGGGGTCTTTTAATATTTATGGTCATCTCCTCATTCCTGTTATCAGTTATTTTTGTCTTCTTTCCCATTAATCTAATTAGTCCGGTTAGAGGGTTATTAATTGCTGACCTAAAAAAAACAGCTTTGATTCTTGTTGATTTTCTGTATATTTTATTTTTATTTTTCATTAATTTCTGCAGATCACTAACTTCATATCTTTAGTATTTCATTTTGGGTTTCATCTGCTCTTCTTTGGGGGAACTGGAGTCATTGGCTTGAGATATTTCTTCTTTTCTAATTTAGCTAATTAGTGCTAACCTACCCCTGAAAGTACTGCATTAGCTGCATCACACAAATGTGAATATATCTTAATTTTATTCAATTCAAAAACTTTTAAACTTATCCTCTGATTGCTGTCTTACCCAAGTGTTATTTAGAAGTTGGTATTTAGTTTCCAAATATTTTTATTTCCAGATAGCCTTCGGTCATTGATTTCTAATAAATTCTACTGTTGTCAGAGAACATACTTTGTATGATTAAATGCTTTTATTATTTAACGAGACTCGTTTTATGGCCCAAAACATGATCTACCTTGATAAATATTCCAGTCAGTACACTAGAAAAGAAAGTATATGTCTTCTGTCACTGGATAGAGTGCTCTGTGACACTTAGGTCAAGTTGGTTCATAAGGTTATTCAAGTCTCATGATCTTCACTAATTTTCTATACACTGATCCTATTATTTAAAAGAGGAGCATTGAAGCCTGCACATCAATCAAGCCTTTTATATTTTCACTACTTTTCTCTGAACTAGCTCTTCTATTACACAGATAGGGGTACTAAAATCTTCAATTTAACAACAACTTTCTCTATTTCTCCTTGCAGTTCTATCAGTTTTGCTTCATGAATTTGGAAGCTATTTTATCACAGGCAAAAAGTTTTAGAACTGTTATGCCTGTTCGATGATTACAAAATAAGAAATTATGAAAGAGCTCTCTTTCTCCAAATAATAGTCTTGGGTATGGTATCTACTTCATATGATATTTAAATAACCATTCCAACTTCCCTTTGCTTGGTGTTAGCATAATATACTTTTAAAATGCTTTTTTCTTACATCTATTTGCACTTTATATTTAAAGTGGGTTTCTTATAGGCAACCTATGGTTAAGTCTTACATTTTTATCCAATCTGACACTTTCTGCCTGTATTTAGGATATTTAGGCCAGAGTTCTGCAATCTTTTCCTGCAAAAGACAAAAGAGATTTAAGCTTTGCAGAACATCAGGTCTCTATGGCAAGTACTCAAAGCTGAGTTTGTGCACAAAAGCAGACATTAATAAGATGTAAAGACACGAGCATGGGGCTGGGGATATAGCTCAGTTGGTAGAGTGCTTGTCTAGCATGCACAAGTCCCTGGGTTCAATCCCCAGCACCAAAAAAAAAAAAAAAAAAAAAAAAATGCCATGACAATGACACTGTATTCCTATTTAAGAAAAAAAAACACACACACATACTTCAATCACAAAAACAGGCAGTCAGCTTGACTATAGTTTGCTTATAGCTTTGTCACAGATCAGACTATTACTTCTAATGATTTACAGGATTACTGATATGGTTGCTTTATTTTCTGCTTGTCCCATATGTTTATGGTTTTCTGTTTATTCACTTCTGAAATTACTCTGTACCTTTTGATGACACCTTTGCTTGGTAGTTCATTAGCTCTTTGCTGCACTATTGCTGGCCTAGTGTGAGTTTCAAAGAATATTCCCTGTCTTCCTCTGACCTCTGGTAGTTCTTTCTTATATGTGAGCTGATCAGTACTTTGTTGAAGACCACGAGAGGATGTTCTGCTGACACCAAGTGCTATCTCTGTGTAGCTTTCTTCTTTCTGGAACTCTGCCACCACAAACTCTAGCCACTTTCAACTTCCAACAGTTCCAAATCTGTTTCTTCAATTCAGGGAAAACTTCAGACTATGCTTCATTGTGCTTCCTTGAGTACACTATGGAAATTCTGTGCAGGCAACCACGGCACTCATCTTATTTGCTTTTCATCTTTTGGAGATCACTACCCTGTGCTGCCTAATGTTCAATGTCTTCAAAATCTTTTTTTTAAAATATATTTTGTTTAGGATATCGCCTCCCCCCATTGCTTCAAGTGAGAGGGGAAATCTAGTCCCTATCATTCCATCTTGGCCAAATGCAGAAGTCTCCCAATATCTTTTAAATATTCTTTGAAAACCAAATTTTAATAGCTGTGCAACAATCCAAAGTAGGATGTAACTAAATTTTTCAAAATTATTAAATTTTTCAAAGAATATTTTAAGTTTTAAGTTGCTTCCAATTTTAGCCACTACACATAAAAAAACTACAAAAACATTCCCCACCTTCAGTTAAGAAAGAAAAATGAATAACTCCATAAAAATTTCTAAGGGGTACAAAGAAGGATAGGGAATATATTTTAAAGAACATCTTTTAGAGAGATACACTGACAGAGAGAAAAATTTACATTTGACAGCAGAAAAAAGCTTTTCCACGAGCCTATCATTATAATGCTTTTCAAACGATTTTAGTTTATGAGAGTATCTAAGATTGTATATAAAATAGAATCATTAGCTTAAAGAATATTAAAACCAGCAGGGATGTCCAGGAAAATTCTGGGTTCTTAAACTTTTTGAGGAACAGAGGAGTATCCTGGATCTTTATAAAGAATAAAATAAAGGTTGGAAAGCACACATGCATATAGTTTTCTATGTAGCTGTTCAGAGAATCATTCAGACACACTTTGCTTTAAAATTGTACAGAAATGAAAGCTACATATTTACCAGTTTTGACTTTATCTCTTAATTTAAGATCGTCCAAATCGATGAAATTTGAAATCATAAAAAAGAAACAACAACAAAAAAAACAAAACAAAACAAAAAGCAATCCATCCCTAGCCTTGAATCCATCCCTAGCCACTCAGTTTTGTCACAAATTTTTGAATTTGTGTACAAATTATATAACCTCTCTGAGCTGCCTTATGTTTAACATAAAGATATTACTACCTGCATTGGCATCTACAAAAGTAATGGCTAATTAGGATCAATCAGTGAGTATCTATAAAATTAATAAAATCACTAACAAAAGTAGTGACTATTTCTTTTCTTTTTTTCCCGAAAGTAGTAACTATTTCAATGTACCAATATCTTTTGTATTTTGGTGACCTTTCATTTTTCAATTCACTACAAAAACTCAGAAATATATTAGAGAGCTAGTTTTTTCCAGTAAAAGTATCTTAAAATATTAATATTTTTAAGAAAGACCAATTTTCATGGTATAATGTTTCACTGTAGATTATTTCTTAAATAAAAATTTTGCTGTATTTACTGATTCAAATCATATTTATATATTATCAATATCAATGCATGTTCTAATCTGCATTATATCATTATACTTCCATTTAAAATTTACTATGTAATCCAAGACTCTCTGGGTTCGTATCTAATAAGCAAATAGTTGATAAAATTTATTCATTGGCCACACTAATTAAGAACATGCTCCAGACAAGCTAAAACAAGGAGTAAGAATATATAAATGACTACTTTAAGCAAAAAGAAATGAGTGTCTCAGAAAAGTTACAAGCTATGGGATTCAGAGCTAAAACTGGAAGGAACTCAGAACAAAATTTCACAAACTTAGCATTTAATATTCCTTAGAGAAAGCAGAATTTTTTTATGTGTGGTTTTTAAACAACGAACTTTTAAAAACTGTACTTTCTTGGATTTTTTTGTTTGTTTTGGTACTGGGGATTGAACCCAGGGCCCCTTAACCACTGAGCTACATCCCCAGCTCTTTTTTGTATTTTATTTATAGACAGGGTCTCACTGAGTTTCTTATGGCCTCATGAACTTGCTGAGGATAGCTCTGAACCTGTGATCCTCCTGCCTCAGCCTCCAAGTCACTGGGATAACAGGTATGTGCCACTGCTCCTGGCTAGGTATATTTTCTTGTATATTACTTATACCTCAATAAAATTGACTTTAGATTTTTTTCTTTTGGATGATGCTGGGGGATCAAACCCAGGGACTTGTGCATGTGAGGCAAGCACTCTATCAACTGAGCTATATCCCCAGCCCAATAAAACTGACTTTAACAGGAAAAAATGTATACATTTCCAAAAAAAGCAATACATTTAACAAAGATATTGAAATAAGAAGATTGAGATTTATACTGAGAACTGAAATCTATATTTTCCTCAGTTCCTCCCTCTCCCCATCCAACAAACTGCCTTCGGCATCTCACTCAGTCTCATATACTAATAATTAACCATGTTTCTAGTCCAAACATCTGCAGATATCCAGAATCAGGATAATACAACTAGCATTACTATGCAACATCTTCATTTTATCCAAGTATATTAAATGTCACCCACGCCGACTTAGCATCCTGTTTATAAAGTAGTTCCTTCATTGATTTCCTTTCTAGATTTCTTCATCTAGACCAAAAATTCAGAAGTAATTCTAGATTTCTATCATCCATATCTAATTGGTTGGTCACTAAATCCTCTGAATTCAATTTCTGCAGCCACTGCAACTGAATCTTCCCAACCTCCATTTCACTATTCTTGACTTCTACTCCAAAACAGATACTAAAGGCTAGGGCTTCACTTAATCATCTGTAAATCTCTATTCCTAAACACAATTTATACTTAGAGAATTATTTGGTAAGTCAGTGAGTAGAGAAGTGATATTGTTCCTACTGCTCCACAGAGGCACTCTATTCTGGGACATGCTTTCTTTCTACCTTAATACACTACTTCCCTCGGCTTGGAATGAATGCCTGTCCCAGTCTTGCTCATCTCTAAGTTGTGTCTTCTATGAACTCTACTCTCCCTGTGCATATATTTCTAATTTAGACCTTATAACATTGCATTATAATCATCTGCTGCCACCTCAAGACATTATTCATTACTGCTACCTCTATGCTATCTCTCTATTAACAATCTATTAGTATAATCATTAATAATTAGAAAAGTATATTTCTCATCTCTAAAAATTAATGAATTTCTAGATAGTAGGGGTTGTATTACAAATAACTGAATTTCTAGATAGTAGGGATTATATTGTTATGAGTTGAATGATGCTTCCCCCTGCCCCCCAAATTCATATCAAAGCTTTAATCCCCAGGACTTCAGTATGTGGCTATATTTGGAAATAGTGCTTTGTAAAATTTTACTAAGGTAAAAAAAAATAAGGATGAGTCCTAATCCAATCTGATGAATATCCTGTAAGAAGAAAAAATCTGGACACTAAGGGGACACAAGCACAGAGAAGACCAGAGAGAGAAGGAGCCATCTACAAGCCAGAAAGAGACATCTTAAGGAAAGCCAAATCTGCCAAAACCTTCATCTTGAACTATCAGTCTTCAAAATTGTGAGTAAATAAAACTTTGTTGTTTAAACCACCCAGTCTGGCATATTTTGTTATGGCAACCCTAACAGACTAATAAAAAACTGTAGAATAATGTTTGCCACATAGTAGTTATTTGGTATATATTATTTATCTGTCATAATACCAATATGCATTTCCTCTCTCTCTCAAAGGGCAAGAACTGTCATAGTCATCTTTGTATTCTAAACACCCAGCTAAGCAATTAGCACATGGTATTCATTCTCACTAAAAGAAGTAAGAATGAATTTGGCTGAAGCTTTAGAACTCATAAAATTCATCTGCTGCAAATAAAGCTGGAAATGTATTAAAATCAGATCACAGAGGGCTCTAAAACTGTGAATTTGGGGGCTTTATTGCACAATTTATACAAAACAGAAGATTCTTAGAAAACAAGATTAGGGATGAAATTTCAGCAAAATTAGTCAAATGATGGTACATGTAAGAATGGACCTTGGAGTAGGAAAAGGATATACTGCAAGAACCAAAAATGGTAAGCAGTTAACTTAATTTACCATATTTACAAGATGATAATTAGGGTCAAATATCTGGTACTGGTCATATAACATACAAGGTACATTTTTCCTCACTTCATATTTAATTTCTGTTCACATCATCCTTAAGGGACAGAATCTGGGTAAACACTTAGGAACATGGATAGCTTTCAAAATGTTGGCTTTTGTCTTCTATGTATATGCTAGTTTTTTCCCAAATGGCCAAGTATGCTGCAAAATAGAACACTGCAAGCTTTCAAATACTCATGGGAACTTGTAAAAGTACTATAACATTCATGTAATTTCCACTTGCTACACAACAGACCCTGAGGTTGTTTTTCTGGTGCATAACAAGTGGTTCTGTTGCTAAGAAAAAAACTACCTCTTGACTAAAGATAGGAAAAAAATCTGAACAGAGATGAAATAATGCTTTTGAATTGCATCACTCTTTGCCTTTATCTGAAAGAATAAAGGAGGAGAGATACAAATATATCATGTTTACCCATGAGATAGAGCTAGCATATTCTTCAATTATGAAAGAATTAAAGATTCCTTAATTTATAAAACTACATAAGGTTACAAGATTATATAAAGTTATAGTGCACCAGAAACTATAGCCTCTTTCCTTAAAAGTAATATAAACATCAGTGGAATTATAATTACTTACTTACAGGGGAAAACTGGTTTAATACTCTCAAGACTCTCTTCAAGCACTCAAATTTATTTCATAGTCCCTAGATTTGTTCCATAATAAGATTAAATTAAAGTGTAGTCCAGGGAATATAAAAATTACCAAGTATAAGGGGTCATTCTAGAGCATATACACAGGTACCTACTAATGAACCAATTCAGGAAACTTAAAGTATGATTTAAATAATGATGATAACAAGAACATAAAATTTTTTTTAAATATTTACTTTTTAGTTGTAGTTGGACACAATATCTTTAATTAATTTATTTATTTTTATATGGTGCTGAGGATCAAACCCAGGGCCTTGCCCGTGCTAGGCAAGCACTCTACCGCTGAGCCACAAACCCAGCCCCAAGAACATAAATATTAACTGATAACCTTTATGAAACACTTATCATGTCCTGGGTATTATGCCGTGGGCTTAACATATTTAGATTAAATCATATTAAAAGCAATTTCATAAGATTGAACCTAATATGGTTTCTTATATAATCCTTATAAACACCACAAATCAAGAATACTATTACTACATTATTGTACAGATGAGGAAACTAAATTTAGAGGATTTAAGTTGATCAAAGCTAAGGAAGTAGGGAACAGCAGAACTGGGATTAAAGTCCAGGTCTAAATACAGAGCCCACATCCCGGCATCCATTCTACACAACATCAACAGTCTTAAGATCCTAAAGAGCTAACAGGCTGAAGGCGTTGGCACACAAGTTCTCTCATACACTGTTCAAAACCCCATGCAGACACTTGTGCAATCTGTCCACAACAGAAGACCCCAGCAAGGCAAAGGAGAGGAAGTATGCTGGCATGCAGCCCATCTCTTACAACCTATCCTGTTGCGAAATGACATACATGCTAAAGGAGATTCCTCTCTCACACACAAAACTGCTACATTAGCTAACAGTAAAATAATTGCCAATTATTTTACTTTTCTCCTTTGTTCTTCATGCTGCTCATATAAGTAATTTAAAATATTTTTAAGAGAAAAATTTAATATTACAGATTAAAAATCTTCATTAAAAGGATACATAATTGGGGTTGGGGTTTTGGTAGTGATAGAGCACTTGCCTCCCATTTATGCGGCCCTGGGTTCAATTCTCAGCACCACATAAAAATAAATAAATAAAATGAAGGTATTGTGTCCAACTACAACAAAAAAACAAATCGTTAAAAAAAGATACATATTCTTTGATCCAAAAATTTTTCATTCTTAATAATTTACTATAAGGCAATAATTAAATATGTACCCCAAACTTGTGTTGTAAAAATATTTATCACTGTTTTTACAGGAAAAAAAACCCTAAAATACCTAATATGGCCAATAATAGGGTATTGGCTATTATATTTCATTTTTTTTAACATGGGATAAATATACTCATTAATGAATAAGCTCTTTAATAAAATATTAAAGGAATGACAAATTTTATACAAGTCATATAGTCATTTTAGTAAAAAAAAATGCAGTATATATTTGATATACAATACATTCGTGGGGCAAGGGGAAGGAATAACACTAGGATAGGATTGCCAATTATTCTGCTTTTCTCCTTTGGTTCTTAGTTTTTATTAGTTTTTCTGTAAGATACATAAAATCAAGATTCAAAAAAGCAAAATAAGCAAACAAAAGCTTTAAGAGTCAAATGCTAATACAAACCTTTGGAACTGTTAAATACCAAATTCTGCTAGACAAACATTTTATTATGCCTCTCAATTTGGAATTAGTATATTTAACTTACTAGCATGGTCTAAATTCAGGAAAAATCCAGGTCATTCTAATATATGACCTAGGTTGAAACTCACTACCCCAAAATACAAAGTACTTTAAAATATCTTTAGATGATAGAAACTTCATGTTTTAATAATAAGAAGCATTTTACTTGTGTATGATGTCTTAAAGAAACAGAATTCTCAATAATAGAATGAGAAAAAACTGCTCCTGAGAGCTGGGAGTTGGCATGGCACTCTAAGCTTGGCTTCTGTGTATTCAGGTAAAACATGAACAACTTTGCAGAACAGCAGCATCAGACAAGGCCAGTTGCATCATCGTGATGGGCTAAGACAATAGCAAGCCTACTCTGCAACCAGGTCTAAACATAGACAAATTATGAGCATTGCCCTAACCACAAAAAGAACCTAACCATAATCCTATTTGCATTAATATGAATGACTGCTATTCCTTTACCAATTACAACTTTAGCCCTGCTCCATTCTTCTTTCTGTCTAGGATTTTAAAATATCCCATTCTCAAAATTATCCTACTTCCTAATAGCATCCAATTCCTTGCAAAGTCCCACTCTCTTACACTTTATCCAATTACTTAACAGGCACAAACCCCATATGGTTCCCCATGATGCACAACCTTTCATGCTATAAAAAATCCTCTTTGTTTACAATCAACTTATCTTGTTTAACTATAGTTATATCTCTGGTGAACTTCCCTAGAAAGCAATAACAAGATTTAAGTATAAGCTGGGATTAGGAATAAAATAATATAATTACATTAATGATGCCTATAGAACGGTATTAATGATACCTATAGAACAGGTATCATTCTATACAGAAATTTTTTCTGACATATAAACTTATCCTACTGTAGCTTCCCACAAATTCAAAATTCCCTGTGTTCATCAGGACTACTGATGCTGACTAAAATAAATAAATAGAGTTTTTGAATTGAATTCTCATTTGCTCAGTTTTCCATTAATCTGAAGAAAATCCCAATATCAAAGTGTACCTGATGCTAAGCATTCTTACCTCCTGGGTCCTTATCTGGATTGTACTCTAAAGCATTGCTACAGATTAGGTCAATATCTTGCAGGAAATCTTTAGCAGTAAGATAATTATGTTTATCAATTTTAGTTATTACTGTTGATAAATCCATTGGTTCTTTGATTACTTCAAGATAATCTGAAACCTTAAAAAAAAACAGAATATTTTAATGAAAATTATTTAAAATTTTCATATGATCTATTAGTTCATGATCTATTAGTTCAAACAGAACTAATTCTTCAAAAATTAAATCTAGATATTCAAGAAATAAGTATACATAAGAGTAATTTCAATGCTACTTATGTTATTAAGTTTACTCCCTAACATACTTTCCATGAAAAGCTTCAGTTTAAGTCAGATCTAAATCAACTCTTGAAATGTTGCTCATCTTGAAATTTGAAACATTGTCACCTTCATTATTATTTTTTAATCCTTGGGTTTATCTGAGAAGAGAATGTATGGGTAAAAGCACCCAATAAACATCATTAAATGTTATCTCAAGAAAAGAAAAGAAAAAAAAACAGAGGAAAATAAAATGCATAGACTTTTCATTTTATTATAGAAGTTCTTCTGGTAAATCTTTTTAAATTTTTCAGCAAAAGTTTTCTTTTGTAGTTTTATACAGTGAATTGTTTCATGGAAAGTATTTTCCACTCCTTTGGAGTCATTACAAACAATCTGAATCAATAAAATAACAAAACTCAGTATTGTTTCTATAATTAGTGAAAGATTTGCTGGACTTGTCTCTAATATAAACAAATCTACAAAGAAAAATAAAAACTTGTTTGCTTTAGATGCCAATTTTCTGGGAGATAACCAAAAATAAGAGATATTATATCTCTTAACCAATAAGAAAACATTCTCAACATACCTATCTATTGCAAATCTCAAATCAAATAAAATAATAGGGTTTGATATAAAAACAATCTTGCAAGAGTATCTATAAGAACTGATTTCTGAACACAGGGCAATTTCTACTCTGTGAAAGTTAGGACTGGTTTTCTCATGGTTTCAGATGGCATCAATGCCATGATTTTTAAGATGATACACAGGTGTACACAGGTGCATATGTATAATTTGTAAATATGTTTTTCAAATTTTAAGATTACTTATACAAATATTAAGTATGGATATGTGTGAATTAATTTATTTTTCAGTCTCTTAGAGCTAAAAAGCCAGTTAATCTTTTTTTTTTTATATTTATTTTTTAGTTGTATTTTTTAGTTGTAGATAGCATGCCTTTATTTCACTTATTTATTTTTATGTGGTACTGAGGATTGAACTCAGTGCCTCATGTATTTGAGGTGAGCACGCTACCACTTGAGCCAAATCCCCAGCCCCAGTTAATCTCTTTGTAGGGCATCAATGGAGCCACAGAAGATAGTTGGACTCTTGGTTCTGGGCATGCTCTGTGTACAAGTAGAAATTACTGAAAAACACTAGAAAAAGTATAGTAATACTTTAATAAAGCCTATGTAATTTAGGCACATATGCTTAATATTAAACTTGAAAGTCTCTAAGGTTTTATTTTTCTGAAGGTTTGCAGTTTGTTTTGGAATTGAAGAAAGTTTTTAGACACTTTAAATTCATTATCAGCATATAACATTTATGCTTTAGGCTATATCAGTGTTAGCCTGCTTTCCCCTCTCTATCCTTTCCATATATTCCTGTGTATTCAATTTTAAGAGCAGACAAAAACCAGCAACAGAGTGAACCTGAGAAGAACGAAGAAGAAAATAAGAGAAGCAAACCCTTAATAAACTTAATATCTGATCAGTATTTCTATTCTCTTGCACTGCTTTACCATGATTTATAAAACTTTCATTTTATTACAGACAGATATTATTTAAAATCTGACAATCTTTTCTGATTAGAAAGAAAAGAGTTTTCTTGAGCAAAAGCAAAACTGATTTATTCCCAGCATGGGAAACTGACTTATGCTTTTAAAAAGTGTCAGAATCCAAATATAAAAGTGGAGAGGGGTTTCTTTGCTTATTTAAAACAATCTTCCAAACTGGTTGCTGATTTTAAGATTATCTGAACACACTAGGAGAAAAATGCTCCACAAATATAATTTGCTATCTATTAATTAAAATGCAAATTAGGCATGTCCTGTTATTCTAGTGGGAAAAGATATAAGGAAGCCATGATATAACCTAAAGAATGTGGGCTTTGGGGCAGGATTTGTGGCTCAGTGGTAGAGCACTTGCCTAGCATGTGTGAGGCACTAGGTTCGACTCTCATATAAATGAATAAAATAAAGGTCCATCAATATATAAAAAAATATTTTAAAAATATATTTAAAATACAAGAATGTGGGCTTTGAATTTTCAAATAATTTTCAAGTCTTGGCTATATCACTTGCCAAAAAGTTTCAATTTCCTCAGTTGCAATGTAAGAATAATAATGGCCTTGCAAGAGCAAATTAACAAAGCTACGTACTGCAGATAAAATATTCAAATAAAATTTTAGATAGTCTCTTTATTCCATAAATTGGAAAATAGGTATTGCCAGGCTTGCCAGGGGTGGGGGATGAAGGATAATGCTAACTCATTCTTCACAGTCATAGATGAGGTAATGGTTCCAAAGGAATCTGCTCACCAAAAGCACAGATTTCACAATTAGGACGCAACATTAAACTTTGAATCATTTTATAATTCAAGTTTAAAAAAAAAAGAAATTAAAAAAAAACTTAAAACTAAAAACACCAAAGCTGTTCAAACATGGAGTCTGAACTTTAAGAAGGCCAGTAAAGATTACATTGTATTCATCCACACACTATATTATCCCAGGATAAAATTTTTAAAAAAAATTTAAATCGAGAGTATTACAGTAGATTCCAAATGGAAAATTCCTTTTCTCGTTATGACAAACCATGCTCCCACAAGCACACAAAACAATACATATAGAAAGTGAGAAATTTTCCACTGGGAGCAGAGAAAATCCTTGGAGAGAAAGTTTTAGGTGCATCAGATGTGCTTAATTTCAAACAGCATCACAGCTACAGGCATTTCCAAAATATGAAAGATAAAGAAATTTTCAGGTTCCTCAGGCACCTCTTTCAATGAGGTAAACTTAATTTGGGAAATGCCAATATTAATTGGTGCTAATTGGTTAATACTAATATACTCTTTGAAAGCAGGATTTATCCTGGAATAAAAATAGTGTAGTATGGACATTTCATTAAAATAACCTTTAATCCTCCTCTTAAAGAGTATGAGATCACAAAGATCAATAATAATTAAGAGGATATATACAAATTGGTCACTCATTTCATCCAAAAGTCACCAGATGTTTGCTGATGACATTGATAGTTATCACATGGATTAAAATTTTTTACAGGCTAGGGGTAATATTCATCCATGCCTTTGCTTTTTTTCCTTCCAAAAAAAGATGTCATTATTTTTTTTCTTTTAGCCAGTTCAACTTCACTGTTTGCACACTACTGAAACAAGACCTCTTCAATATCCACCGGTTTGCTGAAGATGTTAAAGCGTTTATCTGTGGCCAGCCTCTTGGTTACATCCCTGAGAAACAACCGCAATTCTCTTAAAGTATTTTCCTCCTGGTCCTCCATCCGATTTTTTTCTGATTCTGACAACTGACGAGGTGGAGAAGGTAGTGCAAGAGGAAGCACTTCCATAGCACAAAGAGCTAAATAAAAGAGAAAAAAATGTTAAGATCCCAGCAGGGTGGAACCTCAATCACTTTTCTGGTACCCTCTCAAAACATTCTTTAAAGAAAAGGAGAATTTTAGATATATGTGAGCCATGCAAATCCAGCAAGTAAAAATTTGAATAAAAACAAAAAGTTTGGCTTCACTTTATAAAATAACTCACAATAGGACCCCTTTAAAGGACAAATTACATGATTTTAAATAATTTGTAATGTTAATTACATACAACTTATAAAAATACTTCAAATTAACATAAATACCTTAAAATATTATACAGATTTTCTTAAGCCAACCTTGTAGCCATATATGGGGCTTCTTGAAATGGAGGAGCCATATATGAGAAATCTAGTGGGCAAGTGACAATTTTTTGATACCTCCTATCCCCAAAAGAATTATAATTTAAGACAGGTCCTTTTACCCTGATATTCTGACCACTACACAGTAGGGATAGTAAATAACACTTTTAAGGAAGGAACAACAACAACAAAAAAAGAAGAAACTAAAAAAGGAATCCCAAAGTCATTGAAGAGATGGGAAGCCAGTCTAAAGTGTTATATGTATGATAGTATGTATGTAGGATCTGGATGGGAGGGATGAGAAGTTCTCTTTAACAAAGCTTTAATGAGGCTATACTCCCCAATCTTAAGTCAGGTAAAGACAATGGCCACTTTTTTTTTTTTTTACATGTGTCCATCTAAAAATAAATATAATCTAACAAACTGTCTTCACTTGTATAAAACCAAAAATCTTCTTAGAAGGTAAAATATTAACTTTCCTAAACATAATACAATCTTTCTGTCATAACACTGAAACTCAGGATTAAAATGATACATATTTTTACTAATTTCTAAATAGCTGTTAAGATGAAAGCAAAAGTCAACAGAAGCAATTCAAAAAGAAAAAGAATTACACTAACCTTAAACACAAAAAAATTCAGTTTTGGAACTAAAAATATGTCTAAGTGTATGAAGGACTAAAACGAATCATTTTTATGATGAAATATTTAAAATACTGATATTTATATTCACAGGAAGCCACAACCAATAATCAGAGAGTATAACTTACATAATGAATTTCCCAAGGTTTCTTGAAGAAAAAGACCCACAACTATAGCAATCTGGATAGGCGTTCATTATTAAAACACTGAGAAAATTTGGAAAGGAGCCAATAAAGGACAAAATTATCAAAATGCTGAATAATATAACCAATGAAAAACAAAAAGGGAGAAAATTATGAAAAAGTGAGGATTTGGCAGGGATGGGAAATATAATTAATATCCTACAAGGACATGAGAAACATTGAAAAAACAAGGGGAAAGAGGGAAAATTGCTATTTTAAAGAAGAGGCTGAAAGATTAAGCAAGCCAATCTTCTCCTTTATGCATCTTCAAAAATGGGAAAAGAAATCTTTTGAGTGATTCAGAATGCAGTCCTTACCTAAAATAAGGAACTGAAATCTGACATATTCTTAAACCCTTCTTAAAGCTATGAGTTTGAATCCAAGAAAAATCTAATGCTTAAAACAAAGCTATGATAGGTCAAATGCTACATAATGGTTGCTAAATAGGTATTCGAAAAATCAATAAATAAACAAAGAAAGACTAATGTTCTAACCAGCGAATTTAACCTACCCTGGTTCACAAAGTCATTAGCACAACACCTGGTATTCACAGTGTACCAGTTCACATCCTGGGAAATCTAACTGAGGATCTGGATGGGAGGGATGAGAAGTTCTCTTTAACAAAGCTTTAATGAGGCTATACTCCCCAATCTTAAGTCAGGTAAAGACAATGGCCACTTTTTTTTTTTTTACATGTGTCCATCTAAAAATAAATATAATCTAACAAACTGTCTTCACTTGTATAAAGAAAGGATTAAAAAAAAATTGACTCCAAGAAAGTGTAGTTCTTAACTCCATGCTCCCTTATTTTCCTAACAGCTTTAGGAACTTACCAGTGTGTTTCCTTCGTGGTGGTGGCATTGATGCCTGATTGAGAATCAGTTCCTGGAAAAATTTCCTTCTGTCTTCTTCAACAGGCCTTTGAATATACAAGACCTCTTCATACTGTATTCTAAAGATACACTTAACCTACACATACATACACACACACACAAAGACATTGAATATATAGAGAATTAAGAGCACACATATACCAAATTGCAATTTCTTCAACTTCCAGTACTGTTTTCAATATTCATATAACATACATGGACTGAACAAGAATAGAAGATTGTCCAGTTACCCAAAACACTAATAAATGATACTATATCTGGAAGAGTTGTATGATAATAACAAAAATGATTGTAGCAAAAAGTTGATAATATTCAGATGGCAACAACCTCAAGAGCTTTTTTTTAGGTGGACACAATATCTTTATTTTACATTTATGTGGTGCTGAGGATCGAACCCAGTGCCTCATGCATGCTAGACGAACACTCTATTAATGAGCCACAACCCCAGCCCTGAAGAGCTTTTACATAAGAGCTGAAAAAGTAATTATCTCAAATCTACAATAGGAACTAGAAGGTCATTTAAGCCACCTTCTCTTATCCTTATGTTTCTTTGTATTTCCTATCCACTGACTTCATAGCCTATGTTCTTTTTTATACCAAGTGTAATTCACTGTATCCTCTGGAAACCTGTTTCTATTGCAAATAAACTAGACCTCTGACCTCTTCACAGAGAGTTCTGACACCACCTTCCATGAAAATTCTAAAGCAAAAAAAGCCAGTCATTCTCACATTCCCCAGTTCCTTCAACCTGGTGATTAACTACCTCACATCTGTTTACCTGCTTTATAAAGACTTGACCCCAGATTTCCCCATTCTGAGATATGCAATTTAAGTCCTCTTTACATCATCCTTATTTTTCACCATGAAGTTAACACTTCAGTTTATATATTTTTTTGGAAGGTCTATCTTTTGCCATCTAGACACCAAACTCCTAATGAGCAAACACCATTTCTTATTCATTTATTTTTCTATAACACCACCATCCATTGAATATAGCATTTGTTGTTGTTGTTGCTGCTGTTGTTTTGGCAGTACTGAGGATTAAACCCAAGGGTGCTCTACCACTGAGGTACATCATCAATCCTTTTTTAATTCTGAGACATGGTCTTGCTAAGTTGCCAAGGCTGGTCTTGAACTTACAATCTTCTTGCCTCAGCCTCCTGAATAGCTGAAATTACAGGCATGAACCATTGTGCCCAGCTATAACAATTCTTAAGAAGCATGTATTGACTGAGTAAATATACTCTTATTAATTTTGTTACCCAACCCATGTCAAATTGGAAAAAGCAAATAAAAAAGAACTAAGAAGCATCAACCATGACAATGTGGAAATACTGGATTAGGATTCAAGATATCAGATTCTAACCTCAATATAGCCAATACAGTTGTGGTAAACTTTGGATAATTCATTTGGTTTGCCATTTCTAGCCACCTAGTGGATCAACTCTATGAAGTGAACACAAGAATTTCATAAATGTTACATCATTAAATCTTTATAACAATGAGGTATGTATTATTCCTTTATTTACAGATGATGAGATTTGGGGTCAGAAAGATTTTAAATTATTTGGCTCAAGGTCACAAAGTGCATGAAGCCTAACTGCCTTTTCCAGCTCTGAGATTCTGAGAAAAGAAACAAGGAAAGGTAGACATCAGAATTCAAAATCTGAAGGAGGAATTATTATGTCAACTCAAATCCAAGTCATTTAAAAGATTTTTAAATTTCATTTGTTTCCTTCTAGTGTTTTGTGTAGGCTACCTTCATGCACATTTCCCTCCATCCCTTTGATCTAAGCTTTGCTGGTCCTTCTTTGAAAGTTCTGGAAGCAAATTTACTATAGCATGTACTGTGTGCCAAACATCATGCCAGACACTGCAATTATAAAATTGAAGAAAACATGCTTGCTTCTTGTTGTCAAAGATCTTAGAGTCTCAGAAGAAAGCACATAATACCATGATGGAAAAGCTATGAGAGAGGTAGCAAACACACAGGGGAGACTCTGCGAGGGGCAGGGGTACAGAGGCATTACATAGTATATAGCAGAAAGGGCTTACACATTGACTGGATATTAAAAAGTAAACAGAAATAACATGATTCTGTTCAAGAGTCACAGTTTTTTTTTTAATACTCTTTAGTTTTAGTTTTTTTTTTTTTTTGTTTTTTTTTAAAGAGAGAGGAGAGAGAGAGAGATTTTTCAATATTTATTTTCTAGTTCTTGGCAGACACAACATTCTTGCTGGTATGTGGTGCTGAGGATCGAACCCGGGCCGCACGCATGCCAGGCGAGCGCGCCACCGCTTGAGCCACATGCCCAGCCCTAGTTTTAGTTTTAAATACTCTTTCTTCTGATCATTTTCAACATTAATTCATACTGAAGAATGGTTCTTATAATTCCCTGAATAAACCATGCTCTCTTTCTCATTGGTACATGCTATTCTTTCTTTCCTGAAATCTTTTTATTTTTTCTTTCTTCAAATGTTTTTTTTTTTTTTAATTGGTGGACTGAACTGTACACAACAGTGGGATCCATTAAGTCATATTCCTAAAACACTTGCATGTGCGTATGGCTGCGTGCATGCACACGCGTACACACACTCACACACACTGACATAATAATCTATCTCTTTCTCTAGTACCTTTCCTGGAAAGATTCACTTGCTCTACTCTACTGAACACCTTCTTTTCTTGTTCTTGTTACATTAATCCTAAACCCTTACTCATGCTCAACTTAGAAACTGATGCTTTCTGGGAGACTCCTGGGTTTTCTAGGCACGCATTCGATGTTTCTCATCAAGGTTTTTTTTTTTTTTAAACACTTTAATGATTTTTAGTAAATTTGTACAATTGTACAAATATCACATGCCAGTTTTAGAACATTTTTATTAATCCCCAAAAGCTTCCTCATGTCTAATTATAATTAATCCTCACTTATACTCACACATATCAACCCAATCACTACTGACCAACTTTCCGTCTCTAGAGATTTGCCTCTTCTAGAAATTTCATATCATATGTTATCTTTTGTATCTAGATTCTCTTGCTCACATGTATCTTCAGGTTTGTCCAAGTTTTAGTGCGTATCAGTATTTCATTCTACTTATTGCTGAACAGTATTTGACTTTATGTACATATCACATTACATTTAGCCATTTATCAAGTAATGAACATATAGGCTGGTTCATTTTTTGGTTATTATAAATAATACCACTAGAAGCATTCACATACAAGAGCCTTTGTGTTAATGTTTTCATTTCTTTTATGTAGATACCTAGGAATAGAACTCCTGAGTCGCTCCATAAATTTATGTTTAACTTTGGAAAGTAGCTGTACCATTATACAATCCCACCTGCAGTGTACAAGGACTCAAGTTTCTCTATATCCTTGCCAACACTTGGCACTATCTGTCTTTTTGATTATAGCTATTCTAGTGGGCTACAGCAGTAGTTCATTCCTGGATGACTAATGACATAGCACCTTTCACAGGCTTATTAGCCATTTATAAATTCTCATATGAACATCACAAAAGAGGAATCATATAATATTCATCATTTTGTGAATGACTTATGTCACTTGGCATAATGCCTTCAAGGTACCTATGTTGCAGCATGTACCAAAATGTCTTTCTTTTTAATGTTCCATTGTTTGTATATGCCGAATTTTATTTATTCATTGATTTGTCAATAGACATTATGGTTGTTTCCACTTTTAGCTACTATGAATAATATTGCCATGAACTCGAGTACATAAATACCTGTTCAAGTCCCTGCTTTCAACTTTTTTGGGTATATACCCAGAAATTGTCTTGCTGGATCATATGGAAGCTGTGTTTAATTTTCTAAGTAATTGCCTTGGTATCTTCTATAGCAACTGCAAAATTTTACATTCCCACCAGCAATGCACAAGGATTCCAATGTCTTCACGTTCCTCCCAACACTTGTTTTCTGTTGTTTGTGTGTTTTTAAATAATAGCCATCCTGATGAGTATGAAGTGGTGTCTCATTGTGGTTTTGATTTGCATTTCCCTAATGACCAGTGATGCTGAGCATCTTTTTACATGCTTGTTGTCCCATTTGTATATCTTCTTTGTAGAAATATCTATTCAAGTTCTTCACTGATTTTTGAACCACTTTTTTTTTTTTTTTTTTTTTACGTTTTTTGTTATGCTTTGCTTGTCATTGTTAAGCTCTGCTTTATACACCCTGGAACTCAATCCCTTATTAAATTTATGATTTCCAAGTATCTATTCCCATTTGTGGGTCTGCTTTCATTCTGTTGATAGCACCCACTGATGCAAAAAAAAAAATTTAATTTTTATGAGTTCCAACCTACTTATTTTATCTTGTCTGTACTTTTGGTGTCATATGCAAGAATTCACTGTCAAATCCAGAGTCCTAAAGCTTTGCTCCTATGTTACATTTAACACTCTTTAAGTTTCGGGTATTAAATTTAAATTTTGATCCATTTTGAGTTAATTTTGTATATCCAACTTTAATTTTTTGCATGTGGTTATCCAAGTTCCCCAGTATTGCTTCTTGAAAAGACCATCTTTTCTGCATTGCATGGTCTTGAAACCCTTGTCAAAAATCATCTAATGGAGTCTTTTCATTATTAAGTTTTCAGAGTTTTCTTATACATGCTTGATGTAAGTCATTTATCAGATAGGTGATCTATTTGATATATTTTCTTCAATCTCTGACTTGCTTCTTTTTTTCTTTTTCCCGGTTGCATACTGGGACTTGAACCCAGGGCCTCATGGATACGAGGCAAGTACTCTACTACTGAAGCACATCACCAGCATACATTTTCTTCTTCTTTTTTTTTTTTTTTTTAATGTTCTCTCTTAAAAGAGTAGAGTTTTTTGACTATTTTTTGGTTTTGTTGTTTTTTAAATATTTTTTAGTTGTCAATGGACCTTTAATATTTATTTATTTATTCATTTATATGTGGTGCTAAGAATTGAACCCAGTGCCTCCTCACACATGCTAGGCAAATGCTTTATCACAGAACCATAACCCCACTCTAAGAGTAGAGTTTTTATTTTTTTTCTTTTATGTATCATACTTTTTATATGTCCTATTACTATAACAGCACATCTATTATATTTTAATTATTTCTAATTTTTTTCAGTTGTAGATGGACATAATACATTTATTGTATTTTAATTTTTTAATGTCTCTCTTCCCACTCAACTTTAATTCTTGTGCAGCAGTAAATGTCTTTTTGTTTCTCACCTATTTTATTCATTCATTCAACAAAGATTTACTGTACTAGAAATATGTATGCATATATGGGTCTGTTTGTGTTTATATGTATATCCAGAGACTGTGTTAGGGAGTTAGACACTGTGGACAGAAGACTAAAGAAAACAGAAATTGGGGTTTGGGGTAGTGGCTTAGTGGTAGAGTGCTTGCCTAGTATGTGTGAGGCACTGGATTTGATTCTCAGCACCACATAAAAATAAATTTTAAAAAAATAAATAAAGTTCTATCAACAACTGAAAAAAATTTAAAAATAAAATAGAGACTGACCTGCCTTAAGTAAATTCAGACTTACTAGTACACTGCATTGCAAATAATAGGCACTTAATAAATTTTTGCTGAATGAACAATGGTTTTAACTTGATGAATATCACTCCTCAGCATCACAACATCCAGTAACTACTTCTATGGAGTCTTAGAGAATGTCAGGCAATTTAGGTATATGACCTTTGGAATTAGGAAAACCTGAGGTAAAATATTTACTTTCCCATACTAGCTGTGAGACCCCCAGGGAAGTTACTTTACTCCCATTAGTTTCTGTTAGTCTGTGAGTCCAGTTAATCTAAAGCAATGATTTCCCAAAAAAAGTTTAGAATCATATCAATTAAAATTTGAAAATATTCTCTCCAGAATATTTATCTAAATACAGTATTCTATTATTTCTATTATAAAACATACATAGACAAAATATTTAAAACAATATGAAAAATAAACATGAATAAAAGTATAAACTTATTTGGGGGAACAACTGGACTATAAGAGAGAAAGATATATACAAAGAAACATTTACAAGACAATGTAAAAAGGGCTCTAAAAGATGAGACTGTCATTTTGGCTCTCTATCAAAGCACTACTTCCACTGGGAATAATTCTTTTTTGAGGGGGGAGGGACACGGGGGGATTGAACTCAGGGTGACTCGCCCACTGAGCCACATCCCCAGCCCTCTTTTGTATTTTATTTAGAGACGGGTCTTCACTGAATTGCTTAGCACCTTGCTCTTGTTGAGACTGGCTCTGAACTCCCATTCCTCCTGCCTCAGCCTCCCAAGCTGCTGGGATTACAGGCAAGTACCACCACACCCAGCCGGAAATAATTCTTTGGGGGTTTTCTTCTATTTTTAAAAGCTGAGAAAACCTTAAACCTTTTCCTTTCATCTTTGAATAATGGATTTGTTTTCTGATTAGAAGAGTAGCATTAATTCTAGAAGATTTACAAAATGACAATTAAAAAGCATGTTATATGATCAGAAGTCTCAGAGAATTTCCATGATACTCACTTCACAAAATATGAGTAACATTAGTACTTGATTAATAAGGGCTAAATATACAGAACATAGAGTGAGAAAAGAAAGTTGTACTCTCAGGATTTGATGCTAGTAAATTACTAATATTTTAGATACTAATTTAGGGTACTGGTAAACAAATAATGAAAAACCTTATTTAGTCAGAATACATTTTTTTAAATTTTAGTTGTAGATGGACACAATATCTTTATTTTATTTATTTATTTTTATGTGGCACTGGGATACAAACCCAGGGCCTCACACATGGGAGGCAAACGCTCTACCACTGAGCTACAACCCAGTACACTCTTTGAATCCATTGAAAAGTCCGACAACAGGGGGCTGGGGTTGTGGCTCTATGGTAGAGCACTTGCCTAGAACATGTGAGGCCCTGGGTTCAATCCTCAGCACCACATATAAATAAATTAATTAAATTAAGGTTTAAAAAAAGAAAAATTTTTTTTTAAAAGTTGGAAAACATAGGAACTTTAAAAATGTATATGATATAATAATGTTAGCTTTGAAATATTAAACCAAAAGTAACAAATACATATGTACATGCACAACAGTAGCAAGCAACAGTAGCAAGACAATAAACTCAAAAGTTGTCTTTTTTTTTTTTTTTTTTTTTTTGTATTAGGGATTAAACTCAGGGGCACTTAACCACTGAGCCACATTCCCAGCCCTTTTTTGTATTTTATTTAGAGAGAGTCTCATTGAGTTGCTCAGGGCCTCAATAAGTTGCTGAAACTGGCTTTGAACTCATGATCCTCCCGACTCAGCCCCCAAGCTGCTGGGATTACAGGCATGTGCCACCACGCATGGCTCAAAAGACTTATTTATAAAATTTTAAGACAATATAGAAGGAAGTTTCCAGGGAATTATTATGTTCTCAACTGGAATGTTTAATTTCCCAAATATTTTTTATGTTTTCTCTTTCTGTTTATAAAGTTTTAAAACTAATTGACAGAGAGGATCTAACTTTAAAAGTTGTTCCTAGGTTATGTCCAGATTCAGTCCATTCTTTCAAATCAACTTCAACTGCATTCATACTTTATAATACTAATACCAAACATTTTATAGCTGTATGATCTGAAAAGTAAGTTTCCATACATTGGCTTATACTAACAACACTATCTAATATCCACATTCTATAAATAAGAAATATTCTATCTTCATATATTTATCCAAGATCAAAAGACTATAATAAGTTAGTACCTTGGTTTTTCTGACTCTTACTACATACAGTAGTCTGCTAAATTTCATTGCCCTGTATGATTATAAACATTCTGATTAGTGGTTTTCATGTACTATCAGATTTTGAATAACCAAAAATAAATTTTTCTAAACTTAATATACTTCCTTATAAGAGCAGTAAATAATTAAATAGCTAATGAAAGCTGAGACATAAAAGAAGTCAGTACACAAATACCTTAATCATAAAATTTAACATAATCAGGATTTATAATATAACATTAAAACATCTAAATACTTTATATCATCATTCCTACTGTGTCAACTAGGCAAGATATTTCTAAGCACTTCTCAAGGAGACTATTCGATGACCCAATAAGCATAGAATATTAAGACAATTTTTTAAAAATAATCTCATTCACATGAGTTGATACACCAATTTCTTTTCTGAATCAATTGTGATTTTCCCTTTGATTTGAACTCAAAAGCTAAATTTCATGTTTTAAAAATATACATATTAGATAATATACAACTTAATGTGATGCTACTAATAAAAGAACTAAAAAGTCAAATCCCACCAAATTTCCTCACAGGTAATTTAAAATAATTATAAGGCAACAGATGATGAAAGAGCTAAGATTTTCTTAGAAGGCTCTCTCTCTATATGTCAGATTCTGTTCTAAGCATGAATCATCACAATCTTCAAGACTTAGGAAGACATTACTACTGTACTAAAAAAAAAAACTGAGGGCTGGGGTTATAGCTCAGCAGCAGAGTGCTTGCCTCGTACACGTGAGGCACTGGATTCGATCCTCAGCACCACATAAAAATAAAGAAAATAAATAAAGATATTGTGTCCATATTTTTAAAAATAAATTTAAAAGGAAAGAAACTGAAATTTGAAACATTAAATAACTTGCCTGTATCACATGGCTAATAAGTAGTATAACCAGGATATGAAACTTGACATTTTGTAAACAATATAATTAGAAAAAATATTTAATTAGTTCTTACCTCTTCAGGCAATTCACTGTACATGGTTTCAGAGGTAGACAATAAAAATATGGGTGAAAATGATGGTATATCTTGTAGCAATGTCAGAAAAGTTGCTCTCACAGTTTCACTGACAGCTTCCCACCAATCGCCAATGTGAGGCATGTAAACAATACTAGGTACTGTTCTTCGAGCTTCTCGAAATATCTAATTAAGGAAAGAATTGGCATTTAAAAACTCAAATTCATTATTCTACAGTCTACCCAGCAACACCTAGGTATATAAAATGTCTCAGGCTTGTTACTTCACTAAGTTTCAGTCCCTAATTTTAACTTTTTCAAGCTATGATGCACAAGCCTTATATAAGCTTCTATACTCTTGCCCCAACAAAAAAGGGTATTTTTTGCCACTTAACTATTCCTATTTGCTATATATTAATAGTATAAAAGTATCAAATTACTCTGCTTATCTATCATGTAGAGATAATAAAGCAAAACTTCACTATAAAATATGCTGCAAATAAAGAGATAAACATACAATCAGTCACCCACATTAGAGCATTATCAGTCAGCTTTACATAAAGAAGAAAAGGACAACACAATTGAAATGTTTGTGCACAATGTCTAAAATCACTCAATATATGAATTAAATAAACATTTTTAGCCAAGATGCACCACCCTAGAACTTAAAATGAACTACCTGCTGATACACTTATTCACCTCTTCCCATAACCTTATCTTCAATCTTTCATAAAGTAGTCATAAAATACTCTTAGTTCTCTAAAGGCCAATAAGTAAATTAGTAAAAAACTCTTGAGATATCTTCATTGTCCGAAAATACAAAATGAAGTTTTCCTCAGTGATTAAAAAGATTCTGAATCACAGTTTCAGTCACACTCTGCAAACATACACCAGTAAGGTTCAGGTTTGGCGATTAGTAAACTGCCAAGCAGAACTACAATCTTCCTCATGTAAGTCAACAGCTCAATAGTCCATCAAAAAATTCTTGAATGTTAATACTATATCTCTTCATTATTTTTAACAAATTTAGGTATGAATGCAAAAATCTGACTATCCTTTTCCAATTTAATGTGAGAATTCTATTCCTAAAATTCCCCACTGATTCTCCCTCACTGTAATACACTTTAATTCACCAATGTAATGTAGCAGATACAGAAATAAGAATTTAACATTAAAAAATGATTAGGATTATCAGAAAATTTCCTAAGAATCAAAAGAATTATTATTCTTTAATGAGTAAGCTTACCACTTACATGGATTTATTAAATAATATTTTACATAGCTTTGGATCTGCTGTAGAAAACAAAATGCAGGGCCAATTCAGAAGTAAACCAGATGAAAGAAGCTCAAATAAAAATTTCTCCCCAAATTTGAAGAAATGTGGATGTTATGATCTCTCATATCAAAAGGAATATTTGTTCCCTTATTTAATATTTGCATATCCACCAATCCAGAACAGCTGCACAGTACAACTTCTTCAGGAGACTCAAGTTTTGACCTTTTCTGTACATACACTCTCCTATCCTGAATCATGAATATCCAAGGATTTTTACTCAAAAAAAAAAAAAAAAGTAAGAAAAAACCAAACATCAATATTGTCAAAAGGAAAGAAACATACAGGAGCACAAAGGCAACTGAGACATTTGTTTTTTTAAAAACAAAAAATTATTACATGCCACCCAAATCAGGCATGGTATGAAGAAGATGGTGACCAACACATTTTGTTGCTTTCTAGTTCCCCACTCTTTGCAGGAAAAATTGAGGAGAACCCAAGGAAAGAAAGATGATCTTATGAAAAAGAATAAGGAGCTATATAGCTTATTGAAAAAACTTATAAACCTAACCACCTAATTCAGCTATGCAAGTCACCACAGGGTGCAAGAGAAATGAGAAAACATGCCTTTAAAAAAATGAATTTTGACTTCATGCCAGTTCTTCTAGGTTAGGTTTTCCAGGAATACATGTAGAGAATATCCAGCCATTACCAAGTGTGAGAGAGGATGAGCAGAGCAAAAGAAGGTTAAGGGATAATAAGAATTTCACAGAGCCAGAAGTTAAATACTGCAGTACTATAAGTGTTTCAACTACATTACAAGGCTGAACTAGATAAAAGCATCACCAGCTTGAAAAGAGATGGGGTTTTGTTTTTACCTCTTTCTTCTTTTCATTAAGCCTCTCAAAATTAACAAACTGAACATAATATTCTCCCTATTTCCAAAACCTTGAGGAAAATATCATTTTCTTGGTAGACTTTTAAAATTATATTTAAAACCTGAAACAGAAAAATAATCACACAAATCTAAGACAAAGAAAAGCAAAAAGATTTAGGATTTCTGATTCATCAGTATAATTAAGTGAACTGAGAATTAATCTAACTAACTACATGAGATAACTATATCCAGAGAACATTTTTGTAATTTTTCTCCTAATTCTTTAGGTAGAAACCATCCTTACTTTAGAGAAAAATTAAAAAGCATCACTAAAATAAGTTTTATTTTAATTTCTTACTTGTAATTTCAGAATATTAAAATAAACCTTCATGTTGTCTTTAAATATGTAACTGGCTTGTTCTAATTTTCCAGTTCTTATAATAAAAAATTCAAAAAGACAGAGTCTGAGAGGAATGGGGCTGTAGCTCAGTGGCAGAGCTCTTGCCTAGCATGCCTAAGGCACTGGGTTCAATCGCAGCACCACATAAAAATAAACAAATAAAATAATGGCATTCTGTCCATCTACAGCTACAAAAAATTTTTTTTTAATTTAAAAAAGAACAGAGTCTAAGAATAGCACTTCAAAAACTACTAGAGGATAAATATCAGGGAAAAAAGTTTAATTTTATTGTCAAATGGGGGGAGGGTGTAATATAAAAACCGTTCTTCAGTAGTTTGCTGATAATGTTTAAAGTAGTGGAGTAAAACACCCTCTGTGAAATCAAATAACCAGATAATTCAGAGTAGAAAAATAAAGCCTAGTTTTAATGAAGTGGCAACTGGCTGGGAACAAGTGATGCCATTTGAGAACTAGAAAAATACTCACCTATAGGGTGTCTTGGATTGGTGGATGTGCAAGGTGTAGTAGAAAACAGAAAAACTGTTATAGAGAAAAAAAGATAGTAGGCCAAATTACTGAAGCAACCGTTTCAAAATACCTCTGACATGACCAGAGCACTCTTGCACAAGTAAAATGAACGAACACTGAAGTCCGTGAACTGTTCATTTTGATTCTTTATTTAAACAATATATTCCATTTTCTTCTGGCCTTCTTCTTGCCCCGGACATCATAGTCCCTTACATAACTAATTAGTTTAAGTTTCTTCATTTTATTAAAAATATTACAAACTACACCTACTGAATACTGAAAGATTAATATCTTAGGCAAAAATCAGGCCACTGAAGTTAGAAGTATCCATTCAAGGAAGAACCAATGATATAAACTGCAGTTGTATTTACAAAAGTTCTAATCATCTTAAAGCTAAACTTTGAAGCCAATGTTTTCACCATCAGATAAACATGTGCAGGGGCTAGGGATAGTTCAGTGGTAGATTGCTTGCCTAGCACAGGCAAGGCCCTGGGTTCAATTCCCTAGCACTAAAAAGAAACAAAACCAAACCAGTAAATTTTCACCCACCAATTTTTTTGAGGGTAGCAGACAGTGCTGGGTATTGAACCCAGGAGCCTAAAGCATTCTACCAGCAAGATATACCCCACACCCAGTGTTTTTTCTTAGTTCAGAGTTTATAACCCCATAAAACTTTTTATTTAAAAACTGAAATATAGAAAAAAAAATTAAACCCAAATGTGAATGAAGCAAAAAGTTCAAAACTAGTAGAGTTTAACTTGCCAAAAAGAGGCTACAAAGGAAAGAGTAAAGCACTCTTACGTCATCAAGAAATTTCCAGAATTTGTTTCAATTAGTTAAACAGTATTATGAACATATTAAATTTATAAAACACAGGTAAAAGTAAAAACTGGGAGCTAAAACATTCTCAAATTTTATTTTAAAAATTCAAAATATTTATTAATAAAATAAGTTTGATTCTTTTTATCTTTTTATCACAAAATATTAAAATAAATAATATCTCCACATCATCTTTATTCCACTTATTCTATTTTACTCCATTTATGTTCCATTCACCTAAGATTTAGTAAGCATTTCCTGTGAAAAGAAGACATCATCTATACTCTGAATATTCAGGATTCAGGAAAAAAAGAACAGCCGGGTGTGGTGGAATACATATGTAATCCCAATGGCTCGGGAGGCTGAGGACAGGAGGATAGTGAGTTCAAAGCCAGCCTCAGCAATTTAGTAAGGCCCTAAACAACTCAGAGACTCAATCTCTAAGAAAAATACAAAAAAGGGTTAGGGATATGGCTCAGTAGTTGAGTGTCCCTGAGTTCAACACCCAGTACCAAAAAAGCAAAAAGAAAGAAAAATCTCTTCATATGTGAACAAAATCGGCCTGTTATAAAACACACAGATACTTTGGCAGTAATACAAACATTTCATGAAAACTAAATTGCCTAAATTCTTTTCTTTTTTGATATTTTCATTTCCTAAAAACTTTAAGCATTTCAGTAATTGTGACAACAGAAAGTAGGGAGGTACTGTTAAACCTAGCCAATCGTGAACAAACACAAAATTATACACATAGGTAAATAGATTAATTCCTTAATGCTACTCAAGAAAAAAGGATTCCCTCCTAAGAATTTCCAGATATAATCTCTTCCTGAGGAACAAAAACAAAAAACACTAAAACTTTCACTAAAAAAAATCTTATTTGGGCTGGGGTTGTAGTTCAGTGGCAGAGTGCTTACCTAGCACTGTGGGGCACTGGGTTCGATTCTTAGCACCACATAAAAAAAATAAACAACTAAAATAAAGACATGCCATCCATCTACAACTACAAAAAAAATTTTTAAAAAAAGACCTTATTCACCATTTGAAATTACTCATAACACCATGTAGTACCTACACTCCAAAGTTTTGATAGAACAGAGACTGATTAATTCAATCAAACCTATTAATGAAAAAGATAAGATACAACACACTCGTCAGTCTCTTTTTTCCTAATTCAAAAGTAGAAATAACATAGGAGACAACAGTTAAATCTGAGGATGTCAGAAAAAAAAAGAAAACAAAGTTGTTGCTTTTTTTTTTTTTTTCCAAGTGCTAAAATCAATAAGGTACAAACATTTCCTGCCTTGTTATAGGGTTCAAAATTACTATGACCTTGCAGGGGGGAAACAACCATAAATATGCCAGGCTAAAACAAGGCTTTCCATTAGTCTTGGGATATTATGCCATTCTCAGTAATATCTGTACCTCCCCATACACACACCACATGCAGAGCAATGTTACAAACACTGACATCTGTTTCAGTAACACATGTCCAACTAGTATCCAGTGATTAGCTAAAGTACTAATCCCAAAACATAATTTACTTAAGACCTAAAATAGTAACACCTGGTATGCATGTTTTAAGTACAATGCCTGAGTCAGGCATGATGTCCTGTAATCTCAGCAACAAGGGAAACTGAGGCAGGAGGATTGAAAGTTTGAGGCCAGCGTCAGCAACTTAGCAAGACCCTGATTCAAAATAAAAAGGACTGGGGAGTGTGGCTTGGTAGCAGTAAAATGCCCCGAGTTCAATCCCTAGTACAAAAACAAAGTATGCATGCCTAGGGCCCAACTGAAATCCATTGAATCAGAACTTCTGAGTGTGGAGCCAGGGAATCAGAAATTTCTAAAAGCACTTCCAAAAGATTCTACTCCACACTAACTTTTAAGGAATAATGAGAATAACCCTCTAGTAGTCACTAATTCCTATAATACCTCTCTCCCCAAATCATAATCTTAATCAAAAGCTGACGGAGGGCTGGGGATGTGGCTCAAGCGGTAGCGCGCTCGCCTGGCATGCGTGCGGCCCGGGTTCGATCCTCAGCACCACATACCAACAAAGATGTTGTGTCCGCCGAGAACTAAAAAATAAATATGAAAAAAAAAAAAAGCTGACGGAGACACATGGTAGAAAGGAAACTCTATCACGTATGTGTAGGTTTTAAAAGATAGACATACAATTAAACAAGATCGACTAGTATAAAGAATCTCAAGAAGGGTTCTTTCCCCCTTCACTTTATCACAGGTAAATATAGCTCTTTATAGGTGACATAAGTCTTCTTCCCTTTAAGATAAAGATAAAGGAAAGAAGCAAACACTTTTATGTCATTAAGAAATTTCCAGAATTTGTACCTCCCCATACTCACACCACATGCAGAGCAATGTTATAAACACTGATATCTGTTTCAGTAATACATGTCCAACTAGTGTCCACACAAAGTTTACAGAATCCCCAGTCCTTCAAATTCCTGCCCCTAAGCCAAAACAACCATTATGAATAATTCGGGGTGATACTTTGCTTTTTATCACCAATATCTCCTTCATATTCCCATATTAGCCCATATAAATCAATCCCCTTCTTGTTAGCGGCTTCACAGTATTTCTTTGTATGTCAAGAAATACCGTAATTTATTTCAGCAGTCCTCCAGTAAAGGACATTCAGTTTGAGTTTGTTTTACGTTTAATTTTGTTGAGGAATTACACACAATGCTATGAAGAATATCCTTGTACATTTGCCACTGAAAACTTGTAGCTAATATATCTTTAGGAAAAAATCTTAAACATGGAATTCCTGGGTCAAAAGGTGTATGTACTTTAAATTTTTAAAAATAATGCCAAACTATACTACAAACTCATTAAATAAATAAACATTTCCATTAAACAAGTGTAAGTATCCCATATCTCTAACACTGGCATTATCAAATTTCCTGGATTTAAAAAAAAAAACGTAATATTTTATTTTCACTTACAATTGAAGCTAAAAGTCTTTTTTTTTGGGGGGGTTGCTTTTTCTTTTTCCTTTGTACATGACATGCTACTATTTCACTAAATTTTGTTTTGGTTTTGGTACTAAAGATTGAACCGAAGGATGCTTTATCACTGAGCTACAACCCCAATCCTTTTTTGTTTTTTAATGTGAACTCACTAAGTTGCTGATGATCTAAGTAGCTGAAGCTAGCCTTGAATTTGTGATGCTCCTGTTGCAACCTCCCAAATCACTAGGAGGTTGCAGCAGGAGCATCACAAGTTCACCATGTACTACCATGCCCAGCTCTACGATGCCAATATAAAAACTGTCTTTATTGGTGCATTATAGCTATATATAATCGTGTGACTCATTTTGACATATTAATAAATGCAAATAACACAATTTGCTCCATTTTAATCCCCAGTGCTTCCCTTTTCTCTTCCCTCCTCCCTCCCCCAGATCACTTTCCTTTACTCTACTGGTCTATTCTGCAAACTTATGTTAGACTGTATTCTTTCTTTTTACTGATTTTAACACTATTTTTTTTTTTTAGAAAACTTGTTCTTAATATGTATATAACAAGTATACCTTTTCCCCAATAGACCTTTTACCTATGTCTATTAATTTTATTTAAAGAATGCTTTTTTGCTATACAAAATTAAAAATCATACGAAGTAAAAATTTTTCAGATCTTCTTTAATGTTTTCTAGCTTTTGAACACTGCTTAGAAATTACTTTGTTACACAAGATAATGAGCATATGTGATTCTCCTAGCACTTTTACAGTCCCACTGATAATCTAGAATTTATTTGGGGGTAGAGAAAAACGTAGAGAATCCAGTTTTATTTTGTCTTTCCATTGCCCCATTAGAGCTAGCCAGTTTTCCAAGACCATTTACAAATAAATCATTCCTTCCATCTACTGATATGAAATGCATTCATTATCAAGGTCATTATTATCATATATTATTTCTACAGTCATCTCAGTATGAATTTTCTCTTTTGTTCTATACTTAATTTTTCTATCCCTGTACAGATACAAATCACTTATTACTGTATATTAGTATACCTATAAAAAATCTTGTTAGGCTTTTTCATTACATTTTTCTCCAGAATTCATGTTGAATCTAGAAAAAATACATCATCTAGAAGAAACACAGTGTCCTTCTTGGGTTTCCCCCTACATTTGGGGGATTATAAATGTGATTACATTTAATTTATACATTAATTGAGAAAAGAATTCATAGCTTTCCCATTTTGGTATTACCAGCAGCAGCAATAGCAGCAGTATGTAGTGATACACGATTACAGCAAACAAGTGTTGAGCGCTATGTGCCAAGCCTACTCGATGTGCTTACTTTAATATTCCCAACACCTTTGTACTGAGTGTCATATCTTCATTTGATAGATGAGGAAATTAAGGCTCAAAGAGTTGCAGCAACTTGTCCCAGGTAACAACTATTAAGAAAAGTAGCTGATATTTTACCCTGTGTAATCTGAGTTAGACCCACACTCTGAAGAATAAAGTACCTAAAAACAAAGTGTCTTTCATTTATTCAACTGTCCATTTCAACTGAATTTTACTTTTCTTCTTTTAGGCCCTGAATATTAGTTGTTTTGGTTAACTCCTTGGTGAATTTATTTGTCATTTTAAATGGGCCCTATACTTTCATTTTATTTCTAACTTACTATGGTTTGAATTTTTTTAAAAAACCCTGCCAATTTTAGAACATTAACTATAGATGTGTCTGCCTTACAGATCTCCCATATTGTCTTGTACCATTTTTTAGTTGACAATGTAAGCTTTCCAAATATACAGTAATATCATTGGCAAATACTTATAACTTTAATGCACTCTTTCCAGTATTGATATTTCTCAATGTCTGAATCAATCTTTCATGCTTTATGGCATATAACTCTTTTGCTACTATATTCCATTTTTAATATTTTCCTTATAATTATTGCTTAAGTGAAACTGGTCCTTAACTTTTTTTGTAAGGTTTTGTATCAATGATTTTTTGTCCATCTCATGTCTTTCATCCTTCCATTTGCTTTGGAATAGTTTAGCATTGAAATAATCTTATCCTTTAAATTAAAATAATCCACCTGTGAAACTGTGTAAGTTTAGTGCTTTTATGATACTTGCTCAATTTCTTCTTCAACAGTTATTGCCTATTTAGATTTTCTATTCTCTGGGGTAAATTTTGATCATTTATATTTTCCTAGTAAATTCTTAAGACTTATTTTAAATAATATTGACTAATTCTTACTTGCATAAATCTGCAATAATTTTGTCTCACCAAAACTGAAAAATATGAACAAACGTATAAATCAACATTATTGGAAAACACTCACAGCCAGGATGAGTTAAATGTGTCAAACTGGGAGCAAATACTGGTATACAGCTTTTTATTCAGGCCATGGGTTTTGAAAAGAAATCTTTAAACAGAGCTTTTTATAAGTAATGAACTGCTACTAGGATGTTCATACCCAGAGAACTGTGAATAAAAGAGAAATTAAATCAACACTACTATGAACTGCAACAGATGCATATTTCTTGCTATAGGTAGGGAATGGTTTGAGTCAAATAAATACTGTATCTGTTGAGTATTCATAAAATACAACTTATAATAACAAAACTGGGTAAAATGTTCTTAAGTGTTACTTCTCCAGTTATCTACACTGTAAAGTAGCCTAAATATCAAAGTATATGGTGAGACATTTTTCTCTCACATTTATTTATTAGAAGCATCACTTTCAAACATTTAATAAACACTCACTGCCAGGGGCTATGGTACATGCCTACACTCCCAGCTACTGGGAATGCTAAGTCACGAGGATCATTTCAGCCCAGCAGTTTAATCAGCCTGAGCAACAAGAGAGACCCCATATCAAAAATAGTAGAAGAAAAATTCACTATGAGCTGGACACTATGTCAGAGATATAGAAATAGTTAAGACATGGTCCCTTGGCTCAAAAGACTTAATATTCCCCTTCACCCCTAGAACCAGCATGATACACTTATAATATATTCAGGGTTGTACATAAAAACCTCAAGAAATACAGCCACACCTAGAACCTTGCTTCATAAACCATAAGAGTTTCATAAGAGTTGAAAATTAAATATTGAATAGACTAAGCTAATGATACCAATATCCATAATCTTTGAATTGCTACCTCAAGTTTATATTAATGTTAAATCCTTATGTCTCCAATTGAGTATAATATTTTCCTTTCTACAATAAGGCTTAAATACAGAAACAAGATATTAAAATTTCAATAAGGAAGAAAGCGACAATAGAAAAACAATGAGATAATTTTTAAAAAATATTACACATCAAAAGGATCCTCTACATTAATATTCGAATGTTAATGAATAGACAGGCATGGTGGTACAGGCCTATAATCCCGCAGCTCCTTAGACTGTAGGATCACAAGTTTAAGGATAACCTCAGCAATTTAGTGAGACTCTATCTCAAGATAAAAAAATTAAAAAGGCCAGGCACAATGACACACACCTGTGATCTCAGTGAGTTGGGTGGTTGAGGTACCAGGATCTCAAATTTGAGGCAAGCGTCAGCAACTGAGTGAGGCCCTAAGCAACTTAGCAAAACCCTGTCTCAAAATAAAAAATAAAAAGGGCCAGGAATATGACTCAGTGGTAAACCACCCCTGGGTTAAATACCTACTATCCAAAAAATAAAATAAAAACAAAAAGGACTCGGGATGCAGCTCAGTGGTAAAGCACTCCTGGATTCATCCCAGTACCCCTCCAAAAAAAAAGAATAATAAAGAATAACCAAAAAAAGTTTATGTTTATATCATTACCCTTAAAAAAGAAAAAGAAAAAGAAAGAAAGAAACTTATCTAGAAACACTATACACCATGTCTACATTCCAACAAGATACATAAGCAATGTATTTAGATGGCATGAACATACCTGTGCACATGATTCTTCGGGTGTTTTGGCACTGACTGAATAAAGTGCTGGGAGATCTAGTCTATGCACAGAGAATCTTTCTAGAGTATGCAAAAGTGCTGGAGCAAGGTGAGAAGTTTGACCTGAGCCTCTTTCTCCAGATAGCAATAATCGTGGTCTATAAGAGGTTGGCTGATGGTATGGTGACCTGTAATACATGTAAAAACATAATAGTGATTTCAAAACTATACATTCTGAAGATCAATGTGAGAACAATAGGAAAATACATTAAAAGAATTAAACTATAAATTAAGAAAACTTTATTATCTTTTTTAGTATAATGATATTTTTCATTAATTCCGATTCTAAAATGTTGACTATTTTTGACAATTAATAACTAAGATGTTAAAGAATAAAATCCATTCTATGGCAGTTATCAAGAATACAAGCAATAATTAGTGTTGGAGATGATGTGGAGAAAAAGGTACATTGCTGGTGGGACTGCAAATTGGTGCAACCACTTTGGAAAGCAGTGGAGAGATTTCTCAGAAAACTTGGAATGGAACCACCATCTGACCCAGCTATCCCATTCCTAGGTCTATATCCAAAGGACTTAAAATCAGTATACTATAGTGACATAGCCATACCAATGTTTATAGCAGCTGAATTCACAATAGCTAAATTGTAGAACCAAGCTAGATGCCCTTCAATAAATGAATGGATAAAGAAACTGTGGTATATATACACAATGGAATATTACTCAGCATTAAGAGAGAATAAAATTATGGCATTTGCAGGTAAATGGATGGAGTTGGAGAATATTATGCTAAGCGAAGTAAACCAATCCCCAAAAACTAAAGGCCCAATGTTTTCTCTGATTAGTGGATGCTGATCTATGATGGGGGGCGGGGGACATGGAAAAAATGGAGGAGCTTTGGATTGGGCAAAGGGGAGGGCAGAGAAGGGTTATGAAGACAGGAAAAACAGTGGAATGAGATGGACATCATTACCCTAAGTACATGTATATTTACACGAATGGTGTGTCTATATCATGTACAACCAGAGAATTGAAATGCTGCTCTCCATTTATGTATGATGAATTAAAATGCATTCTGCTGTTATGTACATCTAAGTAGAACAAATAAATAAATAAATAGATAGATAAATAAATAAAATCCATTCTAAAGGAAAGAAAAGGTACCTTGGTTTTCATCCTGTCATACTGTGTGTATTAATGTAAAGAGTGGAAAAGACTATGTCATTTAGTTATTAATTATCCAAGGTCAAATGTTAAGAATTTCAATTCTCAAACAAGTGGGGAGATCTGCAAATTATCCCAAATATAAGACTTTTTAAAATCAGTTAAAATAGTAAATTTTTTTCTATGCATTATTTTCCCAATTCTTTGGTATGCATGTGCCCTCCATGAATTTAATATTGAAACTTAATCATAAGTGATAAGTATTCAGAGGTAGAGCTTTATAATGTGATTATATCATGAGGACAGAGCCTTATAAAAGGGTTCAAGAGAACTAGCTTGTCTGTCTGGTCCTTTCCACCATGGAGAACAAGCATTCAAGATGCTGTCTTAGAAGCAGAGACTCAGCCTTTACCAGACACTGAACATAATGCTGCCTTAATCTTGGGTTTCTCTGCCTCCATAAGTGTTAACAATAAATTTATGCTGTTTATAAATTGCACAGTCCAAAGTATTTTGTTAGAGTGTCAGGAGTAGTCTTAAACCATCATAATTTTAATAACAGAAAAGAAGGCTTTTGCAGCTATGGCAAATTTTGTTTATGTCACAATATAAACTAACTGTTCTTATTCTAATATATGACATATAAAGCCATACACTAGAGAAAGAAAATATATTAAATCAAACTTAATTTGTAGTTTGAAGATTCTACAAAATGATTAAAGTAACAAATAAAACACATTTAGTCACTGTAGTTAGCACTGGGAATTCTAAAGTAATACAATAAGAATAAAGCAAAATGAAAAGGGAATAAAAAGAAGTAGGGAGCTGGACACATGGTTCAATGGTAGAACACTTGCCTAGTATAGTGAAAGAGGAAAAAAAAAAGGTTAAGAAAACCTTGATACCATAATCTTAAAGAATCTTAAAGAATAAGATTATGCACTTTAAAAACGAGGAAAAAACATTAATTACATCAGGAATTACAAACAACCTGAACACAAAGACTAAATATACAAAGTCTTCCTCATTATTTATATTTTATTTTAAACAACAATTTCAAATAAAATCCCTAAAGAATTTTATCTGAAAAAAACAATCAACTAAGATCATCAAAAAATTTTGGAAAAGTATGCTAATGATTTTACAGCACTCAAACATGTATTAGTAACAAGCATGTTATATGGATTTCTTGCTCTATTTTCTTAATAATTTATGAAATACAGTTTCATTTTATTAAACAGATGAGGAAACTAAAGCTCAGAGAGGTTAGTTATAAGACTGAACAAATTGGTGGCAGAATTAAAATTTTTATTCAGGATAAAGTGTGAATCCCAGAACTGCAGAAGAAAGAGAATGAGAAGCAGTGGTGGGGAGGGAAAGAAAGGAGAAGAAAGAAGTAAAAGGAGACCATATTCTCATTCAGGATCATATGGTTACAAAGCCCAGGCTACTTATACTGAAACATAGAATAACAATTAATAGAAAATAGGATACACCAATGAAAAGAAAGAGAACAATGAACCATAATAAGCAGACCAGGAAACAAGTCAAAGTAATTGAAAGAATTTTAATTTTATTAAAGAAAAAAATGCAATAAGGATGGATCATAAAATAAACATTAAAAAAAAACAGGATTCAGATCCTCATTTCAAAGCACTGACAAAATGAATTCTAAACCAAAAACAAAGTAAGAAAAACAGAAGACTCAGGAGCTGGGGCTGTAGCTTAGGTGGTAGAGTGCCTGCCTAGCACATGTCAGGCACTGGGTTCGATCCTCAGCACCACATAAAAATAAACTACATCTACAACTAAAAAAAATATTTTTTTAAAAAAAGACTCATCTGTGTGTGTGTGTGTGTGTGTGTGTGTGTGTGTGTGTGTGTATGAGAGTGCAGGAGCTCAAACCCAGGGTCTCATGTATGCTAGGCAAGTGCTCTACCACTGAGCCACATGCCCAGCCTTAATATATTTTTAATTCACAGAAATCTAAAAACACTTTTGTAACTCAAAATACATAATCTGAACCATATGGCAAGCAACCAAATAGGACAAAGAATTTACCATAAACAGGAATTATTCTTAATGAATAAAGAATGTATGTACATAGTTTAAAAAACAAGAACAAAAAAAAGACCCCAACAACCTCCATGGGCAAAAGATATAGATGCCTGCAAAGGAAAACAGAAAGAGGTAATTTTTTTTAATGTTTATTCATTTAACAGTTGTAGAAAGGCTACTATACTAAGTGTCCTGGATCCTAGGCATCCAACAATATTGCTGTTAGTATTGAGTTTGTAACTTAATGGTACTTAGCATACAAATTACCATAATTCAATGTGATGAATAAAGTGGTAATATTTAAGTACACAGTACTATGGGAGACCCTGTCTAGAGACACACAAAAGGCTTTCCTGGAAAAGCTTTACTAAACCAGAAATTGAACAGATCTGAGACAGAAGGGGTGGGTTACAAAAAAGAAAAACAGGATGTGGAAAAAAAAAAAAAGCTAAAATGAGTGTGGGCCTTTGTGGTAACGGATGTACTTCACACAGCAAGTTTCTTCTCACATATTGAAGCAACATAGAAGTAAAGGAGGGCTGGGGATGTGGCTCAAGCGGTAGCGCGCTCGCCTCGCATGCGTGCGGCCCGGGTTCGATCCTCAGCACCACATACCAACAGAGATGTTGTGTCCGCCGAGAACTAAATAAAATAAATATTAAAAAAAAAAAAAAAAAAAAAGAAGTAAAGGACTAGAGTTGGAGAGAAGAAAGGGAAGGAGAGACAAATGGTGAGAGGCTATGATGGATTTTGTCAGCCTTTTTAAAAGTCTGGAACATGCACTGAAAACAATGAGGCACTAACATACATACTTTAAGGAGTCGTCAGACAGTTGGCCCTCTGTATCCATGGATTCTATATACATAGATTTAACTAAATATGAGGGGGAAAGTTGCACCTGTACTTAACATGTATATACTTTTTTCTTGTCATTATTCCCTAAACAGTACAGTATAATAAGTATTTACATAGTATTTATAAATACATTAGGAATTATAAGTAATCTAGAAATGATTTAACACATATAGGAGGATACATTTGATTGCATTTACCACTCTCTCAAACATTAGGTTTTCTGCAAATACCACCCCTTTTCCCAGTAGACTTTACCACTGGCAAATTAAAGTACCTGAAGGGGGCTCAGAAACCAAGGTCCCAAAGATACCAAAGGACAACTATGTGTTTTTTGAGAAGATAACTCTAAGCCAATATATCAGGATGGAAAACAGTTTTGAAAGAAGGCAAAATGAGAGGAGAGATGATCAGTAAAAGGTCTGCTATAGTAACCCAGGTATGAGAATTTAATGATAGTCTAAATAAGAATAACATCAGAATATGTGAGAAGGAATAGCCTGACCTGAGGCTTATTTGGTAAGACAAAGAGGACTTCATCATTAACTAGATAGAGAAAGGAAGAAGAAAGTGAAGGATAGAGTCAAAATCTAGCTGGGACAACTCAATGGATGCTATAGGCCTCAGAGGAAAAGAATCAGAGATACAGTACAGTAATATGCAGAAAGACCAATGGTACAATGAAGGAGATATAGGGAGCTAAACAGGGTCTAAAACTCAAGAGTGACCTAGGCTTCAAAAATCATATGGGAGTCATTAATACACAGATGAAAAAAATTAAGAAAATATAAATAAAAACAATAAAAATCTTTTTTATCTGATACATTGATAAATTAAAAATTAACTAATACTAATTATTACTGAAAGGATGGAAAAATCAGTATTCTCACATCTACTGCGGGGGACAGGGGATGTAAAACCACACCTTTTCTGAAGTTGTATTTGACAAGTCAAAATATGTCAAAATGTATGTTCAAAAATATTCTATATCTTACCCTACTCCCAAGGATTCGCTAAATTCTTATGATTCTCAGCATTTTTTTTTCATTGTACTTATCTTCTAGCATTTCATCTATATAACATTTATTATTTTATTGCCTGTCTCCTCTACTTAAAATGTAAAACAAGGGTTGGGGTCTTATCCATTTTGTTCAGTGACAAATCCCAAGTACCTAGAATATATCTGGCATATAATGGGCACTAATACAGAATATTTAAATGAATGAATGAATACATGAAAGAAGAAATGAATGAACAAAAAAAAACATTATTTTCAACTATCTAGTTAATTAAGACAAACAGAGGAGAGGGTAGACTGCTTGCCTAGCACATATGAGGCCCTGGGTTTAATCCCAAGCACTACCCAAAAAAAAAATAGGACAAACAATGCTCAAAATTGACAAAAGTCTTTTTACATTAGATTACATTTACCACTCTCTCAAACATTAGTGGTAAAAGGGTAAATTGGTAAAATCTTTGTAGAAAGCAACTTAGCAATCTGTATCAAGGTTTTAAATATATATATATCCTTTGACACAGTGATCACGATTCTTAAACTTTACCTTGAGTATTGAATCAAACAATGATGTAAAGGCGGATACTCAAAAAGACGTCTATTGTTACACTGTTTATAAAAGAGGAAAATGAAAAACTTCAAATTTTATTAATTCTATAAATTTTGGAACATCCAAAAATTAAAACTACACAGTTATCTTTAGAGTATTACATTAAACATACGAACATGAAATAACATTCCCAGCATAGTGGATAAAAAAGCAAGTTACATTAACACCTTATAGGAGGATATAGTCTGCATAAAATCATATGTAGGTCTATTTATAAATAGAGAACATGGAGGGGTGGTCACCAAAACTTGAAAAAATATTACCTTCAGCTGCTGGGACTTTAATTTTTACTTTCTTCTTTATGCTCTTCTTTATTACTTGAATTTTCTACAGAGTATATCATCTTTCTAATCAAAAAAAACAAAGCTATTTTCATTTTAAAAACCTTAAGAAAGCTCTGTTTTTAATCCCCTTTTGGTAATACAAAAAAGCAAAGAAAACTTACTTTCTATCATAGGGCCTCTCTACCAGATTGAGAGACCTTAATTATCTTGACTTCTACTGTATCTTAAATCTTTTAAAGAGGTTTCAACATTGATTTAGGACACTACTTTGAGAAACCCGCCAGTAATACCCAGGCTGGTATGGCTTGAGAGCAACAGCAACACTAAGGTCTTCTTGCCATTACCTTTTTCTACACTGATCTGGCATGCTAACACATGTTGCTCAAACAGAAAACCAAACCAACCAAACAACAACAACAAAACATCCCTATGTGTGGCCTTTGAGTGTAGCTACCCTTTGTGTGGTTTTTATTCAAAAGAGCATGCTTCTTGGAGAGTGTGAAAAATCATACCCAATTTACCCAAGGAAGCAATACAATTCCATATCTATTTGTAAAATGTGGAAACCAATTTGGAAAGAACATGATCCCAGGAAACAAACAGCACAGTTTGGCTCTGAATTTGTTAGCACAATCCTGAACAACTAACTTATTTCTGCTTCAGTTTCCTCTTCTATAAAATGATATCACAAACGCGCATGTCCAGTCTGTAATATGCACTCAGATGCTAACTCTCATCCTTTTATACTTAAAGGAGAGCAAATGTCGCTGTTGCCTGTGAAGCTTTCCTGGACTTTCCAACATAATTAGTTTTGCTCTCATAGAATTTTAGTAACATTGCAATCTTTGAAACCCCAATAACAAGAACTTCTATAGAGTAAGAACTATATCTTATTCATGCTTGTGTTTTCAGCACCCACTACAGTAAACAAAAGTTGGAAGAAAGAGTGGGTGAACAGACATATAAGTTAATAAATATTAACTTACATGAAATATCTAAGAAAAAAGCTTATTCTAGAATATTGAAATATCTAAGAAAAAAGCTTGTTCTATAATATCTAGATAATATAAAGAAAAGTTATAAAAACTAGAAAAGCTTATATAAAAGAAGATAAACCAATTCTTTCAGAAAAGCTAAGCTAAAGAGTTATATTAGTGACACACATCAAATCAGTGAAGAGAATGTTCTCAATAAAACGTCAAACACAAAACTGGAAATGAAGCTTTCTAACATCAAAAACTGTTTCTATATTTCTTTATTGACAAAAGAGCAAATATAAGGCTTCTAATAGTTCCTTAGCTCCTGCTATTACATAATTCCAATCCAAACAACTAAGACTGCCAAAACAATACACACACAAACAGGCTAACTATGTTTTAAAAATTTAAAAAGTATAACTGGCCTGTAATTAATAAAATTGATCTATAAAATGTTAGAAGAGTCCAAGAAAACTTCCCTAAGAACATAAAAGAAAGAACTTGAAAAACAAGAAAAATCTAACAGAACATGCTGTTAACGAACATATCAAGAGCTGAACCTGGAGACTCCTACCTATAACCCAGCAATTTGTGAAGAGACAGGAGGATAGCTGGAGGCTAGCCCCAGCAACTTACTGAGACCCTCAGCAACTTAGCAAGACTGTCAAGGGAGGGGGAAAAAAGACAGAGGATATAGCTCAGAGGTAAAGTACTCCTGGGTTCATATCTCAGAAATAAATAAATAAATAAGTCAAATCAAGAAAAAAAGAATAGATGAAAATAATTTAGATCCATTTTTAAAACATCAGAAAAAAGAAAGAGTCATCAAAGCAAATAATCAAAAACATTTCACCAAAATCTACTTGGGGAAACTTTGACTCAAGTTGAAGACTTGAATTTGTTCAAAATACCTCTACAGAAAAAATTACTTAGAAGTACACACAATCAAGCCTCTTCGAATATAAGTGCTATTAGACCTACCTGACTGGAGGTTTATGGTTCTTCAACTATGGTGTTAATTATGTAAATGCAAGTAATGATGCTATTAGTATTTGAAAACTTTTTGGTCTCTTAATTTAAAATTACATTTGTACTAAAAGTGTTTATCCATTACAGTAAATGGCAAAAGCTACTTTAACATAATTCAAAGCTAAAAGTAAATAGAAAAGCCATAAAATCTAAATTACAAAAGTGTAAACCAATAACATTTTAAAGAATCAAAAAGTTTTTTAATTACTGAGCAATTTCTAATTCAAAATCTCTTAAGTAGCCTTGGAGTTCATAAATTATCATCTGAAACTTATCAAAAGTGCTCTAGAATGAGGTTAATAATTCATTTCTGACCATTTTAGTTCAAACTGAAAGCAATAAAATTTGGGGCCCACGAGTTGATTTCCAAAGGGTAATCCTTCCCCATTCTACACACACACACACACACACACACACACACACACACAATCATTTTGTTTAAAAAAAGGAGGGGGGCAAAATAACAGATAAGACTCTGCTTGAGAAAAAACAACTTTAAGTATTTGACCAAGAACTTAATTATTACCACACAAAAAAAAAACATACACAGTAAAAGTTTTCCAGAATTATGTCCAAACAAGAGAAAAACAAAGCCCTAGAATTATAAGACATAAAAATTAATGTAATTCTAAGAGTAAAGTAGCAAAAAAAAATCATTCTAGATTGAAGGAAATTTGATATGAATTACTCACATTGTAAAATGAAGGAAGGGTTTATGTATAGCAGCAGTTGATGACTGTTTCTTTGGTGATCCTGAGTGACAACTAGTCTCAAAAATTGATAAAGCATTCTCATCTTCACTATCATCTAAAATTAGATTTTCTATATCTGTGTTTAAAAAAAAAGCACAAGAATTATGAGGCTTATGAAGATTTAATTTTAGTTCTCTACCCAGATAAGGAAAATTGAGTTAAAAATTAAGTGACCTTAACTAACAAGTTATCTATCAAATAATACAGATTGATCAGCAAACTGACAAACTATAATATTTTGAATACTTTATAATGGGATTACATATAATTCTTTCACTTTATAAACTATCCACTTAAGTACTGTGAGATATAATTTGGGAAATGTGCCTTAGGAAAATACATCTGGAAAAGAAGCAGCACCCTCATCACGTCTTACCTACTAACGAAAACTGAGTTAACTGGACCTAAATCATTCTGCTTTATATCTGGGTTCAGTTAATAGGGTAGATGAGTCAAGGACAGTACTTACAAATGTAACAACAAAGAAAAAATTAACCCTTATTTTTTAAACGGCATACAACTATTCAAGGAAAACATGGCCTAATTAAGGTGGAGTCAGGAATTCAGTTCAAGCCCATCTTAAAAATGTACCCATTCTATTAGCATTAGTCTGTCTATGGGCCTTAGGCTACTGCTCAGTGGACCAATTGGAACTAAAATTCCTCTGAGAATGCAATACTTAAAAAACTTTTCCTGGACTACAACCTGAAAAATTAACATTTATATTTCACACATGCCATCAAAAGTGCCAATTTGGGGGCTGGAGTTGTGGCTCAGCAGTAGATCTCTCACTTCCTCGCCTCGGATGTGTGAGACCCTGGGTTTGATCCTCAGCACCACATAAAAATAAATAAACAAAATATTGTGTCCATGTATAACTAAAAAGATTTTGTTTTAAGAAAAAAGTGCCAATTTGTTCAACAGAGAAAAATGCAATATATGTAGATACAGGGGAGAACTAAGATTGACAGAAATCAACTCTAAGTGCTGTAGATGCACACCTATAATCCCAGCTAATGCCAGTGGAGTGCTTAAGCTCAGGAGCTCAAAGATGGCATAAGTAACATAGTAAGTCCCCATCTCAAAAATAAAATAAAGACTGACAAAAATCATAGCCTTCCAAAATAGAGGAATGCTTTATAAAATGAGATACAGAATTGTGCAGACAGAGATCTCATAGGTTTTAATTAATCTGAAAATTAACTGAGTACTTTTTGAGTGATAATTTCATTCAAAAGGAATGTCTACGAAAAAATATTAACGACCAAAACAAACCAGAATACATCTAAAAGACTAAAAATTAATTGCCATTAATTAAATAAAATTTGGTTGCTCTTCTCTACTGGTACATACTATTAGTTCCATTAATTGAAACAAAAGCATATTTTATTCTTATGAAAAAATTTATAGGCAGAGTATATTCCATAAAATGATCATTTTCAAATGGAGATATTCTCTTAGAAGAGAAAGTGAGATTTTTTGATCTTTCTAAAAGTGACATAAGTTTTTTAAAAATTGAAAAAAGATACACATTCCTAGTTATGAAAAACAGAAATAAAAAATATACAAATCGTGGCTTCGTGCCTGGCTCATAGATATTTACTAAAATATTTTTTCCCTTCTATCTATCAAATTTAAGAAATTAAGTACTTTATGGGTATTTCATACAAGTCTATCCCTAAAAAAATTTAAGTTCCTGAACAATTAATTGAACCATATTCATGACTTTTACTATATAATATTTTCAAATGTTAGTATAATTCTCTATAGAATTTTCTATTTGGTGCAAACTACATCCCAAACAAGGCTCCACAAACCAGGGGCATCAAGATAACCAAAAGACATTACTTTTCCTTCAAAGTTCACAGACCTTACTTTGATTAGCATGCCAACCTAAATTTCTATTTTTCTCTTTCAAATGATTGATTTTTTAAGGCAGTTTTCTCTTTTTATCTTGTGTCCAAAGTATGATCTGAGGCTTAATCAAATTCAAGACCCTCTATAACCAGGTTCTAATTTACTCTCTTACCAATAGCTTTACATTCCAATCAGCAAAGCATACAGCAGAGTGCCCTACCAACAAATTACATTTGATGAATTGAATTCACAGGGGCATAATGGTGATGAAGGCAAGAACATAGTTTGTGGAAATGGCTTCCTGGGTTTGAGCTTGCCCCCAGAATTTACTTGGTAAACCAAATGACTATCCAAAGTCTCCCAGTCTTCACCTCTATATAATTAGAGTAGCTAACGCATAGGACTGTGATGAGAATTAATTAATGATTATTTATTTAAGTGCTTTATAATAACAAATGTAAGCTACTAATATTATAATCAACTTTCTAAAGATAGTAACACTCCTACATTATAATGGTTAGAATAATCCAAGAGTGAACATTCATTCATTCATTTTAAATATTCACCAAGCAATATACTATATACTGGGCAATATGCCAGGCCTAGAATATACAGTGGTCAGTGAAGGAGATGTATTTTATATGTTCATGGCAAATATAAAAGAGTTACACACACTTGTGAAGAAACTACATCTATATTCATTTCATTTAAATAATATGAAAAAGTTATTTAAAGTACCTTCTTTCCTGTCACTCTGGCTAATTTCAGCATGAGGAAACACTTTTTGCAAGACTGTTAGAATGTTGTTGAAGCTCCTTTCCAGCAGTGGCCTTATAATAGGTGATAGTGCATGTCCTGAAGACATCACAGCACGTTGGGAAGCAGGCACTATATTCTGCATTGCATGGTAAAAATCTTGGGCACTGAGCACTATTGAGGAAACATCCAGCTGCAGTTTATGACTGCTAGCATATATCTGCGGATATCGCCTCCGAAGAGCAATGAGGGCAGCTTCAGTGCACAGGGCCTTGATATCAGCTCCACAGTAGCCTAATGCACAAAAGAAGAAGGATAACAAAGGTAAGTTTATTCTTCCAAGTTCCCATATATATTTTGTAAATATATACACCTTTATGTAAAGTAATAAAAATACTAAATCAGTAATTATATATAATTTTATTGGAAAAATAAATACTGACCATTTAATGTCACCTAACAAAACTGTTGAATTGAGGGCTAAATACTCAAGACAAAAATGTTTTTGAATATTTTAAATTAACAAAAGGATAAACTAAAAGTATTAACACAAAACAAGCCAGGTATTAAGTGTCAAAAACACTGATTAAAATGTACAACTTTATTCAGGAAAGGTTTTAAAAGAATTAAAACTTCTTTTCAATCTTTCATCAATATTGTCAATCATTAGTTTAGTTCTCATGACATTGAGCTTGCCTATAAATTATTTTTTTCTAATACTATATGCCTCTAAACACAAATGAAATGGTAGTGCAAAGTAGTACAGAAGCAGAAACTTCAAAAACAGCTAATGCATTGCCAACCCTAAGTGTAACTCACTAGAGTTAACAATGACCTAAAAATTATAACTTTAAATTATAATTAATCTATGAGCTCAAAGGGCATTAAATGGAATAAGAATGTTAAAAAATAGTTCAATTGATTTTCCGCTTTAACTTTCTTTATATATCTATTTAGTTTAAAATGAATGAAATCAAATGTCACAGGCTATATCAATACAAAGTATAATATATTACGAAGTATAATATACTATCCATATTTAATGGATGATGCAGTTAAACAACATTTCATTCATCTGAGCAACAAATACATACAAAAACACATGAACTGTTAAGTCTTCATCACAAAAAGGAGGTAAAATTCAAACTTGCCACATTATCTTATATCATACTACACTTGGCCTCCTTTATCAGTTCTGCCAGCAGGGGGAACCACTCAAACATTTTATAGAACACTGGCCCCAAGGGATATTATCAGGTTTGTTCCCCTTAGTATACCTCACAGTGGTATACCTCATGGAGCACTTAAACACTGAAATAAAAATGGTGATTACAAAGTAAAATTTATTCAGAGTTAGGGGGAAAAATATTTCCTGTGAGAATTCAACTCAGAAAACTATGAACACATTAAACATCAATATTATACAATGATAGCAATTTATCTCTCAAATAAGTCTTCAGAATAATCGGATTTACCACACTAGCCTCATTTTATTTTCTACTTCTCAATTAATAAAGCTGAAAAAATTATTTTCCTTTGACATACACATTTGTTATGTTCAACAAAATGAATATGAATCATCTGCTCAAAGTCACAATTAAAATAATTCAAGAATGATTAAAACATGAGAGTTCTATCCTCCATCTTCAAACAATATAAACAATTAAAAATCTTTTTCTTCTTTAAAAGTATATGCATAGTTAGAAAATTACTGCATTGTCCTATTCAAGTGCCAAGGTTTAAAAAAAAAAGAATTAAAACAAAAACCAAACAAACAAAAAAACTGAACAGCCACAAAAAGGCATTTTATGTAAATGTTAAATGTTATCCATAACATTTGTTTGCCATAATTAATAACATGTTAAGTATATACGTAACAATATATTGTTTACTTTTTCCTAATTTATTCCAGGTAAAGAGCTTAGCAATAATAATAGATTCCATTCACTGAAGTAAATTTTCACATGGATTATTATAACCAACAGACTAAAAAAGATAGGAAAGACCTTCCCATTTTGCTTGTGATTAAGAATTACTGGTCTAACCAAGTAGTGCTGCCCAGGGTGGCATATTGCTTCTGGGACTAGACTGGAAACTCCTTTGGGGGTGATTCAGTCACCTGATTAAAGCATCTTTCTACAGTTCATGTAAAACCTAATGCAACTAGGTTATGGACTTCCTCCAAATTAGTAAGGATAAACTTCTTAGCAACATGGAAGAGATTTTTAAGTCTAAATGAATCATTAGATATGAGTAAGTCTCAGACATAAAAATGTTTTATAATTAGAAAGATAAAGTGGTATTTTAAGAAGCATAATAAATCTCAGGATAAGCACCCTCCCCTCAAAAAAAATTACTGGTCTATATTCATCAGAGTGAATGATAAAACTGAAACAAAAATATAGATTTCCAAGTCCCACAACAAACAGTGAACAGAATCTCTATGGGCTTGAAATTTTAAAATGTGTATTTTGAGAAAGTTTTAAAAATTATTCTGACACAAATTAAAAAATTGATAACTACTGACTTAATATACTTCCTTAAGTAGACTCTAGAATTAAAGGTGCAGCGGGCTGGAGATATAGCTCAGTTGGCAGAGTGCTTGCCTCGCATGCACAAGGCCCTAGGTTCAATCCCTAGCACCACAAAAAAAAAAAAAAAAAAAAAGAAAAGAAAGAAAGAAAAGAAAAAGAAAAAAAGTGCAGAATAACCACAGCTAAATGTGTTACACTTAGGGTGATTCCATGTCTCAGTTAGGCCTTCTGTCCTGTTATTCAAAATTTCAGGATCTAATCATTCCAGTTACACCAAAAAGACATTATACCTTTCAAAGAGTTAAAAGTTTTTATACAATAAACCCATCCTAATTCTAATACTACATCTCTAATACTATGCTGAACACAAATATCTGGATAGGAAAGAAGATTCTATTAAGACAGAAAAGTTTCTGAAAGACTAAAAATACAGCTGTTAAGATGTTAGACTAAAAACAAGGCCATCACAGAAGTTTATGAGGTTGTTTTTGTAAGTACAACATCAAACAAACTGAAGTATATAGACAGTCCGTTAAAACTTTTTCATTATTTTAGCCCTGTCACTGAATATTAAAATAGAGAAATATAATTGGGGATAAACTCTTCATTAATCATAAACTCCTACTATCGTGTGAATGTTCTTCATACCAGTGTATGTTGAGAAATATTTTAGTATTTTAAAAAAATCATACATACTATGCATGCAAAAACTTCCAACTGCCAGGGAATTAATTTCAAGGTAAAAGTTAACAAATCTATAATTTCTAAGAGGTCAGCTACTTTTAAAGTTATTCACCAAGACTGCATAGTCTTTTGTTAAGCATAAATTTCACTGAACTGAACCAATACATGGGTAAACATGTTTGGGATACAAAAACTTATTTCATAATGGATTTTAAATTTATTACTATTTCATTCCTATTTGAAGATGTGCAATTGATTTTTTTTAAAAATATGAACTGGTTTCTTAGATGGAATAAATGTCACATCCAAAAACAAAAGTCATTTAATTATAATGGAGTTTTATTTCATTATCCGGAAAGAAAATGGCAATATAAGCAGATTCTGTATTTACTTACTGCCACCCAGTCCAGTAAAAATTTTTCTCATTACAATTTTAAAACTTAAGAAACTAAAAGCTACAATAAATCACTTGAAAGGGTGAGAAGTATTGACCTACGGAAATGCAAAGGGAAACTAGGATTCTAATATTTGGAATAAAGAGTTAAACTAGAGGGTATAATATTCTAATATTCCAGATGGTAGACTGGATAATAGAAAATAATTGTAGAATATCTATCTCTTAGGGATTCTCCAAAATTATCTAAAGATTTCTGCTTATTTCAGTTAAGGATCATTCTGTGATAAGAATCACAGAAAAGTCTACAAATCTTTCCCAGTCTGATTTGAATTATGATACAATATAATAAATAAAAAGGGACAAATTTCAAAAAGGGGAAAGACTGGATTTTTTACCAAATACCACCCTCTCCCATTAAGCAGCACAAGGCTTTGCAAAGGTCAAGCCAAATTTACATGAAATGGGTTTGGCGCATGCTCTCTTATACCAGGCAAAGCTTAAACTGGAGTAGTGCTGGAGAGATTTACGTTTTCTCCTCACCAGAAGAAGTCGAGGTCTTTGTGGTTCAAAAGCTGAGGGATGCTGCTTCGGAGATGGAGGTCCCTGTGGATGAAGAGGATAATTCGGATGTAGCTAACTGAATGGACTAATTTTCTACTTAAGTTTTAATTATTTGATGGTGGATTACAATGAATTTTTTTTTAATTAAGATGTTCTTTTTTTGGTTTTGGTAACTTTAAAGTTTTCCCAAAACTTATTTAGGGGATTTGTTCATAATGCTTAAAAAGTTCATGGAGAAAGATTTTTTTTTTCAATTTATATTTTGAGAGCATGAGGGAAAAACAGACCAAAAAAAAAGAGAGAAAATGAATGAAGCAAAAATCCCTGTGTGTATATTCCAGTCCTTAACATTGTATTTCTTTTTATTTCAGACCTAATTAGAGCCAAAACCCTGAATTCCATCTCCTGTGTATATAAATGCTCTCTCACCCCATCCTTTTAGGATAGTAGTGTTTAGTCACTCTGTAGGGAGATCTTCCATTCTGTGATGAATTTAAAACTAATTAAGAAAGTTTTATATTTGGGAAAATATTACTAAATACCACTAAGTGTTTTCTTTGAAGACCCAATCCACCCAACTTGTTTCTAGACCATAGGAATAAAGATAAGCCCATTTCTGTTATCTGTGAAGTGGAAGACTGCAGTCCTGCCTTTGATATGGACATTTTTCTCTTAACTTTAAGCGTATTTTTTTTAATAAAATTTCTGAGAAGAGTCAGTTCCTAAATGGAAACATTGTAGTAATATTAAGCATATCCAGTACTCAATGAAAGGCATATTATCACTGAGCTTTGTTAAGCAAAACCTAATGATAGTTAAAATTCTAACTTGGAAGTGTTGAAACTTTTAAATGAAATAACTTTCAAGTATGAAGCCAGAGCCATCTTATTGCACAACCAAAGATATAACTATAATTGTTCACATTTCAAACATAAGGGGAAAAGGAGGCTGAACAGAATAAACAGTGACAATCAAAGAATTCAAAGAGTAGCACTCACCAACACATTTTTCGGCTAGTTCACCTAAAAAAGCATCTGACAATTTTGGATTCCAATCCCTGGTATGGATCTGTAAGATGTGTTTTCTTGCCTAAGAAGAAGAAGATGAATAAATACCATCAACCCCTCAAATATACTAGCTGGAACAAATTTTGACTAGCCATACCACCAAAAAATGATTTTTTATTTTAAAAGCAATTTAAACACCTTAACATCCATGTCAACCTGAGGCATTATTCCCTCAAACACAAAACAAATCATAAAAAAGATAAATTTACTGACTCGATGAGGAATCTGGGGTCCAGCAACCAAAACAATCTTCTTCCCTCAACACTGCTACCTGTGCTTGCTTGAAACATGAAAAATCATAATCAAGACAATCTTACTGACTTGATATGGAATTTAGGGTCCAACAACCAAAAGACGAACAACTTCAAAATCATAAAGATAAATCTTGCTCAAAAAATGGACCAAATCTAGAATTAATAGCTGTAGATTCAATCGCAAGTTCAAAGTTAGGAGTTCCAGCTACATGACACTTATTTTCTTCCACCTTGAAGTATCTGCCTGACTAGATCCACAAAAAGTAAAAAATCAAAGTCCAAAAAAAATATCATATGACAGCATATAAACCCTATGATATTAAGAATCTAAACAGACTTCATTAGCAGCATAGCTACTGCTTATTATTAGACCCTTAGAGCATCAAAAATGTGTCAAAAAATGTAACCTTAAATATACCTCAAAAAGATCTATCCTATCTCCTCATTTTATGAAATAAGTAATGAAGGTCTGACATACTAAAATTAATTACCTAAGACCAGAAAGTTATTATCGGGTCTCTAAAACATTTAAGTAACATGCTCTTTATATAACCCAATCAGACTCACCTTTCTTTTACTATACTAAAACCAACACATAAAGAAAAAAAATGATTTAAATGAAGAAACCAGGAGGTGCTTATTATGTTTTTTAATCTCCAAAGCATATAGAATAATAAGTCATCTTATCTATGAAGTGAAAGACTACAGTCCTGCTTTTGACATGACCTTTTTCTCTTAACTTTAAGCTTATTTTTCTTAATAAAATTTCTGAGAAGGGTAGACTCTTAAAAGAAGACACTGTAGTAACATTAAGGATACCCAGCACTCAATGAAAGGCATATAATCACTGAGCTTTGTTAAGCAACAATGACACCTAAGGCAAATTCAAACCCCTCACTTTTTAGGATTCACAAGTACACACATACATATACATATGTAATGATGATGACAGCTACGACAATAAAAAAGAAATGAAGTGTGGTTGCACATAGAAGATATTACTATTTTATGGTAAAGAAGAGTTAATGAAATTATTAAAATCTAGAACCAAAACCTAATTTTGTTGAACTTTTACTTGGTGAAATGGCCAGAGTCACGATTTTCTATTGCCAAAACCATAGCATAATAAGAGTCACTGACTCCTGTTGGTTTAAATTAGAGACTTAAATAGATTCTTATTACTACCCTTAATACTTCCTTCTCTAGGCTATTAATTATGCTATTGTCCTGGCACATAGTTTAAGGCAGAGCTTCACGTTCAGCTGATGACCTTGCTTCCTAACTCAGAGAATACTGAAACAATCGGAAAGACTTCCATATTTTCCCCACACCATTAGACTGTGTATCTAAAAAGTCTTGTATTCCTCTATTGTCAGAGATCAACTAACCATTCTTGTCTAAAGTCACTCTTGCCACTTGATCACTAAGTCCTATCCTCTCTTGCTTAGTAAGGTCATCTCTAACTTTCATCATAAAAACTTCCTTCTCTACTGAGGATTTCTCAACTTAAAAACAACAAAAGACATTCTCTCATTGACATTTCCCTAACATCAGCTCAATTCTGTGATTCCTTTTTTAACAAAATTCTTTGAAAAACTTACTTATATTAACTGCCACCAATTTCTTCCAGTTCTCTCTTGAACTAACTCTATAGAAGTCAAGCTTTTACACCAACCACTTACTAAACTTCTCTCATGACAATCAATGGCCATCTATATATAATGCTAAACACAATGACCAATTTTCGGTCCTTTTCTGATTTGACTTAGCATCATGTGACACAGTAAATCACACTGCCCCCACTGATAAACTTTTTCTCAAATGGCTTCCAAAATATCCCACTCTCCTCATTCTTCCTTTTACCTAACTGACAAAAGGCATGATGATCTCATCTAATCTCATGCCCTTAAATACTATGTAAGAGAAAAAGGGAAACAGCCTTTTCCAAAGACCCAAGCTTGAGAAAATGATGCTAGATTTCAGTCTTACATATAGCTGAGGATATAGCTCAGTTAGTAGAGTGCTTGTCTCGCATGAACAAGGCCCTGGGTTCAATATCCAGCACCCAAAAAAATAAATAAATAAAAAGAATAGTTTCCTTGATGTGCTGGAAAACTAATGGGCAAAATTATGTCTGAGATCTATACAATATAGGAAGTCACTGGTCTCATAATGGAATTTTCAGTTTAAACTAGCGAACATTAACAAAATATAAACATAGCTTCTTTAGTCACATTAGTCACATTTTAGTGCTCAATAGTAACTTGGGTAGCAGCTATCATACTAGATGGTGCATCAACGGCCAATGGAAATAATACATTTCCATCATCACAAAAAGTTTTATCAGATAACGTTGCTCTGGCCCTTGTTTACTCTTAAACAAGGGAAATCAAGGAAATAGCTTTCCTGGGCTGCAGGGACACTGTCTGTATCTCTTAGAACTAAACGTGTTCCCTTTGTACTAGTACAGCCAAAACTCTGTGCTTAGAATGTTAGATGTTTTCTCCATGCCAAAATAGATGTTTTCTCCATGCCAAAATAGACTACACCCACCACTTTTGCCTTGTCTCCTACAACTAAACTCCCTTCTATGACTGGGGCACTTTCCTAGAAGTTATACCTGGGCAACAAAAATGACATGTAAGTTTCCTGTCCTGACAAAGAAAAGTTATCTTACTGCCTGGACTCAAATACAAATTTGAGTCAACAAGTATCAACTATGCAAACTGATGTCAAATTGATGTATTAACTGTTCTACACAGGGGAGCCTTCATTTTGCTATAGTGTCCTTCACAATTCTAATCACAAAGCCTTTCACAACTATGTTTGTAAACCAGGCAGTTCACATAGAATGCTAAGATCAAAGCCATACAATAATACATACTCTTTTAAAAAATTCACTGTAATGAAAAACATATACTGCTTTTAATTAAATATACGATTATTACTATGAAAGTTTGGATACTGGGTCCTTAATAAGATAAAAACTATTTTGGTTAACTAGAGACACAAAATCACCATGCAAGATAATTACTACATTCTGGAAAACTAAAGAAAAGAGTAAGTAAGCATCTACAATAAGATAATCAAGGGCTGGGGATGTGGCTCGGGCTGGGGATGTGGCTCAAGCGGTAGCGCGCTCGCCTGGCATGCGTGCGGCCCGGGTTCGATCCTCAGCACCACATACAAACAAAGATGTTATGTCCACCGAAAACTTAAAAAAAAATAAATATTAAAAATTCTCTCTCTCTCTTTCTCTTAAAAAAAAAAAAAAAAGATAATCAAGAACTCTCCTCTTGGGCGGGGGTTGTGGCTCAGCCCAAGTGGTAGAGTACATGCCTAGCATGTGTGAGGCACTGGGTTCAATTCTCAGCACCACATACAAATAAATAAAATAAAGGTCCATTACCAACTAAAAAATAGTAAAAAAAAAAAAACTTTCCTCTTACTTCCTAAAAATTATAAACTTTATGATAATTGCTAATAGGAAAAAAATAAATTGTTTAACAATGGAAGCATAAGGTTTATAAATTTTTAACTAAGATATCATATAAGTATAAAATTTGAACAATGAAAATTCATAAAATATCAACCAGAGTAGGTGTGTGTTCCTGTGTGCACATATTTATGTATACACATACACGCACACACTCTTACTTTATAATTGAGTTACATATAAATATTAACATACTAAAAACAAAAACTCTTACTTTTTGATCAGGCAAGTTGAAAAGGAATTCTCTATCAAAACGACCAGGTCTCCTTAGTGCAGGATCTATAGAATCAAGTCTGTTTGTAGCACCAATAACAACGATTTCGCCCCTATTATCTAATCCATCCATTAAAGCAAGGAGGGTTGACACTATTGAGCTGCAAAAAATTTTCAGACAAAATTTGAAAAATGTTAAATGACAGAAAAAAACTGTAAATACTGCTGATTACACTTTTTTTCCACTCCTAAATGTTAATAAAATAATTATACTGCAAATGCCTATTAATACAAGATCAAGTGATTACAGAAATCATTTTTGAAAGCACCCAGAAAATATAATAACAAAAACTTAAAGCACAGCAGTTAAAAAAAAAAAAAAAAAAAGATAAAATGGACTTGGTCAAAACTGAAAACCAAACTGGGAGCAGCGTTCATGTTTAGCATGCACAAGGGCCGGGGTTCAATTTCCAAGACCATAAATAAATAAATAGATGATAAAAAGCAAAAAATTTAAACACTTTTCTGCTTCAAAGGATGTGATCCAGAAAGTTAAAAGACAAAAAGCCCAAAGAAGAAACTATTGGCAAACAATATATTTAATAAAGATCTAGATTTGGAAATATCTGTTACAACTGAACAATAAAAAGACAAATAATCAAACCTAAAAACAGGCAAAAGATTGAAATAACATTTCTCCAAAGATGATATACAAAGGATATATCATTGTACTAGGCATATGCAAATCAAACCAAATAAGGTGCTCTTTGACCCCAATAGGATGACTTATTATAGTCAGATGCAGCAAGTGTTGGTAAGGCTGTCGAGAAAGAAGAACACTCAAACACGTGATGAAAAGGAAAAGTGGTATGCCTCTTGGAAAAGAGTCTGGCAGTCCACCTCGCCATTAAACAGTTACCATATGATCCAGCAATGCCCCCCAAAAATTTATACATGAATGTTCATATCAGCATATTCATACTAGCCAAAAGGTGAATAAAAGCTAAATTTCTATCGACTAATAAATAAAATACATGCAAAAAGTGGAATAATAATACTTAAAAAGTTATTATAAAATTATAAAATAATACTCAATAAAAATGAAGCCAAGTATGGTGGCACACACCTATAAATTCCAGGAGGATCTCAAGTTTGAGGCCAGCTGGCAACTTAGGGAAATCTTGCCTCAAAAAAATAAAATAAAATGGGGTGGAAATGTAGTTCAGAGATACAATGCTTTCCTGGCATGGATGAGGCCTTAGGTTCAATCCCCCAGTACTAATTTTTAAAAAAGAAGAAAACGCAATAGACAATGTAACATGGATGAACCTTGAAAATACTATGCTAACTGAAAAAACAGAAATAAAAGGCCACATAATGTAAAGTTCGATTTACATGAACTATCCAAAGCAGGCAAACCCTGTAACAGAAAGTACACATGGTTTCTTAGAGCTTCAGTGCATGATGGAAAGACTGGGAGTGATGGCTAAAGGGTATCAAGTTTCCAAGGCAATAAAATTAATTGTGTGAGGGCTGGGGATGTGGCTCAAGCGGTAGCACTCTCCTGGCATGCTTGCTGCCCGGGTTTGATCCTCAGCACCACATACAAAAAACAAAGACGTTGTGTTCCCCGAAAAGTAAAAAAAAATAAATATTAAAAAAATTCTCTCTCTCAAAAAAACTTAAAAATAATTGATTGTGTGATGGTTAGAGAACTCTGTAGATATAATGAAAGTCAATGAATTAAAATAAGTGAATACACAGTTATGAACACACAGCCATGAACACACAGCTATGTATCTCAACAAAGCCATCTTTGTTTTTTATTTTTGTTTTAAGTACAATGTCATGTACCTGCAGTCCCAGCTACTCAAGGAGGCTGAGGCAGGGGAAGGCTTGAGCCCAGGAGTTGCAGGACATCCTGAACAACATAGCAAGAGCCTCTTTCTCTTCCTCTCTTTATTTCTGTACAGGGGATTGAACTCAGAGGCGCTTGCCTCTCCATCGCATCTTCAGCCCTCTGTTGTTTTTAATTTTAAGACAGTCTTGCTAAATTGCTGAGAGTGGCCTTGAACTTTGAATCCTCCTGCCTCAGCCTCCCAAGTCACTGGGATTACAGGAGTGTACCTTCATGCCCAACCATCAAAAGCCCCATAGTATTAAAAAAAAACTTTTTTTAAAATTTAGGGCCACAGGTGTCTCCTTTCCCAAACTTCCCCAAAACACTATTCTAGCTGTGTTTTAAAAATGTATAAACAAAATCAAAATGCAAGATACTCAGTGTTTGTATTTAAAAAAGATTTGTGATTCGTATTTTTCTAACTGAAGAACTGAAAATTTCTGACCTAGGTGTCAAGAAATAAAAAGGGGAGAAGCATTGTAAAGTTCATATTTAACCTTGAAATTTTCTTTGGTATCTTCCAATCACAAATAGGTATTTCAGGGCTGGGGATGTGGCTTAAGCAGTAACGCGCTCGCCTGGCATGCGCGGGGCGCTGGGCTCGATCCTCAGCACCACATAAAAATAAGATAAAGATATTGTATCCACCGAAAACTAAAAAAAATTAATAAAATAATAAAATTAAAAAACAGGTATTTCAAGTACAATTTGTACTTTATCAGCAGTTTTCAATTTATAGTCTCAAACATGACTAGAAACAGAATTACAATCTAGCTTAAATTCTACCAAAAGTTGTTAAAAAAAAAAAAAAATGTGAGCAATCAGAATCCTTAACTAACCCCTATTATGTTGAAAATAAAGCCCAAACTGTTTAACATGCCATTCGAGGCCTACTTGCCTGTGCCCAACCTTCTCTCCTACATTATCTGAAAGTGTTATTTTGCCTTTTAAATACAGAACTAAACCCCAAATGGAATTAACTGCTTTTTATGGTATGAAGGCAGGTTGTTTCTTCAAACAGGTCTAGCTATGTTTCAAAAATCTATATACAATTTTCCCAGCATTATAGAAAAGGCTCCTTTCCCACATTTGTATTGTCCTTAGAAAAATCAACCACCCATACCCCATATACATATGCATTTAGTTACAGTTCTAGGTTCTGTTGTATTAGTCTATTTGTCTAGTTTTCCATCAATATGAAATTATCTTAACTATAAGAGGCTTTGGTAGGCAACTTGTTCTTCCATAAGACTTTTCACTATTCTTTTTTTTTAGTTGTAGATGGACACAATACCTTTATTTTATTTGTTTGTTTTTATGTGGTGCTGGGGATTGAACCCAGTGCCTCACACACGCTAGGCAAACACTCTATCACTGAGCCACAACCCCAGCCTATCACTATTCTTTTTTTTTTTTTTTTAATATTTATTTTTTAGTTCTCGGCGAACACAACATCTTTGTTGGTATGTGGTGCTGAGGATCGAACCCGGGCCGCACGCATGCCAGGCGAGTGCGCTACCGCTTGAGCCACATCCCCAGCCCCCCATTATTCTTAATCTTTTGTATTTTCACATAAATTTCAGAATCATCTTGTCAAATTTTTTTAAAAATATGATTTAAAATAATTGTACTGAATCCACTGATTAATGTATACTTCTGTCCACTTAAATCTTTCTTTAATGTTTTGTCAATGAAGCTTTATTATTTTCTGCATAAATGTGACATGAGAATTTTTCTGATTCATTCCTAGTAACTTCTTTTTAAAATCACATTGTAAATAGCAATATCATATCTGCATAATTATTGGTAAATATAAAATTCATATTTATATTGATTGAACTAACTTGCTAATAATTATCTGTCAATTGCTTTGGAATTTCCACACACTAATGCTATCATCAATAAAGTTAACAGTATCACTTTTGCCTCTCTAACACACATAACTTGTATAGCTTTGTCTTACTAGATCATAGACTGTAATCTATGATGATCAGAAGTGTTCACAGCAATCATGCTTGTCATAGTCCCCAAATTAAAAGTTTTCAGGTTTCAAAACTAAGAATGTTTCTTGTACATATTAATGGAGTTCAGTGTGGTATTTTCATAGATGCATACAATGTGCACTAATCAAGTCCAACCTCCCTTTTCTCACTCCCCATTGGCACATAACTTGTATAGCTTTGTCTATACAAATAAAAATAAAATAAAGATGTTGAACTTTATCTAGTAATATCTAGTAATCACTGCCCTACTTCCAGGTTGAACTTTTTTGTAAAGTTTTCATACAGAAAGAGAACATACATTATCTGTCTTTTTGCATCTGACTTATTTCATTTACCATAATGTCCTTCAGTTCCATCCATTTTACTGCAAATAACAGGTCTGTATTCTTTGTTGTTGTTGTTGTTTTTTAGCTGTAGATGCACTCAATATCTTTTTTATTTATTTACTTTTATGTGGTGCTGAAGATGGAACCCAGTGCCTCATACATGGATGGAAGGCAAGCGCCCTACCACTGAGCTACAACCCCAGCCAAGGACTGTTTGTGGTTTTTTTTTTTCATACATGACAACAGTGGAATGCATTACATTCATAATTATCCATTCACAGTATTCTTTATGGCTGAATAATACTCCATTGTGTACATGTATCACATTCTTTTTTTCAATTCTTATATCAACGGGGCACTTAGGATGATTCCATCTCGTAGCTACTGTGACTAGTGTCTCAATACACATGTTTGTGCAAGTATCTCTGATATACTGACTTTATTGCTTTGGATGTGTACCCAGTAGGATAGCTGAGTCATATTGTAAATTTACTTCTTTTTTTTCTTTTGTGTGTATGTGTATCAGGGATTGACCCAAGGGCACTTAACCACTGAGCCACATCTCCAGTCCATTTTTTGGTATTTTTACTTAAGAGACAGTGTCTCGCTAAGTTGCTGAGACTGGCTTTTAACTCAGGATTCTCCTGCCTCAGCCTGCTGAGCTACTGGGATTACATGCATGTGCCACCATGTCTGGCTATTCTGAACAGTATTCCATAGTGTTCTCCACAATGGCTGTACTAATTTACATTATAATCAGGTGTATCAGGTGTATAAGAGTACATTTTTCTCCACATTCTTGCCAGAATTTATTTATTTTTGCTCTTAGCCTTCCTAAGTGGAGTGATATATCTCATTATAGTTTTATTTGCACTTCCTGATGGCTAATAATATATTTGTTGGCGATTTTTTTAAAATATTTATTTTTTTGTTGGACACATATCTTTATTTTATTTATTTATTTTTATGTGGTGCTGAAGATTGAATCCAGGGCCTCGCACATGCTAGGCGAGTGCTCTACCGCTGAGCCACAATCCCAGCTCCTTGTTGGAGATTTGTATTTCTTCTTTTGAAACATGTCTATAGATCACTAGTATTTTTTGTTAAGTTTTTTGAATTCTTTATATATTCTTGACATTAACCTTCTGTCAGATGAACAGCTGGCAAATATTTTCTCTTGTTCTATTTTTATTTTTCACTTTGTTGTTTGCTTTGATATGCAGAAGTTTTTGATTTCGGGGTATATCCCATTTGTCAATTTTCACTTTTGTTTCCTGTACTTTAGAAACTCTATTCTGAAAACCATTGCTTGTACCAATGTCTTGCAAGTGTTTTCCCTAAGTTTTCTTCTAGTAGTCTCAGATCTTACATGTAGGTCTTTGAACCATCTTGAGCTGGTTTTTGTAAAAGGTGGAAAACAGGGATATAGTTTTAATTTTCCCCATGTGGACATACAGTATTCCCAGAACCATTTGTTGAAGAGGATGTACCTTCTCCAAGGCATACTTTGGCATCTGTGTGGAAAATCCTTTAGCTGTAGATGTTGTGTGGGTTTATTTCTTTTTTTTTTTTTTTTTTTTAAATAATTCTTATAAATTCTTTTTTTTAAGAGAGAGTGAGAGAGGGAGAGAGAGAGAATTTTAATATTTATTTTTTAGTTATTGGCGGACACAACATCTTTGTTGGTATGTGGTGCTGAGAATCGAACCCGGGCCGCACACATGCCAGGCGAGCGCGCTACCGCTTGAGCCACATCCCCAGCCCCGTGGGTTTATTTCTTGATCATTATTCTATTCCATTGGCTTGCGTGTCTGCTTTGTGTCAATATCATGCTGTTTTAACTAATGTGATTCTATTATGCCTTGGAATCTAGTATCTTGATGCCTCCAGCTTTGTCCTTCTTGCTCGAGATAGCTTTGACTATTTGAAATTATTTGTGCTTACATACGAATTTTAGTTTTTCCCACTCTGTGAAGAATATCATAGGTGTATTTTGATAGGATTGAACTGAATCTGTAGATTGCTTTGGGTAGTATGGATATTTTCACAATATTAATTCTTTCAATTCATAAACATGAGTGTTTTTTTTAATGTTATCTTTCATTTCTTTCAATGGTGTTTTGAAATTTTTGTAATTTTCATTGTAGAAGTCTTTCATTTCGTTGGTTACATTTATTCCTGGGCATTTTTGTTTATTTGTAGCTATTGTGAATGGAACTGCTTCCTTGGTTTACTTCTCACCAAGTTCACTAAAGGTGTATAAAATGCTACTTATTTTTTTATGTTGATTTTGTATCATGCAACTTTACTGAATTCATTTATCAGTCCTAATAGTTTTTGATAGATTTTTTAGTTTGTTGTTTATAGAGAATCATATAATCTGCAAACAGTGACATAACTTCCTCCCTTCCTATTTGTATGCCTTTATTTCTATCTCTTTTAATTTCTCTGGCTAAAACTTTCAGTACTCTGTTAAATAAGGTGACAGTAGACATCCTTATCTTTTTCCAGATCGTAGAGGAAACATTAAACCTCTCCCCATTCAGTGTGAAGTTGGCTATGGATTTGTCATATGTAATCTTTACTATGTATAGTATGAGCCTTCTCTACCTAATTGGTTCAGAGCTTTAATCATACTTTAGTCATAAAAGCTTTAATCATAAAATTTTATGAAGTGTTCTTTCTGCAGCTATTGAGATGATCATGATTTTTGTCCTTAATTCTGCTGATATGATAAACTCTGTTTACAGATTTGCATATATTGAATCATCCTGGAATTCCTGGGATGAATCACACTTAGTCATAGTGAATAATATTCTTGATATGCTATTGGATTTGATTTGCTAGTATTCTGTTGAAATTTTTTGCATATAATCAATAAGGACACTCATCTGCAGTTTTTTGTTGTTGTTGTATCTTTGGTTTTGGTTTCTAACTAATGCTGGCCTTGCAGAATGATTTTGAAAGGGTTCCCTCACTTTTAATTTTTTTGAACAGTTTGAGAAAAATTGGCATTAGTTCTTTATAAGTTTGGTAACATTCAGCAGTGAAGCCATCAGTCCTGTGTTTCTCTTTGTTGTAATTTTTTTTTTGCTCCCTTGCAGTATATGAGATTGATCTCAGGGAACTCTCCCACTGTGCTACGTCCCCAATCTATTTTTTTTTTTTTTTTGAGACAGGGTCTCCCTAAATTGCCAACGTTGGCCTTGAACATATAATCCTCCTGCTTCAACTTCCTGAAAAGTTGAAATTACAGGCATATGCCACTGTGACTGGCAATGCTTTGTATTTCTGTGGTAGTGTCTCTGTTCTCATCTCTAATTGTATTTAGTTGAGTCTCTTTCTTGGTTAATCTAGCTAAAGGTTTGTTGGTTTTATCTTTTCAAAAAATATCTCTTACCAATAAAATAAACAAACCATCTCTCCTTTCATTGATCTTTTATATATTTTTTAACATTTTGCATGTATTTTTGCTTTGATCTTTTTTACCTTTTCTTCTACTAATTAAGGGTTTGGTTTGTTGTTGCTTCTCTAGTTCCTACAGAAGCACTATGAGGTTGTTCATTTGAAATCTATCTATTTTTTCTATGGAGGCATTTACTGCTATAAACATCCTTGCTAGTACTGCTTTCAGTGTAGCCAATTGATTTTGGTATGATGTGTGTTCATTTTTAACATATTTGAGAAAAGTTATTTTTTCTTTTTCTTTCAGTGCTGGGGCCTTCCACATGCTAGGCAAACACTATACCACTAAGCTCCACATCCAGACCCTGGGAAGTTTTTTAATTTCCTTTTTTATCTCAGTAAGGCATTGTTTATTCAAAATTGTATTATTCGGTCTCCATGTATTGTGTAATTTCTTTTGTTGATTTCTAATTTTATTCCATTGTGATCAAAAGAGATAGATAATATGATTTCAATTTTTTTAAAGTTCTTTAAAATTCCATTGTGGCTTAACATATGGTCTATTCTAGGGAATGTTCCACGTGCTGATGAAAAGAATGTGTATTCTGCAGCTGTTGGATGAAAAGTGCTGTACATGTCAGGCCCATTTTGTCTACAACAGAGTTAACTGATGTTTTTTGCTTTTTTTGTCTGGGAGATCTGTCTAGTGATGAAAGTGGGGTGATGAAATTATTCGTTGTTATTGCTTATTGCACTGGAGCCTGTCCCTCCCTCTTGATTTAACATTGTTTGTTTTATAAAACTGGGTGCTCCAGCGCTAGGTGCACATACACTCATAATCATTATATCTCCTTGTTGAATAGATCCCTTGATCATTATATAGTGTCTATTTCTTTTTTGTCTTAAAAGTTTATTTTGTCTGATATAAGTATAACTACTCCTGCCTGCTTCCATTTAATTTCTATTCAAATGGATTATTTTTTCCATCCTTTCTCTCTCAGTCTCTTGTCTCTCTCCACTGATGAATTGAGCTGCTTCTAGGCAAAGTATCTTGGGTCTTCTTTTTTTATATTATTCCACCAGTCCATAAATTTTAATTGGGGCATCTAGTCTGTTTGCATTTTAGGTTATTACTGTTAGGTAAAAGACTCCTGTAATTTTGTTAAATGTTCTTATGTTTTGGATATCCTTTGTTCTTCTCTTGCTCTTCATCTTTGTGGTTTAGTAGTTTACTGTGTTGATAAAGATTGATTCTTCATGCTCTACTAGTGTGTTTTATATTTCTGTGTGTTTTCATGATGGCAGTTACCTTTCTTTCACTTCTGGATATTCAGCTCCCTTAAACATTCGTTGGAAAACTGGTCTGATGGTGGTAAATTCACTTTTTTCAGTCTTAGAAGGTCTTTATTTCTCCTTGATTTCTAAAGAATAACTTTACTATATGAAGTATTCTTGGTTAGGATTCTTTTTTTTATTCTTCCCCCCCCCCCAGGATGTACAATATATTATCCCATTCCCTCCCTCCTGACTTATAATGTTTCTGTTGAGAAACCCACTACTGGTCTGATAAAGGTCCCCTTAAATGAGACTTGGCACTTTTTTCTCTTGTTTTTAGAATACACTCTTGCAATAGGAGCAATAAGCACAAACAAAAAATGTTCATTATTAGTTATCAGATAAATGTAACTGGATCCACTCCTAGAGATGGACCCACTAGAATGGCTAAAGTTAGAGAGTAATAATAAAAACTGCTGCCAAGCTTTGAGAAGCTACTGAAATTCTTACACATTATGGGAACATAAAATAGTACAACCATTTTTTAAAAACAGTATACTGTTACCTTATAAATTAAATATATTTACCATAGAACACATTCATTCCTCTTGGTATTTACCCAACAGAAAGGAAAAGATGAGTTTACACTAAAACATATATGGGAATATTCATGTTGTCATTATCAAAAATAAAAACAATCCAAATCTCCATCAGATGGCAGATACATAAACTGAAGTATACATACATATATACACAAAAGAATATTACTGAGAAATTAAAAGGGACAAAATATTAGTGTACATAGCATGGATAAATTTCAAAACATATGCAAATTCAGAATTAGGCAACTTTTTCTAAAAGGATCAGACAGTAAAATTTTTAAGTTTCTCAAGTTATACAGTCTCTCTGTCACAACTACCCATAACTTTGCTCTTATACCACAGAGCAACCATAGACAATGCATAGGAAGGAATATGACTGTGTTCGAACACAACATCATTTACAAAAACAGGCAGACAGTTGAATGTGACCCATAGAGTATGGTTTGCTGACACCTGTGCTAAGTAAAAGAAGTATTCCTCAAAAAAACAGAATACACTTTAAAATTCTTTGTAAGCTTCAAAGTACTCAGCCAAATGCTAATAAGGCTATTTTAAATACTACATCAATGAATAAAAAGAAGTCAAGATAGTCATATTAGGAAGAAAATACCTGTGAATCTGATCTTGTCTACTAGAGCGAACTGGAGCTAATCCATCTATTTCATCAAAAAATATTATAGAAGGTCTCATCAAGTATGCCTAGTTAAAAAAAAACACATATATGTTGTTTATTATATTATTCTCATATTTAAATTTACTTGTTGTATTTTCTTAAAAGTACTATAAGTAAATGGTACAAAATGCAGCATATTCTACAAAAGAGTATGTGGTATAAAGGAAACCTCTTTACCACCCAACCACAAAGTAAGGTCCCAAGAATAAGCAACTACTGTTTTCAGTTTGCTTATTCTTCCATACCTATTTAAATGTTCAAATGAAAATGTGTTCTTATAACGTAAAAAAAACAGTACACTAAACACATTCCTTTTACCATGTAACCTGAATTTTAACTGAATTTTTTGTTTAATACAACTGGAGATGGAACCCCGGTTGTCATCTATGCTAAGCAGGAGCTCTACCACTGAGCTGCACCCCCCACCTCAGCCCTAACATCTTTTATTAATATAACAATATATCTTAATTAGCTTCCACATATTTCCTATCATTAAAAAATCATAACTATCAGCAATATTTTTTTAAAAAGCAAACATTTCATCTAGCCCTACTTACCAAGAAAACTATAAAATAGAAATAAAGTAATTTAGATATAAAAAGCTACAAGATTTAGGGCCATAGTCTTGAATGAAAATAAGTTATACTCAAATCACCAGCATAAATTGATGAAAAAGCTCAAAAATTTTTAAATGAGTTCATTGGATAATATGCCTGTACTCCTAAGTCAATTCTTTTCTTTTTGTTGTTGTTGTTGTTTTTTGTGCAATAGTGGGAATTGAGCCCAGGATATACTAGGAAATGCTCTACCACTGAGCATATCACCAGCCCTTTCCTTATTTTATTTCTTGATAGGGTCTCTGTAAGTTGCCCAGGCTAGCCTCGAACTTGTAATTCTCCTGCCTTAGCCTACCTGTACCTGAGATAACAGGCTTGATCCACCACACCTGGCTATGTTTACATTTATATTTTTCAATTTTTACTAAACTTTTGAAGTATTCAGTCTGTATACGTTTGACTTCTCACTAGACACTGAACACCTTGAAGACTCTTACCTATCCTCTATATCTACTACCTAGATTATAACAATTTTTGATACTAATAATAATTCTTACACATTTGAACTTCTTTACAAATAACAAAGGACTTTCATACACATCAACTCAGAAATAGGTGCTGAATAAATGCTTGAAAGCATTTTGTACTTCATATTTATCCGCTTAGACAAAATCATTATAAACTGAACTGCCAAATATGATCAGCTTCCTTCATTAACTTAACCATAAGTAAATTTATATGAAGACCAGTTTCTATAAGGTATAGAAAAATAATTACTTTTTTATTTTTTTGGAGACAGAGTCTCAACCTGGTCTCACCAGGTTGTTCTTGAACTCCTGGACTCAAGTGATCCTCCCAGTATCCCAAAGTAGTTGGGCTGCAGTTAGGAATGTTAGGAAATAACATTTTTAAAGTTATTGTTTTGTATAAAAAAGTAGAGATAGCCTATACAACATTCATTTACCTCACTCTGCCTTTTAAAATAATTCATTTATTACTGAATTCATTAGGCAACAAATTTTAAATTGGGTGTGGTTTGGATAAATGTTTCCCAAAGGTCCATGTCTTGAAGGCATGGTCCCTAAGGTGGTGCTTATTTTAGGAAGTGGTGGAAGCTTTAGGAGGTAGAATCTAGTGCCAGATACTCAAAATCTGAGGCATGTCCTTGAAGAGGATTGACTATAGGACCTTGGCCTCTTCCTCTCTAACTTTTTGCTTTCTAGATGATAAGGTAAGCAGCTTTGCTCTAACAAATACTCCTGCCATGAAGTGCTTGCTATCTTCCCAGAGGCCTCAAACCAAAGGAGCCAATCAATCATGGACTGAAACCTCCAAAAGTCAAAATAAACTTATTCTCTTTATAAGTACATTTTCTCAGGTATTTTGTTATATAGTAACAAAACTAACAACTCATGAAAATAAATAACATACTACTTTGGGAAACTTTTTTCACAAATACCCAACATTTTATGCTGAACTATTTCCTCAATTGGATTATAATCTAATGATTATACTAAATCCTGGGTTCTCAAAAGCACCTAATACAGTATTATATGCCTGTTGGCCACTTCAATAAATGTTTTACGAATCATCACAAATATTCAAAAGTGTTAGTGAAACCGATTTGAAATACAATGAGCCTTCCCATATCCATGGATTCAACTACAGATCAAAATGTATAAGAAGGGGCTAGGGTATAGCTCAGTGGTAGAGTGCTTGCCTAGCACAGGTGAGGCACTGGATTCGATCCTCTGTACCACATAAAAAATAAATAAAGTTATTATATATATATATATATGATAAATATATATATATATGAGATAAGTACTTATGTGTGTGTGTTTTAAAGTGTTGAAGAAAAAAACTGCACCTGTACTTAACATATATATTCTTTTACTGTCATTATTCCCTAAACAATACAATATAACTACTATTTATACATCATTTACATTGTATTAGGTACTATAAATAACCTAATGATGATTTCAGATATGTAGGAGTATAGCTAGGCACTATGGCCCATGTCTATAATCATGTGATTTGCAAGACTGAGGCAGGAGGAATGCAAGTTTGAGGCTATCCTCAGCAACTTATTAGACCCTCTCAAATTAAAATGTAAAAAGGACTGGAGATGTAGCTTGGGGGTAAAGCGTTCAATCCCCATAATAAGTACCCCCCTGCTGAGGGCCATTGCCAAGCATACCCCGTGTTGCTTAGAGGAAGGACTCGTGGAAATGGACTTGCCTTGGACATTCGCTGTGACATTGCATGTATGTTTGAGAAAGGTGACCCTGCTCAAAGACCAGGGTGGATCCAGGTTTAGGGTGTATCCTGCAGGTTTTAGGAAGTATCCCGCTCCTTGGGTTTAGGGCGTTTGTACAGGGCCGGTGTGAGTTCGGGAATAAAGAATTGCTGTTTGAATCTACAAGGTGTGTGGTGGCTCGTGATTCTGTGCCCAGCCAGACTGCAGCACCCCCCACCAAAATAAGGCCTATAGAAGGATGCACGAAGGCTATATGCAAATTCTACATTAATTTATATGTGGAAGTTGAATATCTGCAAATTTTTATATCCTTGGAGGGTCCTGGACTCAATCCCCCATAGATAATGAGGAAATAATGTACTTCTAAGGCATACAATTTCAGATTATTGACCCTAAATTACAGATAATACTCAGAAAATATGCCTCCTCAGAAACTGTAATTGTAGGCAAATTGTACTAATGGTCTAAAAAAAATATTTTCCATTTAGGTGATTTCTCTTACCTGATCAAAAAGAAGCCTAAGTTGCCTTTCAGACTCACCAACCCACTTGCTCAAACAATCCGCTCCTTTTCGCATAAAAAAAGCCACTTTTTTGTCTCCTTGACTGCATTCATTAGCTAATGCTCTGGCAACCAAGGTTTTACCTGTGCCAGGAGGGCCATAAAACAGACAGCCCCTAGAGAAATAAAGAATTAAAAAAAAAAAAAAAAGTAAATTAATCTTATATCACTACTGACAACCAATTTAAAAGGACATTTCTTCCCCCATGTAATTTTATATTAATGTATATTATAATTATTAAGCATTGACAAAATTTTTTCCAGTATACAAACAAGTTTCACTTTGTTGAGTCTTTAAAGTACCAATCTTTGGTAGGTAAGAAAAGGTTGAAACACAGGATAACTTGGCAAGATAATGCAAAATTTTAAATGTGTTTCCCTATGACCCAGGAACTTCACATCTTAGAATACATTATACAGAAATATAGTCCCTGTATTGGGGAAAGTTGTACCAAAGACCTTAGACTCTGGTACTGGGGAAGTTGGAGCAGGAGGATCTCTTGAGCCCAGGAGTTTGATGCCAGTCTGGGCAACACGAGGAGACCATGTCTCTTTAAAGAAAAAAAAGTAGGAGAATGAAGATAGCTTTAATAAGTGTTCAACAAAGCATGGTTTTCTAATAGTAAAAATTTGAAAAAAAATGCTATTTAATAAATAAGGGAAAGTTAAATTTGCTATTCCATCTATAAAATTAAAAAATTAGTAAGGTGTCAAAAAGAATAGCACAGAGGTGGGAGGGAAAGGGAGGGTCAAAAAAGATGGTGGAATGAGGTGGATATCATTAACCTAAGTACATGTAGGAAGACACAAATGGTGTGAATATACTTTGTATACAACCAGAGATATGAAAAATTGTCCTCTAGGGGCTGGTGTTGTGGCTCAGTGGTAGAGTACTCGCCTAGCATGCATGAGGCACTGGGTTTGATCCTCAGCACCACATAAAAATAAAATAAAGATATTGTGACCACCTAAAACTAAAAAATAAATATAAAAAAAATAAAAATTGTGCGCTATATGTGTAATATGAATTGTAATGCATTCTGATGTCATATATAACAAATTAAAATAAAAAATACAAATAAAAAAATGTTAAGATAAAAAAATTTTAAAAACTGAAAAAAAAACAGAATAGCACATTATTGATATGGGAAGTTGTCTAGAATATGTTATAGAGTGAAAATCAAAAAGTTACACATGACTATCAATGAATAATATCATTTATATTTTTAATGTTTATGCTGTATAATATAGGTAAAATATAAACAACATATGCATAAAAGAAATCTATAAAAAATATACCAAAGTATTCATCTCCAAGGAATAGGGATACCATTATCTTAGTGGTGGGAAATTTGATAGCATATTTTCTGCTCACAACACTGTTTTATTTAAGTTTCTCCCAAGGATATACTACTTTAATAGCTTTTAAAAAAAGTAATATAATTTTTTAAATTTAAGTCACATAAAACACAAATAATTGCTATTTTGATTTTTTAAAGTCACTATAAAATTAAAGGCCAATTTTTAATCCATTTAAATAGAAGGTGACTATTAATACAATTTTCCATATCTTTAAAAACAGAAAATAAGTTAGAATGAAATCTAAATTAAAAAGTACTTCCTCTATGAAAACATTTATCAATTTAAATCTAGCAATCTAAATATATATCTTCAGAATTATTTTATTCTACCCAAGCTCATTTAACATAATTTCTCATTGCCTTTTCTAATAGTTTAGCTATTAGAATTACTTTAGCTAACCATCTGATGATCAGACACAATCTGATCATAAAAAAATAAATTATCAAGCTTACCCATCATCAAGTCAAAGAAACACTTTAATGAAATTATACTTCCAAGACTAACAACACATAGCATCAAATTCGATGCTCATAGGAAGCCAAATTCAGAAAAATCCATTTGGGCACCCCAGTTGTATATTCAGGGACCATATAAAAAAATCTTATCTTGTGCCTGACTCCTAAATCGTAAAATGGAAATTTCAAGAGCACACTTACTTCCATAGCTTTTGAGCCCCAAAATAATAAAATTTCATTCCTAATTGTCACTGCTAGAATATGTCAAGTAAATACACAAGAAATATTTACATTAATAATCATTTACTAATTGCTTAAAATTTGATAAATTAACAGTAGTAACAGTAATAAATATCTAACATACCTGGGAGGCTGAATTTTAAATTTTTCAAAAATTTCTGGATATAAAAGTGGGAATACTACCATCTCCTTTAGTGCATGAATATGCTGACTCAATCCACCTATGCTATCAAATCGTACCTTAGGGAAAGAAAAAGGAAAATTTTAACAAAATAATCTCAGAGAATTTTTGAAATTTATAAAATAGTTTTATGATTCAGAAATGCATGCCTTCAGCAGATTTTGAACATCAGTACATACAAATAAGTGCACAAAAATAAAATCAATAATGAAATTCAAGTTTACATTTCACATCAGGCAAATTCCACTCTTTAATCTACTAACTCGGGAGCAAGATTAGTGCCCATCCTAAACACTGAGTATCTACAACAGATGTTATATTTATATTCTAATAGAAACCCCTTTCAAAATATCATATATCTCATGCTTCTCGGCAGGTATGGCTTACTGGCTTACAGGACAAACTGGCTTACAGGTAGGAAGAGAAAAATATTGGTTATTACAATGGTTCTCTAAAACTGTCTGACAAATCATATTCTCTAATATTTAATTTCTCCAGTTAGAAAGTTTTCCTACGTATGAGATGAGATAATAATTAAACAGAGTAACACCAATCAATCATAAGAAGCAACAAAGATTGTTCCTCTCACCCATGATAGTTTAAGTAGCTAAAATACTTTATAAAGAAAAATGTGTAGAGAAAAAAATGCTTAAAGGAAATTTTATCAAAATGTAAATAGTGATTGCCTCTGACTATTGGATTATGGTAGATCTCTTTCCCTGCTTCTTTATTCTGTAATGGTACTTAAAACTGTTTCACAATAAATATATTACTATGAGAGGAAAAACCTTAAGTAAAAATAGAAAAATTAAAGTAGAGATTAAATAACAGAAACATTCTAAAAGAAACTAAATTTTCCTATGTATAAGGAAGTATGTTATTCTAATTAGTAGAGACATCTTAAGTTAATAGATTCAAGAGAGTAAGGTGCTAGTAAACCAAATAAGTGAACATCATAAGGTAAGGTACTCTGAGAAAATGTATTATTTTCTAGGGATTTTGGAAATATTTATATACTGAAATTCCTCAATAGTTAAATGAATATCTTAATCTATAAATTCAGATTGGAATAATTTTCATTTTCAAATATATGCATGCAATCCTATTTGATAATTCTCATATGAGAATCAGTTAAAACATGTTGTATAGAAATGCATAAGAAAACAAGAAAAAAAATAAGTTCTTGTTTATACAGTAATCTTACTCCAAAGTACTCCCCAAAGTAAGATAACTGCTAACAGTGGAAAATAACCTTCAAGCTGCATATTAGCCCATAGATTTTTTTCATAATGCCAAACCCAAACAACACACTGCCTGCAAGTTACTTCTTGTGGTACACCACAGATATCTCTAAAACTAATTAAACCATCTTCCCATCTCTCTCACACCTTCTCTTACATACTCTACTTCAGCTAATGAAGCCATCCATCCAATCTACCCATTCACTTAAGCTAAAAACCTGGGTAATAACCTCAACTTGTTTCTATCATTCTCCAATACCTCTTAATTCACCAAATCCTGTCATAATTCTAATTCAACCCTTAATTTTCTCAACTCCATCTACTTTTCACTATTAAACCTACTTTCTACCATTACTCCAGATTACTAGCCTGCAAATGACATCCAAACCAGTATCTGTAATGCCAGCCTTTGCTTGTTGCTTAACAACACCATAGCCAGAATGAGCCACCTAAAATCAGTTTATAAGTAGTTTAATTGTTTATGGTTTATGCAGCTCCTCACTATCCTTTCAGCTTCATTCTTACTACATTCTAGTAACTGAAATGGAAAAAAAAAAAAAAAACACCTAAATATCACATGAGACTAGGGTTCTTAGGTTTAACAACATATGAAAACATTAATAGTGGCCATATATTTAAAAGTTTCTATTTATATCATACGTTGCTTTAGAAATAAGGAAAAACTTTTTTTACATTTACAGAACTTACTGATTTATCAATGTTCATTGGGTCAACATCAGCCAAGCTTGCACCCACTTTCACTCGTTCTCGGAGAATACCACTAGCTAAGTCTTCTGCTCTGAAGTTCATAGGCAAACACCTGAATTTATAAAAATCAAAGTTAACAGCATTAAAGGTTTCACATTTTTAATGCCAAAATAAGTTGAGTTGATATTTTTTAAGCACTTTCATCTTTCCCTCTTTTTGCATAACCTAAAAATAACAAGTGATTGCGTTTCCGGGGGGGGGGGGGGGGGGGGGTACTCAACCACTGAGCCACATCCCTAGCCCTGTTTTGTATTTTGTTTAGAGACAGGGTCTCACTAAGTTGCTTAGTACCTCACTTTTGCAGAGGCTGGCTTTGAACTCTCTATCCTCCCACCTCAATCTCCCAAATCACTGGGATTATAGGTGTGCTCCACTGCGCTTATCATAATTGCATATTTTAAACTACTTTTCCTGTTTTCAACTGTCCAAAAATAGAGTTATTCATAGGTAAATAAGATACTACTCTATTTGTCCAAAGTGCTCAAACTATCTCAATATGGAAAAAACTCTTAATATAATTAACATTTCATATTAACCAGCTATAAAGGTAAATTTATATGTCCTATACAATTTAAAACCAAAATAAGGTCAATATTATAATACTTAAGATTCATTCTCCAATTTTGAGGATATACCCATCAGTTTATATGATTTAAGAAATTACTTTCCCTTTTATTCAAAAGAATCAATTCCTGATCATAACTTTAGAACTAAATTTTATCTTTAATAAAACTACCTTAAAAGAAATATTTAGGGCTGGGGTTGTGGCTCAGAGGTGGAGCGCTCGCTATCATGAAGTGAGGCACTGGGTTTGAGCCTCAGCACCACATAAAAATAAAGATATTGTGTCCACTTATAACTAAAAAATAAATATTTAAAAATAAATATTTAGCCACATAAAATCCTATACTACTACATTATTTTGATTGTGTTATCACAAGTAAATGTAATCTAATTTCTCTTTTAACTTTGAGCAATGCTATGATTTGAGTGTGGTTTATCCCCCAGGGTCCGTGTTGGGAGTTCGTTCCTTAGTGTGGTAATATGGGTAGTGGGATCTTTGAGATAGGGTAACAAAAGGTTGTCCTTTGGTCATCAGAGACATACCTTCAGAAGACATACCCTTACATAGTTCACGTGAGATCTTAATTGGTACCCAGTCTCAGATTCTGACTTCCTGTCTCATATGCTTCCACCATGACAACATGTGCTATGATGTAATGCAACCATCATCAGGGCATGCACCATGATGTTTGCACTTTTAACTCTTTTAACTTCCAACACTGTGAATACATAAATCCTTACTCTTTACAAATAACCCAGTCTCAGAAATTTCATTATACTAATATACTGATATTTAAAAAAAAGGGCTACTACATGTAAAATCAAAATATGACATAAAGGAAGACACAGTGGCGCATCCCTGTAATCCCAGCAGCTCGGGAGGCTGACAGGAGAATCTTGAGTTCAAAGCCAGCCACCTCAATTTAGTGAGATCCTAAGCAATTCAGTGAGATCCTGTTTCTAAATAAAATATAAAATAGGGCTGGGGATGTGGCTCAGTGGTTGAGTGCCCCTGAGTTTAATCCCTGGTACTCGCACCCCACAAAAATGACATAAAGAGCCTTAAAAAAGCACAGTTTCTATGATGAAAGTAGACATTTCTAAATCCTAATTAACCTTAAAAACATATCCCCAAAATTATCAGAATAACTTAGATTAAGCAGCCACAGCAGCACATGCCTATAATCCCAGCGGCTCAGGAGGCTGAGGCAGGAGGATCATGATTTCAAAACTAAACATCAGCAACTTAGAGAGCCCTAAGCAACTTTGTGAGACCCTGTCTCAAAATAAAACCTAAAAAGGTCCGAAGATGTGGCTCAGTTGTTAAGGGCCCCTGAGTTCAATCCCCGGTACCAAAACAACAAAAAAAAAGAATTCAGATTAAACAGACTTTGAATTATTTAATTTAAACTTAAGCCAGACACAGTGGCATGCACCTGCTGTCCTAGTTAATCAAAAGGCAAGACAGAAGAATCTCTTAAACAAAGGAGTTTTTTTAGCATACAATCTACACCAATCCAAACCTGATTCTAAAATCTGCTAACTAAAAACTTGATATTTCTACAATATACATATAAGGCCAAATTATAGAAATGGTCTGCTAAATGTCCATTTTCTAAATATAATTTTTCTTTATTATTATAATATATATAAGCTCAAAAATTAACACAATTTTTTAAAATGATTTGATGCTTTAATTATTTCCTAGGCAAAAATTCACTGAAGTTTTAGTGAGCCATGTAATAATCAGTCAATTACTGGAGTTAGGAAAAGATCACTAGAGACAACCAATAACAATGAAAAAAGGAAGGAAGAAAGGAAGGGAAAAAAAAAAAAACGTTTTCAAGAAAATCCAAAGCCTCCTCAGATAGTTCTATCAGAATGCATCTTTCTCTGAGCACTATTCTCATTAGAGTGTGAAAAAAAGCCAAATTAAATGAATATGAATGAGAAGGAAAGTGCAGAGGGATACACAGATGTTTTCACAAAGGCTGGCCTCTTCTTAGCTCTCCTTCCTCTCCCCTCCCAAATTACTTGATCACAAGTACTTACAGACTAATTAATTTAGGGAACATTTCCCAAGGTTAGATTTCCATTTTAGGAAGTATAAAGTCTAAAATTATTGTTGAATATCAATGTTATCAAAATTTCGATATACATAAAAAACATTTTCTGTGTGATTTTGTTTTGTTTTAAATGTGTTCCTTTTTTCTACCATGGAAAAAATACTAAAATATTTACTGACCTATTTCTTGCTCTCGCCATGCTCTTTGATTTCCTTCTTTCAAAGCGCTCTTCATCAGAAGAAGTTGTGTCACTACTATGGATGGCATGCTTCTTTCTCCTGTCCAAAGAGAGCAAGATGTTTTAAAACATTATAGTATAACAAACAGCTTTTGGGAATATATTGGAAGGGCTGGGGTTGTGGCTCAGTGGTAGAGCGCTCGCCTCGCACATGAGAGACCCTGGGTTCGATCCTCAGCACCTCATAAAAATAAATGAATAAAATAAAGGTATTGTGTCCAACTACAACTAAAAACTAAATATTAAAAAAAAAAAAAAGAATACATTGGAAGCACATAACATCAACAATTAGTTCAGGAGAAAATTCATTCATTCTCCCAGCAAAGATCTTTGCCCTCCTACAGTTAACATTTAACAAGGTATAAAGGTGGTAAATGCTACAGAGAAAAAATAAAGCAAACCAAATAGGAAGCCTACAATTTTCCCAGCAACTCAGGAGGCTGAAGCAGAAGAATCTTGAGTTCAAAGCCATCCTCAGCAACTTATCGAGGCCCTAAGTAACTTAGTGAAATCCTGTCTCAAAATAAGAAAATAAAGGGCTAGGGATACAGCTCACAAGGCCCTGGTTTCAATAACCAGCACAACAAAAAAAAAAAAAAGAAAAGAAAGAGGGGGAAAGAAAGAAACAAACAAACAAACACACGAAGGGAGGGAGGGAAGAAAGAAAGGAAGAAAGAAAGAGGGCTGGGGATGTGGTTCAGTGGTTGAGCACCCTTGGCACCCCCCCCCAAAAAAAGATACTTCTATCCTTTCTAAATTTCTTATAAAATATATAAAACATTTTTAATTTAAAAAGAAATACTTTATAATAAGTGCTATGGACTAATTAGATAATTTATCAGGCTAACATCACCTCATTAAGGAGAAATAATACTTAATGAATGTTAAATTATTATGTAAGCCATGACACCCCTAAAGTACCTAGAAAATACTATAATTATTTTTTATTTATTCTTTTTAGATATAAATGACAGTAGAGTGTATTGTGACATACATACATGGAGTATAATTTCCCACTCTTATAGTTGTACATGATGTAGAATTAGAGTTATACTAGTCATGTATTCATATATAACATAGGAAGGTTATGTCCGATTCATTCTCTTTCCTATTTCCCCCTCCCTTCCTTTCATTCCCCTTTGTCTAATCCCATGAACTTCTATTCTTCCTTCTCCCACCCCTAGATTATTGTGTGTCAGCATCCACCTTTCAGAGAGAACATCTGGCCTTTGGTTTTGGGGATTTGCTTACTTCACTTAGTATGACAGCCTCCCATTCCATCCATTTACCAACAAATGTCATAATTTTATTCTTCTTTATGGCTGAGTAATATTCCATTGTGTATATATACCACATAGAAAATACCATAATTAAATCATTATCACACTGTGCCCCTTCAACATGTGCAAACTGAGTTTGTCATATCTTAATTAATTTTTCTACCACTTTTTATCAAACTATATAATTACTATATAATTTTATACCAACTACTACTCTGCAAAAAACCTCAGTCACCCTAAATTCCCTCTCCCCCACCACTTATAACTTCCAGTAATTCTTATCCATGCCTACAAATATCCCTTCCATGTTTTCCCCATTCTACTTACGATCCACTTACCACTCCCACAGTCCTGTAGCCCCCGTAGTTCTGTTTCACTAAAAACATCCTCTCACCTTAGATCTTGTTATAGTAAGAAATGCTCTTAAAATTAAAATGTAATGACCTATTCTTTGAACATGAGTTTCTAACATACCAACTCTTTCAACTTTCTCAAGGCCTGATGTCCCTAGGCACCCATTTACTCACAATCTATCATTTCTTTTCTTGGATAAGTTTTTGTACTGTCCAGCCTCAACTTAAGACCTATTATTTCACTGTTATTCTTCCAACCTCACTGAATCCGGCCCCTTTTTCTTCCATTATAAGTGTAAATTCCAACCCTGTACCAATTCATGTATTAAAAAGAACTCCAATCATAATCAGAAAAGCTGAATCACTACACACCACTCCAGTGCCCACTATTATCAACAGTAACCCAGATTCTCCAAACTTCCTTAAGATCCTTAAAGAAGATCTCTACCACAAATCTTTTCAGTGCATTTTGCATCAGTTTTTAATGTTTCCTAACTCTTCACAAAACCTGCTACCAACAATAATCTACTCATTTTTGGCAATTTTGATATTTATCCTCTCTCCTACTTCTTTTTTTTTTTTAATTTTTAGTTGTTGATAGACCTTTATTTATTTATACATGGTGCTGAGAATCAAACCCAGTGCCTCACACATGCCAGGCAAGTGCACTCCCACTGAGCCCCAGCCCAGCCCCCTCTTCTACTTCTTTTTCTCCATCAGGAAATTCTCCAAAGAATCTGTGTGCCTGTGTGTGTGTGTGTGTGTGTGTGTGTGCGTGCGTGCGTGCGTGTGTGTGTATGTGTGTGCGCGCACATGTGCATATGTTGGGCCTATTATGTAGAGAAATGTAGTAATGTATCAATAACAGCACATAAGGAGATTGGTGGAAGCAAAGTTGTACTGATTTTAAGAAATGACTCCAGAGGATAACTCAAATAAGAAAAACAACCAGAAACTTAAGTTAAGGGACTGGGGCTATAGCTCAGTGGTAGAGCACCTGCCTAACACATGCGAGGCACTGGGTTCGATCCTCAGCACCACATAAAAATAAATAAATAAAAGAAAGGTATCGTGTCCACCTACAACTAAAAAATTTTTTCTTAAAAAAGATAAGTTAGGGCTGGGGTTTTAGTCTAGAGGTAGAGCACTTGCGTGGCATGTGTGAGGCACTGGGTTCAATTCTCAGCACTACATATAAATAAATAAAAATAAAACGGTCTGTTAACAACTAAAAAACATTAAAAATAAATAAGTTAAGACGGGCATTAGCTTCTCATTCTCTCACTGAAAGGTACAAATATTTCCCATTTTCAAAAACAAAAGTTACCTGATATGGCTTCTTCTTGCTGGAGATCTGTGAATATCAAACAGTGTATTTTCCCTCTTCTTCTGATGAGCTGGTACTAAAAGAAAAACATAGGATAAGATAGAAATAACTAATAATAAATGTAATAAGTTAATGTATTCAAAGAACATAAATTACTTCTATTAACATTCTGAAGAGGACCTAGTTATGTGTTTTCAACTTCAAAATCTGTCTGGAGGCATACAAAAACAAATGCTTTGTGTTAATACCATGAAACTGCAAATAAACATTCTAAATAGACTTTAGTTTAAATAATTGTGATTGCCAAGTGCAGTGACCACACATACTGGGGCAGGAGGATTACAAGTTCAAGGCCAATCTCAGCAACTCAGCAAGGCGTTAAGCAATTTAGTGAGATCCTGTCTCAAAATAAAAAATAAAAAGGCTGGGGATTTGGCTCAGTGGTAGAGGACCCTTGGGTTCAATCCCCAGGACCAAATAAATCAGTAACTGTCACTGGATTATACAAAGATTTCTAAGACACAACACCAAAAAAATAATTCATTAAAAAATTTTTGGGGGGCTAGGGTTATGGCTCAGAGGTAGAGCGCTCACCTTGCACGTGCAAGGCCCTGGGTTCGATCATCAGCACCACATACAAATAAATAACATAAAGTTATTGTGTCCAACTACAACTACAAAGAAACAAATTTTTTTTTGTTGTTTGTGAAGGAAGGAGCAAAATCGAGCTATTTCCATTTCCAACAGAAACATCAATTTGAACTATTCACACATAAACACACCTTCATAAAAGATTAGGAACCCAGGTTAGAGATCACAGTACCTAGTTAGTAAGAAAATATACACTAGAAAGGTACTAAGGAAGGTTTTATATCACCCATATCACATCTCCCTTAACCCCGGGCAGCACAGCATGAAGAGAGATGCATCCACTTGGAGGAAGGACAGCAAAGTGAACCTAGGATTTTGTTTTTGTCCCCAATACCAGGCGTGCCACAGTGAAGTTCAGGCTAGTTCATATGGACTTAGCCTATGCACCTACCTCAAAACCAGATGGAAATTTATAACCACAGTGAAACAGACTCAAGATCTAGCACATGACACTGTCAGTGAATTATGGCAGCCTGACTCTCTAAGTAATCCACAGTGAAAAGAAGGTCCCAGTGGCTGTGGCTTTAAACATGGTCCATTGTTGTGAGAACCTCAGCAGCCATGGGCTTTGTGTGCACTGTCCCAGCCTACATGCATGGTATTCCAGGCCAACACTGAGCTACAGTCTGCAGCTTAAGATACCTGCTGGCACTGCAACAACTGCAACAGCCATGGGCATAGGAAACACCCCACACTGCCAACCCAGAATCTTTGGACAAGTTTACAGTTGAAAGATGGTGCCATGAATAGCCAGTCTGTTGTGATTTCCAAAAGTACCTATTTCAATATACACACATCAATGTACAACCACAAGGATCAAAAAAATTAGAGAAACATGACACCAGCAAATGAACAAAATAAAGTGCCAGAGATGCCTGACAAAACTGCCTGACAAAACATCAAAAGAGTGGTTTTAAGGGAACTCAGTGGTAGAGCACTCGCCTAGCATGTGCGAGATCCTGGGTTCGATCCTCAGCACCACATAAAATTGAATAAGTGAAATAAAGGTATTGTGTCCAACTATAACAAAAAAAAATTTAAATAAAAAATAAAGAAAACAGTAAGTGACCAGAAAAAGAAATTGAACAGATTAAATTAATTTTTTAAAAGTCACACATTGGGGCTGAGGTTGTAGCTCAGTAGACGAGTATTTCCCTAGCATGCGGGAGGCACTGGGTTCGATTCTCAACACCATATACAAATAAATAAAATAAAGATCCAACAAAAACTAAAAAATGTTGTTTTTACAAATCATTGAAAAAAAAGTCACACATTCTAGAGCTGGAAAATGCAATGGACAAATGAAAAAATGCAGGCTGGGGATATAGCTCAGTTGGTAGAGTGCTTGCCTTGCACACATAAGGCCCTGGGTTCAATCCCCAGTATCATCAAAAAAAGAAAACAAAAAAAAAAGGAATAGCATCAAAACAGAACTCATGAAGAAGAAAAAAAAATCTGTGAATTTGAAGATAGGTTATTTGAAAATATACACTAAGAGGAGAAAAAAGAAAAGTAATGAAAACAATAAAAAATGCTTATAAGACTCATTGGACAGCACTGAACGAGCAAATGTACAAAGTCATTGACATTCGAGAGAGTAAGATAGGTAAGAAAAAGATAAAGGAGCAGAAAGCATATTTTTAAAAATAATAGCAGAAAACTTTCCAAATATGGAGAAAGATATAAAAGGTATGGGGGTGGTCAAATATTTTCTTCAGATTCAATGCAAATAAAACTATCCCAAGACATATTATAATCAAACTGTCAAAGATCAAAGAAAAGGGAAGACTCCAAAGGCAGCAAAAAAAAAAAAAAAAGAAGCAAATAACATATAATAGACTTTCTGGTACACTGAGCAACAGATTCTCAGCAGAAATTTTACAGACCAAGAGAGTAGGATTGTATATTCAATGTGCTGAAGAGAAAAACTGCCAGCCAAGAATATTGTACCAAGCAACATTCTCAAACAAACACATGTCACGTAACCACGATACTAATGACCTATATATATCCCCAGGGCCTGAATTCTATATAAAAATACAAGTTTATAAGTTTTGTTGTGTTTTTTAATCATGGTGCCAGGGATCAAACCCACATTCTTAAGAGGCACGCTAGACAAGGACTCTAGCATTGAACTATGTAAATACTGAAACCTATAAAACTGTCAATATATAATGATTTAATTATGTCTCACTTATTTTGGTATACTGCATTTTATCATAAACTTATTTTTATAAATATTTTTCCTTAGCTATAAGTTGTTTTAAAATGTATTTTAGTCAGAAAATTCCATCATTTTCAACAATATGGATGAATTGGAAGATACTATCCTGAGTAAAATAAGCCAAGCACAGAGAAACAAGGACCATGGGATCTTGCTTATATGTAGAATTTAAAAAAGAAGTTATGGAATATGACTACCAGAAAATATGGCTACCAGAAAAGTTGTGAGTGAGGTAGGTAGGCAAGGGACAAAACTACGTTGGATAACAGGAATAGGTTCTCCTGTTTGTTGGGTGACAAAGAGATTATAATCAATGTATTGTGAATTTCAAAATAGGTAAAGGTTGGGTGCTCTCACCACAAGGAAGTTATGGATGCTTGAGGTTATGAATATAATTACCCTCATTTGAACAAACTACGATATATTTACATATGTAGAGACAATACGTTGTATCTCATAAATATATGCAAGTATTTGTAAAATTCAAAAAAACTGGTTTTTTTAAAGCAAGAAATCAAAACATACTACTACAGTTTGCTTCTTTTTATATTTATATATAATAGTGGAATGCATTATAATTCTTATTACACACATAGAACACAATTTTTCATATCTCTGGTTGTATACCTAGTATATTCACATATTCACATCAATTCATGTCTTCATACCTGTATTTTGGATAATAATGATCATCACATTCCACTATCACATGCCCCCTCCCTTCCTCTCCCTCCCCTCTGCCCCATCTAGAGTTAGTCTATTCCTCCCATTCTCCCGCTCCCTATCCCACTATGAATCAGCTTCCTTATATCAAAGAAAACATTCAGCATTTGGTTTTTTTGGGATTCGATAAATACATAAAATTTAATCTGTCAATTTAAAAAATAATAATAAAATGAATTTTTTTAAAAAACACCCTTTTTAGTAAGTTGAAATGAAGAATAGGAGAAAATCATTGCCACCTGCACCTCACAGATTAATCTCCAGGATATACAAAGAACTCAAAAAACTTACCACCAAAAAAAACAAATAACCCAATCAATTAATGGGCAAAGGAACTGAACAGGCCCTTCACAGAAGAATAAATACAAATACATGAAAAAATATTCAACATCTCTAGTAATTAGAGAAATGCAAATTAAAACTACACCAAATGGCAATTATCAAGAATACAAATAACAATAAATGTTGGCAAGGATATGGGGGAAAGGTTCACTCATACATTGCTACTGAGACTGCAAATTGGTGCAACCACTCTGGAAAGCAGTATGGAAATTCCTCATAAACTTGGAATGGAACCACCATTTGACCCTGTTATGTCACTCTTCGATATATACCCAAAGGACTTAAAAATCAGCATACTGCAGTGACGCAACCACATCAATGTTTATAGCAGCTCAATTCAAAATAGTTAAGCTATGGAACCAACCTACGTGCCCCTCAACAAATGAATGGATAAAGAAAATGTGTGTGTGTTTGTGTGTGTGTGTGTGTATGTATTTGTGTGTATACACATATATATGTATATGTATATACACACACACAGAATATTATTCAGCCATAAAGAAGAATGAAATTATGGCATTTACCAGGAAATGGATGGAACTAGAAACTATCATACTAAATGAAATATGCCAAACCCAAAAAACCAAAGGTCAAATGTTCTCTCTTATATACAAATGTTGGCTTACAATAAGGAGGGGGTGGAGTAGGAAGAATAGACCTTCTGAATTAGACAAAGGGGAATGAAGGGAAGGGAGGGGGGATGGAAATAGGAAAGACAGTAGAATGAATCGAACATAACTTTCGTATATTCATACATGAATACACAACTAGTGTAACTCCACATCATATATAACCACAAGAACAGGAAATTATACTCCATGTATGTATAATATGTCAAAAGGTACTCTACTGTCATGTATACCTAAAAAGAACAAAATAAAAAAGTAAATAAGTTAAAGTTCATCAAAATTAGAAATTTGGGGATGGGGTTGCGGCTCAGTGGTAGAGCGCTTGCCTAGCATGTGTGAGGCATTCGGTTCAATTCTCAGCACCACATATAAATAAATAAATAAATAAATAAAGGTCCATCAATAACTAATACAAATATTTTTTTAAAAAATTAGAGATTTCTATTCTTCAAGGATCATTATTTAGAGACTAGCCAAGTCAAAGGCTAGGAAAAAAATTTGCAAATCATCTGTTAAAAATATAATACCCAGAATATCCAAGTATTATGGTTTAGCTAAGAGGAATCCCCCAAAGCTCCTGTGTTAATGCAGGAATATTCAAAGGTGCAATGATTAGATTATGAGAGCGATAATCTAGTCAGTGAATTAATCCAGTTGAAGGAGTGATAATTTGAAGGATTTTTGTGCAAGGTGCTAGCTGTAGTCAGGTGAGGTGTGACTACAGAAGATAGGTCACTGCAGGAGTGCCCTAAAAATCACCATCTTCCCTGAGCCACCCCCCACCCCAGCTTCCTAGCTACCAATGAGCAGAGCAGCATGCTCTTCCTCCATGATGTTCTGCCTCACCTCAGGCCCACAACAATGGAGCATCTCTGGAACCATGAGCCAAAATAAACTTTTTCTCATTTAAACTGTGTTTTGTTTTGTTTTGGGTACCAGGGATTTAACTGAGGGACACTTTATCACTGAGCGACAGCCCCAGTCCTTTTTATGTTTTATTTCTGAGACAAGGTCTTAGGTGCTGGGGCTGGCTTTGAACTTGTGATCCTTCTGCCTCAGCCTCCAAGTCACTGGGATTAAGAGTTATAAACCTTAATCTGAGATTATAAACCTCTGCCACCACGTCCAGTTTCTAAATTGTTCTTGTCAGGTATTTCAGACACAATTAGAAATCTCAAAAATTAATAATAAAAAACAACCCAACTGAAAAAATGTCCAAGAGATTTAAACATATATTTTATCAAAGATATACCATTGTCTGGCTGGGGATATATCTCAGTTGGTAGAGTGTTTGCCTCAAATGCACAAAGCCCTAGGTTCGATCTCTAGCCCAACCAAAGAAAGGAAAAAAAAAGGTATACCATTGTCAAATAAGCACATAAAAATATGTTCAACATCATTAGGGAAATGCAAACTAAAATTACAATCCCTATTACATTAATTAAATAGATTGACCATACCAAATGCTGGCACACATAAAGAGCATATACTATTTTTTTGGGGGGGAAGGGGGCCAATGAGAGGCTTTTAATAAGGATTTTAGAATTAAAAGCTCCAGATTCAGCATATCTCAATGTTCAGAAAGCCTGACTAAAAGAAGCCAAACCAACACTAATCCCCTTAGCATGAACACACGTTTCTTCTTAGTAAATTTTACTGTAAATAGTGGAAAAAAAACCCAAAAACCCCAAAAGGTTAAAACAAGTCAAATCAAACACCTACTCCATGCAGATAGAACCTTCACAAAGGTCAACTGAAGTAATCCAGAGCTAAAACTGAATTGTGAAGATTTCAATGAAGTCACCAGTCATGTAACACAAATAAAGTTAATTATTTACACACTTGGACAAGCCCTCCAAGCAACGTGCCCAAGAAGCATTAATCTTTGTTTTGTGCCATCCTGAAGACTTGCACATAGTTTAATATTTTTAAGAGTGTGTTTTCCATGGTGTGGTAATGCTTTGGTACTATTCATATAAGATCTCATCTATCCCACCTACTCACCTCTTCTCCCCAAGAGGAGATTTCATTCTGCTTGAGAAGTTCCACATAAATTAAAATCTTTAACAAATAGAGCATATACTATTAATGAAAAACGGCACAAACACCTTGGAAAATAGTTTAGCTATTTCTTAGAAAGTTAAACTTAAAAAGCTGGGTGCAGTAGCTTGTTAGGTTAAAGCAGAAAGAATCACAAGTTCAAAGCCAGCCTGAGCAACTTTAGTGAAATCCTGTCTCAAAAATAAAAACTGGGACTGAGGATGTTGCTCAGTGGTACAGCACCCTAAATTCAATTCCCAGTACCACTAAAATAATAAATAAGCACAAGTGTGCTTGTGAACGCACACATGCGCGTACACACACACACACACACACAAACCACACTAATCACAAAATCCACTCATTATCTCCTCAGTATTAGAAAAATGAAAACAAATTTCTACAATGTTCATAACAACTTTATTTGTAACAGCCCAAAACTAGAAACAATCGTAATGTCTATCAACAAATGAATGGAACACGGCATAGCATTCCATACCTGTAATCCCAAAAACTCAAAGGCTGAGGCAGGAGAATCACACGTTTGTGGCCAGTCTAGAAAACTTAGGGAAACCTTGTCCCAAAATAAAAAATACAAAGATCTTGAGATGCAGTTCAGTAGCAGAGCTTCCCTGGGTCTAATCCCCAGTACCATTAAAAAAAAAACAAAGAATGGATAAAATAATGCATTAAGAAGTCTGGGGGATGTAACTCAGTATAACTTGTAGAGTATTTGCCTAGCATGTGCCAGATCACGGGTTCAACCTCACATTCTGCACACACACACACACACACACAAAAAAAAAAAAAAACTGATAAGGACTAAGGATGTATCTCAGTGGTAAAGTGCTTTCCTAGCATATGGGGAGCTCTGGATTCCATCCCCAGCAACACACACACACACACACACACACACACACACACACACACACACACAGTGCTATCCATACACTAAAATATCTACTCAGCAATGAAAAGAAACTCACTATTGTTACATGCAACAACACATAAGTCTTACAATAATTATGCTGAATTAAAAAAGTAAGGCAAAAATGGAATATACTACATGATTCCATTTATATAAAATGAGAGCAAATATAAACTGATTTAAGGGAACAGAAAACAGATCAGATAGGTAGCTGCCTAGAGACTGGCAGAGGGGAAAGCAAAATAAAAAATGGTGAGTAGGGCTGGAAATGTAAGTCAGTGATACAGAGCTTAGCTAGCACCTGTGAGGTCCTGGTTCGATTCCCAGCACCACACAAGTTTTGTTTGTTTGTTTTGTTTTGTTTATTTAAAGGGAGTAGTAAGGGGCTGGGGATGTGGCTCAAGCGGTAGCCCACTCGCCTGGCATGCGTGCGGCCCGGGTTCGATCCTCAGCACCACATACCAACAAAGATGTTGTGTCCGCCAACTAAAAAATAAATATTAAAAAAATTCTCTCTCTCTCTCTCTCCTCTCTCACTCTCTCTTTAAAAAAAAAAGGGAGTAGTAAGGATATATTACACAGGAATGAGGAAATTCAGGGGGGTGATGAACATGGCCATTACCTTGATTACAGTGACAGTTCCACAGGAATATACATATTATAAAACTTGACTAATTAATTATATTCTATAAACATGTGAAATGAACTATATATTTTTTTCATTTATACTGAAGTATAAAGCTTTCTTTAAAAAATAATAATAATCTAGAACAATGATTCCCAACTGTCTGTCATAACATACCTCTCTCATTAGTCACAAGGCTGAGACAGTGGAATAGAGGGATGTCTGCATACTTGGGCACATTCTAGTGAGATGCCTCTAATATACCCCTTCCAGAGCACCAATCACTGTTCTAGATTTTTTTTTTTTGTACTAGGAATTGAAACCAGGGCCACTTTCCCACTGAGCTAGATCCCTAGCCCTTTTTTATTTTTTACTTTGAGACAGGATCTCACTAAGTTGCTGAGGCTCACCTCATACCTGCAATCCTCCAGTTTCAGCCTCCTGAATCACTGGGATTACAGGCATGCACCACTGTACCCAGCTAGACCATAAAAGTTTGAGTAAAAAAATCTAGATCTTGGAAACATTATACTAAGTGCAAGAAGACAAAAAGTCATATATAGGCAAATCTACACAGACAGAAAGAATATAAGTGGTTGTCAAGGGGGTGAGGGAAAGAAGGAAGTATAACTTAGCTACTTCTCAGTTAAAAAAAAAACAAGGAGGGCTGGGGTTGTGGCTCAGTGGTAGACCTCTTGCCTACCATGCATGAGGCACTAGGTTTGAATATCAGCACCACATATAAATGAATAAATAAAAAAGAAAAGTTCATCAACAACTAAAAAAAATTTTAAAAAATAATAATAATTAGAGGATCGATAATTATGGAATTTCCCAAGAACTGGAATAAGGGCAACAAAATAGTACCTGCAAAACTGATTACATATCATTAGATTCAACAGTATTAACACAAACTTTCAACAATTCTCCAAAAAACAAGACAACCTACTATTGCAAAATTGCAGCTGTATACCACTTTTGTGACCATGGATGAGTTATTACGTCTTTTAGGACATGGAGATGCTTACCCTAAATAACTATTATGAATAAAAGTGTTCAATAAACTATAAATAATACAAAAGCATGGGCAGAATTTGTTATTAAATATTACACTTCTATAAATAAAATGTACTTGCTGTAAGTAATTCGATGTTGCTACCATGTACTTTAATGTTCTCTTAGTTGCATGTGTACATGGAAATATAAATAGGAAAAGATATGTAAAACATATAAGAGATTCTATTGTGAAAATTTTATTTATTTATTTGTTTGTTTATTTATTTATTTGTTTATTTATTTATTTGGAGGCAGGTCTTGTTGCATTACCCAAGCTAGTGTTGAAATCCGAGGCTCAAGTGATCCAATTAACTCAGCTGCCTAAGTTAACTGGGACTACAGGAACATATCATTACATCTAGCAAAATACTGTATTTTTAAAAAGCAGTGGAGCAGTATAAACTATGTAACTATAAAAAGTAAAGAGGTTATTTAGAGTCACCTACCTATTGGAGGTGCCTGGTATCGATCCACTGTTTTTCTTTGTCTTAAATTATATGGTCTATCGTTTTCTTCTCCTTCTGCCTCTTCAACTTCTATATCTCCATCCTCCTCTTGAGATTCTAGTTTTCCCCACACAAAAAGGAATAAAAAAGGCACTATTTTAATCCTTAAGAATTGATCCCACTCTAAAAGTGAATAATTTACATTTTATCCATTTCTGCACAGGTGACATTCAAAGTGTCAACATTTTATTATATAGCATAAATCAATACAATTAAAAATCAACCTGGGTAACTGTAAAAAAAAAAAAAAAAGCTGCTTTTCCTACCAATGATCAATACAGATTTCTGCAAAAATTAAACCTCTTAATTTACATCGGAACTTTTAAACACACACAAAAAAATAGAACATGACTTAAAATTTTTCCAAACTACAGCAAAGCTCAGTCAAAGCACAATTTAAAACCAAATATGATTTGGACTCAAATACCTCTTGGTAATCAAAAAAAAATTGGCTTATACGGTAATCACTGGTATTATAGCCAGAACAAATTTTTTCGGCAGTATAATAATTTGATAGGTCTGTTGACAACAGTTAAGCATGGGTTAGTCACACTTTGGTAGGAAAATGCTGACAGGAACTGGAAGGAAGTATAAAACAGACTTTTACAGTACTGATGATAGTTTAGTTCTTGACATGAGTGGTAACTCACAATAATTCATCTATCCGCTATCCGTGCAGTTAAATGAATTATAAAGTACAATAAATCCTAAAAGCCTATTTTTTAAAAAAATGGTTTGGTTATAGTTATGATGTAGCATCTATTTATAGTTTAAAAAGCATAAAGAAAATTTATAGGCATATCATCCCCAAATGCAATATACTTTATGATTAACTTTGTTACCACAAGAATTGTTAATACAACACAATCAAATTAAGGCATAGAAAAATTTTTAAAGTTGCCAATAATGCTGAGTGAAGTAGAACAGTAAAACTCCAAAGGACTTTACATTTTACTCATGTCTCTTAAAGTTTATTTCAAGTTTTGAATAATTTTTACTGTTAGGTTGTAGAGAAAATCAGCAAATCAATATTACTTATCTAAGTAATACTATAAAATATTTGTGCCCAAATAAGTTTTCTAAGCCTTCAAAAAATTACTTACTGAAAAAAAAAACTTGCATATAACACATTATTCATTATGAGCAAAAATTCTATATATGGCATATTTACTTTGGAAACTCTACAAATGTATTCAGTTAATGAAAAGGCAAAATCGCATTTAAATCTGTCTCACCTATACTGTTTTTCTCCAAAGGAAGCAATATAGAGGTTCTAGCTGTAACAACAATAATATTTGCTCAATAAGGTACCTTCATTAGAAATATCAACTCTTCAAAAGCAGCTAATGTATTAAACACAGAATTTGAGAAATAAATGTATTCTTCTTCATCTAAGCTACACATACAGTGAAACTAGGAAGATTCCCTTGTAAAGTACTATTAATCTATATCAATAGTACATCAAGTCTCCTGAAATTCATTTCTATAAAGATCAATATCTGGGGAATTAAACCCTATAGTACATTGCTCAACAATTATAATCCATGGAGTCAATGTGCTTTCTTCATGTACCCAGTTTTAGGCCTAAAATATTCAGTTTGGGTTCTTCAGTTCAAAACCCAGAAAGGCCTCAGTAAAGAACAATACAGACTACTTCACTGAACAATACAGACTACTTCACTAGTATTAGCAGTTCCACTTTCTCTAAATTTCACCTTTTACTCCTCAGTCTATAACTAACTGAAATCCAAATAACAAAATTTGGAGGCTCTGGAGAGCAAACTAACATTGCAGTTAGAAGGTGTCTAAATACTAAAGAGGCCTCACCTAACAAGCTAATTAACTTATGGCAAATACCACTTCCATACTAGATCCCACAAGCACTAACCAAGAATTACTAATATATTACATAAATATTTATAATGTAGTTAAAAGCATTTTCCCAAATGAAGGAAATGAAAACCCAGAATACCAACTGAGTTTAAATTACTTCAAATTATAGAATATAGACCTCAAAAGTCAAAAATCACCTCCCTAGCAATATTTTACAACTATAATTTGTACATAATATTTTTCTTCCCTCCCACCTAAACTTTCTAATATTTACTTCATAAGGTGCTTTACAAACCTTCTTCTTCACCCTCAGTAGAAACTTCATGATGATTCTGAATCCCATAACTATTTCTTCTTAGTGATTTTCTTCGCCTTTTCACTCTTGAATACATATCCATGTTTTCCTTTTAAAGAAAGAAATCATCAGATATTAACACGGCATTTATTCTTTACTATAAATAATATCAACCCAATGAAATATGCCAGCTTGATAAAAATTTACTGAGCACCTATTTATAAGGCACAGATTTATGAGGATGGAGATTCCTGAATTTGTAAAGGACAAAATGGAAAAAAAACTTACAAAATATGAAAAACATACTTTCTCCCTCAAGCAAACTGCACCCTAATAGGAGACAGTAAGACAAGTAAGGTAATTATAAAATAAAACAAGTTTAATGCTGTAAAGAGAGGTAAAGAGTACACCAGAATCCAAAGAATAGAAATTCTTCCTCTTATTAAGGAGTGGAAGGGAGGCAGCATTTGTGAGGAACCTTGAATAAGTGGTAGGATTACATCAGTCACTAACCAGAAATATTAGCAAGAGTAAAATATATGGAGGAAAATGATTTGTTTGTATTTGGGCGATGATGTGTAAGAAAATAAAGTTGAAGCCAGATTACAAAGGTCAAGGTGTTTTTAATTAACTCAGTGAATAATTCAGAAACCATTAAATGTTCAAAATAGAGCAGTGAGAGAGGTACACTTTAAGATGATTCATCTGGCAAAAGCATAAAGGGTTTTTTAGGGAAGGTTGCAGCAAGAAGAGAATGAAATGAAGAAAGCAAGCAATAAAATTCCAAACTAAGTTCAAAAGAACAATTGTTGATTCAAAAAATCCTACTGTTGTTCATTCTCCCTTTGAATTCCTCATTCATTGCAATTATAAAAAAAAAAAGTGAAAAAATTACTACAGCTAATGGACTCACAAATTCTGTATCTGTCCACATTCGAAGTCGTTCCACTTCTCCTGATCGTCGATTCCGTCGGATGTTAATGTTGTCCATTTCTTGTAGTACAGCTTCAGCAGTACTACAATTATATAATAAATCCAAGGTTTAGCTAATAGTGAGACCACTCACTACATCATACATGTCAAAGTCTCTTCAGCAAAGCATAATTAAATCATCTCTGATATGTAACTATATGATTTAATAACTTTCATAACCAGTTTCAGAAGACAATTTGCATTAAAAAAAAGATGACACCAGAACATCTTCTTTCTTAATGTATTTATTAAAATTTTAATATAAGGCTTTTGTTTATAAGGCTCCAAATAAATAAATCCATAATGCCACTATAAACAACTGATTACCAGAACCACGGGACTGAAAAACAAAAACTAAGTAAAAATCTTTCAACTTGAAGATATTATTAGGAATGTATAGAAAAAAAAATAACAAAAAAGTTTAAACAAAACTGTGGAACCAACCTAGATGCCCTTAAGTAGATGTACAGATTAACAAAACGTGGCATATATTCACAATAGAATATTACTCAGCAATAAAAGGTAATAAAATCATAGCATTTGCAGGTAAATGGATGGAGTTGGAGAAGTAAGGCTAAATGAAGTTAGCCAATCCCAAAAAAACAAATGCCAAATGTTTTCTCTGATATAAGGAGTCAGACTCATAGTGGGGTAGGGAGGGGGAGCATGGGAGGAATAGAAAAACTCTAGATAGGGCAGAGGGGTGGGAGGGGATTAGCAATTAGAGGGGACAGGGGATTAGCAACGATGAAAGTATATGTATGAAGACATGAATTCGTGTGAACATATTTTATATACAAACAGAGATATGAAAAATTGTGCTCTATATGTGTAATAAGTATTGTAATGCATTCTGCTGTCATGTATTTAAAAAATAAAATCAATTAAAAAAAGGTTTAAAACAGTTAAGATTAACTGGAACTAGTGTTGTGGCTCAGAGGTACAGTGCTTACCTAGCATGTGAGAAGCACTGGGTTCAAATCTCAGCACCACATTTAAATAAATAAAATAAAAATCCATTGACAACTAAGAAATATATTAAAAAAAGATTAACTGAATATATTTTTAGAAATTTTACAGTAGAATACTGGTATCCAAGAAATACACGCTGATATCTTAGCAATTTTTATTTTATGCTATAAACAATCTCATAACATTTGCTATGTGCCTAGGTTCTGATCTAAGTGCCTAACAAATAATAACATATGAAAATTTATCTCTATATTATTATTTCCTCTCCTCTGAAATGGAGATCATACTAATTGTAAAACTATCTAAAGGCTAAGTAGAATGATGTACACTATGATTTAAATGTCTCTCAAAGTTCACGAGTTAAAAAATTAATCCTCAATGTAACAGAAATGAGAGGCAGGACCTTTAAAAGGTAATTAGGTCACTGGGTCACCATATTCATGAATGGAATAAGGTAATTACTACAACAGTATTAGTTATAAAAGGGAGGAGTTCAGCCCCCTTTCCCCTTATCCTCTTCCCTTCCTCCCCGCTTCTCTTGCATGTTCTTGCCATGCCATGCCTCTACCATGTTCTGATGCAGGAAGAAGGCCCTCAAGAGTCTCAGCTAGACTTTCTAGCCCCCAGGATCATGAGAAATAAGTTCCTTTTCTTTATAATTTACCCAGTCTCTTAGCATAGCAAAAAAAAAGGACTAAGACAATATATTTTCTGAAAAGACTAGTTTTGTGAATATAGATGATGAGCTGACAATTGGTGAAACTCACTCACCAGCTAAGTGACTCAATGCTAAGTACTCGGGCTCAAAACATCTTTAGTTCAAAATTATGACTAAGCAAAACTACCATTATCTTTTTTCCCCCTAGTGCACAGGACCCAGCCCAGGGTCATGCACATGCTATACAAACACTCTATCAATAAGTTTTACTCCCAGCTTTCCATGTCAGTAATGAAGCTTAATATTGCTTGAAAACTGTCAAAAACACAAATGTGAAATGAGTAATAATCAAAGGACTACAGTATTGAAATTTAAATAAAATTAGTTTTATCATCTATTCACAAGCGCTTGATAAGAAAATTTTACCTATTATACACATTATATTAAATATACTAACCTTATGAAAACCCTTATAGTCACTGCCAGCCTTTGTTAATTCAGATTAAGTTTTAAAAGAATTGTGTTTATTGCAGAGGGTGTTTAAATTATTTTTGTAAAAACAACAGGCTTAAAAAACAAATAATTAAATAAAATTGCTTACTGCATAAACATTCATACCTATTTACTAGTTGATCAAACAGCAAACTCTGGTTCACACTTTCAAATCTGTTTTTCCTGGAACGACAACTTTTTCTGACTTCCATGTCACCATTTATACAAGAAAGGTCCCCATCTCCCTTCTTTTCCCCTCGAAGGGGATGGCTTCGAAGGGCTACAAGAAGAGAGAGATTTCCATTTCAAAGTACAAAATTCAAAAAGGAAGAAAATAAAAAAATATTTAACAATTACTTTTAAAAGACTACAAAAGTTGAACTCTTAAAAGGCTTTAATACTCAATAATCTAAATTTTCTTATAACTTCTATAATCTATCATAATATTTTAATTATTTCAGTTATACGGATTTTTCAAAATTCAATGATTATGTACATTTTTGCTATGACTGAAATTCAGGTCACTTCCAACTACATAGGAGCACAGTATTAAATTGCTCTCTTCTTCCCCACTTTAATGCTTAAATCTAACACCATTATAAAAATTTCAATACCAACCAGTTTCACAACAGAATACTCACATAAGCTACTATGTCCGTTTGGTAACGTAGCACCAGGCTGAGAAGTTAACCTAGAACACAATTATATTTAATATGCAAACACATCAACATTTGTTTAGATAAACAAAAAATTCAATATTGATGGAATTATTTCATAATCTTTAAAATGTTAGTGATATATTATGCTTTACAGTGAAGATAACATTTTTTACTGAGATTGATAGCATACCAACTAATAACATATTAGCTAAGAGTCATTTTATTATTTCAAGAAAAGTTTTTCTTCTTAATAACTTTATTTTAATTAATTTTTTTTTTAATGTGGCGCTGAGGATCGAACCCAGGGCCTTGCATGTGTGAGACAAACGCTCTACCGCTGAGTCACGACCCCAGCCCTCAAAAAAAGTTTTAATAAAAGATTATAAACTGAATTTACTGTGTTGTCAACACTGTGAATTAAAATTCCAGTGAAAAGGCTTAGCTTAACATGTAGCACAGACTCAACTGAACCTGTAGGTAACAGTGACAACTAATAACGATTGACTCTGGTTGACAAAATACATTCCAAATTATAACAAATTTATTCAAACTGTAAGGGAAAAAAGTACTTGAACACCAATATCATTTATTAATTTCTTTGAAATATTTTATTACACATTTTAAACTGACAAATAAAAACTTTGCTGACTTCTCAGAAATGTCATTTTACAATTCTCCTGTTTCAGGAGAGGAAGAGAAAAATGACATTAGAAAGAAACTAAAAAGGTCATCAAAACATGAGAGCTTAAGAAGTCACAGTATTCTCAGTATAATCAGAGATTTTAAAAACAAAAACTAAGTTGGTACATAATAAAAGAGCTATCAATGCAAACTAAAATAGTTTTGAAATACAATTTTTTTAAGATAAAAAACAAGGGAAAAACATTAAACAGTAAATATATACATGACTTTATTCTAGTCTATATGGTTCGTGTAAATTTTTATTTAAAATATTCGAACATTTTTGGTTGTTACTCTAGCACTCTTCAGTTTCAATTATAAATATATGTCATAATAATACCCCTGGGCCAGCAAAGGTTACAACCAACATGAATATCAGGTATAAACAAAAATGCAGACAAGGGCTGGGGATGTGGCCCAAGGGGTAGTGCGCTCGCCTGGCATGCGTGCGGCCAGAGTTCGATCCTCAGCACCACATACAAACAACCATGTTGTGTCCGCCAAAAACTGAAAAATAAATATTAAATAATTCTCTCTCCTCCCTCTCCCTCCCTCCCTCCCTCCCTCCCTCCCTCTCTCTCTCTCTCTCTCTCTCTCTCTCTCTCTCTCTTTCTTAAAAAAAAAAAATGCAGGGCTGGGGATGTGGCTCAAGCGGTAGCGCGCTCCCCTGGCATGCGTGCGGCCCAGGTTTGATCCTCAGCACCACATACAAAGAAAGATGTTGTGTCTGCCGAGAAATGGAAAATAAATATTAAAAAATTCTCTCTCACTCTCTCTCTTAAAAAAAAAATGCAGACAAGTATGCATTTCTTCAGGCTGTCAAAAAACAAACACAGGGTGCTGGGGTTGTGGCTCAGTGGTAGAGCACTCACCTAGCATGTGCAAGCACTGGGTTCGATCCTCAGAACCCCATAAAAATAAAGGTATTGTGTCCAACTACAAGTAAAACACACACACACACACACACACACGCACACACGGCTGGGGTTGTGGCTCAGTGGTAGAGCACTTGCCTAGCATGCATGAGAGACTGGGTTCTTTCCCCAGCACCACATAAAAAAACTAAATAAACAAAATTAAGGTATTGTGTCCATCTACAACTAAAAATATTAAAATACACACACACACACACACACACACAAATAAAAGAAAAAACCTTTCAATCCCCTTTTCTCCCTGGAATACAAAATCTTGTCCTAATTTACCACCTTTTATGTGTAACTATAAAATAATTAATGTAATATGTATATTCTAACAATGTTGCTATTGCACAATGCATTTCTGGAATTCTCTAGAACCCTTGTAAGATCCACTTAAAACCACATAGAAAAATCAATTTTATTACTTCATAAATACTTTTTGGTTTTAGAACCAATATAACATTAACTCAGTTTATTCAGAAATTATCAGTTTATTCAGAAGTCTTGGTGTCAAGTGAATTTTGGTTGGACACAAGGACAAATAGTTGATATTTTAGATCACTGAAATTATTCAAAACAATAAAATGCAGACCTTAAAATCGTTCCACAAAAGAAACCTAAAAATTTTTCTGAACAATGGCAACATCATTGGGATAAGAAGCAAAGTAAGATTTTTTTTGCTGCTCTAAAGAAGACAATGCATACTTTGGTAATTTTTGTTGCTAATAAAAGATTAGCTTTTAAAAAACAAAGCTTATTCAGGCATGGTGGGACATGCCCATAATCCCATCTATGTGGGAAACTAAGGCAGGATAATTGCAAATTAGAGGCCATCCTAAGCACTTAGGGAGACCTTCTCTCAAAACAAAAAAAAAAAATTTTAAATGGCTGGAGACATAGCTGAATCTTTGTCTGGCATGTGCAAGATCCTGGGTTCCATTTCTGACTGGGGGGAAGGGGACTCGTTCATCATGCTATTCCACCAACTACTACTTCTCTGTTATTTCTCCTTTATCATTTCTCTTTATAAAAAGGAGAAACAAAGAAGGAAAAAGGACATGAAATACTTGGATAATATAACGAGGGAAATACTGAGATTTTAAAGAGTTGACCTGCCAAGAAATAATGTATGAGCCTAAAAAGTCTTTAAACATCAATGTTCTCAAAAGCTAATCACTAAAAATATGATCAGGGATTTGGGGTATAGACTGTGGTAGGGCATACACAAGACCTTAAATTCCATTCACAGCATGGCAATCAAGAAGGGTCATTGCTTAAACAAATCTTCCATAGATTATTTATGATACGAAGGTTCCTTTGTTTATTTTTTAAAGTGGAGTTTGGTAGAGAATTTTTTTTCCCCTATATCTGTTTCTCAGTTTTTCTTTATCTACCTGCCCCACCACCCATGGGTGTATGATGTGGTGGGGATCTAATCCAAGATTTCATGCATGCTTAGCAATCCCCCCAGCCCTACTAAATTTTTAATTGAAGACAGTTTTGCCTTTCGTTAAATGATTATTATATTAGTTTTTTCTACAGCTTTAAACAATCTGAGTGCACACCAACACAATACTATTCATTAATGCCAGGTGTAGTGGTACACATCAATAATCCCAGAGGATTGGGAGGCTGAGGCAGGAGAATCCCAAATTCAAACCCAGTTTCAAAAAAAAAAAAAAACCCAGTTTCAGCAACTTATCGAACCCCTAATTATCTTAGTGAGACCTTGTCTCAAAATAAAGAATAAAAAAAGCTGGGAATGTGGTTCAATGGTTAAGTGCCCCTAAATTCAATCTCTGGTACCAAAAAAAAAAAAAAATTACTAGCTCAAGGCTGAGGCAAGAGGATCACAAGTTTGAGATTAGCCTAGATAGTTTAGCAAGACCTTGTTTCAAAATAAAAACAAAGGGGCTGGGGTTGTGGCTCAGTGGTAAAGCGCTTGCCTAACATGTGCAAGGCCCTGGGTTCGATCTTTAGCACAACATAAAATAAATAAAATAAAGATATTGTGTTCAATACAACTAAAAAATAAATATACATTTTTAAAAAGAGTTGGACATAACTCAGTGGTAAAGCGCTTGTATAGCAAGCAGGAAGTCCTGGGTTCAATCCCCAATAGCACCAACAAAAATTTCATTACTGGCTGGGGGCATAGGTCTACGGCAGAATGTGTGAACCCCTACTTTAAATCCCCACCACCAAAAGAAAAAAATATGTCATTTCTTATTTTCCTTTTCTCATATAAAGCCAAGGCAATTAGTGATTTGTGAGGGTTATAAACCCTGATTCATAAAAAGTCCCAGTTCTGACAGAACATACACAGTCACTACCACCTTTCAATTCTAATGTGCCTCAGCAGACTGACATAGTGGTCACTGCTGCCAAATCTCACTACTCCCTCATCACCTTACCACAAAAGGAAATTTTCAGGCATGCTATAATTGTTCTGTTAGACAAAATTAAATATTTAATAAGACTATCTTAAGAGTATGTCATTCTGGGCTGGGGATGTGGCTCAAGCGGTAGCATGCTCGCCTGGCATGCGTGCGGCCCGGGTTCGATCCTCAGCACCACATACAAAGATGTTGTGTCTGCCGAAAACTAAAAAATAAAAGCTAAAAATTCTCTTCTCTCTCTCTCTCTCTCTCTCTCTCTCTCTCTCTCTCTCTCTCTTTAAAAAAAAAAAAAGAGGGGCTGGGGATGTGGCTCAAGCGGTAGCGCGCTCGTCTGGAATGCGTGCGGCCCGGGTTCGATCCTCAGCACCACATACCAACAAAGATGTTGTGTCCGCCGAGAACTAAAAAATAAAACATTAAAAATTCTCTCTCTCTCTCTCTCCCCTCTCTCACTCTCTCTTTAAAAAAAAAAAAAAAAGAGTATGTTATTCTGTTATTCTAGAGACATCATTCTCTAGGCCTCCTCTCCTAAAACCATCACCACCACACTCACACACACAGTACACACGCAGGCCCCAGATTAAATAAATGTCTGAACAGCTAGGCAAGGTGACGCACACCTGTAATACCAGCTGTTCTGAAGGCAGAGGTAGGAACATTTCAAATTCAAGGTCAGCTTCAGCAACTTAGTGAGACCCTGTTTCAAAACAAAAACTAAAAAGGACTGGGACTATAGCTCAGTGGTAAAAAGCCCCTAGGTTCAATCCGCACCAAAAAAAAAAAAAGGAAAAAGGAAACTCAAAAACCCTAGATCCACTTTATTTTCATCCAATTACCTATCTCTAAAAAGAAAACTTATTTCAACAATTAAGAGTAATTTCTTTAGGGCTGGTGGCTGGGGCTCAGCTGTAGCACACTTGCCTGGCATGTGTGAGGCACTGGGTTCAATTCTCAGCACCACATATAAATAAATAAAATTAAGGTCTATCAAGAAAGAACTAAAAAAAAAAAATTTTTAAAGAATAATTTCTTTAAAGAAGTTAGCTGTCATTGCAAACTTCTTTAGGATTCATTGCTTCTCTGGGCTGATAAAATTCCTGCCCATATTCAATTTCCCTGTAAATGAATCTTATTCCTAACGAATTATTTTTCTAAAAGGACTTCAATAATTTTACCTTACATACTCATAGAGCTGGGTTACCAAAATAAAGAAATCAAAAATTTCAAGTTCATTACATAAAAACAAATCCAAGGGCTGGGGATGTGGCTCAAGCGGTAACACGCTCGCCTGGCATGCACGGGGCGCTGGGTTCGATCCTCAGCACCACATAAAATAAAGATGTTGTATCCGCCGAAAACTGAAAAATAAATATGAAAAAATTCTCTCTCTCTCTCTCTTAAAAAAAAAAATCCAAGACTTTTAATAAATCCTGATGTTATATTTATCTACAAAAATCTATAATCCTGATTTTTGTATTATCTCAAAATCTAAAATATTTTTAACTACAAGTCTTTCTTGAAATTCAATTGTGTTGAATGCAATAAGTCAAATAACATTTTCTTTTCAGGCCATCTAAAACATCAAAAGGGGGCTGGGGATGTGGCTCAAGCGGTAGCGCGCTCGCCTGGCATGCATGCGGCCCGGGTTGGATCCTCAGCACCACATACCAACAAAGATGTTGTGTCCACCGAAAACTAAAAAATAAATATTAAAAATTTTCTCTCTCTCTCTAAAAAAAAAAAAAAAAGGATAATCTTTTAAAAAAAGTAAAAATAAATAAAACATCAAAAGATCTTTATTCTAACAGGGTAGCACTATTCATATTCCTAGATGAAGCAACTAAAAACACTTCTTAGGGGGCTGGGGCTGTAGCTCAGTGGCAGAGTGCTTGCCTAGCATGTGTGAGGCACTGGATTTAATCCTCAGCACCACATAAAATTACATCATCTATGACTAAAAAAAAAAAAATTTTTTTTAAATAAAGATTTAAAAAAAAAATAAGGGGATGGGGATGTGGCTCAAGCAGTAGCGCGCTTGCCTGGCATGCGTGCGGCCCGGGTTCGATCCTCAGCACCACATACAGTTGTGTCTGCCGAAAACTGAAAAATAAATATTAAAATTCTCTCTCTATTCTCTCTCTCTCTCTCTCTCTCTCTAAAAAAAAAATTTAAAAATAAAAAAATTGTGCAAACTGTCAACAATAATTTTTCTACCAAAACAAAAAACAAATTAATTAGTATTGATTATTTAAGCTTTTTATGGAAATATACTTTTTTAAAAGCACTTAGCTTGGTGGCATATGGTTGTAACCCCAGGAGGCAAAGATAAGAGGATTGCAAGTTTGAGGCCAGCCTCAACACCTTAGAAAGGCCTTAATAAAACCCCATCTTAATAAAACTTAATAAAACCCCATCTCAAAATGGGTTTGGGGGACACTGGGGATGTAGCTCAGTGGTAAAGCCCTCCTGGGTTCCATCCCCAGTACCACTGTGGGGGGTGGGGAAGGAATATCAAACTGTAAGATACCTAAATGGAAATATAACTATCCTTCCAATATATTTTGAAGACTTTTCATATGAAAGAACAGGATCCAAATCAATTTACATAAAGCCTTTTTGGACAGATAGGCTGTGAAAAATATAGCACATTGCATATGTACAACTGAATAAATATTAACGCTAATATTAACATTAGTAAAAAAAACATTATTAGAAATGTTTTTCTAGAAAAAAGCCTGGCTCATTCATTTTATAAATGCAGAATACAGATTACAACAGATAGGTTAAGTATAAAGTATAATTAAATGGCAGTACTCTTTTTCTAAGAGACAGGGTCTCACTATGTTAACTCCTGGGCTCAAGGGATCTTCCTGCCTCAGTCTCCTGAGGAAAATTTTTAAAAGTTAAAAGTAATATCTTTTATAGAACATACTGTATTAAATATAAATCCTTAGAGAGTTTATCTACACAGCCCATCAAAGTCTGTATAACACCAAGATTTTGATTAAAGAGTAACAGTATTCAGGACTGGGGTGGTGGTTCAGTGGTAGAGCACTTGCCTGGCACATGTGAGGCACTGGGTTCAATACTCAGCACCGCATATAAATAAATAAATAAATAAATAAATAAATAAATAAATAAATAAAGGTATTATGTCCACCTACAACTAAAAAAATATTTAAAAAAAAAAGAGCAACAGTATCCAGAATTTACCTCCATTTATGAAATTAAGATACCTTTAAACACTTGAAAAAGAATGAAAACAATGGACTTCCCTTTAGTTTGTTCTCTGTATATCATCAGCAATTGTACATCAAAGACTTTGGAGAAGCAACAGCTAAAGATTTATAGTTCAATATTAAAATCTTTTTTATTTGTGTGCACACCTATCCAACCTACATTAAGTTATTACCATTTACTTTGAAACAGAGCAAAATTAAGTTCTTCTGATACATATTGAACCAAACACAAAGCAAATTTAATTGAAAACAAGATAATGCATGAAAAAGATTTTTTTTATAATAATTGAAATCTCATTACATTATAGTATATCAATTCAAGTAGAACATTCAATAATCTTAGAAAGGGGAGATTTTATTTATTTTCCATTAAAAAATATAAATCTATTCATATATTTTATTATTAAAACTAGATTTATGGGGCTGGGGCTGGGGCTCAGTGGTAGTACATGTGCCTGGTATGTGTGAGGCACTGGGTTCGATTCTCAGCACAACATATTAAAAAAATAAAGATCTATCAGCAACTAAAAAATATCTTTAAAAATAAATAAATAAAACTAGGTTTATTAAGCTAGTCATAAATTTTCAGGACTATAAATATGAATGCCCATTCAAGATCCATTAAAATCCTTATTCTTTTAGTAATAATAGTTTCTATTACACACTATATATCTTTATAACACATATACCTTTTACAGAACATTTGGAGAAAATAAATTTACAGACAAAATATTATAAAATTAGCTTAATTTATATCTACAAGTATTTAAGATACTAGTTGACTTAGAAGTTAAGACATTAGCATTAACATCAACTCTGAATCACATCAAATAATTCATGAAAAAGCAATGAATAAATCCTCCCTTCTCACCTGGTCTGTCCAGTTGTTATGTTCCATTCTTCTCGCTGACCAGTACTTCGAGATTTCGATTTGTCTTTGCAAACAGAATCTGGTTGTTTCAAAGTGCGTTTGGCTGGAGGAGATACGTGGCTATCACTTAAACTACCATCAACTTCAGCTTTCTGAAAAAGATCATTAAAAATTTTATTTATTATTCCCATTAAGAAACAAAATACTTACTATTCTTGGATAATTAAGGAGAGTACTTTTTTCAACCAGTATGTTATTGACCAAATCATACTACAAATATAGAAAATATAATTATTTATAAATATAGAAAGAAGAAAGGAAGAAAGATTAAAATTATAGCTAGAGGCCAGGTATGGTGGCAAACACCTATAATTCCAGCAGCTCAGAAGGCTGAGGCAGGAGGATCATGAGTTCAAAGTCAGCTTCAGGAAGATTGAGGCCCTAAGCAACTCAATAAGATTCTGTCTCTAAATAGCTGGGGGTGTGGCTCATGGTCAATGCCCCCAAGTTCAATCCCTGGTACCCCCCCAAAAAAAAATTATAGCTAGAAAAACATATTTCATTTATTGGTTTTAATTTGAATAAGTTTCAAGAAAAGGTGTATGACTGCTTGGGATACTTACATATCTTTCTATAAGATAATGCTTCAAATGTCCTAAACTCTGGTGTACACTTCCCAAAATACAGGACAATTTATATTACTATTTATATTACTAATTTATCTACATTATATTTATATTTTACATTATATTTAAAATTATATTTTACATTATATTTATATTATTTATTTATATTTATATACATTATGTTATACTATTATATTTATATAAATTATAATACAATTTATATTACTAATCCTCACAATCAGGAAATCAACACTGGTATAACGTAAAGCCAATCAAGAAACATTCAAATTTTACCAAGTGTCTCAACAATGTCTCTCTGATCCAAGATCCTATCCAGGAACATATATTGCATTTAGCTACCAGATCTTCCCTCCCCTGCACCCTGGAACAGTATTTCAGTCTTGCCCTACCTGTCTTTCATGTCTTGACTGTAAGAGTACAGACCTCTCATTTTCTAAGACAACCCTTCTCTCTGGATCTAGCTGATTTTCTTCATAATCAGATTTAGGGTACACATTTTGGAAAGACTATATGGAAATAATGCCTTGCATACTATATCCTTCCCATCACTAAGGATGTTAGCCATGATGGCCTGGTCAAGTTGGTATCTGTCAAGTTCCTACAATGTAAAGTTACTATTTTCCCCTTTTTATCTGGTTAGATATTATTCTGATAACTCACCAATATTCTGTTCCTGACCAAATCTCTCCCACTAACTGGGTGGCAACATACTTTATATATAAACAGAGATATGAAAAATAGTGGTATATATGTATAATAAAAATTATAATGCAAAAAAAAACAAAGTACACATATAAAGGCATGAATTGGCGTGAACATACTCTATATACAAAGATATGAAAATTGTACTTTGTGTAATAAGAATTGTAATGCATTCCTCTGTCATGTATTCAAAAAAATAAAATCAATAAAACTAAAAATAAATAAATAAAATAAAAAAGGCTTGAGTGTAGCTCAGTGGCTGGTAGAGCAACCCTAAGTTTAATTCCCAGTACAAAAAAAAAAAAAAAAAAAAGGAGGAAAGAAGGAAGGCAGGGAGACAATTAGAAATTCAAACAGCAAGGCATGGAGGTACATGCCAGTCATCCCAGCCACTCTGGAGGCTGAGTTGAGGCCAGCCCCAGCAATTTAGTAAAGCCCTATGCAACTTAGTGAGATCTCAAAAAGGGCTGGGATCAAACTCAGAAAGTTAAGGGTCCTGTGTTTTCTTTCATACAGGGAAGCTAGAGAGGAAAAAGAAAAAGAAAGGTGGAAGTGGATCTCCTAAAAATCAAAGGGAGAGCAGCAGAGGAAAAGAACAAAGGGATTGAAGGTAAGGAGGGAAGGGGAAGATGCTGGAGAGTGACACTGATCAAGTTATATTGTTAAATTGTGTGCATGTACAGATATGTAACAAGTCCCATCAATATGTACAACTATAATGCACCAATAAAAAAAAGTGGGGAAAAAAGCAGCATGGCTAATGTTAATGAATGAATAAAGATTCTGAAAGGCAAAAAAAATATATGGGGCTGGGTATGTTGCTCAATAATTAAGCACCCCTGAGTTTCAATGTCAAGTACAAAAAAAATGAAATTTTTAAATTATGTAATAATACTTTATTAATAAAAGACTTTTTTATGATACAATTCTCTAGGCCTTTGCTTTCTCCAACACCATCCTGTAAGAGAGTAAATACTAAAGCTTGAGGTAAGTGAACTAGCTCAAGGTCTAGCCCACATAACTAACAAATAACTAATCAAAAAAGCCCCTAGAACTTTGGTCCTTTTGTTTCCAGTGCAGTTTTCTTTATACTATCTCAGATACTCTACCCTAGGATATTTATAGTCTCCCAAGGTTATGTGCCTTAAAGCTGACCTAATACAACTACTCATCCTAGACATTCTTTACTCCAAATATGCCCAATGGCATGGGCATCATCTGCCTTGTAGCTCATTAGAATGCAGAATCTTAGAGCCGGGCTCCAAGGCATGTGCCTATAATCCCAGTGGCTTGGGAGGCTAAGACAGGAGAATCCCAAATTCAATGCCAGCCTTAGGAATGGCAAGGCACTAAGCAACTCTAAATAAAATACAAAATAGGGCTCTAAATAAAATACAAAATAGGGCTGGGGATGTGGCTCAGTGGTCGAGTACCCCTGAGTTCAATCCCCAGTACCAAAAAAAAAAAGCTACACAGAAATGCAGAATCTTAGGTTCCACACCCGGCCCTATTGAAAATGAAACCATTTTAACCAGATCCACAGATGCTCCATGTGCACATTAGGCTTTGAAAATCATTATTATATAACATACTCAAAACTTAGTCACTGAGAAAACAACATCATGTATTCTAAGCTAAGGTATATTTGTGAATAAGAAATTAATATATATAAACTACTTTAGATCTCCATCTATTTATTTATTGTGGAATGCTTGGGATTGAAACCAGGGACTAGTGCGTGTTGGTCAAGTGTTCTACCATTCAGCTACACCTACATCCACTCCTTTGCCAATTTAGATACTCTAAGCCAACATTATTCCTTCTAATAAAAATCACTTCAAGACCATCTCTTGGGGCTGGGGAAGTGGCTCAAGCGGTAGTGCGCTCGCCTGGCATGCGTGTGGCCCGGGTTCGATCCTCAGCACCACATACAAACAAAGATGTTGTGTCTGCCAAAAACTAAAAAATAAATAAATAAATATTTGAAAAAAAAAAAAAAGACCATCTCTTCAATACCATTCTTTCATGAAACCATCCTGAAGAATCAAACCTAAATTGATGCTTTCCCCCTATTAGCTACAATATTTATATATAATTGTTTCCACAAACTTATCTGATCAAGCTCTTTTTTTCATAGTTCATCTGCAAGTACTACAGTTTCCCAAACATACTATGGAAACAAATATTATATACTATGGAATTAAACACAAAACAAAATAGTAAAATATCTGATGCCCAGCAATTTTTAAAACATTCTCAGTATGTAAGTCTTTGGACATCAAGTTCTATTCAGGAGTCAGTCTCAAATTGTTGTCTATATAATTATCTGAATTAGAAATCACCTGTGTTAGTCATCACAGCAGTATAACCTGCTGAACTAGAATCTCTGGATGTAGAACATTTTAATGAGGGCCTCCAAATGATGCTTAAGCACAAATTTGAGAACCACAGGGAAACAACATAGTTTAAGCATGATATGAGGTACATCATCCTAACTGCTGCACTGTACTGGCATATTTACTGCTATTATTATGAGAGGGTTTCACACCTTACTTGGCTCTATGACAGAGACCTAGGAATGAACTGCATTACAAAAAGCTCCTTCTCTCCAAAGCAATTTAGGGATTTCAGTAAAGCAAATAACCAAGTTGCAAATAGTTACTTCTGCACTACTTAATTAACTTCAACTTTGGGGAAAGCTTTAATCTACACCTGATAATAACAATTCACCTTTAATAGGATGATCAAAATGCTCAACCTTAATTTTTTCATCCTCAAAGCATTTTACTAGCTAATTATAACCTAACTCTTCCTTTGAGGGAAGATGTTACTAGTTTCATGACAAAGATATTTCAAAAAGATTATGCAAGCTACCCACAGCCATTTAGTAACCTGTGTCAAAGTCATAACAATCCATAAGCAGGAAAGGTATCTAAAACCAAGGGAATCATTTCATTTAACAAACATTTATTGAGAACCTACTTGACCTCAATAGATAATCTATTGGGCTACTAAACAGTTATAATAATAATAGTTAATAATAAATTATACAAAATTCTGTTAGCCAAAAATGAGAAATGACAACTACTAGTAGAAACAAAGACATCATAATGATGTGGAATTTAAAATGATTATGTAGAGGGCTGGGGTTGTGGCTCAGTGGTAGAGCACTTGCCTAGCACATGTGAGGCACTGGGTTGGATCCTCAACACCACATAAAATAAATAAATAAAATAAAGGTACTGTGTCCATCTATAACTAAAACATATTTATTAAAAAAAAAGAAAATGTAGAGTTTTCTATGGAAATGGAAAACATTTTGTAACAATTTAATAATAGAACACATAAAATAGTAGAGCATGATTCAAGGATGACATAACTTTTAAGGCAAGCATAATAGTAAAAATCATCAAATGCTACAAGAGGTAAAAGTACAATGAAAGGACATAATAATTCCAATTTAATGTTTGTCCTCAACTTTCATTTTCTGAAATAGATCATTTTCTCCAATATGGAAAAATAATTTTCTCAAGTCTAAGTGTCTCTTAAGGCATACTTTTCAGCTACCACAAATATTGACGACTATTCTGCCACTAATCTTATAAAATTAAGCAATAGGACTTGATAACAAGGAAACAGAACAATTTACATTGCTCTGGTTTTCAAGGAAGATATCATCTCCAGATCCAAATTGTCAGAAATTTAGAATTTGGGTTTTAATCTAAAGACAAAAAGAATGAATCTAAGATCATTTTAAAATAAGAAAGTCAAGGAAATAAGTGAATTAGCAGACCAAATGATTCACAGTATCATCAGGAATTACAAAAACAAACAGAAAATAAGAAATTGGTTCAAGAGTGCAGAATAACTCAATTAAAGATAGCCATATTCAAAATAAAGGTAATAAAAACAGGTACAAAAGATGGTTGTTGTTTGGGGTGTAGTTAGGGATAGCCGGAGAACAGTTATCGAATAAAGAAGGGTAATCTGAAGCCTGATTTGGAAAGATATGTTTGGAATATTTAGCCAAAAACCTACAGAGATGTCTATCAGGTTGTGGGAAATGAAGCTCAGAGATGAAGTCAGATAGAGATGGACATGAAACAAGATAACAAAAGAAAGGATCTCAGGTAATACACAGAATAAAAAAGAACACGGGGGTAGAAGTCAAAACCTTAAAAAAAAAAACCTACATTAAAGGAATGTGCAAAGAATCTATCATAGAAACCAGAGAAAAATATAATGTCTCACTAAAACAGCAGGGAAAGAAGGGCATGGTGGTGCATGCCTGTAATCCCAGCAACTGGGAAACCAGACTGAGGCAAGAAGATAGAAGTTCAAGGTCAGCCTCAGCAATTTAAAAAAACCTCTCAGCAACTTAGTGAGACCCATCTCAAAATAAAAAATAAAGAACTTAACAGAATCTGATAATTAGGAGGGCACTATTCCCTCTAAGAGGGCAATTTTTTCAAAAAGCTGGGTGAATGGTAAGAAAGTACAGGTAATAACTGTAGATAGAGTCTTAGAAATATCAGAATTAAGTGAGAAATAAAAATTTAGTTAGAGAAGATAATGCTATGTGAAGTTAGCCAATCCCAAAAAATCAAATGCGGGAATGTTTTCTCTGATATAAGGAAGCTGATTCATAGTGGGATAGGGAGGGGGAGCAAGGGAGGAACAGATGAACCCTAGATAGGGAGAGGGGTGGGAAGGGAAGGGAGGGGACATGGGGTGGAATGTGATGGTCATTACTATCCAAAGTACATGTATGAAGACACGAATTGGTGGAATTGGTGTGAATATACATTGTATACAACCAGAGGTATGAAAAATTGTGCTCCGTATGTGTAATAAGAGTTGTAATGCATTCCACTGTCATATATAAATAACTAAATAAATAAATACAGAATAAAAAAAAAGTTTAAAGGGCTGTGGATGTGGCTCAAGCGGTAGCGCGCTTGCCTGGCATGCGTGAGGCCCGGGTTCGATCCTCAGCACCACATACAAACAAAGATGTTGTGTCCACCGAAAACTAAAAAATAAAAATATTAAAAAAAAAAAAGTTTAAAGAAGTTACAAAGTAGATAAAAGGAACTTCTTTTTTAAAATGATATAATGAGCCAGGCAGATCACAAATTCAAAGCCAGCCTCAACAATTTAGTAAGACCCTATGTCGACATAAAAAATTAAAAGGGCTGGGGATGTCGCTCAGTGGTTAAGCGCCCCAGGTTCAATCTCAGTACCAAAAAATAAAAATAGAAATAAAATGATAAAATGACATGTTTTCCTTTAAACAGAAGAGAAGAAACCATGGGAAAGAATAAGTATTATTTTAAAGAATAAACCAGGCCGGGCGCAATGGTGCATGCCTGTAATTCCAGCAGCTCTGGAGGCTAAGACAGGAGGATCCCGAGTTCAAAGCCAGCCTCAGCAATGGTGAGACGCTAAGCAACACAGTGAGACCCTGTTTCTAAATAAAATACAAAGTAGGGCTAGGGATGTGTTTCAGTGGTCGAATGCCCCTGAGTTCAATCCCTGGTACTTAAAAAAAAAAAAAAAAGAATAAGCTGGGCACAGTGGCACACACCTGTAAACTTAGTAGCTCGGGAGGATAAGGCAAGAGGATCTCAGGGAAACTTTACCACTGAGCTGCATACCCAAGTTTTTGTTTGTTTGTTTGTTTGGTTTATTTTTTTTTTTTTTTTAAACAGAGTCTCACTAAGTTTCTTAGGACCTTGCCTTTGAAAAGACAACCTCAACAATTTAGGCCCTAAGCAACTTAGTGAGACCCTCTCTCAAAATAAAAAATAAAAAGGGTTAGGGATGCGGCTCAGTGGTGGAGCACCCCTGGTTTCACGCCCCGATACCAAAAAATAAATAAATAAATAAATTTTAACTGATGAGAGAAAATCTTCAAAGAGACAAAAATGAGAGGAAAAAAAACAGAATAGGAACATTTTCCCCAAAGTTACATCAGAAAGTGTATGGGTGCAATCAATCTTTTCCAATTTCCTTAATAAGACAGTCTTTTTGTCTTTAGGGAAAAAAAAAAAAGTACTCCAGCTTTCATGAGAAAGCTCAGAAGTGTAGTGGATTTCTTTTTCTTTCATTTATAAAAAGAATGCACAGAGGTAGTGGTTGCCATGACAGCAGAAAAGAAAACTCTGACCAACACTATTCTACAAAGTCCTGAAACTTCAAGCACACAAATGTCCTGAGTTTTCCTCAAATATCCCAAGAGCAAGGATTACTAATTTAGTATTTCTAAATAATCCTAGGAAATATAGGCACTGTAATTCCAGTGACTAGGGAGGCTGAGGCAGGAGGATTATAAATTCAAGGCCAGCCTCAGCAATTTAGCAAGATCTAGTGAGACTGTCTCAAAAAAAAGGCTTGGAAATGCAAGTCAGTGGTAAAGTACCCTGGGTTCAATCCTCAGTATCAAAACAAAAACAAAACCCAGCCAGCCCATGATAATCTAAAATACAGTTTTCTTCCAGATCAAATTTTCTGGAAGGTAGTTTTGTTCTTAACTTGAAAACGTTACTTACTTAAAATGAAAAAGTGACATGAATCCTGAAAACTGCCACTGACTTGGAAGTAAGAACCAATCCCATACTGCAGCACCATCCCTGACTTAAGACAGAAGAATCAGGTGAGGCTGTGAAAATAACAAATACTATACCCACCGCCTGACAGTAGATAAAACCGTCTCAAGAAGAGATACTTGTTAGGCTTTGTAGGAGTAATATAATTTTATAAATTTATTAATTATCTTCAGTGATTCATTTCTTCCACAAATAACATTTATTAGGCACCTATTTTTGTGATACTAAAGATATTCAGTGATTGGGCAACCATAATCATATTAAAATTTAAACCAGCCATAATAGTATATTTAAATTTTTTTTTAATTTTTAGTTGTAGACAGACACAATGTCTTTATTTTTTTATTTATTTATTTTTATATGATGTTGAAGACCGAACCCAGGGCCTCACATGTGCTAGGCAAGCACTCTGCCACTGAGCCACAACACCAGCCCCATAGTATATTAAATTTAAAAGTGCTGAAGCCAGGCATGGTGGTGGTTCATGCCTGTAATTCCAGCTACTTAAGGCTGAGGCAGGAGGACTGCAAGTTGGAGGCCAGCCTCAGCAATTTAGTGAGACCCTGCCTCAAAAATAAATAAATAGATAAATAGATAAGAGGAGGAGACCGGAGCTCACCATGCAAGGCCTGGGTGTGATCTCCAGTATACAAAAAAAAAAAAAAAAAAAAACAGTGCTAACCATACAGGAAAATGGAAAACAAATTTATTTAGCCTCATTGAAGAACAACTCTTTGACTCAAAAACCTCACTTTACCTGAAAGAGAAAGACATGTAGCAGGTCATTTCCTGCTACATTGTATATTATGTCAAAAACATAGACAATCTGTGTACCAATAAAGGTTAAATAAATAATGATGTAATGATACAATGAAATATTAGAAAACCCTTAATGATAAACTTATGAAAGAATGTACATGATAGTAGAAAATCAACTATCAGTAATAGCATATTTCTGGGTCAGTGGCCCATGCCTGTAAATCCAGCTAACTTAAGAGGCTGAAGGAGAAAATCTCAAGTTTGAAGCCAACTTGGGCAACACAGCAAGATCCTGACTTGAAAATAGAAATATCATATAGAATTTGATTCCTTATCTGTTTAAAAGTACACATATAAACAACCTATACAAACATGTGCAATGGTCTGGAAGGAAATATCCAGCTTTAATAGTGGTTACCTCTAGAAACAATGAACTAGAAGAATTGGAGCAGGGAGAGGCTTTTCCTCTTCTTCTTCTTGTGCATTGCCATACTTCCCAATATTTAAATAAAAACAAAATATTTTGCTACACAGCTGAGGTGAAGGGTCTTACATACTCTTATCTTCAGTGCATGGCACAGAGTAGTTACTAGATTATAGCAATTTAAAACACCACTTCCATTTGAACTGTTACTTTTTAAAAATTACATGTCCTTGGACAAATATCACTTTCTCCCAATTCTCCCATCTAATAAATTTGGAGACTGAATTGAAATAATAAAAATTGGGGGAAAATAATTAAATATTTACTGTACTGTAAAAATTTTTAACATAAAACCACCCATGTTCATGAACTTGTGCTGCCAGATTCCTTCATTTATGCAAATGTCTTAATGCATTTCTCCAACTGTTTCTATGCATACATTTCCATTTCTTATAATGAGTCATTGATTGAGAAAGTGTAGTTCCTTACTGCAGTTTTACTTTTTAAACTGGATTCCTTGACCTTCCACAATCAAGTACACAACTACAATACTCATTATCCAAAGTGTATTATCCAAAGTGTATACACTGGAGTAGCTAGTTAAAGGGTGTTCTTAAATTGTAAGGAAATGAACTTTGCATCAAGTAACATCAAGATTTTATCCTCTGACAAGGGGGCCAGTTAGCATATGTGCACCAAAAGGGTCTACAGAAGTCAACTTCAGGAAGGCCCAAGTAACTGTCAGCAAATTTCTCCAGCATGACATCAAAGATGTTAACAACTATGTGCTTACTTATCAGTTTAAGGACAAAATTTTCTTCCAAGTGCTAACATCTGAACAGAATGAATTCCAGAAGGAATGAAAAAGAAAGAAATATCGTTTACAGAAATTATGAAGATAAATTTACCACAATCAAAGAAAAAAATGAAAAACCACAGATGGAAAGATGGAAGATGGGGGAGGGGGAAGTGAGAAAAAGCCCATACAGAGAAATACAGTAAAATTTATGAATGAAAAGAAAAATTTATATAAGCTTCAAAAGAGAATACAATGCCTACAAAAGAAAAAGACTTCAACAGTAATGATGACAATGGAGCCAGGAAAGGTGGTGCAAACCTGTGATCACAGCTACTCAGGAGGCTAAAGCAGGAACACAAGTTCAAAGCCACCCTCAGCAACTTAGTGACTCAAAAAATAAAAAGGGGTGTGGATGTAGCTCAGTGGTAGAGCACTCCTGGGTTCAATCTCCAGTACCAAAAAAATTTAAAAATTAAAAAAATGTTGCTCAAACTTATTAATAATCTAAGAAAAGCAATCAATAAGCTAGATAATGCCAAGCATCAGCAGGAATGTGGGGGATACAAGAACTCTCATCCACTAGTACTAAGAATGGAGTCTAAAGCAGCAAATCTGGAGATAATATTTAAGTACATGTACTCTCTATTCCATTCCTGGATAGCTCTCAGAGAAATTCTCATACTAAATCCACAAGAGACACTGTATAAGGGTATTAAATGTAGCAATACTTTCAGGGAGTTGGAAGGAATCCAAGTAACTATCACTTGAAAGTGTGTAGTTAAAATGCAATGGATGTACTCTATGAGGTACTGTGCAGTAATTAGATGGAGTGACTATATACATATAGCCACTAAATGATGAAAAATAAAACTTCTTCTAGAGCTAAGTATCACCTACATCAACTTGAAATACATGACATAAACCAATACAGTGGCTAGGTTACCTATCATCCAAACATGTTAAACAGAAGAGCGTTTACAGTACTAATCATTCTTTCAAGACAACAAGCACAATCTGTGATTGGGCCAGTCAAATAAGAACTATCATGGGCTAACAGGGACATATGGTCCCCTTACCTATTAGCCACTATTTTCTTTAACCTAGGAAGACAAATCTTGATGAAGAAGATAAACTCAATTTGTTATTTTGCTTTTAACTATGCTGAATGCTTGGATGTCATATCATCAGTGAAATATAAACCACAGATACGCTATATCCCTAATATAAATTATTTATAGTTATGATCATTCCTCAAGATGAATACTTACAAATTAATTGCATTATATTCATTAGTAAAATTCTGTAACATGATTCAGTGTCTTCTGTTACCATCTCAACCTCTCAATATGAGATTTCTTACTGAAAATTCTGCAGTATATAATGCTCATACTTAAAAAGAGTTAAAAATTCAAAAAGCAATCATTCCACAAAGTTGTAAAATAGGGCACAGTTTCACACTATACTTTCCCCCTCCCCCAGTACTGGGGATCAAACCCAAGAGCACTTTACCACAGAATTAGATTTCAATGCTTTTTATTTTGAGACAGGGTCTTGCTAAGGTGCTGAAGCTGGCCTTGAACTTGCAATCCTACCTCATCCTCCAGAATCACTGGGATTATAGGTGTACACAACTGTGCCCAGCTAGATTATTCTTTCTATATATATTTTCAAAGATCAATTTTATTCTGTAATTGATTTATCTTCACCACTTTGGGAGGAGAAAAAGTTGCCAAACATTTTTAAGTAATGTATCAATTTAAAATGTTAATCTAAAAAGTTCAATTTTCCTCTATTTTTCTGAAATTACTTAGGTTCCTACCAAAAAAACAAAACAGAATGGCTGACAGACAAGTTTTTTTTTTTTTTTAATTTCTAAATTCAAGTCCAAAACTTTCAGACTGTTTCAATCATTCTCTCCCAAATACTTGAACCACAAAACCAGATGATAGTTGTCAAGGAAGTTGGCTGGCACATAATTCCCTCTAACCATAAGTTTCTATCCAATCTCTACAATAACATCCTTTTATTTCTTCACCTAATTCTAAATTTGCCACAAAATGAGGTGTTAAAGACCTTAAAGGTCTAAAAGGAGGCAAGAATAGGTATAAACTTCACATATAAGGATTAGAAAAAAAAAAATTTTAGAGTGCTTCTGGCCCCCTCTAAAACCCAAACAGGAGCTGAGTGTGGAAGCAACAGCCAAAGAAAGGGTGTTAAATCGTGTGAATAGGGCTGGGGATGTGGCTCAAGCGGTAGCATGCTCGCCTGGCATGCATGCGGCCCGGGTTCGATCCTCAGCACCACATACAAACAACGATGTTGTGTCCGCCAAAAAATGAAAAATATTAAAATTCTCTCTCTCTCTCTCTCTAAAAAAAAATGTGTTCCTTCCTTTCTCTCTTCTCTACTTTCTTCCTTTCTCATTTAAAAAAAAAAATCATGTGAATAAGTGTAGATGTAAAGTTATTAGACTTGAAGAGTCAATATTTTGTTGTTGTTGTTGTTGTTGTAGTTGGACACAATATCTTTATTTATTTTTATGTGGTGCTGAGGATCAAACCCAATGCCTCACACGTGCAAGGCAGGCACTCTACCACTGAGCTACAGCCCCAGCCCTCAATTTTTTTTTAATAGAACACATTTCTGTCTCCCCCACACTAGACTTTACCATGTTTTGTTCTCCACCTGCTTCATCCCAAGAACCATGTCACTTACTGGGGATTCAGAGAAGCATGTGATACAAGTATACTGCACAAATATACTCATACAAGTATACTCACACAGTATACTGTGTGAATAGGGAATGCCATTCACACAGACTACATAGTGAATGGTACTTCTCAACTTCTGCAGCATGTCAGCCCTAAAACAGTGAACCAGTTAGGTATGATAGTGGTACAAACCTGCAGTACCCGCTACAAGAGAGGCTGAGATAGCAGGACCACAAGTTCTAACTCAAAGCCATCCTGGCCAATGTAGCAAGACAAAACACCCATAGAAAGAGGTGAGATGAAAAGAGTTCCGCCAAAACATTCAGTGAGTAAAAGATTATATCTCTAATCATTTTGGCACCTACCCAGAAACAATTTATCACGCTAATAATTTATCATATGCATACAATGAAGGTAGGAACTGTTTCACTTATCCTCTGTTCTCAAAAGTCCTATCATCATGGTTTTCACAAAATGGGTCAATTCCTCAATATGCTATTCATTCATTCATTCACAAGATATTTATTGAACATCTTATGTGTCAGATGTTGGGCTAGGCCCTAGGAATAGAGCAGTTAGGGAGATATAAAAGTATTAAATATTCCACTCCAGGTGCAGTGACACATACCTGAAATCCTAGTGATTCAGGAGCATCACAAGTTCAAAGCCTACCTCAGCAACTTAGCAAGACCCTGTCTCAAAAAAGGGACTGGAGGCTAGGGACATGGCTCAATGGTTAAGTGCTCCTGGATTTCATCTCTTGTACCAAAAATGTGTGTGTGTGTGTGTGTGTGTGTGTGTGTGTGATGTTCTTATTAAGAGATCAAAAATCTAAATAAGAAAAAATAAGTTTTGCACAGAAATGAAATTAAAAATGCACACAAGTGAAACTTCATTGTATATTGCCTATAAGAAATACCCAACACAATTCAAAATAATATGGTACTTTTCTGAAATGGCTCCTTGAAAAGAAAGGATCATTCTTTATTAGGTAAAGTAATGGTTTGACTCTTTAGTTCTGATATCAAGTGGTAACCCTACCACTTGTCCAACTGGTTTCCAGGGTTATGGGTTTATCTATAGTGGGTATTTAGAAGTCATACAATTAATGACCTAAGAATCTATCAAAGGGTGTTTTAAAAGACTATTGGCCAACCTGGGTGCTGTGTTGCATGCTTATAATCCCAGAGATTTGAGAGGCTGACGCATGAGGACTGCAAATCTGAGGCCAGCCTCAGCAATTTAGTGAGAATCCCAGCAATTCAGTGAGAACCTGTCTCAAAATATAAAAAGGAGTGGGGCACAGTGGTAAAGTGCCCCTAAATTCAATCCCAATACAAAAAGAAAAAAAAGACTATTGGCCAAGCCAAGTGTGGTGCCTGTAGTCCCAGTTACTCAAGAGACTGAGGCAGAAGGATCATAAGTTTGAGGGAGCCTGGGTAACTTAAGGAGACCCCGTCTCAAAAAAGAAGACTGGGGATGTAGTTCAGTGGTAGAACACTCCGAGGTTCAATCCTCAATACTGCAGGGCTGCAGAGAAAAAGGAGACAAAAGGCCTGAATAGACATTATAAGACATATTAAATGGATAGCAGGTTCAAGAAAATCTGCTCTATTTCACTAATCTTAAGAAAAATGCAAAGCAAAAAACCAAATGAGATATCACTTCTTACCTTACAAGATGAGTATCATCCAAAAAAAAAAAAAAACCGACAACAAGTGTTAAATAAAGATGTGAAGGGAACCCCAGCACACATCAATGGGAATGCAAAATGGAGCAACTCCCACAGTAAATAGTAGTAGGATCCTCAGAAAAATAAAATAGAACTGCCAAATGATACAGCAATCTTGCTTATTTATTCAAAGGAACTGGAATCAGAATTTCAAAGAGATATCTGTACTCCCACATTCACTGTAGCATTACAAACAAAAGCCAAAATATGAACATAATCTAAATACCAGACAATGGATAAATGGATGAAGACTATGTATATGAGGGTGTGTGTGTGTATCTATATACACAAATAATATAATACAAATATGCGTGATGGAATATTATTCAGCCTTTAAAAAGAAGGAAATCCTGGGCTGGGATTGTGGCTCAGTGGTAGAGTGCTTGCCTCACATGTGTGAGGCACTGGGTTCAATCCCCAGCACCACATAAAAATAAATAAATGAATAAATAAATAAATAAAAGTACTGTGTTCACCTACAACTAAGAGAATATTTAAAAAAAAAAAAAGGAAATCCTGCCATTTGTGACAACATGAATGGATCTGAAAGACATTATGCTACATGAACACACACAAACACACACACACACACACACACACACACACACACAAATATTGTATGAACTTATTCATGTGTGAAACCAAAAACAGCCATACTCAGAGAAGCAGAATAGAAAGAAAGGTGATTGCCAGGAGGAAAAAGGTTGAGGAAATGAGGAGGTGATAGTCAAAGGCAACAATTTCACTTATGCCAGATAAATAATTTTGGAAATCTACTACACAGCATAGTGCTTACAGTTAAGAATACATATTGTATATACAAAATTTTCTAAGAAGGCACACGCCTGTAATCCATGTGGCTTGGGAGGCTTAGGCAGGAGGATCGCAAGTTCAAAGCCAGCCTCAGCAACTTAGTGGAGGCCTTGAGCAAATTTGTGAGGACCCATCTCAAAATAAAAATTTAAAAAAGGGGTAGGGATGTGACTCATTAGTTAAGCACCCCTGGGTTCAACCACTGGTACAAAAAAAAAAAAAAAGACTTTTTTTCTAAGAAGGTAGATCTTACATTAAGAGTCTTACCACCAAAGAAAAGAAAATAATAATAATAATAATAATAATAGTATAAAAGAGAGGGGGAAGGAAAACTATGGGAGTGATAGACATGTCTGCAGTGATGGTTTCACAGGTGTATACTTTTCACCAAACTCATCAAATTGTATACATTAGGTAGAACTTTTTTTCATGTCAAAAATATTAACCAAAATAAAAAACTTTAACCCTAGGGAAAGTTAGGGGGGACAAAAGAAAATAGTTTCAATAACATGCAGAACATATCATATGTTTTATTTTCCTATCCTATACATATATCATTTGGGGAAAAGGCAAAACTCTACAAATAGCTCTTTGTGATATGGCTTTTTTCTAAAAAGCAGAAGAAATGGTCTCTAGACATAGTAAATAAAATAATTTTAAAACAGAGGGAAAGAAGGAAAAATGTCAGAATCAAATATAGAGTGAAGAATATAGCCCAAAAGCAGAAAAAGAGCAATACATTTCTTCTTACAAAAAGAAGGGTCTTGCTGGGTGTAGTGGCACATGCCTATAATCCTAGAAACTCCAGAACCTGATGCAGAAGAACTGCAAGTTCAAGGCCAGCCTCAGCAACTCAGCAGGACACTGTCTCAAAATAAAAAATAAAGGGCTAAGGATACAGCTCAGTGATAAAGTACCCCCTGGGTTCAATGCCCAGTAACAACAACAACAACAACAACAACAAAAGTCTTCAGGCTGGGGATTAGCACAGTGGTAAAGCAACTGTCTAGCATAAGAGAGGGCTAGAAGGTTCAATCTTCTAAATCAACAACATGGGAAACCCCATTCTCCATCAAATAAGACTTTACAGACAAAAGCAAAGGTCTATTCCAGATCCCATATTCAAGAAGGTCCCTTTAAGTATGCTAGAAAGGGCAAAACAGGAATGCTAAACTCCTATAACATAAAAACCAATCAGATAAGAACAACTAATTCAAAACAATCCACTTCAGGAATATAAAGCCAAGAAATATACAACCTGCATCCCTAAACCTAATAAATTCAGAATTATAACTATCCTCTTCTAAAAGTCCAATCACTCATAATATAACATTAGAAGTCTCTGAAATATCTAAGAGAAGACAGAAATAGAGGCATGTGCCTGCAATCTGAGCTACTCAGGATGTTGAAGCAGGAGGTTTAATTGAGGTCAAGTTCAAGACCAACCTGGGTAACACAGCAAGACCCCTGTTTCAAAACATCAAGCCAAGCTAGGCGAGTGTTGCACACCTGTAATCCCAGCAACTCAGGAGGCTGAGGCAAGAGAATCAAAACTTTGAGGCCAGACTCAGCAACTTATTGAGACCCTAAACAACATAGTGAGACCCTGTCTCAAAATAAAAAATAAGCCAGGTGTTGTGGCACACACCTGTTAATCCCAGCAATTCTGGAGATTGAAGCAAGAGGATCGCCAGTTCAAAGCCAGCCTCAGCAACTTGGTGAGACCCTGTCTCTAAATAAAAAATAAAAATGGTGGAGGACATAACTCAGTGGTAAAGCACCCCAGTTCAATCCCCAGAACCAAGTAAGTAAGTAGGTAAATAAATAAATAAATAAATAAGGGCTAAGGATGTGGCTCAGTGGTTAAGTGCCCTTGGGTTCAATCTCCAATACAAAAAAAAAAAAAAAGTCTTTCAGAGAAAGTAATTAGATTATTCCATCATCTAAATTCAAATCTTTTTAAAACTGAAAACTACGTATTTCAGTCAATCCTCAGTAGCCTGTTCTTTATGGCCTTTTAAAACACTTCAAAAAGGTTCTTAAAACAATGTTCATAAGTATACTTCTAGAAACAGCTTTCATTCTTCTGGCAATTTAAAAGCTAACAAATGTTCATCTCTACATTAGATTATTGATTCCTTGCCTTTTAACATCTCTATAACAGCTGCTTGACAAATTACCTCACCTTATTCCTCAGGGGGTAAGGACAGCATGATATCCATGAATTCAAAAATGGGACCACAAACTGATCTGTGAGAGATGAGCTAATTGCTTCAGAGGAGTCTTGACAATGCTCTAATAGACTAGACATTCATAGCATGATACAATTGTATGCTTTGCTTGCTCTAAATATTTTATTTGTACTTAAGTGTAGAGGCAAATCTTTCCTTAGAATCATCTGAAAATATGATAGCAACAGTAAGTCAAGAAACTTTCATGTTTAGAATAGCTTCCACAATAAGCTAAGTCTTCACAATACTTATTCTGAATAGTTTGCACAACTTCCGCATTAGTTTTCTTATTTCAGCCTAAGAGATGGGTGAAATCCAAAACAGTCTGCTAAATAAGTTTTTTAAATATTTTCCAGACTTTTAGCAAATAAAAGCAAAACAATCATTTTGTAAGATAAAATAAATGTATTTCATAGAAGTATGGTAAAAGATTTCTGTTGTATGTATTCAGATTCCTTGTTAGTGTCAAAACAGTATGAAACACAAAGAGGAAAAAAAACTGCAATCTTGTAAATCCCCAGAGAATCTTAAATATTGCTTTCCCTGCATGACAACAACAAAATGGTGTGGATTTAAAGGAGTATTTTAAATGAAAAGCATTTTCCAGAAAAATTACTTTTAGCCAAGTTAGCCTCTCTCTAGACAGAAGCATTTTACTTGTCTCTAAATTCAGAACCAATCTCATAATAACAAACTTGTCAATACCTTTAAAGTGATAAATCTCTGTGCTAGCTTAGCATTTCACACTGTGAGCAATAAAACTTCAAGAATCTTTCAATCTTTTTTTTTTAAGAACTGAATCATCTTCTTCAATGTCACTTTTGCAAGTGTATGACAACAACGATGTTGATTCACCTTTTGTAAACTATTCCTCTAGCAAAAAATGTAGACATCCCAGAAACCATATAATTTTGGGATGATGGTGCCCATTAAACATGTTTCTTTCGACATATGTCTTTTTGTGACCTGAAAGCTCCGGTCCCTACTAGAACCTTGGTTGGCTGGCTGGCTGGCTGGTTCTCCAGCAACCATATCATGTCTGATCTCTCCTGCCTGGAGAGGCGATAGCGTTGATTTTGTTTTTAAAGTTGGTGCCGGAGCAGCTACAAACTTTTTTCAGCATCCCTGCCTGGCTGCCAACTGGAGCTCTGCTCACTTCCTCACCAACTTGAACCACCCCCAAACTCAAGAGTAAGCTGGAGTTAGACAGCGGCAGTTGACACACTTTCAGGAGGGTTTGACACCGCAGAAAACTTTCACTTCTCTTCTCCACCCTTTCACTCAGGGACCCCGGCCCTTCGCTGACGCTTCCCTCTAAAATTCCCCTCTAAGACAGGACAAGGACACGGAAAGCAGATCGTCCTAATGCCCCCGAAAAGGACCTCCAAAGCCTTCTCACCGGACTCAAGTGCTGTTCTTACACAAAAGAACCGGGCCGGCAAAGCAAAAGGGCTCGAGTCGAGGCCCTTCTACGGGTGCCAGCCTCCACCGCACCCGCACTCGCACCCCTAGTCTCCGGCCGCCCGGGCCGCCTCCGCTGGAGGCTTTCTGCCCCCAACCCGGCCAGACAAAGCCCGGGCGGCCCGGCCGGTGCTCGCTAGCCTCCGGACGCGGGCCGCTGCGCTCTTACCCGGGCCTCATCCAGAGCGACACCGGCGCCACTGCTTCCCCCGGCCTTGGCGGCGGGGCAGCTGGCAGCGCGGGTCTTGGAGGAGCGGGTCCGAGAGGAGATGAAATGGCTGCTACCTCCGGTCGCCCCAGGCTCTGCTCCGGCCCCAGGCCCAGGCCCGGGCCCGGGAGACTTGGACCCGAGAAGGCGCAGAGAGCTCTTCCGGGTGTTCACCATGGTCCAGCCAGGAGGACGAGGCACACGCCGCGCCCGGGAGGGCAGAGGAAGGCCGGCCCGCCGGCCGGGCAGTCAGGGCCAGCGGAGCCGGGCCGGGAGAGACGAGCCGGCTCGAACTCTCCGGAGCGCAGACGAGGACAGGCGAGAGCAGGGCAGAGGAAGGGAAAGCGGCGTGAGAAGGCAGGCAGCAAGAGGCGAGAACGAGGCTGCAAGTCGGCAGCACAGACCCTCCGCCGGCTTCACCCTCCTCAGCGGGAGCCGAGCGGAGCCGCCATTTCTGCCCCTTTCTCTCTCGTTCTCGCTCTCGAGCTCTGTGCGTCAGGTCTCCAGCGCCGCAGGGCCGACGAGACCGCTTCCGGCCGCGGCCACCGCGGGGCGCTGCAAGGACAGGCAGCCCTCCCCTGGCCGGCTTCTCCCTCCTCTCCCCTAGCCTCCAGCAGGCTCCGCCCCCGGCGCAGCGTCAGCGCGCGGCGGCCAGGGATGGCGACGCTCTGGGCTCGCAGCTCAGTGGTTTCCCCGGGTCTCGTTGGCCTCCAGGCTGGGGGATGGGAAAAGCCAGATTGGTGGCCAGGCGAGTTCCGGTGTGGAACTTGGGACCAGATCCAAGTCGCCAGGTCTAGGACGGACTACCCTACACACCCGCACCATCCCAAATGGCCAGGATGGAGCTAGGAACCGCCCGCATAGGCGCGGGGAGGAAGGGGATCGCTGATAAGGACGAAAAGGCGCTGGCTTAGAATCCCAGAGCTACCTCAGCAAGTCACTGAACTTGAGCCGCACTTTTCAAGGCTGTAAAATTGAGAATGACAGCTGTGATTAACAATAAAAAAAAAAAAAAGTTTACGCGGTATCTGGCACAGAATACGCTTAAGAAGAAATGAGGGTGGGGAAGATACGAGAACTCTAATTCTCTCAACAAATTGGTGCAGAGTCCTATAACCTTAACCAGATCTAAGGCGGGAATCTTTCCAAGAACCGGGTTTACCAGTCCCCTACTCCCTCCCGCAGAGGAATTAAGTAAAAGCAGAACCCAAAGATCAAAATTTGTGATGTAATTTACGAAGAAACAAATTAAGCTGTACAGTCAATATGAAATGCTCTGGTGTTAAAGCAGGAATTATCGTCATTTCAAAAATGCAGAGTTCATTAGAGATAACCTACTGTTCATAGTGATAGGGGACAGACAGATGTAAGTGGTGGGAACACGAGGTTAAGTGAATAATTCCATGAAATGCAGCCACTGAGCTGACCAACCACATGATTGTTTTCTAAGAAGCAATTTACCTGCAGCCTTGCCTGGCTCAATTGGACAGGATTTGTCACATTCCCCAATGTTTTGTCACATCCCCATTGTTTGCAGGAGAAATGCAGGCCCAGAATAATGTCAATAAGAGGAACCCAAGTTACCCTGAAAACTTTGGGGCCCTTTTTGCAGACCAGATCTCAAACTTGGGAGATAAGGATAATTCCTCCCAACCATAAAATCGGTAAGAATTTATGATTAAGAATCCAATTAGAGCCAGGCATAGTGGTGCATGCTTGTAATCCCACCAACCAGAGAGGCTGAGGTAGGAGGCCAGCAAGTTTGAATCCAGCCTCAGCAATTTCACTAGACCCTATCTCAAAATTAAAAAGTGAAAAAGCAAAAGCGGTTGGGGACTTAGCTCAGTAGTAAAACAGCCTTGCGTTCAATCCCCAGTACCAAAATAAATAAATAAATAAAACAATTAGAACCTGTTAGCATGAAAAGTGACCTAAAGTTATCATTACCATGCAGTGGAGAATTGCAAGTCTGATATCATCCTGCTGTCAGTCAAAAGTCAAGAGGTGGAACTCTGAAAACTTCTCTGGAGTCCCCAATTAACTGGAGTGAGAAGACCTACTTTGTCCCTTCAGATTGAAACCAGAATTAGGCAGTCAGTATAGAAGGGTAAATTGAGACAGGTTGGATCAAAGAGGCCAATTTTGAGTGAGTGCAGCAAGTTGGACACCAGAGCCATTCCTCCACCCTTATCAAGAACTTACCCCTGCTCCAACCTATAGCCGAGGTAACTTGTCCCAGGAATTGCCCCTCCCTACAGGAAGCTATAAGGTTTTTAATGAATGTGTCCTTAGCTTTGCTCCTTCCTGCCCTTCCCCCAGCCATCGTCCCCAGCCACCATCCCCCTAGCCACATTTGGGCCATCCCACTGAGCATTTCCTAGGCCTAGTCAAAAGCCAAGTCAAGTATGCAGGAAGGAGAAAGATAAGGAAAAGGGGTCAAGAGAACAAAGGAAGCCTAAGACGTATAAAAAGGGCAGAATACCTTGCTTCTGGGGATACCGGAATACCAGCTATGGCCCCTAATCCCTTCACGAAGAAGTCTGTTGCCCCTTTTTAGATAAACCCTGCTTTATATGCTTGCCTCCGCGCACTTCTCTAATGTTCAAACTTCAAATGTGAGGAAGCAGAACTCATCACCGATAACCAGAAGTACCAAGAGTATCCCATTTCCCTTTTCCTTTCCCTTCAATAAACTCATGCCTATTAATTTGAGCCACATGTCTGAAATCTTTCTGACTTGATCATAAGAATTGGGGTTTGAAGGGAGAAGGGGTGTTTGTACTGCCTAAATTTCCTGAGAGGCCCCAGTCCTGTAATAAAAGGTAGGAAGATCTTTTTTTTTTTTTTTCTCTTTGGTTCTGGGGATTTAATCTAGGGGGGCTTTACCACTGAGCCACATCCCCAGCCCTTTTCGTTTTTTAGTGTAAGTTGTTTAGGGTCTCACTAAGTTGCTGAAGCTGGCCTCAAACTTGTGCTCCTCCTACCCCAGTTTCAGGAGTCACTGGGATTATAATAGGCCTGTGCCACCATTACCAGCTGTAGCCTCTTTTTATATGTTTATGAGCTAAGAGTCGTTTTTTTTTTTTACCCTTTTAACAGATTGTAAAATTAAAAACAAAAATGTGGTAGAGGCCATATGGGACTTGCAAAGACTAAAATATTTACAAATTGGCTCCATTTCCCCCCACATACTTTTTTTTCCATTACTGGGGATTGAACCGAGAGAATCCTACACACTAGGCAAAACATTTTAGCACTAATCTACATCCTCAGTCCCCCTGCCACCAAAAATAAAAATTTTAAAAATCCTCTCTTCATCCAAGGTATTGGGACAAAAACAAGAACAAAATTAAAAACAGAAGAGCCCTGACAAAAGGCTCAAAGAAATGTTTCTTTGCCCAAAGGAATCAAAGTAACTGCTTTCAATTTTTTTTTTTTTTTTTTTTTTTCAGAAAGGAGGTTAGGAGAGGTTTTGAGAGTTGAACTTATTGTAGGATTCCCAAATCTCATGGAACAAGAGACAATTCAAGAATCACAAGTTGCCTTTACCTGGGTGGAGATGGCAGGGGTATGAAAACCGTACTGACGGGGGTTTGGGGGTTTGGTATGTAGTTCAGTGGCAGAGGTCCTGGGTTCTAAACTCTGCAACAAATCTAGATTTACATAAAAAGAGACTTCAGTAGCAGAGATAATTTCAAAATAGAGAGAAAGATTGTTGCAAAGGAGAGAACTACTATCTAACCATGAGATACACAATCAGCCAGGCTGAAAAGGGCTTTTCCTTCATGGGGAACAGCAAACAAGGATAAAAAGATCTGCATGTGGGGAAGTGGCATGAATGGGCTTTGGAGTCAGTGATCAGCATACTTGATAGGATATTTTCTGGATCAGAGATTAGGTGCCAGCTGCAAATTGGTGCAGCCAATTTGGAAAGCAGTATGGAGATTCCTTGGAAAGCTGGGAATGGAACCACCATTTGATCCAGCTATTCCCCTTCTTGGACTATACCCAAAAGACCTAAGAAGAGCATACTACAGGGACACAGCCACATCAATGTTTATAGCAGCACAATTCACAATAGCTAGAATGTGGAAACAACCTAGATGCCCTTCAATAGATGAATGGATTTTAAAAATGTGGCATTTATACACAATGGAATATTACTCAGCACTAAAAAATAATAAAATCATGGCATTTGCAGGCAAATGGATGGCATTAGAGCAGATTATGCTAAGCGAAGTTAGCCAATCCCTAAAAAACAAATGCAGAATGTCTTCTCTGATATAAGGGGGGTGACTCAAAATGGGATAGGGAGGAAGAGCATGAGAAGAAGACTACCACTAAATAGGGAAGAGAGGTGGGAGGGAAAAAGAGAGAGAAGGGGAGTTGCACAGAAGATGGAAGGAGAACCTCATTGTTATACAGAATACATATATGATGTTGTAATGAGAAAAAGAAAAAAAAAGTGTGTCACATTAGATTGGATAGAGAGAAAGGATGGGAGAGAAGGGGAGGAGTAAGGAGGATAGGAAGGGCAGCAGAATAGAATAGACAATATGATTGATGTATGTACATTCCATGTATGTATTATATATCAAAATGCGTTCTACTGTCATGTATGACTAAAAATAATAATAAATAAAAATAAAAGAGAGAGAGAGAGAGAGAGAGAGAGAGAGAGAGAGAAAAGATTAGGTGCCCAAAGGCAGTTTGCTTCACTAAAGTCTGAGCAAGTCTGGGCCGCTGGTATTTTGCCCGGATAATGAGTAGGAGTAGTTCAGCTAACCATTTACTAGGTACAGAATGGGAATATGAGAGTCTGCGTCTGACTTCCTCACTAGTAATCAAGGGGGCATGCAGGAGTCCGAATCTAAGTCCTCTGAAGAAGGGTAGTCCTTGCAATAAGCCCTTTCAGAAACACAAAGGAGTGGAGGGAATTCTTTAAGGTCACCCTGCAAATGACAAGTCTCATGAAAAGTTCAACTTGATCAGAGTGCAGAGAAATCTCTCCAAGGACTCAACTAGAGGTGGAAGAGGACAGAGATAGGTAATAGATGCCGGATTCTCAGGTGAGCCCACACCTAACTCCCTGAACTTTCCGCACCCGGAGAGGAGGCAAGTAGCAGCAGCGCCCACCGCCGGCCGGAGGAGGCCGCCGAGCGCGCGCGCACTGCGGCCCCGCCCCCGCGGCGCGCTCCGCGGGACTGCGCGGAGCCGGCCCTGGCACGCGCGCGGCACCCGGCGACACCGAGGGAGGCGGGCCGCATCCGTGCTGCGGGGCCCGCAGAGCCTGAAAGGGTGTTGGGGCGGCGACGCGCAGCCCGGAGGGGCTCCAGTCTAGCGGCAGGGGCGGTGCCCGCGAGCTGTGGACGACTGAGGACCGGGCCACGAGGCCGCACCCAGAGGTGAGTTTCCTGGTGCCGAGACGCGTTCGGTCGGGTGGGGGGCCGGGGTCCGCCCGCCGCCGGGCCGGGTTGGGCTGGCGTCTCCCCCGGGGCCCCTGGGGTCTCGGCCTCCGGGATCGGGATCGGGGTGAGTCCGGGTCTGAAGACTGCGCGCCTGCGGCCGGGGAGGGACGCTGTCGCGCGCGCGGAGGCCGGGCGAGGCTCCTGCCCAGCCCAGGTGAGCGCAGACCCCGGGCTCCCGGCTCTCCTGGCCTCTTGGCTCGCGAACCCAGTGGAAGCACATCACTCGGTTCTTTGGAAGGGCGCTCAGAAACTTCTAGTTATGTGCCATCAAGACATTTTCCCAAAGGCAAACGCTGCAAAAGCACAATCCAGAAATAGAGAATGTTTGTTATTTGGGTGGGCATCCCGTGATTGGCACCTTCACCCGTCTCCCCCAACTCACCTGATATTTTGAAGGTCTGATGTTCGCTGTTTTCTAATTTCATTTCTTTAATCTGTGTCTCCTTTCTCCTTTTCACTCGCGATACTAGAAGAGTTTATGTCTTGTCAAGAATGCTGAACTTCAGTGTGGCGTCCAGGGTTGGTTCATTTGTACATAATTTGAGATAATTAAAAATACAGGAAACTGTTAGTCTATATTGACTTTTGATGCAGGAAGGAATAACATGGTACTATAAACTATGCCTGATCGTAATTTGGTTTTAGTGGGAAAAGCTCTTTTAAAGTGGATATTGTGTCTTCTAAATATGCTGAAATTTTATTTACTTAAAAGACAATAAATTCAAGTGAATATTGAGCATATTTGCATAATACTAAAGTAAGTGGTAGTGATTGGTGGGATCAAAAAATGAGTAAGAATTGTGTGCAGGAAGTTAAGTACAGTAAGCTTTAGTTACTAAACACTCAATGTCTTAATAACTTAGCTATTGAATGTTTTGTAAGTATTATATACTGGGTGCTAGGAATATGATAGTGACAGTTATAGAAAGTACATTGTCACCTGACAACACAGATATTAAATAATCATGCGAATAAATATCAGTACACCAAAATAGAAACTGAAAGCTAAAAAGGGATAATATAATAAAATGTTGTTGAGGGAACATAACAGAAAATCAGGTAGAGTTTTCCTAGGATTGTAATCTTTAAGCTGAGATTTTACTGGTAAGCAGGAATTAGGTGAAAACTGATTCCAAAAAAGGGACAGGTCCAAGCAAAGGAAAGGACTTACCCAAACACTAGGAAGTTGGCCATTTCAGGAACTTAAAGGTCACATTACCAACAGTTGGAGTGTGGGAAGCAAAAGGGAACTATAGTAAGATAGGTCAGGGACAGACAGATGGTGTGGGCTTTTTTAAGTAATGTTAATGATTTGGGACCAGCTCTTTCTTTTCTTTTCTTTCCTTTTTTATTTTATTTTTTTTAACTTTAATACAGAAATTCCCAACCAATCAAATGTATTGAGACATCTATTTGAATTTCCTGTAATATTACCCAAAGGATTTGGACCTTATTCTAAGAACAATGGGAAGTCATTAAAGGGTTTTAAGCAAAGAAGAAAGACAATCAGATTTATAATTTTTTAAAATTTTTTTATTAGTTATTGATGAACCTTTATTTATTTATTTGTTTATATGTAGTGCTGAGGATCGAACACGTGCTAGGCAAGCACTCTACTGCTGAGCCACAACCCCAGCCCCCAGATTTATATTTTCGACAGGTCACCCTGTGCTGTGTTGAAACTGGATTGAACTAGGACAAGAATGGAGATGAGGGTATTTGAGGCTACAGTTGTAGCAGTGAAAATATGGTAAATTTAAGGGTGCCTAACTGATTTTTCCCTCACTATGTTAGTGAATTCATTTATTGGAAGAATCATGGAAGATTTTTAAAGGAAATTTTATTCAAGATGGGCTTTGCAAGGTAGATTCACGTTTTAGTTATAGAGTCCTGAAATGAGAATATCCTGGCATCAAAGGATGGCTAACTCAATAACCTTGTCAATCTCTACCTAAATTAAACGTTTCCTGTATAGTTTCCCACCACCAGCCCAGTGATAACTGTGGCTGGAACCCTGAGGAGCTCTACCACTGAGCTATATTGCCAGCCCTTTTTTTATTTTTCATTTTGAGACAGGGTCTTGCTAAGAGTTTGCAATCCTCCTGCCTCAGCCTCCTGAATAACTGGGATTATAGGCATGTGCTATTGCATCCAGCTGAAAAAATGTGTTTTATTATTATTATTATTATTATTATTACAGTGGTTACAGCTAAAATAAGCTGAAACTTACAAAAAAATTGTTTTCCATTTAGTATTTAATAAACAAGAATTCATAATACAATATAATAAAGTGTCTGGTTCTGATTCTATCATGGTCAGGTTGCTCTTGGAGACTTAGAAGATCGGAGTAAAAGAAACCCCACAGGGAAATGTGATTTTTGGTTTCTTTTCCTCCTGTTTAATACCATCCTGGCCTTATCCTTAAAGAGAGATTCAGCTTCTATATATAGATAGCATTTTCAGTTGCATAATATCTTTAGAGAAATACCTAATCTATAGCCTGAAGTGTATATTTATGAAGATAAGTATAATTGGGACTGGGGGTGCAGCTCAGTGGTGGAACACTTACCTAGCATGTATGAAGCCGTAGATTGAATCCCCAAGGCCACACACACAAAAAAAAAAGTGGAAAAAAAGTGAAATTGGTAATATGTTTTTTTTTTTTCTTTTTTAAGATACAGGGTCTCCTCAACCTTGTGATCCTCCTGCCTCAGCTTCCCAAATTGCTAGAATGACAGGCTTCATTGCCAGGCTGTGCAATAATATGAAATTTTAAAAATTCAGATTATGTGTATATTACAAAGTCTAAATCTATTTGACTAGATTTTCTTTTTAGTGGATATGTTTCATAAAACTCAATGTACTCTGTCTTCTGATTTTATCACTGCTGTTGGGAGTAGGTAAGATAATATTTGAGAAGGTATTTGGTAAACTGTAATATACAATACAAATCTAAGATGGGAGAAAAATGAAAGAACTTCTGTTCATCTGTCCATTCTGAGGCCCAACTTAATGCTGATAAGTTGGATGTTTGTCAGGTAGCTTATTTTATTCGCTGCAGTATACCTCATTACATAGTTTCTTTCGTGTGGTTTAACTCTGATAACATTAATAGAAGCTCCTTCTGCCACAGTCTGGCTGGGCACAAAATCACGAACCACACACACATTGTAGATTCAAACAGCAACTCTTTATTCTCTGTCACTGGCACTTTACACACACATTCTGGGCAAAATCCACACTCTCCACCGGTCTCTGAATCCCAAATACTCTCTGAATCCCAAACGGGAACTCAAAGGAGCGGGCTAGCCTGAGGCAGCAGGATACGCCCTATTCCCAGCAGGATTCACCTTAAACCTGGAACTGCCCTAAACCCAAGGAGTGCCCTAAACCCTGATCCGCCCTAAACCTGGATCCGCCCTGGTCCTTGAGCAAGGTCACCTTACATGCAGTGTCACTGCAAATGACCTGGGTCATGCCATGCATCATTTCTACTTGGCAATGGCTCTCAGCATCCTTCAATTGATATAAATTTTACATGTTCATTTGAATATTGCTAATTTTATGATAGGAAACACTTAAAATAATGGTGACTTTGCTTCCATGTTAGAATTAAATTCATGATTCAGTGCTGTTTGCAATTAGTGTATGTGCTGCCAAAGTGAACACCTGTTTGCAATTAGTAACTTAGTCACTTTTTTCCCTGTTAGTCTGTAAATTCTGGCAATAAGGACTGTCATATTGATACTTCTTTTATTTATTTATTTATTTTGTGTGTGTGTTGCTGGGGATTGAACCCAGGGCCTTGTGCATGAGAGCCAAGCACTCCACCAACTGAGCTATATCCCCTGCCCTCATATTGATACTTCTATCATTAATTCTGAACCAATGCCTTACACATAGTGGTGGGAAATTCACTAAGTATATATATTTCAGGGGAAGGTGTACCAGGGATTGGATTTAGAAGTCTGAGGATGTTTTTTATTGATCCCTGTAACAGAGATTATGATAGAGGGGTGAGAAAAGAGAAGAAAGTTCTCAGTATTTCCTTTAGTCTTCAAAACAACCTTGTTCCTGGTTTGGTGGCACACGCTTGTAATCCCAGTGACTCAGGAGACTGAGGTAGGAGGAATTCAAATTCAAGTCCATCCTGGGCAATTTATACATACCTGGTCTCAAAATAAAAAAGGACTGGGGATGTGACTCAGTTGTAAAGGGCCTCTGGGTTCAATCCCCGTTACACACAACAAACTTGAAGCTGGCAACGCGTTTCACACCTGTAATCCCAGCAACATGGGAGGTTGAGGCAGGAAGAATGGAGGTTCAAGGTTAGCTTCAGCAATTTAGCAAGACCCTGTCACAAAATAAAAAGGACAGGGGATGTAAATCCATGACAAAGCACCAAAACAATCCCCAAGTACCAAAAACAAAAAAACTTGTGGGGAAGACAATTACAGCCATCTATAAATTAGGCTACTGGGACTCAGAGAAGTTAAGTAGCATGTACAGTTATATATGTTAAATAACAGGTACAGAAGTTAAATAACATGTACAATCTCAAAATTCTACTTTCATTATTTTCTACTGTTATAGTACAAATAAAAACAATTTGTTAGAGGCTTATGAAAATTATTAGTAATGTGCTAGGGAATAGGGGTTTTTTTTTAACCTTTATTTTTATTTATTTCTTTTTCTGTGGTGCTGAGGATCGAACCCAGCACCTCGCACATGCCAGGTGAGCGCTCTACCCCGAGCCACAACCCAGCCCCTTAATAAAGGTTTAATATTTCACCTTTCAGTGAAAATGGATCTTGAGCTAGGACTTGAAGGATAGTTGGAGGAATCATAAAATGTTGTGGTTTTTTTTTTTAATTTTTATTTGTAGTTGGACACAATACCTTTTAATCTTTATTTATTTTTATGTGGTGCTAAGGATCAAACTCAGGGCCTCACTTGTGCTAGGCGCCCGCTCTACCGCTGAGCCACAACCACAGCCCCATAAAATGTTTTCTAAAAGAAACCTTTCGCAAGGTAGATTTACATTCCAGGTACAGAGCCCTTCCATGAAAATATGTTGGTGTCAAAGCGTTGACTGATGGACTGGGGCTGTGGCTCAGTGGTAGAGTGCTCACCTAGCATTCACGAGGCACTGGGTTCAATCCCCAGCACCACATAAGTGTAAAATAAAATATAGTGTCCACCTAAAACTTAAGAATAAATATTAAAAAGGGAGGGGGTTTGACTGACTCAGTAACCTTGCCAATATCCACCTAAATTATGCCTCCCCTGTATGATTTTCTCATCTAAATTAGTGTTGTCACCATCTCTTTGGTCCTTGGGAGTATATAATTCTCCCATTAATGGTTTTTTCTACAAGAGGATGTCTTGAATGCCTTGAAGGATGGTTATAACGTACACAAAAAAGTGTAGTGAACTTGCTATGTTTATGAGACAAAAAAGATCATATTTAAAGAAAATGTTTCTAAGTTGTATTCTGTTTATGGGATACAGTGTGATATTTTGATACATGTATACATTGTGGAATAATCAAATCAAGCTAATTAATATCCAACATGTCCAAATGATTATCATTTCTTTATGCTAAGAACATTTAAAATTCAATTATTTTTAGCTTGTTTAAAATATAAAATATATTATTATTAATTATTTTATATTTTGAATTAGTTAAAGCCAGGCCTGGTGGTTCACACCTGTAATCCCAGTGACTTGGAAGGCTAAAGCAAGAGGATCATCCCTGAGCTGCAGGACCCTGTCTCAAAATAAAAAAGGGCTGGGGATGTGACTCAGCGGTTAAGTACCCCTTGGTTCAGTCCCTAGTACCTAAATAAATAATGTTGGAGAAATATCAAGGGGAAAGTAGAGATCCCACAAGAACATAATGTCCACAAGTGCTGGATTTTTTTTCTATTTTGTTCACTTTGTATCCCCAGGGCTTGGCACAACTGTATCTATAATGCTTTATTTACTACACAAAAAGAAGTAAGTAAGAATGTAAACATTTCTTAAATCTGAATTGTCGGTGTTGTCATTTATCTTTCCCTGTTCTTTGTATTTGTTGTTGTGATTTTTTTTTTTTTTTTAAGGTGCTAGGGATAGCCAGGGCCTTGTGCATGCAAGGTAAGCTCTCTACCAACTGAGCTATATCCCCAGCCCCCTATTCTTTGTATTTAAAATACAAATATTATTATTTATATTTTTGTGGTGCTAGGGATTGGATCCCCCAGATCTTGCTAATGCTAAACGCTCTATCCCAAAGTTATTCCCCAAGTCCTAGACATTTTTAAATGGTTTTGGAAATGTGAGGTGGGAAGAAAGAAGTCTAGGGAAAAAACAGTAATGGTCATGAAAATCTGATTAAGTCTGAATATATTTTTAAATTAGTTGAAAAAAATTTTAATCAAAATAATTTTTAAAGGGGGCTGGGGATGTGGCTCAGCTCGCCTGGCATGCGCGGAGCACTGGGTTCGATCCTCAGCACCACATAAAAAATAAAAGATGTGTCCACCGAAAACTAAAAAAAAATAAATATTTAAAAAATTTACATAATTTAAAAGGCAGGTGGTGTTAGAAGTCTTAAAACTGAAAAATATTCTCATTCCCTTTCTCTAGAAACAACTTTGAACTCATAGCTGTTTTTTATTCACAATTATACTTCTTAACAGTGTGTATTTTTTTTTTTTTGAGTTACTAATTTTGGACATTGCCTTTTATATTGCTGTTGGGATAGATAAGCATTTTAGCTCCCTTGTTGTTCTTACACCCTTTAACGGTTTTAGTTTAGTTTTTTTTGTTTTTTTTTTTTTTTTTTAGTTTAGTTTTTACCAAAAAGTAAAAATGTGCATTATCATTCATTCTTGACCAGGGGGAAAGTATAATTTTATTTATTGAATAAATGTAATAAGCACTTGCAGACTCAAAAATATTTATAGTGTTCTACTCATATCTAACAATTATCTTTAATGACTGCATTTTAAAAGCACTGTTAGGGGCTGGGGCTGTAGTAGAGCACTTGCCTACCATGTGTGAAGCACTGGGTTCCATCCTCAGTACCATAAAAAGAAATAAATAAAGTTAAAAAAAAATTTAAAAACCCAACAATCCCTTTAAGATGTTATATTTTGATATTATAAAAATATATTCCCTGCCCTTCAATAGATGAATGGATAAAAAAAAAATGTGGCATTTATACACAATGGAGTATTACTCAGCACTAAAAAATGACAAAATCATGGCATTTGCAGGGAAATGGATGACATTAGAGCAGATTATGCTAAGTGAAGCTAGCCAATCCCTAAAAAACAAATGCCAAATGTCTTCTTTAATATAAGGAGAGCAACTAAGAACAGAGCAGGGAGGAAGAGCATAAGAAAAAGATTAACATTAAACAGGGACGAGAGGTGGGAGGGAAAAGGAGAGAGAAGGGAAATTGCATGGAAATGGAAGGAGACCCTCATTGTTATACAAAATTACATGTAAGTGGATGTGAGGGGAAAGGGAAAAAGAAAAATAAAAAAACAAGGGAGAGAAATGAATTACAGTAGATGGGGTAGAGATTGAAGATGGGAGGGGAGGGGAGGAGGGATAGTAGAGGATAGGAAAGGTAGCAGAATACAACAGTCACTAGTACGGCAATATGTAAAAACGTGGATGTGTAACCGATATGATTCTGCAATCTGTATACGGGGTAAAAATGGGAGTTCATAACCCACTTGAATCAAATGTATGAAATATGATATGTCAAGAGCTTTGTAATGTTTTGAACAACCAATAAAAAAAGAAAAAAGAAATAAATAAATTCAGTCCTTTGAAAATATATATATATTCCCACTTATCTGATTCAGTACATTGTAAATCTAATATAATTCACTGCCTTACATTTAATAAATATTAACTAAGATTCTTTGAATGAAATAGTCTTTATTTTATTAAGTCTGAGTAATATACTTGAAGAGGAGTACAGAAAGAATTAAGAAGTCTTCAGAAACAAAAATTACCCACTTGAGATAATAGGGGCATCCAATTTGCAGTAATTGTTGGTGCTCACCGTGGATGATGTGGCTTTATTGACTCCTGCTTTAACCTCTAGCTAAAAGGTAGAGTGTGAAGTTCAGTCACCATTGTTGGAAACATTATTGGTGCTGTCCCCCACCTTATGTTCTCCAAAACTCACTCTCTGACCCATTGCAAAGCCTCCTTTTTCCTTCCTTTCACATTTTCCTTGATTTTTAGAATTATCATTTTCTCTTAAGAAGGATAAGAAACTTAGTTTATATTAATTCATAATGAAAATAAAAGAGTTTTTTTCCGGGCTTATTGAGAATTGAACCCACAGGTACTTTACCACTGAGATACATCCCCACCCCTTTTTATTTTTTATTGTGATATAGGGTCTCCCCTAAGTTGCTGATTGTCTTGCTGTTGCTGAGGCTGGCCTTGAACTTGTGATTCTCCTGCTTCAGCCTCTGGAGTTGCTGGGATTAGATAGTGTACTTTTCTTTTTTTTTTTTCTCTAATATTTATTTATTTATTTTTAGTTTTCGGCGGACATAACATCTTTGTTTGTATGTGGTGCTGAGGATTGAACCCGGGCAGCACGCATGCCAGGCGAGCGCGCTACCACTTGAGCCACATTCCCAGCCCTAGATAGTGTACTTTCAAGAGCATACTTCCCTATCATACTTTAATTCCTTGAAAAGTCTTTTTTTTAAGGTGCTGAGGATCATACCTGGGACCTCATGCATGCTAGCAAGTGCTCAACCATTGAGCTACACCTCCCCTTCCTCTATCTTGAATGCCTTTTATTGCCATTATTTCTTCCCAGATCTAAATTTTGTCAAGATTCTATTCCTCTTTCATGTCCTAGTTAATAACAAACTCTGTAACAACTAGGGTATAAGGAGCAGCTTGTACCAGCAAAACAGGGGCTAAATGTGAATCATTGCTTCTGCCAAATGGGCTCTTGTTACAGGCCCAGCTCCATTAGCCACAGGAAGCTAGAAGCAGAGGTCAGGACTTATCCAGACAGATTATATCTGGAGGAAATCCTCAGCTTCATTTTCAATGGCTCAGATTAAAATCACCTCCAGATATTTTGAAGATTTGGAATGAGAGTAATAGAATGTTACTCTGTGCCTACTTTCTGGAACTGGTTTGAGTGGAATCTGATGGATTTTTCAGTGACTATTAATGAGCAGATCTGCATTCTTAAATATGCTTAAAACTTGGCATTTTTATGTTTTGTTTTTTTTTTCTGGTACTGAGGGTTTAATCCCCAGGCTCTCTTCAACTGTCTGTATCTCCAGTTCTTTTTTTTATTTTTATTTTGAAATAGGATCTTGTTAAATTGCCAAGGCCAGCCTTGAATTTGTGATCCTCCTGCCTCAGCCTCCTCAGTTGCTGGAATTACAGGTATGTACCACAATGTCCAGCTGGGCTGCACTCCAAAACTTTTTAGTTATTTTAGTTTTGTTTTGTTTTGTTTTGTTTTTTTGTACCAGGGGTTGAATGTAAGACCTCATGTTTACTAGGCAAGTGCTCTACCATTGAACTACTTCCCCAACCCTTTTAATTTTAATAAATAAATTAATTAATTTTTTGAGACAGGGTCTTGATAAATTGCCCAGTCTATACTCAGTTTGTTATCCTTAAAGTTCAACTTTAAAATGTTTATTGTGTGTTTTTTTTTTTCTTTCTTTCTTTCTGTAATCAATCTAGTTGTGTTTTCCTCAGTTTAGTTACCCCAAACATTCCAGATTAGATAGAACAGGCTGATTTTTCCCAATGGGCAGTTCATAACTGTTGTCTGTGTTGACTTCACATAGCACTTCCATGTACTATTAAAATTTCTCACTGTTCCACATTACCTTCAAGCCATGAGTAAACCATATGTCTTATTACGCTTTTTTAGTTTTACTCTTTACAAATTTATCTTTAAGTCTGTGTGGGTGTGTGTGCGCATATGTATGCTGCTAGGGATTGAATCCAGGGGCACTCTGCCACTAAGCTACACCCACAACCCTTTCTACATTTTTTAAGTTTTAAGACAGGATCTAGACAGTTGCCCAGGCTAGCCTTAAAATTGAAATTGTAATCCTTCTGCTTCAGCATTAAGTGTGTGAGTAAGAGAGAGAGAGAGAGAGAGAGAGAGAGAGGTTGTGTGTGTGTGTGTGTGTGTGTTTACTTTTATTTTTTATTTTGTTGTCATAATGGAGAACCCATTTGCTGTACCACTGGCCTCCTGCCTTAGCCTTCCAAATTGCTAGGATTATAGGCATGCACCGCCACTCCCAGCCAAATGTGTATATGTGTACATGTGTTGCCAAATCCCAGGTCTTTTTGTTTTTTACTTTGAGACAGGGTCTTGCTAAGCTGCTGAGACTGGCCTTAAACCTATGATCCCTCTGTTTCAGCCTCTTGCATCACTGGGATTACAGGTGTGTGCCATCATGGCTAACCAAATATATATATTTTAAGGTAATTTTTACTCTGCAGTAACATCAAATATCCAGTCACAACAAATATTCATATGTTCCTGATTCCATAACTTTTTCTTTTTTCCTTTGGTCAGGTGAATTAAATAAAATCTATAACCTTCAATTCCAGCAGCTCGTGAGGGCTGAGGCTGGAGAATTGCAAGTTCAAAGTCAGCCTCAGTAATTTAGGGAGGCTCTGAATAATTTAGCAAGACCCTGTTTCAAAATAAAATATAAAAAGGCTGGGGAATGAAGCTCGGTGATTTAGCACCCCTGAGTTTAATCCCTGGTACTCGGACAGGGCGGGGAAGAGCCTACATAATGATCCACATGTTATAATATATTGATAAATTTCTTTTTAAAAATCTACGTCACCTGTTTTTCTCTCTGGTACTATATATATATTGAAGAAAGTATATCATTTATCCTACAGAATTTCCCACATTCTAAATATTTGATTAAATCCTCATGATATCATCTGATTATGTTCCTTTATACCCTGTATTTCCTCTAATATGGTAGTTAGATCTAGAGGCTTGAATGGATTCAGATTCACATTTTGGGCAAGCATTCTCTATAAATGGTGGTGAAAATTTGTATACTGAGGCATACATTTATTTTTGGTTAGCTCTTTTTTGTGCTGTCAGCAGTTATTGATATTGTCTAGATCCATTATTACATTACGAGTTGCAAATTGAAGGTGTTCTAAAGAAAGCTTCTTGCATTAACTCTTTGGTTACTGAGAATATACAGACAGGATGCTTATTTGTTTCTTTCCCTTATTTATTAGTTTTCAAAATAAAGAATTGGGAATCCAGGTGCCTGTGTCCCAGCTACTCAATAGTCTGAGGCAGAATGCTCACTTGAGTCCAGGATTTTGAGACTAGCTAGCCTGGGCAATGTGACAAGACCCCCACCTCAAAAAAAAAAAAAAAAAAAAGGCAGCAGCAGCTGGTGGCACAATCTGTAATCCCAGCTACTCAGGCTAAGGCAGGAGGTGGCAAGTTCCAGGCTAGCCTCAGCAATTTAATGAGACCCTGTCTCAAAATAAAAAGGACTGAGGATGTAGGTCAATGGTAAAGCACCCTTAGGTTCAGTCCCCACATACACAGAGCTGGGATCCTAGTAGTCCAGATTTTTAAAAAATTATTATTATTATTATCATTATCATTATTATTATTATTATTATTATTTTATTTTTGTGGTGGTGGGTTAAACCCAGGGCCTCAGAAGGAAAGCATTCTACCACCTGACTTTTAATTTTAATTTTATTTTATCTCCTCAGCCCTTTTATTTAATTATTTTTAAATATTTTTTTTAGTTGTAGATGGACTCAATACCTTTCTTTCTTTCTTTTTTTCTTTCTTTCTTTCTTTTATGTGGTGCTGAGAATCAAACCCAGTGCCTCACACATGCTAGGCAAGCGCTCTACTACTTAGCCCCAGCCCCACCCCCACCTCCAGCCCTTTTGTTTTTATTTTGGAATAGGGTCTTACTGAGTTGCCCACACAGGCCTGGAACTTCTCCTGATTGAGCCTCTGGAGTAACTAGAATTTCAGGTATACACCACTGTGCCTCACTCGGACTCTAGAATTCTTGAAAGAAGACTACTAACAAGTTCTTTTTTTAAAATGAGTATCATTATGAATTCATACTTGTGTTTCAATTCATGTTAAGTTTTTAAATTTTTTTTTTGGTCCATTCTCTGGCCAATATAAATAAACCTCTTCAAATTGACTTCTGAATCCCTTTGACACTAATCCAAGATGGCAAGATATATCAGGTACCCAGTGCACATTTTCTATCCCAGATCCGAAGTCAGCCTTTTCTAGTAAAAGTTGATTCCTTTTAGTGGTAAATGATATTAGGAGACCATACTTCTGTCACCAGAGTTATTCATTGTTAATTGGATTGATTGTTGCTTTGGGGCCTTTTCAAGTGGACAGAACTCATATGTAATTTTTTAAGAAAAAATACAGGAGGTTATTGATATTTCCAATTTAAAATTTAAGATAATAGGAATTTTCCTTGGTTTCTTTGATTGTTATATATCTCTTTAACTCTAACCAAAAAAATCTTGATTTTTTTTTCTTTTCAGCAATAATTATAATTACTTCTTTGCCTTATCCCAGGTTTTTCAACTTAAACACTATTGTATTTCAGGCAGAATAATTCTTTTTTTTTTTATGCAGTATCTTTATTTTGTTTATTCATTTTTATGTGGTGCTGAGGATCGAACCCAGCGCCTCACGTGTGCGAGGCAAGCGCTCTGCCACTGAGCCACAACCCCAGCCCCCAAGAATAATTCTTTCTTGTGGGGGCAATAGTATTCTTATTCCTTAGTTGTGACAATCAAAAATATCTCTAGCTACTGACTGCCATCTATCCTCTGAGAGTCTCCTAGTGGAGACCATCTCCTTTATCCTTGTACTATAGTTTCATAAAAACAACCATGGGCTGGAGCTGTAGCTCAGAGGCAGAGCGCTTGCCTTGGACGTGAGAGGTACTGGGTTTGATCCTCAGCACCACATTAAAAAAATACACAAATAAAATAAAGGCATGCTGTCCATCTACAAAACAAAACAAAACAAAAAACACATAATATTACTAATAATTTGAATGCTGGAAGCTCTGTTTTCCCCTAGGGTTCTTCATACTAGCACATAAAAAATTACTCTTTTCAGCTGGGCGTGGTGGCACATGCCTGTAATCCCAGTGACTTAGGAGACTGAGGCAGCAGGATTACAAATTCTAGGTCAGCCTTAGCAATTAGTGAGACCTTGACTCAAAATAAAAAACTAGTTAGACTCTGACTCAAAATTTAAAAAGGGATGGAATGTAGCTCAGTGGTACAGTACCTCTGAATTCGATCCTTCGTACCATTAGAAAAAAAAAATGTGAGTAGATAGATATATATGTATACACGTATGTATATATGTGTGTAAGTATATATATGTGTGTGTATATAAGTATATATGTATGTGTGTGTATATATATATATATATATATATATTTATATATGATTTTTTTCAAATGACACATACTAAAGACTTTATTCAGGGGTTGGGAGATGGCTATCTTGATAGTTATATACAAAGCTAGTATTTATTATTGCTTTTTTTATACATGAAAAATGACAATTCTGAGTTTGGTCACTTGTTTCTAAGACCCTTTTAATGCAACTTAAGACTTACCTGGTAATTTATATATTGAAATATATTGATGCATACATAATAATGATTTGTTTAAAATACTAAATTGGGAACTTTTGCTTTTGTTTTTTTACTTTTATAGTAACACAAAGAGAATGAAAGAAGTAGATAATCTTGAAAGTATAAAAGAGAAGTGGTAAGTTAATTAAAATTATGAATTTCTTTGTTAATACTTTTGTTATTATTATTCTCTATTTGTATTACATGTCACTGGCAAAGATAATAAAGTAAGTTTTAAGTATGTATATTTTCTTTAGTAAATATCTAATGGTAATTATCTAATCATAAAATATATATATAATAGTAAATATCTTATAGTAATATATATATATATATATATATAATATATATATATCCCCAGTTCTGGGCATGGAACCCAGAGCCTACACATACTAGGCAAGCTTTCTACCACTGAGCAATACCTGCAGCCACAGGCAAAAACAATAATAGTAGTTTTTAAATGGTAGTATAAAAATACTATATTTTGAAGTAGTTTTTTAAACCATATCTTCACTGAACAGATTGTAATGAAATTACTAAATCTTTTATTTTGTTTTTAGTTTTTTTTTTTTTTTTAGTTGTTGATGGACCTTTACTTATTTTATTTCTTTATATGCAGTGATGAGGATCGAACCCAGTGCCTTACACATGCTACACAAGCACTCTACCCTTGACCCACAACCCCAACCCTAAATCTTTCATTAATTGAAACAGGTGTTGAATTTCTCTCTATTCACACATTACCTCTCAGAAGTGAAAAGTTTAACTACCTCATTAGCCTCTTATACTATCTTGGAGACATAGTAGAAATATGATGGTTTTGGAGTCTGATAAACATAGGTTTAAATCCTATCTTTGCCTTCTATTTCTTTTTTGACCTATGGACAACTTAGGTAGATTCATTTTTTTTTTTTTTTTTTTTAAAGAGAGAGTGAGAGAGGAGGAGAGAGAGAGAGAGAATTTTAATATTTATTTTTTAGTTCTCGGCGGACACAACATCTTTGTTGGTATGTGGTGCTGAGGATCGAACCCGGGCCGCACGCATGCCAGACGAGCACGCTGCCGCTTGAGCCACATCCCCAGCCCTTAGGTAGATTCATTGGGTTTCGATATCATGTCTATAAAATGGGAATGTAAATATCTACCTATCTAAATGGTTTTCATGAGAATGACATAAAGAATACAATATACTTAGCAAAGTATTAGCATGTATTGGCCCTCAGTAAATGGTAAGTGCAAAGTTTATGGCTCTTATCAATATAGGATGTTTTATTCTCACTTATCTAAAGTTAAATATTTATTTTTGTCTTATCATTGTTTTAAAAACTTGGCAAGGTAAATTTCATTTATTTACAATACATTTTAAGAAGTCAGAACTGGCCAGGCATGTTGGAGCACACCTGTAATCCCAAAAAATCAGGAGACTGAGGCAGAAGGATCACAAATTCAAGACTAACCTCAGCTACTTAGCAAGATCCTGTCTAAAAATGAAAAGAGGGCCAGGGATGTGACTTAGTGATTAGTGATTGAGCAATCCCTGGTACCAAAAAAAAAAAAAAGATAGATACCCCACACCAAAGAAATATTTGTATCCCCCCCATTTGGGCATTTATTGGTTTATATAAATTTGATTATTTATTATATAATTGTGAGATTGTGTCTGAGAACAAGACCACTCTCAGGTTTCATTTTTGTTTTTTAGGAGGAGTCACAGGATTTAGTATGTAGTCTTCATAGTCTTATTTATGGCTATAATTTATTGCAATGAAGCGTTACAAGGTGCTAAAATACGTGGGACATAGCCTAGGGCAAATCATATACAAGCTTCCAAGAGTTCTCTGATAGTGGAGTCACAGGATGCACTTAATTCCCCTAGTAATAAGTTGTGATAACACATATGAAGTGTTGTCTACCATGCAGGTTTATTGGAGATGAGCCTAGGGTTGCTTTGTGCTGCTGTTTTTTTTGTTGTTGTTGTTATTTATTTATTTATAAGATGTGGGTCTCTTTATTTTGTCCAGGCTGGTCTTAAACTTGTGGTCCTCCTGCCTCAGCCTCCCAAGTATAAGGGGCTAAAGGTGTGGACCACTGCACCTGGCACATTTGTAATCTTTTTTTGTGACAAATTGATTTGTTTAAATTTTTCAATTGACTTGTTTAAATGTTACAAATTGATTTGTTTAAACTGTGCAGAGTGGCAGATGCTTGGCAATCCCAGCAACTAAAAAACTGAGGCAAGAGAATTGCAAGTTCCAGATCACCTTGTGCAATTTATCAAGACCCTGTCTCAAAATAAAAAGGGCTGCAGTATCACAATGAAAGAATGAATGCCTGTACCACAATAAATGAATAAATGAATGAATTAATTTTTTTGAGAGAGAGAGAATTTTTTTTTAATATTTATTTTTTAGTTTTCGGTGGACACAACATCTTTATTTTATTTTTATGTGGTGCTGAGGATTGAACCCAGGGCCCAGCGCGTGCCAGGCGAGCACGTTACCACTTGAGCCACATCCCCAGCCCAATGAATATTTTGTTAAAAACAACAGTTGGTAAAAGTTAAAGACTGATTTCTTAAAAAAAAAACAAAACTGTTCAACAGTTCAAAGACAATAGTGAAACTCTATATTCATTGTATGTGCTACCAAAGTGTACATAGATGCAAATCCTTCACTTATTTGGACAACAGCTGACACTCTTATTTATAGAGAACCAGGTAGAATTAGAAAGTGAGCAAAAGAGGGGAAACATGGACAGAATGAAAAGACAAACTACAGAATGGGAAGAATTTGCAAACCATGTATCTGATAAAGGGTTAACTTTCTCCTACAACTCAAAAGCAAAAAAAAGCAAAAACCTAATAATCTGATTTTAAAATGGGCTAAGGACTTCCAAAGAAGACATACAAATGGCCAATGATTACATAAAGATATCCAATGTCTTTGTTGTTGTTGATTTGTTTTTGTGCTGGGGATTGAACCCAGGGGTGCTTTACCATTGAGTTTCCAGCCCTTCTTATTTTTTATTTGAAGATAGGCCCTAAGTTGCTTAGGGCCTCACTAAGTTGGTGAGGCTGGCCTTGAATTTGAGATCCTCTTGCCTCAGCCTCCCATGTCACTGGGATTACAGACATGCACCACCACATCAAGAAAAGATGTCCAGTGTCACTAGTTATCAGGGAAATGCAAGTAGAGGAAGTCTCCTCTATTCCTAGGCCATGGAGCTTTTATCCTGAATGGGTTTTGGATGTTGTCAGTGCTTTTTCCTTCATATGTTGGCTTTAATCATATTATTTTTCTTCTTTAGCCTATTAAAGGACAGATTACATTAGTTGATTTTCAGATATTGAATCAGACTTGCATAAACTACAATAAATCCTACCTGGTTGTGGAATATAATCCTTTTAACACATTGTTGGATTAGATTTGTTAATTTTGGGGGGGTGGGTACTAGGGATTGAATTCAGGGACACTTAACCACTGAGCCACATTTCCAGCCCTATTTTGTATTTTATTTAGAGACGGGTCTCACTGACTTGCTTAGCACCTTTCTTTTGCTGAGGCTGGCTTTGAACTTGTGATCCTCCTACGTCAGCCTCCCAAGTCCCTGAGATTACAGTGCCCAGCTAATTAGTTAATGTTTTGTGGAGGGATTTTACATCTATGATCATGAAAGACATTTTCTGATATTTTCTTTTCTCATAAATATCTTTGTGTGATTTTAGTATGAGGGTAATGCCATTCTCATAGTTTTCTGTTTGCTTCTGTTTTAATTGTTTAGTAGAATTAATCAGTGAACGCATACAAGCCCCGCGTGCTTCTGTTTTAGAAAATTATGAATTATTGATTCTATTTCATTAATATACAAGTTTATTCAGATTTTCTGTTATTCCTTAAGTGAATTTCAATAGATTCTACCTTTCAAGGAATTAGTCATTTTATCTAAGTTAAATTTTTTTGTGGGGTAGAGTTGTTCATAATGCCTTTCCTACCCTTTTTTTTTTTCTGTCCCCTTATAGTTTCTTTTTTTTTTCTTTTTTCTTTTTTTTTTTTTTAGAAAGAGTGAGAGACAGTGAGAGAGAGGGAGGGAGAGAGAGAATTTTTAATATTTATTTTTTAGTATTTGGTGGACACAACATCTTTATTTGTATGTGGTGCTGAGGATCGAACCTGGGCCACACGCATGCCAGGCGAGCGCGCTACCGCTTGAGCCACATCCCCAGCCCCCCTTATAGTTTCTTACATGTGAAACTCATTGTCACCTGTTCAGTGAAGCCAGAACTCTGATTTTTTAAGCTGTCTCTTATTATATTCATTTTGTATTATATCTGTTCCTATATCTCCACTCACTCAACTCTGAACCTCTTATAAACTATTTCTTATTCATTTGAATTCACAAGATAAAGTTTATTTTTTTAAATTTTTTTTTAAAGAGAGAGGTGAGAGAGAGAGAGAGAGAATTTTTTTTTTTTAATATTTATTTTCTAGTTCTCGGCGGACACAACATCTTTGTTTGTATGTGGTGCTGAGGATCGAACCCGGGCCGCTCGAATGCCAGGCGAGCGCGCTACCGCTTGAGCCACATCCCCAGCCCACAAGATAAAGTTTAATAGATAATATAAAGGAATAAAACTTAAGGTACTCTACCTGCTCAGCTTTAGGGGCTTTGTGTTTGTTAATTAGTTATTAAGCACCAACTGCTTTCTGAACAAAAGAAGCAGATATCAGAAAGTACAAAGTGATTATAACGATATAATATTTGTAAGCTTTCTGTGTGCCAATACGTGTACAGGACTTACCTATAGACCATCTACAGACTTTTATATGTATTTGCATTTAATTTTCACAACCACTTTGTGAGATAGGTGGTAGGGTCTACATCTTAGTGACATTTTATATTAACTTAGAAGGGGACCTGAACCACAGACTTGGAGGTAGCATCTCAGTTCAACATCCCGTAATTAGAAGAACTTCTGTATATTTTTAGAGCTCTGGTAATGAGTAGTGCTTTCTTTCTTTCTTTGCTTAGGGTTTCTGAAACAGGATCCAACAATCAACCTCTTAGTGATAATCAACAAACAAATTGTGAATATTTTGTGAATAGCCTTTTTGAGGAAGCCCAGAAGGTTGGTGCCAAATGCTTGTCCCCTACTGAACAGAAGAAAGAGGTAAATGTCTATTACTTTTTAATCTTCTGGTATTTCTCAAAATAGGGATCTTTTAGAGGATCCCTGTTTTCCTAATAGTAAAGGTATTATTTACCACCTACACTGTGTTGATCTTTCATAGATGTTGCAGAAGTAATGATGGGTAAAATTATGCAAATCTTAGCAGGATTCAAGGCAGTGACAGCAAATTGAAGTAGAAATTATTGTATTCTTATAAAGAAAAAACACTGGTTTCAATTAATACCCTTGATGAAACAGTAAAACTTTTAAATTTTATTTTGAAACGGAGTCTCTCTAAGTTGCCCTGTCTGGCCTAGAATTGTGATCCTCCTACCTCAACCTCTCAAGTAGCTGAGATTACATGCGTTTACTACCACACCCAGCAAATCAAAGATTTATTAATCCCAAACATTGAATATATATCATTAATATTCTGTTTGACAAAATGTGAAATAAACATAAAGCAATTCTGTGTGTGTGTTTGTGTGTTTTTTTGGTTTTTTTTTTTTTTTTTTTTTTTTTTTTTGTGGTGCTGGAGTTAGAGGGCCCTCACTCAGGCTAGACAAGCACATTACCACTGAGCTACAGACATCCCCAGCCCCACAGAAAGCATTTCTGCAGTATACAGAAATATCATATGGAAAAGTGCAGTTGTTTGAGGTACAGATTGAACTATCTGCTTTTTCATGGCATATAATTTTTGTCTGAAAGAATGATTTATGCATAGACTACAGTTATTCAAATGTGGGATTTTGGCAGATATTTTCTCATAATAAATAAAGAGAGCCTGGCACTTGAAGGAATTCAACTTTTAGTATTTGTGTGCAAATGGTAAAATTTTACTTAACCAACTTTTGTAGTAAAAATAAGAATTTTGGAACATTTCAATCATGTACTTGGCAACTTCTCAACATTTACAGAATTTCCTGATGAGATCGTGTTGTTTTAATGTCTATAGCTTTATCATATAATGAACTTAAGGAATCAGTATTTTCCAGATGACCAGTGTATAGAACATTATAGAATCATGCATGAGTTAAAAAGTGAAAGTGTCACATATATTAAAGGATTTTAATGTAACAAGCATATGAAAAAAAAAAAACACTAAAAAGTTTCAGGTTTCACATTCAAATTCTCAACTAAATTTTGAGATATTACCACTTATTAAATTTTGATGACATGTCAAAAGAGTATCCTGGAAAAGTTATTAAAATAACTGCTTTGAGGGCTGAGGCTATGGCCTAGCCTGTGTGAGATACTGGGTTCCATCCTTAGTACCACATAAAAAAATAAATAAAAATATGATGTTCATCTACAACTACAAAAAAATTTTTTAACATAATAGCTGCTTTGATTAACTACATATCTATATTACAAGGTGGTTAGGATTTTTTTGTTTGTTTGTTTTTCAGTTGTTTTGTGATACTTGGAATTGAACTTGGGGATACTCTACAGCTGAGCCACATCCCAAGTCCTCTTTTTTTTCTTTTTGAGACAGGGTCTCACAGGCGGGCCTCAAACTTGAGATTCTTCTACATCAGCCTCCTGAGTCACTGGGATTATAAGCATATGCTACTGCACCTGGCTGATTTAAAAATACATATATATTTTTCAATCAAAATAACACTTTGTGGGCTAGGGTTGTGGCTCAGTGGTAGAGTGCTTGCCTAGCATGTGTGAGACACTGGGTTCGATTCTCAGCACCACATACAAATAAATGAATAAAATAAAGATCTATCAACCTCTAAAAAATATTTTTAAAAAGAAAAAAAAATAACACTTCACAGCTAACTAAAAGCAGTAACAATTATGAGAATTCAGCTCACTTTTTGAAGTCTGATATTAAAAGTATTTGTGGGGCTGGGGATGTGGCTCAAGCGGTAGCGCGCTCGTCTGGCATGCGTGCGGCCCGGGTTCGATCCTCAGCACCACATACAAACAAAGATGTTGTGTCCGCCGAGAACTAAGGAAAAAATAAATAAATGTTAAAATTCTCTCTCTCTCTGTCCCCCTCTCTCTCTCACTCTCTCTTAAAAAAAAAAAAAAAAAAAAGTATTTGTGAAAGAAAACCTTGATTATGATTCACTTTTTAAATTGATTTAAAATTTTATCAAAGTTGGAAAAAAAGTTGTAAAAATTTTAAATCTAAGGGTTCTGATAGGCTTATATAAAAAAATAGCAGACCTGTTCCTCCTTGACCATTATGTCCACTTCCAGGAGACAGCTACTTACAATTCTTGGCTATTTCTTTTGGTAGGAGCTTTATGTTTCTAATTATATACTAATAATGATAGTTGTTGATTTTTTTCAGATTGTCAAACTATGTGCGTTGACTTTTTATTATAGAAAATAATGATTTAGTAGGCTGGGGAAAAGTTCAGTGGTAGTGTGCTTGGATACCATATAGGAAACTCTTGGTTCAATCCACAAAAATAGAAAAAAAAAAAAAAAAGAAAGAAAAGAAAAGAAATGAGGATTTAGCTCTCATTATCTGCCTTCTCCCTCTTCCTGAACCACTTTGTCTCATTAGTCTATCATAGTTAATTTGGGATTAAATCAGTTATCACTGTTATGTCTTTTATGACTTTGAGTATATTTCTCTTCCATGTTGCTTTTAAATTTTTCATTGAAATTAATAAGAATTTACCTCAAGAAATTCTTGAGGTAGATTTATGATAAAGTGTATATGTGGAGGCAGGCTTGATGTCATGCACCTGTAATCCAACAACTGGAGAACTGAGGCAGGAGGATCACAAATTTCAGGCCACCCTTAGCAACTTAGCAAGACCATATTTCAAAATAAAAAATGAGAAGGGCTGGGGACATAGCTCAGTGGGAATGCCCCTGGGATCAGTCCCCAGTATTGGGGGGCTCACCGGGTTGTGGGGGAGTGGTGGCATGTCAGGGGTTGGGATTATTTAATTCAGGCAGAGCACTTGACTAGCGCCCAAGACCCTGGGTTTGGTCCTTGGCCTGAGGGGTTGAGGGAGGGGTGGCAGATGAGGGGGAAACAAGGCAAAAGTGTGTGTGAAAAAAGAGAACCTGAGGAATGCATGAGTTAAAACCCTGTAAGCCTGAATTTTCCTCTTTTCTGCGTTCATACTTGATTGACAGACTGGCATTCCAACACCTGAGCCTTTGTATGCAGCATTTGGCTCCCTGCAAGCTTTTGGAGTCTTCCCTTTAACCTGGTGTTCTTATGGGCCGTGATGTGGGTCCTTTTCCACTCATTCAATCCAGAAATGTGCCTTACCATTCTGGGACATTTTCTCTTTGCTCTTTTGTTCCTCTGTTACCTGTTCTGTCTGTAAATGTTCCAACTTAGACTTCTTGGACTGAGCCTCTTCATTTCTTATTTTTTCTGTTTTCACTTTTATTGTTTTATTTTAATGTTTTTTTTTAAGAGTCTTTTTTTTTAAAGAGAGAGTGAGAGAGGAGAGAGAGAGAGAGAGAGAGAGAGAGAGAGAATTTTTAATATTTATTTTATTTAGTTCTCGGCGGACACAACATCTTCGTTTGTATGTGGTGCTGAGGATCGAACCCGGGCCGCACGCATGCCAGGCGAGCGCGCTACCGCTTGAGCCACATCCCCAGCCCTTATTTTAATGTTTTATGAACCTTAAATTCAATTCTTTTACTTCATTTCTGTTGTATTCAGTTTTCAAGACCTCTCTTGTTCCTGGAATTTTTCCTTCCCACTCCCTTTCTGAATAATCATCTTATGTGATCATATTAATGATCATTTTGGGGATTTTGTTTTGAAATTTCTTCTCTTCAGTGTCTTTTTTATGGGCTCTTTTCTATTTGTTCTCAGTCTTATGTGAGTACATGAAAGCAGAGACTTGGTGGTTTGGTTGTCAGGCATTAAAGAAGAGTAAAGTACAGTGACCTAAGAGGACGGGCTGTGGGGCTGGGAGTGTTCCTCACCGTGGAACTCAGACTAACATGCACAGGGAGCTGGGTTCAATCCCTAGTACCCTTCAACCTCTTGAAAAGGAAAGAATATGGCTTCTGGGCATAGCCTCTTTGGGTTCATGTCCCAGCTCCACACCTTACCAGCTGTTTAGCACTGGATAATTTAATTAATATTCTATGTTTCTGGTTCTCTGTCCATAAAAATAGGATAATAATATCTACTTTATATAGATGTTGGGAGGAATAAATAAGGTTACATAGGGAGAGTGCCTCTTAACAGTGTCTGGTACACATTGAATACGTATACAGTGTTCTCTATGTGTATGTATATACATACGACTGTGTGTGGGCATGTACCTGCACACCATATATACTAACAATACTCTAATTTCTTAGTATTCAGTAAATCATTGGCAGAAGATTGGTCCCAGGACCCCTTGAGGATGCTTAAGTTCCTATTTTCAGTTTTCTTTCTTTTTTTAAACATGGGGTCTCACTATGTTATCCAGGGTCTTCTCAAACCCCTGAGATCATGTGGTCCTTCTGCCTCAGCTTCTTGAGTTCTGGGACTATAGGTGCATGCTTCCCACACCCAGTTTGAATCCCATGGGATTCAAATCGCATACAATTTGCTCACTTCTTCCCCTATACTTCAAATTATCTCTAGATACACCTAATACTATTAAATGGTTGTTGTGTGATATATTGTGTAAGGAATAATGACAAAAATGTACATGTTTATTATAAATTTTCTTCCTGTTTGATCTGTGGGTGCTTGAATGCATGTGTGTGGAACCCATAGATACAGAAGGCCAACTGTTTATGCTATTATTATTTTCCCCCAGCACCTTAATGAGTGTCTTTTACATATTACACACTCATTAAACATATATTGAATGTATAATAAGTTGAATAAATGTAAATGAGGTTGGTCTTTTAATATTGTCTATTTTTTCAGTCTTGTGTTCAGCCTGAAGCATCCATGCATTCTGCTGTATTTTTAAACCTTTCTATATTTCTGTAGTGACTTACCTTGCTTCTTTGACTAAATGAGTAAATAAATATTGTTCTTATAAGCAGAAAACACTAAGAGATGAAATATTGATAAAAATAGTCTAACAATAGTATTTTATATATGAAGGAATAGTGATTAATTGGTCATTGCTTTTTGTCTCTCTCTCTCTCTCTTTTTTTTTTTTAGAGAGAGAGAGAGAGAGAGAGAGAGAGAGAGAGAGAGATTTTTAATATTTATTTATTTAATTTTAGTTTTTGGTGGACACAACATCTTTGTTTGTATGTGGTGCTGAGGATCGAACCCGGGCCGCACCCATGCCAGGCGAGCGCGCTACCGCTTGAGCCACATCCCCAGCCCCAATGCTTTTTGTCTCTTTAAGAGTACAATTAGAAAATGAGATACAGTGGTGCATGCCTGTAATCCCAGTGACTTGGGAGGCTAAGCCAGGAGAATTGCAAATTCAATACCAGTCTCAGCAATTTAGCATGGACCTCAGCAACTTAACGAGACCCTGTCTCAAAAAGAGCTTGGGACGTGGCTCAGTGGTTTAGCAACCCTGGGTTAATCCTCAGTAACAAAAAAAAATCCATAAAATTTTTTAAAAGATGGGCATGATGGTGCACACCTATAATTCCAGCAGCCAACTTAGAGTGGCTGTAAGCAAGTTAACGAAACCCTGTCACAAAATAAAAAAAAAAAATTATAAAAGGGCTGGGGATGTAGCTCAGTAGTAAAGCATTCTAAAAGCATTTATTTTAAATTATATTATGAAAAATAATTTGTATCATATGAATTATGTATAGACATAATTTTTTATATTTTACATTTGGAGTTCTTAATATATAAAATGTATAATGATAAAAATTTTCAAAGATGGGCTGGGGATGTGGCTCAAGCGGTAGCGTGCTCGCCTGGCATGCGTGCGGCCCGGGTTCGATCCTCAGCACCACATACAAACAAAGATGTTGTGTCCGCCAATAACTAAAAAATAAATATTAAAAAAATTCTCTCTCTCTCTCTCTTTCTCTCTCTCCCTCTCTCACTCTCTTTAAAAAAAAAAAGAATTAAAAAAATTTTTCAAAGAAAAATTTAAATTACTATTACATTTTATTAACATAATACATTTTTCTTCTTATTGCTTTGCAGGTAGATGTAAGTATAAAATTATGGAAAAATGGATTCACAGTCAATGATGATTTTAGAAGTTATTCTGATGGTGCAAGTCAGCAGTTTCTGAACTCTATCAAAAAAGGGTAAGCAGTCTTTGTAAATAGAAGGATATTTTAGGCAACATTAAAGGATTCTGTGGAAGAATCCTTTTTAATGTTGATCATACACCACTATACATTCATAGATACTTTTGTGAATTAGCATTTTTTATAAGACAAGTTTTCTTAAGAAAGCCACACTATAATTTTTAAAAATGTTAGAGACTTAAATTCTCATCAACCTCTTATTTGTTATTTGATACTTACGTTTAGTTGTCTTTAGAGTCTATGAAATTGTGCTTTATAATGTATTTGTGATTCTAAGTGTTATTTAACAACCCAGAAGTAACTATTAACATTTTTGTTGAATTTCGTTGTCATTTTCATGTATAGATTTATACATAATATGCATGTTTATTTTCTGAACATCGTTGTGAAATATTTTAATATACCTACATATTATTTTATCACAACAATGACCCTTATTTATTTTATTTATTTATATGTGTATGTATAGGTATGCACACACACAGATATATACATACGTGTATACAGACTTAATTGTTCTTAGAAATTTAGGCTAATTTTACTACTATAAAAATATCTATGAGGACATGCATGAGACCCTGTGTTCAATTCCTATCAAACACATATTTTATAATTTGTCCTTTGTGAAAACCTCCCCAGGGATATTAATTGCTTATATATTAAGTATGTGCCATAACACTGTTAACATTCAAAAGGGATTTAAAAAAATTTTTTTTAGTTGTAGATGGACACAATATCTTTATTTTATCTGTTTATTTTTATATGTATTTGAGTTGGATGCAGATGCACAGACCTGGACCTGTAATACTAACTAGTTGGAAGGCTGAGGCAGGAGGATTGCAAGTTCAAGGCCAGCCTGGGCAACCCTATCTCAAAATAAAATAAGGTGGGGATGTTAGCTCAGTGGTAGAGCACCCCTAGGTTTAACCCCCAGTATTGCAAAATAGTAAAACATAATAATAAATAAATAAAAACACCTTTGACTATTCTAGAATTTAAGTATTTTTAAATAACGGCTTTGTTGAGAGGTTACCATAATTCATACCTTTAAAGTGTATAATTCAGTATTTTTAATATATTTACAGTTGTGCAACAGTTGTCACTTAGAATATGTTCATTATCACAAAAAGAAACTTTTTTTTATTTTTTTTATTTTTATTTTTTTAGTTCTCGGCGGACACAACATCTTTGTTGGTATGTGGTGCTGAGGATCGAACCCGGGCCGCACGCATGCCAGGCGAGCGCGCTACCGCTGAGCCACATCCCCAGCCCCAACTTTTTTTTTTTAAGAGAGAGTGATAGAGGGAGAGAGAATTTTTCAAAATATTTATTTATTTATTTTTAATTATTGGCGGACACAACATCTTTGTTGGTATGTGGTGCTGAGGATCGAACCCGAGCCGCACGCATGCCAGACGAGCGCGCTAACGCTTGAGCCACATCCCCAGCCCCAAAAAAGAAACTTGATACTAGAAGTCACTCTCCATTTCCCCTTCCCTATAGCCCTTCATAACCAGTTATCTGCTTTCCATCCCTATGGATTGTCCTATTCTAGATATTGCATATAAATGGAATCACATGGTGTGTGGCCTTTTGTGTCTGGTTTCATGAATTCTAGGCAGGCACTCTATCATTTTATTGGTTCTTTTTGGTTATACATGACAGTCGAATTCATCTTAACATAATTATAAAACCATGGAATATATCTCCCTCCCCCCACCTCCTCCTCCCTTTCCTCTTCTGATCTTTCTGCCATTTACCCATAGTTTTTTTTTTTTTTAATTAGTTTCTTGTGGATGTACACAATGTGAGATTCACTGTGGTATATTCATATATGTATATGGGAAAGTTCTGTCAGATTCATTCCACTGTCTCTCCTTGGAAATGTTAATTCTATGTTTAACTTAACAAAAAACTTCCAAGCTGGATTCCAAAGTGGCTGCCCCATTTAACAGCACTGTATAAGGTTTGCAGTTTTTCAATATCCCCACTAACCTTTGTCAGTGTCTGCTTTTTAAAATTATAGCCATCCTAGTGGATGTAGAGTGGTATGTCATTCCAGTTTTGATTTGCATTTCCCTATTGATCAGTAATATTGAATGGCTTTCATGTGTTTATTGGCTGCATATCTTCATTGGAAAAATGCGTGGTCAAATTCTGTCTTTTTTTTTTTTTTTTTTTTTGCCTATTTTAAAACTGGATTATTTGCCTTTTTACTGAGTTGCCAGCATTCTCCATATGTCTGTGTGTTGCTGGGCATCAAACCCAGGGCCTTTTAAGCTACATCTCAGCCCTGGAAGAGTTCTTTATATATTCTAGATTCAATTCCCTTATTAGATTCATGATTACAAATATCTTCTCCCATTCGTTGAGTTGATGTTCAACCCAAATGGAAAAACAATTAAATTATATGGAATAATAAATATAGAGAAAATCTAGGAGAGTCTATACCAAGGTTTGCAAACTGACAGACATTCACATCTTAATTTTACACATTTACATTTTTAATTCACATATTTTTAGAAAAAAATTCAATAAAAAATTTAAAACTTTTATATATGTGTGAAAGTATATTTCATAAAAGTACACAAGAGCCTAGTGGGCTGGCACACTCCTTAATCCCAGCAATTTAGGAGGCTAAGGCAGGAGGATCACAAGTTTGAGACCAGCCTCAGCAACTCAGTGAGGCCCTATCTCAAAATTTAAAAAAGGACAGGGTGTGTGGCTCAGGAGCCAAGCACCCCTGGGTTAAATCCCCAGTACCCAAATAAATAAATAAATGTACACAAGTAAAATATATTAAGTGAATTTATGTTATTTGTTAGAAAAAATCAGTTATTTTATAGTTTTTCCTTTGTGGAAACCGCCTCAGGGAAATTAATTACTTATATATTAAGTATGTGTCATAACATTGTTAACATCAAAAAAGATATTTGTGTTTTTTTACCAGACATTGTTCCTGGGATCAGAATATAATTATGAATAAAACAGATGTCGTCCCTGCTGTCCTATAGCTTATGTGGTTCAAAAGAGAGGCATTTGGGGGGGGCTGGGGTTGTGGCTCAGCAGTAGAGCGCTCGCCTAGCATGTATGAGACACTGAGTTCAACCCTCAGCACAACATAAAAATAAAATAAAGGTATTGTGTTCAACTAAAACTAAAAAACAAAATATAAAAAAAAAAAAGATAGAGGCATTTGGTATGTTAGACAAAGCCCAGACTTTGGTTCAAGTCCTGTTACTTAAATACATTTAGTTATTTAATTATAGAGATATATTATGCTTCTTTGTTATACATATTGTCCAATTATTTTTTAATATTTATTTTTGAATTGTAGTTGGACACAATACCTTTATTTTATTTTATTTATTTATTTTTATGTGGTGCTGAGGATCGAACCCAGGGCCTCTCACATGCTTGCTAGGCGAGCATTGTATCCCTGAGCCACAACCCCAGCCCTGTCCAATTCTTTTACATAAAATATTTTGGCATAAAAACAGAATGTTTTTCAGAGAAAGAAAAGGCATTAGAAGCTTTATCATTTTGTTTTCTTGCCTTCCAAGGGAGTTACCTTCAGAATTACAAGGAATTTTTGATAAAGAAGAGGTGGATGTTAAAGTTGAAGATAAGAAAAGTGAACTTTGTGTGTCTACAAAGCCTGTGTTCCAACCCTTCTCAGGACAGGGTCACAGACTGGGAAGGTAAGTGTGTCTATTATCTGCCTTTGCCATAAGCAGAGGCTTAACTAATATTGATTTTGACATTATTTTACACATGTAGACACATGTATATAACTTACCATTTCTCCTACTAGAAATGAGTTTTTTATGTGAGTTTTTATGGAGATTCCTAAGTCACATTTACTTTAGTGATATTAAAATAGGCTGGCACTAATCACAGAGACTTTTCCTGGTTTTATCAGGTCAGAAGAGCCTGGCCTATTTAGGACAAAATTGTATAAATCATTTACTCTCCCTTTTACCACCAAACTTTGCCATTAGTGCTACAGAGTACCTATGCTAACTTTTCAATATTACAGTTCTATTTTTTCCCCAGTACTGAAAAAGAAAATTTAAAGAAAAGAAAGCTAGGCACAATAGCACTCACCTATAATCCCAGCTACTCAGGAGACTAAGGCAAGGGAATCAGAAGTTCAAGGGCAGCTTGGGCAATTTAGCAAGACCCTGCCCTGTCTCACAATAAAAAGGGTTGGGGATATAACTTAGTGGTGGAGTGCACCTGTGTTCAATCCATGGTGCTGCCCAAAAAAAGAAAAAAGAAAAAGTCTGATAACGTTAATATTGACATCAAAGCCTTTAATTATTTCAGTTTTCCATTTTTATCATATCTAACTATGCCTTATGATGGAATTACTACAGTTAGATATGGGATCACTTTGGTTTTTATGAATTCTCATATTTTAATTATCAAGATTGGTAAAATGCACTCTGGGCGCACTGGCTCACGCCTATAATCCCAGCAGTTTGGGAGGCTGAGTAAAGAGGATCGTGAGTTCAAAGCCAGCCCCAGCAATTTAGTGAATGCTATCTCAGAATAAAAAATAAAAAGGGCTGGAAATGTAGCTTACTGGTAAAGCACCCCTGGGGTCAGTCCTACCAAACAAAACAAAAATGGTAAAGTGCATACATATTCATTCATACATAGAAAAATACCTAGATGTGTCTTTCAAAATTCTCTGTTTCCTTTTCCTTTATAACCCAAGAACTATATCTATAGAGAACTTGTAATTTCTTTTACAAATTTATCCTAGGCAGTAGGTAAAGCTAAAGTCTATAGATACATCAACCCTGTAAAATTACTATACTGTAAAGCACTATTCAAATAATACTAGCAGCAGTTTATTTATATAGCACTCTTTAAGCTTACGTATTAATTAAGTATTCATAATTTCATTAGATTCTTAGAATCATTATATATTATGGACATAATTAGTATATGTTTATGTTGTTATTAGGGAAATAGTTAATGACTTATAGTTAAAGTCTAAAAGTAAAGTTTTTATAGTAATGGAAAAACTTGTGTCTGACTTTGTTGTTTGGATTTTCTTAGTGCCACACCAAAAATTGTTTCTAAAGCAAAGAGTATTGAAGTTGAAAATAAAAATAATTTGTCTACTGTTTCACTGAACAACTTGGAGCCCATCACTAATATACAGATCTGGTTAGCCAATGGGAAAAGGATTGTCCAGAAATTCAATACATCTCATAGGTGAGTCTTCCGGGTCAGTATTTGCCTGATTTTTTTTTTTTTTTCCAAATTTAAATTTCATTTCTTTTAAGATTAGTCAACAGTAATTTTTAAGAACTAATGAAGGTGTTTTTTTGTTGTTGTTGTTGTTGTTTTTGTAGTTGGACACAGTATTTTATTTTATTTACTTATTTTTATGTGGTATTGAGGATCAATCCCAGGGCCTTGCACGTGCTAGGCAGGCACTCTACTGCTGAGCCACAATCCCAGCCCCCTAATGAATGATTTTAATGAATAGTCTTCCAAATTTAATATGTCAAGACAAAGGAAACTGTTGGACATTAATGAAATACTTTTAATTTGTTTTAAGAATTTTCATGCTGGTCATTTGATTAGTTTCCTGTTTTAAAGGAATTATTTTTAATGTGTTTTAAAATCAGTCATAAGCATCATTTGCAAACCAGGAATGGTAGCATATACCTAAAGTCCCAGCTACTCTGGGGCCAAGACAGAGGATCACTTGAGCCCAGGAATTTAAGAGTAGCCTGGGAAGCATAGTGGATCCCATCTCAAAAAAAGAAAGAAAACAATAAGCATTATGTATATATTTTCCTGTTAATTGTAGTAAAAGAATGCAAATAAAAAAGTATTGAAAGAAATTAAAGTCAATATAAATTTCACCACTTAAAGATAACCAGTATTATTAGATCAAGTAATTCTTATTTAGTCTTATCTCTCTTAACAGAAGTTTCCTGAGGCAGAGACAGGAGGATTGCTAGTTCAAGATCAACCCTAGGCTGGATGTGGTGACACGGGCCTATAATTCCAGTGACTCAGGAGGCTGAGGCAGAAGGATCACAAGTTCAGGCCAACATAGGCAGCTAAGTGGGACCTTGCCTCAAAATAAAAAAATAAAAAGGTCTGGGGGTGTAGCTCAGTGCTAAAGCACCCGTACCCGAATACCACAAAAAAAGTGGGGGAGTTCTCATCTTAATTAAAAGTAGAGGGGCTGGGAGTGTGTAGCTCTTAGTTGGACATGTGCTTAGCATGTGTAAGACTCTGATTCGCAGCACTGCAAAAAAAAAAAAAGAGAGAAAAAATACATATATAGTTTTCCTTTTCCTTTTTTGGTAACAGGGATTGAACCCAGGGGCATTTAACCACTGAGCCATATCCCCAACCTGTTTTATTTTTTGAAACAGGTTTTTGCTAAGTTGATGAGGTCAGCTCTGAACTTATTTTATTTATTTATTTATTTATTTTTGAGAGAGAGAGAGAGAATTTTTTAATATTTATTTTTTAGTTTTTCGGCAAACACAACATCTTTGTTGGTATGTGGTGCTGAGGATCGAACCCAGGCCGCACGCATGCCAGGCGAGCGCGCTACTGCTTGAGCCACATCCCCAGCCCCAGATTTTTTTTTTCAAATGTAGCCATAATACCCTTGTCATACCTAAGAAAACTAATAGTAATTCCTTCCTACCGTCAGATATATAGGGTCAACCTTCAAAAGGATAGTCCTAGGCTAGATATGTAGCTCAGTAGTAGATCTTTTCCTTCCCTAGCATGTGCAGGACCCTGGGTTCCATACCCAGCACTGCAAAAAAAAAAAAAACCAAATGATGATCACGGATATCATAAAATATTTTGATTATTCTATATTTTCCATACCCCGGAGCTTCACAAGTTGTTATTGCCTTAGATTTAGCTAATTTCAAGTTTTCATTTGTACTGTTTTACAGGGTAAGCCACATCAAAGACTTCATTGAAAAATACCAAGGATCTCAAAGAAGTCCTCCCTTTTCCCTGGCAACGGCTCTTCCTTTCCTCAAATTGCTAGATGAGACACTCACAGTGGAAGAAGCAGATTTACAGAATGCTGTGATTATTCAGAGACTCAAAAAAACTGCCGAACCTCTCAGAGAATTTTCCTAGAACTGATTTTTAAGAGACTAAGTAGAAATTTTGCAGAGAAATGACGGTTGTAAGTGGACATGCAAAAATGGGAGAGAGGACACATCAGATTCACGTGACTTTTGGTGTGAGTGCTATTTAACCCTCTTCTGAGGAAAAGAGTTTTGAATAATTTTAAGTTAAGGAAGTAACATGACTAGAAGCTATATTTAATGTCCTTTTTCCAGAAGGCTATTCAAAAAGAAAAATATACTTACTTTCAAAAACCAGTTCATCAGGGCTGAGGTTGTAGCTCAGTGGCAGAGCACTTGCCTAACACGTGTGAGGCACTGGGTTTGATCCTCAGCACCACCTAAAAATAAATAAATAAAATAAAGGTATTGTGTCTGTCTACAACTAAAAATATTTTAAAAAAAACAATTCATAACGTACAGTATGTTAAGTAGCTATATCATTTAGAATATTAATATCGTATAAACAAATAAAAATATTCACTGCTTTAATCACTGAAACATTTCCAAACAGCAGGTATTTATTTTAAATGTTAGCTATCACAAGAGTTTTTAAATAGCAATATGTTAAAAAATTATACATGGCAGGTTAAAGGCATCAATGTAATTATTTTATAACTGGGATATAATCGAAAGTGTAGGAAGATTAATTTGGCAACAATATCTAAGTTATATTTTTATTTAGGAATAAAATTGAGTGTCTTAATATAATGTCAGTATTAACATATCCACACATTTCTGTACTTCTAATTGTATAATTTTTTATTTTTACTTATCTTTCTTTTTTTTTTGCAGTGCTGGGGATCAAACATAGTGTGTCCAAATGCTAGGGAAGTGCTCTACTGAGCCACATCCTCAGTACCCTCTATCTTTTATTTAATTGGGAATGGATAGACGGATGGTTTTTTATTTTTTTTAGCGGGGTGGTGTTTTGTTTTGGTTTGGTTTTTGGTGCTGGGATCAAACCCGGGGCTCTGTAACACTGAACTACATTCCCAGCCCTTTTTATTTTTAAGACAGTATCTTGCTAAGTTTCTGAGGCTGGGCTCTTGCAATCCTCCTGCTTCTTCCTTCTAAGTCTCTGGGATTTCAGGTATGTGCCACTGTGCCTGGGTAGGAATTTAATGTATCACGTGAAGTCAGTTTTTCTATTTCATATATCCCTTATGTATACATTAAAAGATTATTTATTACATTCTAATGTCACCAAAACATCTTAGGCTTTTAACTAAAACCAGTTAAACTTCAAAATTTCAATCAGATTAAAACCCCTGGCTTAGAAGTAAGCATAGGAAGCTTTTTTGCAAATGAATCGTATCAGAGTATATGTTGAATGTGCTGCGGATTAAGTGGCCTATATCAACAGTAATGTTCATAGAGTGCTGGATGGATGCTGTAAGGCTTTTGGTCTCAAGACCTTTTCTTTTGTTTTATGTGGGTTATATATATCAACAGAATACTAAAAAGTCAAAGATTTTTAATTTACTTGTTTGTTTATTTTTGTGACAGGATTTGGCTCTGTTGCCCAGGTACTTCTTGAACTCTGGAACCTCCTTGCCTCAGCTTCCCCAGTAGGCATGATTACTATCATGTACTACAGCACTGGCTTCAGAAATTTAGTTTTAAAATATTTATTTAGTTCAGCATGGTGGCACAGGCCTATAATCCCAGCAACTCAGGAGGTCGAGGCAGGAAGATTGCAAGTTCAAAACCAGCCTCAGCAACTCATCTAGGTGCTAAGCAACTCAGTGACAGCCTATCTCTAAATAAAATACAAAATAGAGCTGAGGATGTGGTTCAGTGGTCGAGTGCCCCTGAGTTCAATCCCTACCAAATTTATTTACTTAAAAATAATGACTTTGAAGCATGTGCCTGTAGTCCCAGCCACACAGGGAGGCTGAGGCAGGAGATTTGCTCAAGCAAGAGTTCAAGTCCAGTATGATTGTCTCTAAAAAGTATGGGCTGGGGTTATGACTCAGCAGTAGAGTGCTCGCCTCACATGTGCAAGGCCCTGGGTTTGATCCTCAGCACCACATAAAAAATAAATAAATAAATAAATAAATAAATAAATAAATAAATAAATAAAGTCATAAAAAATTAAAAAATAAAAAGTATATAATGATAATAATAACTTCCAAAACATAAAAAGATTTAAGTGAAAAAGTGGCATTTTCTTTTTCTGCAAATATCCTTTCTGTCTGACTTAATGATGGATTCTCTTTTGTTGTGAGGAGTTTTTGTTTAGAGATCAGGCCCAGGCCTGGCACGTGCTAGGCAAGCCCTCCTCTGTTGAGCTATATCCCCAACCCCAGACAGCTTGTCCTCTTTGCTTCTCCGTTCACTGCTGTAACAGCACACACCATGTAGCCTCTGGAAGACACCACTGTACATTCATGAGAGGTGAAGCACATAACACCTCAGTATTACTAAGAAAAGAGTTTTGACAGCATAACCCCCAGAATGGCTCTCAGGAACCCCCAGTGATCCTCTAAGATTCAGTCCTTTAAAGCAATGTATAGTTTACAATAATACTCAAGCCTTAGTGTAAGAATCATTTGGCTTTTCAAAAATGCCCATTCCTATCCCAGCAGCTTCAGAGGCTGAGGCAGGAGGATTACAAGTTCAAAGCCAGCCTCAGCACCTTATCAAGGCACTACGCAACTCAGTGAAACCCTGTCTCTAAGTTAAATACAAAAAAGGGCTGGGGATGTGGCTCAGTGGTAGAGTGCCCCTGAGTTTAATCCCTGGTACCAAAAAAAGAAAAAAAAAATGCCCATTCCTGCCACCTACCACAAACATGATGCATTTTCTCTGGGGTAGGTCCCAAATCACTGCAGTTGAAATCTTGAGTGATGCTGAGGGATGTGGTGGCTGTACCATCCTCAGAAAATCCTGCACTAAGCTTCTATCCTAAGAAAATAAAGCCAGCATATGTCACCATGGACGGTGGAAGACTCCCAAAGAGAGCTGCTGTATCTCTATCCCCACAGATTGCTCTCACAGAGAGCCCTCCCTCCTTTAACCCGAAGTAATCATGACATAATCCTGTGCTTTGCCTCCTGTAACTCAAATGAGACAGGGCTGGATCATTTGAATGAGATTTTTTCCTAAAGGGTCAGGAATAACAAAAGAGAACTACTTACATAACTAGATGGCATGGCTTCTCTGTCTAGTTTGTGGTCTATTTTAAGGACGTTTCCTTTCGTAGTTCCCAGCCGTCCATGTGGTAGAGGTCTTTTTATTGGAAAAAGAGGAAGAAAGGAGATCCTTTTTCCCTTTGTCCTTTACCCTAGGAAATGGGCAGGTAATACAAAATAAATGTTTACTGTCAGTAACATACAACAGTGTTAAGAGTCCTCTCTAATAAGACAAAAATAATGACATTCTTACCAAAAAAAAAAGATAAAAATCAATGAACTTCTCTTTCAAATATGGGAAATAATTTATGATTTTTATATATGTTCGGGAATCTGTAAGATGTCTCATATAGGCCTATCATGAAGTATTTTTATTTGCATAATTAAAATGAATAGATGATTCTCCAAGTGTTTGTACAAGCAGCCTTTCTTAGGATGAGATTGTTAAATATATATATATATATCACTGGGGGCAGTGGCGTTATACCTGTTATCCCAGCAGCTCAGGAGGCTGAGGCAGGAGGATCACAAGTTTAAAACCAGCCTCAGCAACTTAGTAAGGCCCTAAGCAACTTAGTGAGACCCTGTCTCTAAATAAAATATTTAAAAGGGCTGTGGATGTGTCTCAGTGGTTAAACACTTCTGGGTTCAATACCTGGTACCAAAAAAAAAAAAAAAAAAAGAGTGTTAGATACCCACAGGACCCCCCCCCCCTTTGTGGAGATTCCAGTTTATAATTCATTAACCAGGAGATGAAATGGAACTTTCTTATGTATACATATAGCATTTGCCCCAATAAGAGGTGCCTATAAAGACTTATTATCAGCAATAACCTTCATTTTTTTTAACTGTGAAAACTTGTGTTAATGTGAATAATAATCTCAAACATTTTGTGAAAAGTTAATCATCTGATAAAGCATTTTACTTGAAACGTTTGTATGTTGTAAAATTATTAAATGCACAGAATACGTAATGCAGGTTGGTTGGAAAACAAACTGGATTTGCCAAGAGAAGGAAAACTTGAAAATAAGCAAATATCTAAACAGTTGTTTCAAAGCCGTCATCAATTTCTTGAAAATAATTAGGGCTAATATATAGAAGCATATTCTCATTTTAAAATTTTTGATTGAGTAGTTAAATGACTATGCATTATTGAAGTTAAAACTTATTTTATGTACTTTTCATGATGTTTCAGTGTATTGATAATATGGGTGTATCAATTTATTTCAGTGCCTTAAAGTATTTTGAATGCAATATTTTGCTAATGGTTAAAGAACTATTCTCTTAGGAATGAAATGCTGTCCGTTAAAAGGATCTATGAAGTACTTTACATTTGTTATAAAATAGCTACACATGGATGCATTTGTCATTTTTGTTTGAGTCATTTACTTTTGAGAATCAACAAAATATTAGGTGCCTTTGCTTTAACCAATATTGCTTTGATTTAATACCCAGAAATGTAAAAATGTGGTATTTTTAATACCAACTTAATGGTTGCATTACTTTAAATCATCTTGTATCCTGAATTGAACTAGCATGAAGGCTTGTTAGTAGAAGTTTCTCCTTTATTCTTTCTCTTCCAAAGTAGAAACTAGGTTAAAAAAAAAATTGCTCATTACACTAAATCATCAAATAGAATGGCTTATTCCATAGATTAATGTTTGGCTCTTTGTCATTTGTTTTACATGTTTTTTGCACAGGTAATTTGTGTTCATTATAGAAAATTATAAAATGCAGATATGCTAAAGTGGTCTTTAAATTTCCTGATCTTATTCCACCGATCAGAGAGAACCACTGATTCCGTTCTGGTGTGAATCCTTTCAGATGTGCTATGGTTGAATATTCTATGTGTTGAAGGCTTGGTCTGAAGCCTCCAGTGCTATTAGGAGGTGGTGGAACCCTCAGGAGGTGGGGCCTACTGGGAGGAACTTGGGTCACTGAGACATGCCCTTGAAGGGGATATTGGTACCCCGAGAGTCCCTTCCATTTCTCTCTTTACTTCCTGGCTGCTGTGAGGCGAGCAGCCTCTTCCACCACACACTCCCACTCGGGCGCACTGCTTCACCACCAGACCCAAAAGCAACCATCAACTGACCATGAACTGAAACCTCCCCAAACCTTTCCTCTCTGTTGATTTATCTCACGTATTTGTTACAGTAACAGAAAGCTAACTGAACACAGTGTGTCAGTCCTTCCTTTTGTTTTAATTAAGAGGCAGTTGCCTTGGTTATTTGGCTATTTTCTCTCTTGAAATCTAATTTGTCTTTTTAATTAAAAATTGCATTACAGAAGCATACCATCACTTCAAGTAGAATAACAGCCATTAGGAAAAAATGCCATCTAATTATATTTCTGTGCACAGGCTAGGGATGTAGCTCAATGGCAGAGCACTTGCGAGGGATGAACAAGGTCCTGGGTTCAATCCTCAGAACTTCAAAAAATAGATTATGTTTCTGTGCAGTAAAAATTGATTTTGACCTGCTTTCTTTCAAAATTGTGTTAGTACAGGCTGGGGTTGTGGCTCAGTGGTAGAGCGCTTACTGAGCATGCGTGAGGCACTGGGTTCCATCCTAGCACCACACAAAAATAAACAAAGGTATTTTATCCATTTACAACTAAAAAAATTTTTAATGTTTTTTTAAAAATTGTGTTAGTACACACAAATAGTACAAGTACTGGGAATAAAGTCTTCCCAAACATGCAAAAACTGCATAATAAAAATTATGTATCTAAAAGTAGATTAGTCAAGCAGGTACAGTGGCACACACCTGTAATCCCAGCAGCGAGGCAGGAGGATCACAAGCAAGTGATTCCTTAGCAGTGCAGCAAGACCCTCAGCAACTTAGCAAGTCTCTGCCTGAAGAACTGGCAATTTAGCTCAGTAGTAAATCATGCTTTGGTTCAGTCCTCGCTACCAAAGATGGGGTGAGGAGATTATTCAAGAAACTTCATCTTTAGTTAATGTCTAATTTCCAAGAGATTAAAAATTTCACCTTTTTTTTTGTTGTTGTTCTGGGGGTCAAACCCAAGGGTGCTTTACCATCAAGCTACATCCTTTTAGTTTTCATTTTGAGACAGAGTCTCACTGAGTTGCTAGGGCTTCCCTAAATTGCTGAGGCTGACCCTGAACTTGAGAATATCCTGCCTCAACCTCCCAAGTAGCTGGGATTACAGGTGTGCACCACTGTGCCTGGCTAGCACTTCCACTTCAGTGAAGCAAACAAATTATTTTTTTAGATTAAAAAACTGAGGCACAAAAAATGACTTGCTCTAGATAAGGTAATGCATCCTTTATTAATTAGGTTTAGCTATGAAAGAAAATCCAAAATAGTTGCTTATAAAATAAAATTTATTTCCCATGCAAAATTCCAGAGAGCAGTAGGTCAGGGTGATAGGATAACTTCATGAAATTATCAGACTCCCATATCATTCATTTGTAATCTCACACAAATTGACTACTGGCCAGGCATGGTGGTACACACCTGTAATCTCAGTAACTCCTCACAAGTTCCAGGCCAGCCTCAGCAACTGTCTCAGTAAAAAGGGCTGGGGATATAGTTCAGTGGTAGAGCACCCCAGGGTTCAATCCCCAAAACCACAAAAATATAAATAATTTTATTTAGCTATAAATCACATACCATGCAGTTCACCCATTTAAAGTGTGGGATCATTGGTTTTTAGTATAGCATATTGCAACATTGTACAACCATCGCCTCAATCTAATTTCAGGAAATGTTTATCCTCTCCTAAAGAAACCTCATAGCTACTCCCTGCTCCCAGTCGTAGGCAACCACAAATCTACATTCTTTATGTTTGTCTATTCTAGACATTTCAAAGGGAATCACAATAGCTGGTCTTTTTTGACTGACTTTTTGTTTTCACTTAGTATAATGTGTTCAAGATTCACTTTGGTGTAGCAGGTATCAACCCTTCATTCCTTGTTATTGCCAGAAATAATCCATTATATTTATATACCATATTTTATGTATCTACTCATAACCTGAGGTCATTTGGAGTTATTTCCAGTTTGGGGCAAATTTGTTTTACATGTTACATATGTGTGTATACATCTATATGTATGTATGTATCAGAGGTGTGTGTGTGTATTGCTGCTAATTAACATTTGTGTTCTAGTTTTTATTTCTTAGTTCTCGGCGGACACAACATCTTTGTTGGTATGTGGTGCTGAGGATCGAACCCGGGCCGCACGCATGCCAGGCGAGCGCGCTACCGCTTGAGCCACATCCCCAGCCCTGTGTTCTAGTTTTTATGTGAACATGTTTCATTTCTCTAGGGGTTATACAGAGGAGTGGAACTGATAAAAACTCTGCTTAACATTTTGAGGAACTGCCAGACTTTTCCAAGGGCCTCACTGGTTTACCTTCCCACCAGCAGTGTTTGAAGATTCTAGTTACTCTGTATTCCCCCCAGTACTTGTTGTCTTTTTTATTATAAAAAGCCTTAGTGTAGCTTCGATTTTGTATTTCCCTAATGATATGAGCATCTTTTTATGTGCTTATTGACTATTTGTATGTTTTTAAATTGGATTGCTTTCCTAATGTTATGAGCTATGTATCTATCTCAGTACAAATCCATGAAAATTTGCAAGTATTTTCTCCCATTCTTTTCATTCATTGGAATTATTTGCAGCACATTTTTCATTTTGATATAATCCAGCTTGTGCTTGTGGTATTCTAAGAAACGGTTGTTTACCCTAATATGGTGAAGATTTGCTCCTATTTTCTAAGAGTTTCATCGTTGTAACCTCGTATTAAGTTCTGGGGTACGTTTTCAGTTTTTGCACATTGTGTAGCCCCTTCTGTGTTAAGGCCCTTTCAGGGACGTTGTACACACCGTTCTGCTTTTGTTCTCTGACCCAGACTTGGTTACAGGGACATAATGATCATTGCATGAGAGACTGGAAAATGTGCATTTCAGGCATCCACTGTCAAATCAGGTTGAAAACCTAATCAGTCATAATCTTACTCTGAGCAAGTCGATTCTGTTGCTTCTTGTTTGTTTATTGTGACACTGGGGACTAAACCCAGGGGCACTCTAGCGCTGAGCTTCAACACAGGCTTGCTTTTAACTGGTGTTACAAACGTGCTCCCCTGCGATGGCTTATTGCTTCATTTAAAAAATAAACTATTATTATATGCTGGCTTTCACCCCTGGGAATTCAGCTGAAGGGTTTCCCTCTGCAGAGCGCTCACTCCTTTGGGGATCCACAACATGGTCCCGAAGGACTTACGGGGCCTTAGCCTGGTGAATTTGGTCTGTGGTGTTTCCTCTGGGAGAAATGAAACCACGAATTCTGGGGTTTCTGGCTTTCCCTGCGTGCTGCCTCTTGGGACAGCTGCGTCTCTGAGGGCGCACACAGCCAGCTCTCCCCGCCCCGGCCGCGCCCACTGGGCTGAGGCCACCACTCCCGCCCATGATGACATCCAGGACAACCACCGCAGTTGGAGCTGCTGCACGATGGCAGCGCCCCCTGGATCCCCATCTGCCCAGGCTGCAGAGGCAACGCTGTCCCAGCCCGGGGAGCAAACGGTGGAGATGGGCTCGGTGAGCGCCAAGCAGGGCAAGAGGGAGCGGGCTGGACCGGGCTGAGAGCGGAGGCTGTGCATGCCCATTCGCAGTCCCTTCTTCAGGTTGACCTAGCAGGGAGGCTGAGGACATTAGGTGTCCCAAAGATTATAGGATGGGAAATGATCTAAGTGAAATAACTTGCTGGATTCTTTCAAACAGTTCAGCAGGACCAGGGCAGGTCCAGAGGGTCTTATTGCCAGGCCATGGCTCTTGTCCACACGCTACAAGTCTCCTGGGCAGGGAGGGCCTTTGAGCTATGCGTGAGAGAGCTGCCTCCCTTTCCCAGAGTCCAGACAGATCCTGTGGCCTCAGTCTCTGCCTCAAACCCTGGTCTTGTCCAGGCACTAGGCTCTCCTTAGGGAGACTGGCCCCATAGATGACCTCCTAGTCGGCTCTTGGGGTGCAATTGAGGGCCCAAGAGGTTAGGAACCTCCAAATGGTGTGATATTGAATGCAACATGTGCTCCCAGCCCCATAGTCAAGGTATTCTGTGGCTTCATTTGACCACCATCTCAGTTCCCTATCTTGACCTGGTGCTTACTTTCAGGGCCAGGAATTATGGCCTCCAACAAAGAAGTGAGAGCAGGGCTTGGTGGCACACATGTAGACCCAGTTACTGGGGAGGCTGAAGCAGGAGGATCACTTGATTCCAGGAGTTCAGAACCAACCTGGGCAACATAGCAGAACCCTTCTCTTTAATTAAAAAAAAAAAAAAAAGTGAATGAGAAGGCTGAATATTCTCATTTTCTAGAGAAATTTAGAAATTTGGATTGAGATTAAGGGCAAAAGGGGGAAACAACTGCTAACTGTCAATGAAGTGCCCGCATCCTCCTAACAGCCCTATGTGTCCATATATTAGTGTGAGGACACAACAGCTCAGCAAGTTCACACAGCTAGTTTGCCTAATTATAAAACTCTGTGGACTGTGAAGGGCTAATGATTTAAGTTGGTAAAACTGTCTTCCTGAAGACTCCAAGATTGTATCTTTAGTGTCAGTTGGAATTTTTTGCCTCCCCCGACCCCAGCCACCTACGCACACTGAGGATTAAACATAGGGGTGCTCTACCACTGAGCTACATCCCCAGTCCTTTTTATTTTTTGAGATAGGGTCTTGTTAAGTTGCCCTGGCTGACCTCAGACTTGTGATCCTTCTGCCTTGGCCTCCAAGTAGCTGGGCTTACAAATGTGCACCATCGCACCCGGCTTAACCATAATTCAATTTTTTTTCTTGAGGGCCTTCTATGTTCTAAAAACTTGTTAGGCCCATTTAGGGGTGAACAAGACTTCTATTATGGAGGAGAGGAAGACTATCATGTTGAATTCTGTTGTTTAGCTTTTTTGGAAGTTGAAATAATGTTCACACAGATGTCAGAATATAACATGTCCTGCCTCAAGTGTGGTTTTCCCCCATGCATAGGAAGTATGCAAAGGGTATGATAAACCTTTATCTGGGACGACCTTCCCTTCAGAAGAACCTGCTTGTAGTGTTCAAGATACCAAAATAGGCAAGCTCTACTTCTTCCAATTTTCTCCTATCTCCAAGCAAAGGAGAAAAGAGGAGCCCCAACATCTTTTCAAGAAATAGCGTCCAGTTGTTGCTAGCCATTCACTGCTTCCAAGAATATATATTGAACACTCACTATATATCAAGCATTGTTCTAGGTACTGTAGATACCATGGTGAGTTACAGTTTGTGCTCTCAGAGAGCTTACATTCTGTTAGGGAATAAATAGAAAATATACCAAACAGTACACTTGAGAAACTTGAGTCGTCAGGGAATATAAAGGGTGACATTTACAAGTTTTTTTTTCTTCCTTTTTTGCGCCTCATGCTTTACAGCTTAGCTACATCCCCAGGCCTGATGAGGTGACATTTAAACTCAGACCTGAATGAAAGGGAGTCAGCTCTTGGAAGACACAGAAGACAGGCAAAGAAATGGGAAGTACAAAGGCCCGGAGGCAGCAACAGGCTTGGTCATTTGGACTGTCAGGTGGACCTGGCTCCTGCTGAAGGAGGGCTATTTGAAGTGAAGAGGATAGGGAAGTGGGGGCTGATCAGCGCGGGTTCTACAGGCTATGGTGAAGACTTGGCATTTCATTCAAAATGTTATGGCAAGCTCTTGGAGGGTTTTAAGCAGAGAAGACATGATCTGATTTATATTTTTAAAAATCACTGGCTAGCCAAGCACAGTGGCACCCATTTATAATCCTATCAACTCTGGAGGCTGAGGCAAGAAGACTGTAAGTTCGAGGCCAGTCTCAGAAACTTAGTGAGACCCTGTCTCAAGATTTTTTTAAAAGGTGACTTGCAGGGGATGTGACTCAATACTAGAGTGCCCCTGGGTCCAGTTTCCAGTACTGGACTATATAAAAACCCACATCAGCTGTTTCATGGGAGGTCAAGTTGTAAGGAACAGATGCAGAAGTGGAGAAGCCACTTATGAGTCTCTCAATGATAGATTAGACAGGGGAACTGGGGGGGGAAAAAAAGGAATCAATGATGTGGCCTGAGCCACTAAGCAGACTGGTGCCATTTAATGCAACAGGAACAGGGTTAGGAGCTGGTCTAGACTGTATGATGGAAATCAGGAGCCACACTAGGCTCATGCTTATCAGGCGTCCATTGGGAGATTGTGGGTAGGCAGTCAAATCCGCACGAGCTCCCTGGATAGCTCCAGGCTTGTGGGATAGATACATACACTCTCTGCTCATAAACATTGTGTCAGTGATAGACTGATAAACTGTCTCTCCAGGAAAAGAAAATGCAGTTAGAGACTCTGAATTATAATGTTTGTAAATACCCTCAGTATAGCTGATTTCAGGGGTTCAAGAACTAGCTTGCAGAAGTCCTCAGTTCTCAAAGCCCCTGCCTCATTCACTGATCAAAACAACCTTGTGAAATTGGCAGGGATATTACATTTGGCCAATGAGGAAGACAAGACTTGAAAAGAGAGAGTGATTTATTCAATGTCACACAGAGAGTAGGTGGCACAGAAGGGACTCAAGCCCAAGTCTCCTGACTCACAGTCCACTCTGATTGCTGATTCAATAAATTAAAGCAGGGTCTAGCAGGAAGTATGGGGGGAAATATAAGAAAGAACTTCCCCCTGGAAAGGTTTAGAGGTCATGGTTTAGAAATTTTTTTGTTGTTGTTGTAAATTCTCTCTCACTTCCCATTAGGATCATTTTGGGACAAGATGGAGCTAAGAGGTTGCTAGAAACACCATCAAAACCTCATAGGGGGCTGGGGCTTAGTGGTAAAATGCTTGCTTGCATGTGTAAGGCAGTAGGTTCAATCCTCAGCACCACATAAAAACAAGGTATTTTTTTAAAAACATCATAGGGACTCAAGGATGCCCATGGAAGTCACAGGGGCTTGGGGAGATGTTTTATGACTTGCAGATTGGGTAGGGATGACTTACTGTGTCTCCTCAGGTCAGCAGAGCTGGTCGCCTCTCATTCTGTACGAAGGTGTGCTATGGCTTTGGTGGGATCCCCAACCAGGTAGCTTCCAGCGCCATAGCCTTTTACCTACAGCTGTTCCTGCTTGATGTGGCACAGGTGAGTGTGGGCAGTAGCCTGGGGCCCCTTGGTTGTCTGGTCTTTCATCCCCACTTGTCCTTCACCCTCCCATCCTTGATGACAGTCCTTTGATCCAAACCTAACAAAAAGCCAAATGCTATTTAGTGAATCTCCCAAGGATGTTTACTGCAGTCTGTTTATAATGCTAAAATAAGAAACATTGTTGGATGCCCAACAATATATAAGCCACTTACTTAGAAAGTAAGTGGTATTAATCCACAAAATAGACTATTGTGCTTGCAGCCATTCACAAGAGAGATCTATACCAGTTGACATGGAGGGACTTCATGATTCACTGTCAAAAATGAAAAGCTAGTTGTAGAGTATATAAAATGGCTCCATTTTAGCAAAACAAAGATGTGCACCGAGTGTGTGCATAAGTATACATGTGTCAGTATGTGATTAAAATAGTGCAGAGAAAATTATAGAAGGATATGCACTGGGTTGTTCATGTTGGCTGTAGGGTGGAATGGTGCAAGATAAAAGGTAAGCAAGAACAACTGTTTTTGGGCTGGGGATGTGGCTTAAGCGGTAGCGCGCTCGCCTGGCATGCGTGCGGCCCAGGTTCGATCCTCAGCACCACATACCAACAAAGATGTTGTGTCCGCCGAGAACTAAAAAATAAATATTAAAAATTCTCTCTCTCTCTCACTCTCTCTTTAAAAAAAATTATTAAAAAAAAGAACAACTGTTTTAAAAAAACAAGGTACTCATGATTTTTTAAAATGACACAGATCTGATCCCATTTAGATGAAATTTATAACTTCAGGTGCACATAAATGCATGAAAGGATGATTTTCAAAATGCTTTTGGCAATTGTCTCAAGATGATGGGATTTCAGATGCATTTTTCTTAATGTTTGGATTACTTGAATGTTCTTCTAAAGACTGCATCATTTATATAGTCAGAAAAACAAACATTTTTTATTGTGGAAAAATGGCTACCTCTATCACCCTAGGTGCACCGTTCTTGCTTGGAGCCACCTCCAGGTGAGGGCACCTCAAGTTTTGTCCAAAAGTGACTGGACCCAGTAATAATGGCAAAGTGCCAATGCACAGGAATCAGCTCCTTCCCCAACCCTTTTCACTAGCACAGATGTACCTTTGGAAGCTTCTGGATTGGTTTCTTGGGCAGGAGGTCATTGAGCAGCATTTTCCACTGTGGCTTTAGCCCCAGATGTTCCCAGGTCCCCCTTCTTGCTGACCGACAAGCCTGGATACCCTCTCTGGCTCTATTGGGTCTTGGCTCTTAATCCCCTCCCCTATGGATTTCAGATTCCTGCTGCCTACGTGTCACTTGTCCTGTTTGGAGGGAAAGTGTCTGGGGCAGCTGCCGACCCTGTAGCTGGATTCTTCATCAACAGAAGCAGGAGGAGAGGGTCTGGACGCCTTATGCCCTGGTGAGCAGCCCTTTGGTTTTTAGGATCCAGGCACCTACCCCTGTCTCTGAGGTCACTATTGGTCACAGCTTGTTAGTGGACACTCTGCCAATGGTTAGAGGATGAGACTGGACTGTTTGGTACACTGGGGTCGGCCTGTGTGCCATGTTCAGAGACATTCTTGGGGACTGTTCCTTAGCAGAGGGCATAGGACTAGACAAGTCTCTTCAGGCTCCCAGACCTGGCCTGTGGCTCAGTGTGGTCAGGCTAGGCTGGAAGCCAGGGAAGGTCTCAGAGGAAGTGCAACTGGCTTGTGCCCCAGTGCTCTTAAACTGGGACTGGCACCACTGAGCACCCACGTGCCCCAGTCAGAGTCCCGGCAATGAATGCCCCGTCCCCAACTCTCCACTCTACTCCTTGCTTCCCTCTCCATGGCTCCCACTCTGAGAGCCCCAGCCCAAGGCAACCCCAGGAGCAGAGAAGGGTGTCCCCAACCTGGTGCTGCAGGTGCTTCACTGTGTGCTTTTTAGGATGCTCGGCTGCACGCCCTTCATCGCCCTGGCCTACTTCTTCCTGTGGTTCCTGCCCCCCTTCACCAGCCTGCGTGGCCTCTGGTACACCACCTTCTACTGCCTGTTCCAGGCTATGGCCACGGTAAGCAGGTATCCTCCCTTCCTGCCCTGGTTCTGAGAAACCTCACTGCTATGGCCAATACTGGGACTGGGGGCTTGGGGACCACACTGCTCTCACCTCCCCACCAGTGCCTAGACACTTAAAATTAGCTCTGCTGTCCCTACTTGGGCCAGGTGCCCTCTCCTGCTTTTAAGCCCCTATCTCTGACCTTAGGTAACCAGCATGCATATAGCAGATTGATTCCTAGGTACCAGGATGGGACAGGATGGCTGTGGGCCTTTGTGTGGCAAAGTGGGGTTTCTACTTGGTGATCTGCATGGTGAGGGCCATCTTGAGCTCTGCTGGCCTCCCTAGTTCTTCCAGGTGCCCTACACAGCGCTCACTATGCTCCTCACCCCCAGTCCCACGGAGCGGGATTCTGCTACTGCATACCGTAAGTGCAGCCCTGGGGTTGGGTGAGGACGATGCCCTGGGAACTGCTACTGGCTCACTCACCTTGCACATGCTCTGTCTTTAGGGATGACCATGGAGATGGTGGGGACACTGATGGGAGCCACTGTCCATGGGTTCATTGTGTCTGGTGCCCACCGGTCCAACCACTGTGTGGACACTGAGCTCCCAGTGCCTGCTGCTATCTCCCCGGATGCCGTGAGTGTCCAAGGTGGCCAGGATCCCCTCTGCGGAGTTACCTCCTTCCTCCAGGGCTACTTCTCTCCACACCTTGTCTCTTCATCTTTGAGGCAGGGGGCTCACTGCACCCTCATTCCTTCCCTGCTCCCCTAGCTAAGTGCATGAATCCCAAGTGCAGGCCCACTGCCCTCTGCTAAACCCTGGGTTCTTGCTCATCATAAAACAAAACAGTGGGTCAGCAGGCCACCTGGAGGGAGGAGGCTACCACCAGAGAAAGGACTGTTCGGGGGGCACACCAGGAAGGGGCACACCAGGAAGGGGCAGGAAGTGTACAACAGGGAGGGGGCAGAAGGGTTTGTTGTGCTTTCATGGTCCTCCTATGGCCCTTTCCCAACCCCAACCCCAACCAGCTGACCCCAGTGTGAAGCGAGAAGTGGAAACGGGGAACAAGCTTCTTCCTCTCCCCTTAGAGTAGGTCCTTCCTCAGCAATTAGGGGATGCACATCTATTTTATCCATCATGTTTATCTTCTATGTCTTCCCTTTTTCCTTAAGCAAATGACACTGTTATCCTCCAGAACCCTAAGCATACCTTTACTCCTCCCTCTGAACCATCCAAACTACTACAAACTCTGTCTGCTTTTCCAACCACAAACCTAGAAGCTGTTCAGCTTGCCTACATTGCCCTGCCATTCACTGGCCAGGTCCCCATCATCTCCACCCCAGCTACTACATCAGCCTCCTCCAGGCCCCCACTGGCCCCAGCAGCAGAGTCAGGGGACATTTTCTTGTTTTTTTTTTTTTTTTTTTTTTTTGGTACTGGGGATTGAACCTGGGGGCCACATTCCCAGCCCTTTTTTATTTTGTTAGGGCCTCACTAAGTTACTGTGGCTGTCCTTGAACATGAGATCCTTCTACCTCAGCCTCCCATCAAGGAACATTTTCAGAGTTTGAATATAGGTAGCCCTTGTCTTCAGGATTAGGTACAGCCCACCCCTCCTCAGGCTTGGCTATGGGTCTCCTCTTTATGTTCTCTGAACCCTTTCATGTTGGTATTTTTGTTTGCTTTTAAATTAGCATTTCCTATTTATAAGGAGTAAGAGCAACAGGCTGAGAACCCATCTGCAGAGGTGGATGCTCATGTTAGCAGAGGCCAAAACTCTTGGTAGCTCACATTCTGTTGTCCCATCAGACTTCACTTATCAATACAAATTCACAGATAAAATTATCAAGCTTTCAGGCTGGGGCTATAGCTTAGTGGCAGAGTGCTTGCCTAGCGCTTGCCTAATGTGTGAGGCACTGGGTTCAATCTTTAGCACCACATAAAAATAAATAAAATAAAGGCATCTGTCCATCTACAATTACAAAAAAAAAATTTAATTATCAAGCTTTTCAAGACCATGACAAGAGAGCATTAAACTCCAAGCACAGCACCCTGCTGAACTGTATGCACTGCACCTGGGAGAGCTATCCCACCCTCCCCTTCCAGGGCAATTTTTATTACCTGTGTATTTCCCTGAATAGGTAGTGCTGTTCTGTTTTGTTCATCTGGGTCATCGTGTGTCACACTGCTATAAATGTCTACCCACAGATCTGTCACACACACAGTCCCTTATCATGGATGGGCCAGGTCACTTATTCATCATCATAACCTCAGGGTCTAGCATACAGACGTCAGTGGCAATGTATGTTTGCTAAGTGAAATGAGAAAGTGAATGCTCTGACCCCTGGTGGCATCAATGCCTCCTTTCCAGGCAGGAAGCACAGGGTCAGCAGAACTGGATGTGTGTGAAGGACCATTCTGGGCCCTTAGACCTACCTCTGAGTGATATGGAAGAGAGGGACCCAGCACCTGGGGCTTGAGCTGAGGTTCCTCTGCTCCATTGGGAGGTACTCCGGCCCTGCCTCCCTGGGTTGGAGACATCACCCCCAGCCCAGTTCTGTCCTGTCCCACAGCCTCGTCTCTACTCCATTGCAGCCGCCGTGGTGGTGGTGACTTACCACGTTTGCAGCGGTTTGCTCTGCCTAGGGGTGAAGGAGCAGCCAGGTATGGAGGCACTTCGAGGAAATGGGAGGCCAGAACTGGAAGCAGGACTCCTCTTGGTGGTGGGTTTTAGTGTTGAATCCTACCAAGCCAAGATGTCACCTTCCTGTGTTACAGATCCTTCTGCCTCTGCTTCAGGCCAAGGCCTGGGCTTCCTGGCTGGGCTGGGCCTCACTGCCCGGCACCCACCCTATCTGAAGCTAGTGGTCTCCTTCCTGTTCATCTCAACTGCTGTTCAGGTATCTCTGGCCACCTGATCCCCTCTCTTGCATAGGTCCAGAGTTCAGTCTTTTGGCTTGAGTTCTGTAGGGGGGAACCTGGGGTGGGTCTTCGGCTCAGAGAAATGTGCTGGGAAAAGAGTCAGGTGGGGATTGGGGGCCCTAAGCGCTAGGAAGCTGACAGTGTCTGGGGTGGTTTCCTCTTATGTTACCTGAAGTTTAGTCAAGTCCAACTGGTCTTAGCTGTGCAGGGGGTGATGATAAACTAGGAATAGTGCTTCTGTCTGTTGGGGAAAAGCGTCTTTTGTGGGGTGACTGCATGATGCTGACAGTGACCTAAGCTCAAGATCCCAAAGAGGCCAGACTTGAGACCCTGTCCCTGCCCCTGATTTCTGAGTTTCTGCCATTCCCTGCATTTGCCCACCTCCCGTTCACCGCCTCAGGTGGAGCAGAGCTACCTGGTCCTGTTCTGTACTCACGCCTCCCGGCTCCACGACCACGTCCAAAACTTGGTGCTCATCATCCTGGTGAGGGGACCTGGGTGGTGAAGGCCAGGGCACCTAAGGCCCTGAGCTGGGGATGTGTGGCCATTGTTCTAACGGTCAACATTCTGTAGTTGGCTTTGGTCTTAGTCACCTACAGTAGAGGGTGGAACTGGGAGCAGAGTCGAGGTTAATAGCTGCTAATTCAAACCAGGGGCAAGGTCATGGTTGGGCTTTGAGGTGCTGGGTCGAGTGCTGGCTGCAGGGCCTTGCTGTGATGCTGCTGTCTGCCACAGGTCTCAGCTGTGCTGAGCACCCCCTTGTGGGAGTGGGTTCTCCAGCGATTTGGGAAGAGGACACCAGCCTTCGGGATCTTTGTGAGTGAGAAGGAAGGCTAGGGGTTCCTGGGGAGGTGACCGTGCCTGGGTTTCCTGAAGCCAGCAGGGCTCAATCTGTGTCTGGACTTTGTGTCTGCTGACCAGGCCCAGGGCTCAAAGAGCAGTGAGTGTGGGAATGAAAGAACAAGCCCAGGTAGTGGGTGGAGGGACCAGCCTGTGTGTCTGTCTCCCCAGATGATGGTGCCTTTTGCAATCTTACTGGCTGCTATGCCCACAGCACCTGTGGCATATGTTGTGGCCTTTGTCTCTGGTGTGAGCACTGCTGTGTCCTTGCTGCTACCATGGTAGGCTGGGTGAAGGGAAGGGGGGATATCTATTCCTTTAGGCCAACCTGCTGTCCTGGGTCCACCCTGAGCAGGAGATAAAGGCCACAAGTTCCCTCCTTAGAATCCTCCTAAAGGGCACCAATGGCGAGAATGGTGGGGGTGGGGAATACAAGCACACAAACTGCTGGCTCTCTGGGGGTCTGTCCTGGTTTTGAGCACAGAAGACTGACACATTTGACTCCAGAGAGCCCACAGGCTGCTGCTGTCAAGGGGATGAAGAGTGCTAACTCCATGCACCTGTTCCCAGGTCCATTCTGCCAGATGTGGTGGATGATTTCCAGCTGCAGCACCGGCACGGCCCTGGCCTAGAGACCATCTTCTATGCATCCTATGTTTTCTTCACCAAACTTTCAAGCGCTGGCGCCTTGGGCATCTCCACCCTCAGTCTGCAGTCAGTCCAGGGCTGGGTATACCAGAGGCACAAAAAAACAGTGGGAAGAGGGCAAATCCCCCTCTCTTCCCAACTAGGGGCTACCCATAGAGAGTGTGGGGAACCTGGTGCACATGACTTGGAGCCTTTCTTAGAGTCTGTACCACCTCCCAAGCCCCTGCTGCCAGTCTTCTTGGCTCCTTTGGCACTCATTCCTGCTCTCCTCGACATTCCCTCCTCCACCATTAGGCTGATCTGGCCAGGAAATATTAAGTCACATTTCAGGAGAGTGTGGGGGTAGGTATCTGTGAGCCCCCCACCCAGGCTCTGAAGGATATGACTGTTGGGGTGGGGTGGTATTTCTCCAGGTTTGCAGGATATAAGGCAGGAGCCTGCAAGCAGACAGAGGAAGTAGTGGTCACCCTCAAAGTCCTCATCGGTGCTGTGCCCACCTGCATGATCCTGGCTGGTCTGTGCATCCTCATGGTTGGCCCCACTCCCAAGGTGCCAAGTCAGGACACCTCCTTCCAGCTAAGCCTTCGGAGGTAGGCAGCCCGGGTACACTGATCAAAACAGACAGGGAGACACACGAATGACCTAACATCAGCCTACAGTTCTGCTGTGCCACCCAGCTGAGCCGTTCTGCCTTTAGAAGACTCAGCTTCAGTGACACCATTTGGTCCTCTATTTTCTTCTACTCTGGTCTCTTTTTATTTTTTTGCCTTTTCTTTTTTTCTTGGGGGGGGTACTAGGGATTAAACTCAGGGGCACTTGGTCACTGAGCTATATCCCCAGCCCTATTTTGTATTTTATTAGAGACAGGGTCTTACTGAGTTGCTTAGTGCCTCGCTTTTGCTGATGCTGGCTTTGAACTCATAATCCTCTTGCCTCGGCCTCCTGAACCACTGGGATTATAGGCCTGCATCACCACCCTCGGTCTCTGGCGCCCTTTCTGATGTTCCTAGGACTATCTAGTAGATGGGGGTATGTGAGGGTTCCCTCTTTGATCCTCTATTCTTTTGTTTCCCATCCCTCTCATACCTCATCTACTTGTGTGACCTAGAGCACCTCATACTTAGTGGCTCCTAAAGCTGCCCTCTACTTTGAACTTCAATTTCCACATCCACATATTTCACTCATTTGGACATGTGTACCTGCTATCCCACAGCATGACAGTCAGGCTCAGTGGGCCCTAAACTTAACTCTTTTCTTCCCCTCAACTCCTCCTGCATCTGTCTCAGTGAATGGCACCAACATCCACTCTATAGCCAAACCCGGAAGTCTCTTGCGCTTCCTTCACATGGAGCAGTCCTCCCAGCCTGTCCTCCCCCTGCCAGAGCACAATCCCACTGCACGAGGAAGGTCTGCTCACTGTCTGGTCTTCCCAGAAAAATGTGTGGGTCCTGAAGGCTGGGACTATTGTTCTATCCATTTTTGTACCCCAGGAGAGGAATACGACCTAAGGCCAAGTAGGTACTCAGGGAATGCATGAACCGTATCACCACGTCCAGCCCAGCAGACTCATTAGCAAGCAGATATCCTACACTTAAAGCACATGGGCAAGTGTCCACACACAGCACCACACAGGGTGGCAGTAAGTGGCATCATCTGCTCCTCACGGCTCAGTGTTGGTATCCTTGGACTATTCAAAAGAGTAATACTGAAGACTGAGGTTGTGGCTCAGTGGTAGAGTGAGGCACTGGGTTTGAACCTCAGAACCACATAAAATAAAGGCATTGTATCCATCTACAACTTAAAAAAAAAAAAAAAAAGAGTACTACTGAGATCATGCACCTCACCCAGGCAGTGCCAGCCAGGCAGGGAAATGCTTGGTGGGAGATGGAGGAAGAGGGTGGCAGCTTCAAGGGGGCTGTGAAAAGGGAGGTTGCTTGGAAGATAAGGAACTGCCACTCAGACTTCCAGGAGGCTCTGTGGCAGGGCAGAGGCTCACCTGACCCTCATCTTTCTCCTTGTCTTTCCCTTTCTACAGGAGGACCAGCTACAGCCTTGCTTAAAATTTGAAGGACACACACCTGTAATCCCAGCAACCCCAGGAGTCTGAGGCAAGAAGATCACAAGTTTGATGCCAGTCTGAGCAACTTAGGAAGACCCTGTCTCAAAATAAAAAATTTTAAAAGGGCTAAGGGTATAGCTAGTGGTAGAGCACCCCCTGGATTCAATCCCAGAACCAGAAAAGGAAGTGTGAGAGAACTTCCCATGAGCTGGGACAGCAGGAACCTGTGTTTTAGAGGTCTTAAGTCCCTCTCCCGACTCAGCCCTTGAGCACCTACCTAGCAGTTGAGCCCACAGCATTTACTGGCGTGTGGAGTCTTCAGTAAATCTTCCCGAGTCTCCCAAAGGAACTGGTCTGAGCTTCAAAATCCCAACATGGCATCTCTCACCTGTCAACCAGACTCTCTCACATAGGTCTGCACCTCTGACTACCCAGCCCCAGGCAGCCTTTGATGTAAAAAGCATCCTAATAGCAACTATTTCTGGAAAAAAGAAGCCCTATCCAGCCTGGCCTACAACTCTCTACGGTAATACTAGGCCCAACCAAGATGATTAGACGGCAAAATTCCAACAGAAGGACAGACATACAGACTCTTTAGTTCTGAGGCTCCAGTGGACATCTGAAGACACAGAAACTAGCCATTCTGGAGCCTGAGGCAGGAGGACCACAAGTTCAACACCAGCAACTTAGTGAGACCCTGCCTCAAAAAATAAAAAAGAGGGCTGAGGATGGAACTCAGTGGTAGAATGCTCCTGGGTTTAATCCCCAGTACCTCAAAAGAAAAAAAAAATATCCACTCATAATGGACTTAAGATTTATAAGATAAGAAATTATTAGAAGAAAACAGCAGAATACTGATTAAAGACATAAATGTGAAAGATAAAATTCCCATAAAAAGGAAAGATAAACAGGACTTCATTAAAATTAAGAATTGTAATGCATTTTGCTGTTTTATATAAATAAAAATAAATAAATAAATAAATAAAACTTATGGGTTATAAAAAAAATTAAATGTTCAAAAAAATACCATAAAGAAAGAAAATGGACAAAGATAACTGGCAACAAATATTAATGACATCTAGAATCTGTTAAGAATCCCTGCTTTGAAGCTGGGGTTGTGGCTCCAGTGGTACAGCGCTTGCCTAGCACATGTGAGCTACAGGGTTCAATCCTCAGAACTACATAAAAATAAATAAAATAAAGGTATTGTGTCCATCTACAACTAAAACTAATATTTTTAAATGTAAATAAATAATAAAAAAGAACCTTGCTTGCATACGTACACTCTCTTTGCTTCCTGGCTGTAATGTCTTGGGCTGCTTTCCTCTGCCAGGCCCTCTGACCATGATGTTTTGCCTCACTCCAGGCCCACAGCTATGGAGTCGGCTGACAGTGGACGGATCCTCTGAAACCCATTCACAAATGAAAAAAACATTCGCTCTTTGACTTTCTGGGTCTGGATTATTTCACTTGGCATGATGTTCCCCAGTTCCATCCACTTACCAACAAATGACATAATTTCATTTTTCTTTATGGCTAAGTAAACTCCATTATGTATACATAAAACAACAACAACAAAAGTCCTTAGAACATGAAAAAGATAACAAAAATTTGAGCAAAAGACATGAATAGGCATTTTGTAAAACAGAAAACTTGAATGGCTAATAAATATCTAGATCATCTCTGGTGTGTAAGAAAAAATTAGGATCATAGTAAGATACCATTTAAAATTACTAGGCTATACTGGGGTTGTGGCTCAGTGGTAGAATGCTCACCTAGCATGCACGAGGCACTGGGTTCTATCCTCGGCACCACATTAAAAAATAAATAAAATGAAGGTATTGTGTTCAACTACTTCTAAAAAATAAATATTTTTTAAAAATTAAAAAAAATTACCAGGCTATCAAAAATTAAGCCACATTGAGTTCAGCCTGGGTAACTTAGTCAGAACCTGTATTAAAATGAAAAACAGAGGGGCTAAAATTGTGGCTCAGTGGTAGAACACCTGCCTAGCACATGTGAGGTACTGGGTTTGATCCTCAGCACCACATAAAAATAAATAAAATAAAGGTATTGTGTCCATCTACAACTATTTTTAATATTTAAAAACTATTAAAAAATTAAAAAAAATAAGAAAGGGCTGGTGATGAAGCTCTGTGGTACAGCATCCCTGGGTTCAACCCCTAGTACCACAAAAACAAAGTTAAAAAAACTCTAATTAAAAAATCAGAGTTAAATTTACATACTTTTGTGATTCCAACTCTATTTCTAGATAAAAGACACTAGAAAGACCTCAAACACTTGCTTAAAGATATATTTACAATAATATTCAAAGCAATATGACTTAAATTTCAAAAATAAAACCAGGGATCAAATGTCCATGATGGGAATATGGATAAATTGTGGCAACTCTAAACAGTGAAAGATACCAGACACATAATAAGACTGAATCTTAGAAATAATGTTGAATGAAAAAAGGCAATTCAAAGAAGACTACATACAATATGATACTATTTGTATAAAACTCAAAACCAAGGAAAAATAAACATTATATTTTTAGGCCAATTCGTAATATATGGTGGTGAAACTCCTTTTTATGAATGAAGAAATGATAATTTCAACCATCAAGATGTTAGTGATAGCTGGGCACAGTGAAGCATACCTGCAACCCCAGCTACTCACAAGACTAAGGCAGGGCTGGGTGTGTGGCTCAGTGGCAGAACACTTGCCTCGCATGTGTGAGCCACTGGGTTTGAGTAAGTAAATGAAATAAACGTCCATCAACAACTAAAAAAAAATATGAAAAAAAAAAAGACTAAGGCAGGAGGATAGAAGTTTCAAGGCCAGCCTGGACAATTTTGCAAGAGTTTGTCTCTAATTTTTCAAAATAGTTTAGGTATGTAGCTCAGTGGTGGAGTGCTTATGTAGCATGAATGAGGCCCTGAGTTCAATACCTAGTATCACATACATACACACACACACACACACACACACACATGCAAAAGACATTAGTTACCTCTGGTGCTATGGAGTCAGGATTAAGTAAGGACATGGGGGCTTAAATGGTTTCTGGTAATGTCCTGGTTCTTAAATTAGGTAGTGGGCTCTTTAATTATAAGTTACTCTATTCTGTATATAATTGCAAGAATTAAATAATACCCATTCAAAAATTGAGAAAATTTGGGTATAAAATGTAATTTGTAAATACCATTTTTCTTGAAAAATATTTTCAATATAATATTCAAAAACAATTTAAAGGATTTAGCTCTTCTTCCCCTAACACCAGAGCCAACAAATATTGGGTTGTTTTCTATTGTTCCAATGACTACACTAATAACAGAGGCCAAGGAAACATCTTTTGTATAAGACTTGTCATGGATTCAGATGCTTTAAAGATATAATTTATATTCTGGACTATATTCACAAGAAGCAGAAACACAAAAACAACATACACATATGTAAAATCAAGAACATTTCTCTATACCACTAACAACTGCAAAGAAAATACCAAAACAGCCACAAACACAATTAGTGACTTTATTGAAGACCCAGAAGACTCTGCCAAGAAATGGTAATTATAACACACATCTGAGGCTGAGGCATTCATACTGATCTTATCCAGGGGGTTCCTTAGTCCCCCTCTTTAGATTTCCTAATAATTGTGATTTCATCACACCCCAGATACCTCCTTTGCAAATGGAGCCAGGCCTCAAGTCAGTCCTGAGGCACTACTCTCAGGCTGCTGATTACAGACAAGTGGCCTCTCCTTCCATTATCCCAGCAGCTGTCTAATGCATGTGAACCACAAAATGGACCCTTGCTTCTTTCCTGTCCAGCTCCATCTAAATAAATGGTAACAGACAGACAGGAGTCCCCAAGGGCACAAAATATTTTCTTTCTAAATAATTTTAAAGGAAAAGAGGGAAACCATGTATGTGCTAATGGAGCTTCTCTAGCTGAAACAATTTATCTGCAGATGTGCTCTGTCTAGCCATACCTTAATCAATGTGCTCTGCTGAAATGCCTGCAATCTGTGATTCTGTCTGAAGGGAGTGAAAAGTGGTACATCCACCCGAAGGGATTCAGGCTCTTTCCACTATACAAAGCTGGTACTTCACCTATAAGTCTAATAAACTGGTACTTTTTAGAACAATCTCAGATTCTCAGTGAAATTTTCAACTGTCTGAAATACTTTCAGCATCTAGGCTGGTTTCTAACATTTTAAAGAAAAAAAAAGAAAGATATCAAAATCAAAGTGACAAGTTGAGCTGGGGTGTGTTTCAGTGGTATAGGACTTGCCTAGCAAGTTCAAGGCTTTGGGTTTGGTCCCCAGCACCACACCTGTACACAAACACAAAAGAATGGTGACAAGTATTAGGCCTTGCCTGTGCTTGGCACTGTACTAGTAGCATCAGCCCAAGTTCAGAAGGACCCTTCAGGAGTCAAATTGCTTAAAATTCCATTAAAAAGTTGCCTAGGGTCAGTGTTTAGCAGTGTCTGGGCCTTTGCCAGTCAGAAATGTTTAGGGTAGCAAGAAGGATAGGTTAAACCCCAGAAGGTAAGGCCAATGCCAGCATAACCTCCTTTTGCAGGCAGCCCTGGGAGCAAAAACCAGGTTTTTGGCTTCCTTTGCACTCTGCTGATTCCTGCTGGGTTTAGGTTAAAAAGGACACATTGGAGCATCTGCTCTCCAGTGGCACTCCTCACCCTCATCTCTAAACCAAGAAAAAGACTGTAACAGCACTGAAGTACACTGTAAGTGCTCCTAAGACAGCTTTAACACTCCTTTGGGCAAGGGACACAAAGCCTCAGATAAACCACAAAACAATCCACATGGCACCATAGTATTGTTTTGTTCTGGGAATTCTGCCCTTAGGCAAAACCATAGTCATGAATACATAAACAACCACTTTCTGAGCCATCTAACAATGACTAAGCTCTGCTATCAAGCAAAGTACCTCCGCCCAGAGGAAAAAGCAGAAAGGTGGCAGAGCTAGCCATGGCAATGCCTCATCTGAGTGATAGTACAAATCTCACCAGTGAGAGTCCACAGTGCAAAAACGACCTTGCTTGTCATGATCTCATTTGAAAAGCTATACAGCAAATAGTCTGCAAACAGATATCAGGCCACGCCGTCTAAATGATTAGAACAGCTAGTGGTATGTAAACCCTGGGCAATAAGGTCTCCAAAGACTTCAGGTGAAGGAAGAGGATCCTGACTGTGCGAAAGAGGGTCCCTGGAGACATCTGACCTGGACAGGATGCCATCTCTCACGATGATTACCTGGGTGGCTGTGAAAGTTAATGGGATGAAGCCCTCACTATCAGCAGAGAGAAGAATCCAATGGGAATCTGTGAAGTAAAATAAACAAAGACAATTTAGGATATCTAATTCTATAAGGAGATTGATGACAACAAATAAGGTGGGTTTTTTTTTTTTTAGTGGAATACAGTAGTTGATATCAAGCCTTATCATCATAGGATTTTACAGAGAATGGTGGGCTAAAAGGACTGAGGGTCAGGTTACATGGCAGGAAGAGGATGTCAATGAATTATAGTCATCCAAAGTTGGTCACTTAGGTAGAGTTAAAGGACATACACTTTCACCCAGGCCAGGCATTTATCACCCAGTGCTATATATACAAGCTTGTGTATGCACATACATTAAGGGTTGTATGTAGAAGTTTTCTCCCTTATCTATGTGCTCTTCACCAGTTTCTCAAGAAACTATCTGAATCTGAGAAGCAGTTAATCTATGGAGGAACATTCATTATTTTGTAGATCCATAATAACCTGTAGACATTCAAGGAGATTGAAATGACTAGTTACAATATAGTTGCCCAGATAATCCTGAATGGTTTGATTCAGGGTAACCTAGGAACCACTAGCACAACACATGCTTGGACCTTTTCTGGTTCCTTTAAGTCTAATGTGTCTCACCTTTTGACCCTGTGATTTCACTTCTGAAAATCTACACTCCCAAGAATAACATAAAATATGCAGAGAGGGTTTTTCTTAGTGTTATTTATAATGGTGAAAAGTTGAAAACCACCTAACTGGGTCAAAGAATACATCTCAAATAAGATACAGAACAGCTCAGAATGGAATATTAACTTATCCATTAAAAATGAGAATCATGAGCTGGACATGGTGATACATGTCCAAAATCCCAGCTACTTGGAAGACTGGGACAGGAGAGAAGTCTAGGCAACTTAGCAAGACCCTGTTCCAAAATTTTAACAAAGAGCTGGGATGTAGTTCAGTGGTAGAGTGAACTACATACGCAAGGCCCTAGGTTCAATTCCTAATACTGCAAAACAATTTTTAAAAGTGATTTATGGGGCTGGGGATGTGGCTCAAGCGGTAGTGCGCTCGCCTGGCATGTGTGCGGCCCGGGTTCGATCCTCAGCACCACATACAAACAAAGATGTTGTGTCTGCCGAAAACTAAAAAATAAATATTAAAATTCTCTCTCTCCCTCTCACTCTGTCTTAAAAATTAAAAAAAAAGAATATCTACTAACTTTAAAAAAAAAGTGATTTATGAAGCTACATCATAAATGCAAATGCCAAAACAGAAAAATGAGAAAAATGCTAATACTTCAATGTTAAACGGGAAAAAATAAAATGATATTCTATGTTCAGTGTGTTGGCTACTGTTAAAAGAATGAAGCCTAACAAGAATATAGAAGTGTTAATATCAAAATGTCTGAATAACTTCTTAAACCTTTGTTCTAGCAGACTAATATTTGCTCCTATGCTTATGAAAAGGTAAATCTTAAATTATATGAACAAATAAAATCTACTATATTGTGCTTGGGACATTTAAATCAATGTAAATATATGTATTCTGTGACATGATGTTTTATTTGGCTATTTAAAAACATTTAAGATTATGTTTAAAAGAAAAATAAAATGAGGCATAACAATCATGCTCCACATCTGATTAATGTGGGTATTACTCAATCAAATACCATCTGAGAGTGTCCTTCATGTCTCCATGTCTGCTCCATATCAGAACAACTTCTTTTAAGAAATATTCTGGGGCTGGGGATGTGGCTCAAGCGGTAGCGCACTCGCCTGGCATGCGTGCGGCCTGGGTTCGATCCTCAGCACCACATACAAACAAAGATGTTGTGTCCACCGAAAACTAAAAAATAAATATTAAAAAAAAAATTCTCTCTCTCTCTTAAAAAAAAAAAAGAAATATTCTGCAATGCTATGATTTTTACATTTTAGTGCAATAAGTTAAGTATACGTGAGGTTGCTATGTGATTTCCTTTTCATTGTTATACATTGCTTTGTAACTTTTCTAGTCTTATCATGTGTACATTTAAATTTTCCAGCTAGGCTGTAAGTTTCCTAAGGGCAGAACCAATATTTTCATGTGTTATCTCTAATAGGCTGGCTATACACTAGGCAATTAATGATATTAATTAACTAGCAAATTACTGAATGATTGGTATACCTCATTTCTGTTACCAGTGGAAGCCACAGAACGGATGGTAAAGGGAGGAGTGTTATGAATTTAACCTACCATGCAGCATTTCAACAAGAGAGAGGCCAAACATCTGCTGAATTGCACTGAGCCTTAGCTTGCCATTGCAGAGAAGCACTGCTCTTCTTTCAACAGGACCTACATAACAAGGTTTCTTCAAAATAAATAAATAAACAAATAAATAAACAAATACACAAATGTTGCTAAACTATTACAAAAACAGTGGGGCTAACATTTCTTTTTTTAGTTGTAGTTGGACACAATGTGTTTAATTTATTTGGTGTGGTGCTAAGGATAGAACCCAGTGCCTTGCTCGTGATAGGCAGCGCTCTACTGCTGAGCCACAACCCCAGCCCTAGGGCTAACATTTCTTAAGAATAGAAATGGGTGGGCTGGGGTTGTGGCTCAGTGGTAGAGTGCTTGCCTAGCCCTGGATTCGATTCTCAGCACCGCATATAAATAAATAAAAATAAAGTTCTACTGAGAAAAAAAAAAAAAGAATAGAAATGGGGCTAACATTTCTTTTTTTTTTTGCAGTGTTTTTAAAACACACTCTGCCAAGTTTTATTAAAGAAAAATTTTACATGTTTTACTTTTCACCAGTCTGTTCTGGCATGCTTCTAATGATATCAGAATCACCTGGATCAATGATAGACAGTGTGCATACTCTGTAGTATTTTCCACATGCTGTGCCCAGTTCAATATTATTGCCACAGTAGTGATGGACACCAGTTTTGGCCAACATGGCATAGTACTCTATTTCAGATTTCCTTAAAGCTGGACAGTTGTTGGCAAGGATGACCAATTTCGCTTTGCCCTGTCTGATCATCTTCAGAGTTTGCTTGTACCCCAGTACATACTTTCCACTTTTCATAACAAGCTGAAGCCGAGAGTTGATCGACTCCAGGGACTTTTTCGTCTTTTTTGCAGCCACCATCTTCCTGCCTTAAATGAGGGACGGCCCCCAACCTAGAGCAGCCGTCAAGATGGCCGGAGAGCTAGAAAGGGCTAACATTTCTTAAGAACAGAATGTGAAACAGTTTTTGAAAATACTTGTCTATTATCACTATCAACTATACTTCAGTTATAAATCTTAAGGAGCTCTTGCTGTATTCTTTTTCTTTTCATTTCTTTTTTTAAATTTATTTTAATTTATTTATTCTGTTACATATGACAGCAGAATGTAATTCAATTCATAATACACAAATAGAGTACAATTTTTCATGTCTCTGGTTGTACACAAAGTAGAGTCTCACTATTCATGTTTCCGTACATGTACTTAGGGTAATGATGTCTGTCTCATTCCAACTTTCCTATCCCCGTGCCCCCTGCCTTCCCTTCCCTCTCCTTTGCCCTATCTAAAGTTCATGTGTTCCTCCCTCGCCCCCCCCCCCATCCCCATTATGAATTAGCCTCCTTATATCAGAGAAAACATTCAGCATTTGGTCTTGGGGATTGGCTTACTTAGCATGATATCCTCCAACTCCATACATTTACCGGCAAATGCCATGTTTTATTCTCTTTTAATGCCGAGTAATATTCCATTGTGTATATACACCACATTTTCTTTATCCATTTATCTATGGAAGGGTATTTAGGTTGGATCCACAATTTAGCTATTGTGAATTGTGCGGCTATAACCATTGATGTGACTGTGTCCCTATAGTATGCTGTTTTTAAGTCCTTTGGGTATAAACTGAGAAGTGGGATAGCTGGGTCAATGGTGGTTCCATTCCCGGTTTTCCAAGGAATCTCCATACTGTTTTCCAGTTTGGTTGCACCAATTTGCAGTCCTACCAGCAATGTGAGAGTGTGCCCCTTTCCCCACATCCTCATCAACACTTATTGTTGTTTGTATTCTTAGTTCTGCTGCATTATCTAACATATCTACAGGATCAGAACAAAATACAATCCCTAAGGTACTTTCCCTCTTTCTCTAAACTCTAATTCTAGGAACTGGCTTTCCTAGGACATGACCAATGACACTTTAGGATGATGGAGAGTAGCACAGTTCAATCCTGAAGAACAATTCCCTGGCTGTTTTAGAAAGAACTAAGAAACTTCACACTTGCTTTAGTGGAGAAAATGCAAAGAAAGACTGACCTAGTGGTAAAATATCTGAGCATTTGCACAAATAAAACAAACAAACTGTGGTCAAAATTCACTTAGCTTAGAAAAAGTATAAAGGAAAATCATTTTTAAAATGTAAAAAGTCATTACAAATTAATCTTCTTTAGAAATGGTTTCAAATATAGCTAGAGTATAAAAAAATATTTTAAAATTATCACTCTAACTTAAGACACATTAAGAGCCCAAAGGCATAATCACAAAACATAAAATAAAGAAAAATTGGGGCTGGGGATGTGGCTCAAGCGGTAGCGCGCTTGCCTGGCATGTGTGCGGCCCGGGTTCGATCCTCAGCACCACATACCAACAAAGATGTTGTGTCCGCCGAGAACTAAAAAATAAATATTAAAAAAAAAATTCTCTCTCTCTCTCTCTCTCTCTCCCTCTCCTCTCTCACTCTCTCTTTATTTATTTATTTATTTAATTTTTTTTTTTAAAGAGAGAGAGAGAGAGAGAGTTTTTTTTTTTTTTTTGAGAGAGGAGAGAGAGAGAGAGAGAGAGAGAGAGAGAGAATTTTTAATATTTATTTTTTAGTTCTCGGCGGACACAACATCTTTGTTGGTATGTGGTGCTGAGGATCGAACCCGGGCCGCACGCATGCCAGGCGAGCGCGCTACCGCTGAGCCACATCTCCAGCCCTCTCACTCTCTCTTTAACAAAAAAAAAAAAATAATAATAAAATAAAATAAAGAAAAATTACTTCTAATTATGTATTATTTGAAATAATATCTTCATTCATGTATTTAAAGAATAGTATTGTAAGTAAGTTATGTGTCTAATTTGTTTTGTTAAAATTTTCACAATTCATTTTCTAAATGCTAAGAAATGTGATTTCAACTTAAAAAGATAAATTATACTCCATTTATGGTAGGGCAAACCACTCAAAAAATGTATACTAATAACATTTGTAAACAAAGTCACATGAATAAACTGTAAAAGTCCTAAGCAGCTAATTGTTTAATTCATGAAATGTAACATTTGAAATTATAAGAGACACTGTCCTATGCTTTTCATTATTTTGCTTTTTTTCTTACTTTTGTCATTATAAAAGGAAGATATAATCAACATTTTAAAAAACAAAAATTTGTAATGCAGAAAGTAAGGTCCCTAAAATTCTACCTATAATTTTTTAAAATTTAGTTTTAAACTATTCTTTGAAAAGCATATATCCTTGAGTTGGTACAGTAGTAATATTAAGTAAACACTAATTAAAATACCTCTTTTTGACCAGTATTAAAAGAGTAATTTATATGCTGCTTATACATGTTGATTTCACTATCAACATGCTGCAAATATCTATTAAATCTAATAAGGAAAATAAATACAAGCAATTCACATTCAATTGGCAAAAAAACATGAAAACACACTAAATTCACTGATCATGAATAAGTGAAACAACACCTCACACTGATCAGATTAGAGAGATGTGAGGAAAAGGATAGTCATATGTTGCTGATGGGTGTGAGATAGTGCACTGTAAAGTTAAAAGAAAATCTTTTGGGGCTGAGGTTGTGGCTCAGCAGTAGAGCACTCGCCTCGCACGTGAGAGACCCTGGGTTCGATCTGCAGCACCACATAAAAATAAATAAGTGAAATAAAGGCATTATTTTACTTATTTATTTAGTTGTCCAACTACAACTAAAACATAAATATTAAAAAAGAAAATCTTTTTAAAAAAATATATTTAAATTGGATTTATTTTTAAATATTTTTTTTTAGTTGTAGATGGGTACAATATCTTTATTTATTTATTCTTATGTGATACTGAGATTCGAACCCAATGCCTCACTTCATGCAAGGCAAGAGATCTACCACTGAGCTACAACCCCAGTCCCTAGATTGGATTTATTTTTATTTTATTATTTATTTTTATGTGGTGCTGAGGACCAAACCCAGGGCCTCACATATGCTAGGCAAGCACTCTACCTACCACTGAGCCACAACCGTAGCCCCTAAAAGAAAATCTCTAAAAGGCAATCTTGCAGTTCTATCAAAAGCAGAAACATACATAGTCTTCAAATTTACACCTCCACTTCTGGGAACCAATCCAACATAAATACAAGTACTAAACCAAATGGACACATACACTGTTTCAGCACTGTTTGGAGTGGCCCCTAATGGAAAACAAAGTGAATGTGGATCAACAAGGGGATAGCTGAATGCACAGGGGCAATTTCTGAGAATTCCTGAGATCTAACGAAAAGCATAAAATCTCGATTCAGAGAATATAACAAATCTTGGAAGAGAAAAAAAAAAAAAAACTTCACCAAGACTTGAACATATATGATTTCACCCACTATGTGAAACTGAGACCATTAGAACCTGATAAAATTCTTCTGGGTTTTAAGAATCACTCTAGCTTTCATCATATAAAGCAACATAAAACCCAGTCAAAACACTGAATTTCCACCAAGATAGGCTATTGTACTTACTCAATGACAAAACTCTATATTGCTAAGCAACAAATAAATTCTTTTGTCTCAGAAAACTAACTCGAAGTGTAGTGACAGTCCACTCTGATTTCAATTTGCATTTCTCTAATGGCTAATGAGGTTGAGGTGTTTGTTATCTATATATACTCTTCAGAAAAATTCTGTGTACATGTTGAAAAAAAATAGCATATTCAGCATGGAGTGCACCATATGACTATTTTTGCAAAACAATGACAAACCACCCCTTGCACACATACAGTATATATTTATGTATACAAGATCTGTGTTAGATTATATGAGTATGAGGGCTGGGGATGTGGCTCAGCGGTAGCGCGATCGCCTGGCAGGCGTGCGGCCCGGGTTCGATCCTCAGCACCACATACCGACGGGGATGTTGTGTCCGCCGAGAACTAAAAAATAAATATTAAAAATTAAAAAAAAAAAAAAAGATTATATGAGTATGAAGAAAAACATGGAAGGATACACATTAAGCTGCTGGTGAAAGTGGATTATGGGGAGGATGGGTTAGGGCCATATTCAATGTGGAAAGAAGTATCCACAATAAAGTACCCACATGTATGATATAATCCCACCTAAATAATAATATGTACTTGCATATGTATGCATAGAGATGCATCCAAAACATTTTATTTTTTATTTTTTGGTGGTGCTGTGGATTGAACCCAGGGCCTTGTACATGCAAGGCAAGCTACTCTATACCCAGCCCACGTTTTTGAATATCTGTATGTCTCCACTGTAAAAGGAAAAGGTTTTCCTAACAAAATAACAATTTTTTTTCCTACATATAAATTGCCAAAGTGTAGTCATTCATTTTTTCACACCAAACACAAGATAAAAATCACAGCATATATTGGTTATGTGTACCTATCTGTTTGGTAAGCTAACCTGCAAAGGTTTATCACCTTGCTTGTAATATACATGCCCAGGTTAGTGAAGTTCAGTTAGAGTACCTCTTTTTCATTAAAAGTTCTTGCACTGGATGCAGCAGCTTTAATGTAAAGTGGTAGCTCCTCAAAGGGGCAGTTACCTGGTAAATGATGTGAACATAAGGGAGATCCTTAGAGAGTGGATACACTGGAGAGGATTTCTTCCCATTATGTACAAAATCCATGAGTTCAGAAAGACACTGTTGCAATTCAATCAGGTTTCTAGACAAAATTCCCAGTTCCTTAGGTAGTTGGTAAGTTTCCTTTTCCTTTTGTAAGTTCTCTTTTTGAAACACATCAGGAGGTTTTGGTGTGCTGGAGTGATCTGGTGTTCTGCTGGGCCTTGAGAGTGTTTCCAGGGCAATGGAATCATCAGTGATACTGGATGGGAGACTTTTGATTTCTTTAATAAGGGGCCTTCCAGGCCTTTTATTCTGACTATTAGTATTAGCTGTTAATAAAAGCCCTCTGTTTTGGTGGCAAAAATCTGGGGAAAGACTTCTAATCAATTTTTTCCTATTTAACAGAGCACTGCAAATAGAAGGAGCACTCTGGCTTTTGTTAGATGTGGCTGAAGATTCTTCTTTCAACAATACTTCTCTAACAATCAGACGAAGGATATACTGATCAGACTCTGAAGAAGGAAGAAATGCTGAATCAGTGGACTTTTGTTTTCCTACCAAAATTAATAATTTATCTGCCAAAAAACATATGCCTTTTGGTCTTTCATTACTTTCTAAATGAATTTGCTGGATGTTTGGCATAGAAGATGAAATGATAGAGTAGATCAAAATTATATTACAAGTGTTGGAAGCCACTGCCACTACCTGTGCTTTAAGATTAAATGCTATTAAATCAGGAACCAAAATGCCTGGAATGGTCACTTTTCTGGTCATGGTAACTGCTTCCTTAAAAGTCACAAGGACCAAATGTGAAGAATCCTGGCCAGTTCCTGTCAAGTAGTTCTTTTGTCTTAAGCAAATAAGAGAACTCCCCTCAGACCTAGCTTGGTTGAAATGTATATGAGTTAGATCCAAGGGCTCTGAAAAGGAAGGAGAAACTGATATTTCAGAATTTGATTCAGAAGCAATTTCCCCCTTATCCACAGAAGGCATTTCATCAATAACTGGAAAAGTAGGAAGATGAGTATCTTCACCATTAAGTGGAACATCAAACGTTTCCAATGCATTTAAGCTACAAATCTTATCTAGTGGAAGCTCTGTAGCTATAGCAACCTGTGAATCCACAGTGGCTCTCATGGAACAGATGTAGCTGTCCACATCAAACACTGGACACAAGGAGGACCTGTGAAGAATCTTCTGAGGACTATCCCAAATAAAAGAATGAAGGCTGCTGCCTACTGCAACCACTAGCCTCTGGCCATCCTGGGTCCAGCATCCACAGTGAATGCGGCCCTGAGTGTTGATGTCCACTTTTATCCGGGAACTGTCACAGTGAACATCAGGGAAAACAGAGACATTCTGTGAAGTCATCACAGTCAGGACAGCATTTTGGGGGTGCCACACACAGCCCTGGGGAAGGAGAGGAAGTGATTCTCTAATTTCAGAGGTCTGAGACACCAACCATTTGCTTGACCCCACAGTGCTGGGACACAGCTGCCACACAGTGACATGCTTCTTGTGCTGGATAGCAAGTAGAGTGGGCATGTCAGCCGTTGCTGACTGGGCCCACGATAGCCCACAGACATGTTCAAATTGTCCAATGACTCTGGAGTTCCCAAGTTTGGCTTCTCCACTGTGAAACTGTAAATCAGTCAGAAATACTTGATTCCCATCCGTCCAGGCAAGGCCATGGTTTGGGTGTATTGCTTGATACAACACATTCAGTCCAGTCCTGAGCAGTTTTCCTTTTCCCAACTCCATCCTTTGTGATAAAAGTTATCTGAAATGATTAGGAAGGAAAGTTACACCATGAAAAAATAATTTTTAAAAATCCAGAATATAGGGCTGGGGAGGTGGCTCAAGCGGTAGCGCGCTCGCCTGGCATGCGTGCGGCCCGGGTTCGATACTCCAGCACCACATACAAACAAAGATGTTGTGTCCGCCAATAACTAAAAAATAAAATAAATATTTAAAAAAAAAATCCAGAATATAGGCTATTTAAGATAACTGACTTGGACCCAGGTCAGTCTTGTAGGGGGATAAAAAGACAGGAATAATGTTGTAAATTAAGAGACTACTGAGAGCTGGGGAGGCAGCACAGTAGTAGAATATTTGCTTAGCATGAATGAGGCCCTGGGTTCCATCCCTAGCACTACAAAAAAATAAAATATAAAAACAAAAATTAAAGGGAGAGACTGCTGAGTTAAGACAATGCAATGTAAAAACTTTGGCTTGATTTTGAATTGAGGATATAAAATTTTCTGTCTCAAAAAATGTATTTTTTACAACTGAAGAATTATGATTAAGAAGATATGTGATCGAGGGATATAGCTCAGCAGTAGAACATGAACTCAGCATGTGTGAGGCTCCAAGTTCAATCCTTAGCACCACACACACAAAAAAGAAGAGACGGTAGACTTGTTAATCTTTATTAAATGTGTTAGAGGATACACGTTGAAGTATTTGGGATAGTTTCAAGATATGTAGAACATGCTTTCAAATTTTTCCTAAAGGGGCTGGGGATGTGGCTCAAGCGGTAGCGCGCCATGCCTGGCATGCGTGCGGCCCGGGTTCGATCCTCAGCACCACATACCAACAAAGATGTTGTGTCCGCCGAGAACTAAAAAAAAAAAAAAAAAAAAAAAAAAGCAGCCTGGCCTAAATAATACAGATAGGTACTATTTAAAAAAAAAAAAAAAAAATTTTTCCTAAAAATTTTATAGAGATAGATAAAACAAATATAACAAAATGTTAACAATTATTGAATTCATACTTAGGCTACATTGGCATTAATGGGATTTCAACCTTTTAGAAGGCTGAATATCTCAACCTCTACTCTACCATCATTCTAGGATCTTTGAACTTGAATGTGTTCATACATATTTATGACACATAAGGTCAGTAATAAGAAATACTATTGGGATACGTTAAAAATATGAATATTCACTTTGAAATAAATATTTTTAAATTTCTTCTTTAAACAATGTTATTCTTGCTGGGTGCAGTGGCACACGCCTATAATCTCCTAGCAGCTAGGGAGACTGAGGCAGGAGGATCACAAGTTCAAAGTCAGCTTCAGCAATGACGAGACACTAAGCAACTCAATGAGACCCTATCTCTAAATAAAATACAAAATAGGGCTGGGGATGTGGCTCCGTGGTTGAGTGTAATCCCCCAGTACCTGAGTTCAATCCCCGGCACACAACCCCAAAAAAGAATGTTATTCTTTAATTTCTTTGAAACACTGATTTATAGCTAAGTAAACCTGCATTTCCCAAACTGCAATTCCTAAGACCCCACATAAAGTCCTTTATCACTTTTGCAAAATAAATAAATATTCTTCAATTTAAGAGTAAAAAATTGCCAAGAACATTTTGAAATTCCATCAAAGAATCATCTAACTTGGAAAGGTCATTTCTTTACCACTCTCCTCCTCCTCTTCTTTTTTTAATTGTAGGTGGACACAATACCTCTATTTTATTTTTCTGTGATGCTGAGGATTGAACCCAGTGCCTCAAGCATGCCAGGTGAGTGCTCTACCACTGAGCCCCAGTCCCAGCCCTACCATTTACTTCTTAATCCCCTTCTTTACCAATTTTTCGTCCAAAGCAACAGTCACCAAGCCACCAGTGCCATCCCTGTCACTGAATCCTTTCAGCCTGTTCTACTGAGCTGCCAGTGTCAAAGACAGAACTTGAGAAACTGTCTTCAGATTCTAAATCCAAAGAAATGAATTTTCTGCCAAACAGCCTGGTAATCTGCTTTTAACTCTTCTGTAAATGACTTCTCATACTTCTTTATTAGCTTCATGCTTGCTTTTAGGATCTTGTACTAAGAATAATTGGTCTGTTATGCTTCTACACATGATGTCAGATTAAATGGTTCTGCAGTGGCTTGCTAAATGGAGAAATAAGTCCCCTGTCGTTGCTAATGACAAAAACAGCAATCTCTATCCCATTGGTCTTCTGTAATATATGGTTTTCCCTAATATCCACTTATGTATTTTTAAAAGTCTTTTATTGATAAATAATGCATAATACATTTTCCTGGACAGAAAAATTCCTAATGGACTAAATGTATCAAAGGCAATTTATCTGACATATTTTAGACCACCTAATTTAGTCTAATGTCATTAGAGTGTGTGTGGACAGAGTAGCACAAGAAAAGAACTTGTGAATAAACTGGGGAAAATATGATAATAAATTTAATGAAGTTTTTAGAAAAATAAATTTTACTGTCTTTATCTTTAATAACAAGAAAAAAATTGACATTTTTTCTCAGAAACCTAATAATAAATTTAAAAATCTGCTCCATTCTTTTCTCTGCCTATGCTATACCAGGACCTGACCACCTTTCCCTTTTTATTAGGGTAGAACAAGGAAAAGTGTCCTTGATTCTAGTCTCTTCTTTCCAAAAGAGCCTGAATGCTATGTGTTGTCAGGCAGATTAATCTTTCTACAAAGCATAACTCTGCTGGGCACTGGGGTACATGCCTGTAATCCCAGCTTCTCCAGAGGCTGTGGTAGGACAGAAAGTTCAAGGCCAGCCTAGCAAGACCCTGACTCAAAAATTAAAAAGTAAAAATAAAAAAAGAGGCTAGGGATGTAGCTCAGTGGTGAAAGAGGGAAAGGACAGCTCTGAATATTTTGTTCTTTTCTTCAAAAACTTTTGAAGAATTGCCACAGTCTTCAGTGTGTATAGAAAGTTCTTCCCATGGGCTGGGGTTGTGGCTCAGCGGTAGAGCGCTTGCCTAGCAAGTGTGAGGCCCTGGGTTCAGTCCTCAGCACCACATAAAAATAAATAAAGGTGTTGTGTCCAACTACAACTAAAAAATAAATATTAAAAAAAAAAAAAAGAAAGTTCTTCCCAGGGCTAGGGATGTAGTTCGGTGGTAGAGCACTTGCCTAGCATGCATAAGGACCTGGCGGCTCCAAAACTTTTTTTAATTAATTAAAAAATAAATTTAAAAGTTATTTCAAAATGTATTAGCAAGGCATTTTAGGCCGTATACTATCTGATATGGATATAGTTGTCCAACTTCAGCTCTTTGATCATAAAGGGCCGGCTGAGGAATCTGAGGGAAGCAGCACACATTCATAAGACAATGTGCAGGATGGACCTGAGAAAAAAGAGACAGGCTTCATAAGAGGCCATGAAATAGTCGGAATGGCACAATGGTCTGAAAGAGAACCAAGTTTGTAGCAATTTCAGTAGAGAAAGAGCGCCAGATTCAGGAGATGCTTCTAAAACAGAGGGAACAGATCATATCAGATAGCATATGAGAGGAGGAAAGAACTAAGGAGAATATCCAGATTTTTAGCTTGGAAAATGATGAACCCACTAACCAAAGATACATAAGGTAGGAAATGCTTCAAAAGTGAGAAGAGGCAGGACACAGTGGCATACACCTTTAATCTCAAGTGACTCAGGAGGCTGAGGCAGGAGTTTCACAAGTTTGACGCCAACTTGGGCAAACTGGCAAGACCCTGTCTCAAAAAAATAAAAAAGGGGGGCTGGGGATGTGGCTCAAGTGGTAGCGCGCTCGCCTGGCATGTCCACGGCCCAGGTTCGATCCTCAGAACCACATACAAACAAAGATGTTGGTTTCGCCAATAACTAAAAAATAAATATTAAAAAATTCTCTCTCTCTCTTTAAAAATAAATAAATAAATAAAAATTAAAAGAAAAATAAAAAAGGGTTGGGGATGTACCTTAGTAGTACAGAGTCACTGGGTTCAAACTCCAGTAGTGGGGAGGGGGGTGAGAAGTGGGTGAAATATATGATAAATTTAGTATTATATGTGCTTCACTTAAGTTGTCTATAAGAAGTCAGGTATGGTGGCATATATCTGTATTTCCAGCTACATGTGTGGCTGAAACAAGAGACTAATAACTTCAAGGCCAGCATAGCAATTTAGCAAGACCCCATCTCAAAATAGAAAAGAGCTGGTAAAGTGCTTATTAGACAGACAAAAGAAATTAAAGGCATTAAGATAGGAAAAGAAGAACTTAAATTATCACTATTTGCGGATGATATGATCCTATACCTAGAAGACACAAAAGGGTCTACAAAGAAACTACTAGAGCTAATAAATGAATTCAGCAAAGTGGCAGGATATAAAATCAACACGCATAAATCAAAGGCATTCCTGTATATCAGCGACAAATCTTCTGAACTGGAAATGAGGAAAACCACCCCATTCACAATATCCTCAAAAAAATAAAATAAAATACTTGGGAATCAACCTAACAAAAGAGGTGAAAGATTTATACAATGAAAACTACAGAACCCTAAAGAGAGAAATAGAAGAAGATCTTAGAAGATGGAAAAATATACCCTGTTCATGGATAGGCAGAACTAACATCATCAAAATGGCGATATTACCAAAAGTCTCTATAGGTTCAATGCAATGCCAATCAAAATCCCAACAGCATTTCTTATAGAATTAGATAAAGCAATCATGAAATTCATATGGAAAAATAAAAGACCCAGAATAGCAAAAGCAATTCTAAGCAGGAAATGTGAATCAGGAGGTGTAGCGATACCAGATTTCAAACTGTACTACAGAGCAATAGTAACAAAAACAGCATGGTACTGATACCAAAACAGGAGGGTGGACCAATGGTATAGAATAGAGGACACAGAAACCAATCCACAAAATTACAACTATCTTATATTCGATAAAGGGGCTAAAAGCATGCAATGGAGGAAGGATAGCATCTTCAACAAATGGTGCTGGGAAAACTGGAAATCCATATGCAACAAAATGAAACTGAATCCCCTTCTCTCGCCATGCACAAAAGTTAACTCAAAATGGATCAAGGACCTTGATATCAAATCAGAGACTATGCGTCTGATAGAAGAAAAGGTTGGCTCCAATCTACATATTGTGGGGTCGGGCTCCAAATTCCTTAATAGGACACCCATAGCACAAGAGTTAATAACAAGAATCAACAAATGGGACTTACTTAAACTAAAAAGTTTTTTCTCAGCAAGAGAAACAATAAGAGAGGTAAACTGGGAGCCTACATCATGGGAACAAATTTTTACTCCTCACACTTCAGATAGAGCCCTAATATCCAGAGTATACAAAGAACTCAAAAAATTAAACAATAAGAAAACAAATAACCCAATCAACAAATGGGCCAAAGACCTGAACAGACACTTCTCAGAGGAGGACATACAATCAATCAACAAGTACATGAAAAAATGCTCACCATCTCTAGCAGTCAGAGAAATGCAAATCAAAACCACCCTAAGATACCATCCCACTCCAGTAAGATTGGCAGCCATTCTGAAGTCAAACAACAAGTGCTGGCGAGGATGTGGGGAAAAGGGTACACTTATACATTGCTGGTGGGACTGCAAATTGGTGCGGCCAATTTGGAAAGCAGTATGGAGATTCCTGGGAAAGCTGGGAATGGAACCACCATTTGACCCAGCTATTGCCCTTCTTGGACTATTCCCTGAAGACCTTAAAAGAGCATACTACAGGGATACTGCTACATCGATGTTCATAGCAGCACAATTCACAATAGCTAGACTGTGGAACCAACCTAGATGCCCTTCAATAGTTGAATGGATTAAAAAATGTGGCATTTATACACAATTGAGTACTATGCAGCACTAAAAAATGACAAAATCATGGAATTTGCAGGGAAATGGATGGCACTAGAGCAGATTATGCTAAGTGAAGCTAGCCAATCCCTAAAAAACAAATGCCAAATGTCTTCTTTGATATAATGAGAGCAACTAAGAACAGAGCAGGGAGGAAGAGCAGGAGGAAAAGATTAACATTAAACAGAGACATGAGGTGGGAGGGAAAAGGAGAGAAAAGGGAAATTGCATGGAAATGGAAGGAGACCCTCAATGTTATATAAAATTACATATAAGAGGTTGTGGGGGGAATGGGGAAAAAAAACAAGGAGAGAAATGAATTACAGTAGATGGGGTAGAGAGAGAAGATGGGAGGGGAGAGGAGGGGGGATAGTAGAGGATAGGAAAGGTAGCAGAATACAACAGTTACTAATATGGCATTATGTAAAAATGTGGATGTGTAACCGATGTGATTCTGCAATCTTTGTAATGTTTTGAACAACCAATAAAATAAAATAAATAAATAAATAAAAGAAAAAGAAAAAGAAAAGAGCTGGTAAAGTGCTTTGCCTGGTTTAAGTAAGGCCCTGGGTTCAATCCCCAGAACTAAAAAAAAAAAAAAAAAAAAAAAAAAAAGGAAAAAAAAAAGTTTATTTGAGCAATTATAAACAGAACAGGGCTGGGGATACAGCTCAGTTGGCAGAGTGCTTGCCTCGCACGCAAAAGGCCCTGGCTGGGTTCAATCCCCAGCACCACAAAAATTTCCTATAAACAGAACAAAAATTAAATTGTGGGCAGTCCCTAGAACCAGAACAGGTTCTGCTAAATCCTCAGAACATCATGACAGCACTTATAGAAAAGGGAAATGAAGTATAGAGACAACGTAATTGGCTACAGCTAAATTGGTTACAGAGCCTCCCTCAATTAACTAAAACTCAGCTACTTTGATTAAACTAGTTCGGTCTGTTGGGCCCAGTGCAGGAGTCTCGTTCACGTCAATGGCTCCTACAAAATTTTATTTAACACTGTGCAACTCTGTATAACATCTTTCTTACTTAAGATTATATATTATATTTTTCTATGTTATTAAAAGTTTTATAAATACTTTTTGGAAGCCACTTCATAAAGTGAAATTACATGATTTGTTGAATTCACTCTTTTTTTCACTGAGCTTCATACAGGCCCGGTCCTTTATACTTTTATTTTGACACAAGAGTCTCGATAAATTGCCAACGCGATCCGGAGACCCCGGGTCGTCGCCAATTTTATTCTACTAAAAATAACGCTGTGAGCTGGGCGCGGTGGCTTTTAAGTAAGGCCCTGGGTAATCCCCGCAGCTCAGGAGGCTGAGGCAGGAGGATCGCGAGTCCAAAGCCAGCCTCAGCAACGGCGAGGTGCTAAGCTACTTAGTGAATCCTGTTTCTAAATAAAATACAAAATAGGGCTGGAATATGGCTCAGTGGTCGAGTGCCCCCGAGTTCAATCCCCGATACCAAAAATAAACAAAAATAACGCTGTGATAAAGATCTTTATGCATAAAGCATTTTTAAAAAAAATAAACTGCAGACTTCCTTAGGACAGTCTCAGAAACATCATTCGTGAACCACAAGAAATATATTCACTCGTTTAAACGCGGTGCTCCTCCTCCAGCCCCTCACACGGGGCCCTCCCTGTTCTTCCGCACCTCTCGCCGCACCGGGATCTCCTCCCCGTCTTTGCCCACCAAGCGCCGGTCCCACTCCCTCGCAGCCCACCCCTACCTCCCCACACTCGCCAAGCCCGGAAGCAGAGGAGACAAAGTACCTTTGGTCTCACTGCCCCATGGAAAAATCAACCTCCCCGGGCACCTCGCAAGACCGTGAGTGAGAAGTCCTGGACAGCTACCGGAAGCATCGGGCCCCCGGCCCTCTGATAGGTGAGCGTAGGCCAGGTCGGCTCCTCAATTCCCCTAACGATTGGCTTTTGAATGTGTCACGTTAGGAGAAGGTCTTTCCCACGGACCAATAAGCTCAGGCTTTGCCGCACGGGTCGCTGGGAGTTGTGGTTCCCGCGGAACCACCTACCCAAGCCTGCCTGGATCTCTCTTAAGCGCTTTAGTACCTTCCTCCACTTCTCATCGGTTCTCTTAGTCTAAGAGAGTTGGAGCCCTAGGGTCATGGTTTCATTACCTTGTTTTATTGGGGGCGTGGGGTATTAGGAACCCTTTTTTAAAAAAAAATAATTTCACTCTTCTTTCTTTTTTTTTTTTAATTTATTTTTTAGGTGTAGATGGACACAACACAATGCCTTTATTTTTTATGTGGTGCTGAGGATCTAACCGGGTCCTGCCCGTGCTAGGTGAGCGCTCTACCACTGAGCCACAATCCCAGCCCCATGGAACTCTTTTTAAATCTGATAAAATCTTCCCAGAAAACTGTTCTTATCCTTTAACAAAATTTTGAGTATCAAATGAAGCTGCTTTATAGGCCTATGCAAATTACAAATCTCTGTTCTACACCTATTCCAAACTACCTGCCCATGGCCATAGCCCCTGGAGCTGGTGCTTCCAGCTATGGAAGATTGAGCCACACCTTGGAGCAGCTCATAAGAAATTTCTGATCGGCATGATACAGTTGACCATCATCTTTCCTGAACACCACAGTCAGTTCTTTTTCAGGGATGCTGATACCCATATCTGTGATCTAGCCACCTGGGAAAATTGGAGTTGGGGAAATGGAGGACGAATACCTTGAGGGTTCACTCTGGGTACCTTTGCTCAGGCTTTTCTCCCTGTACCTACCTTCCGGAGCCAGTTGACAGAATAAAATTTCCATCAATTTTTGGAACAATATATACAAGAATGGGGGGGGATTTTTAAGAGTCTCATTCAAACTTCAAGCAAATATTACCTCCTTCAAACAATTCTAGAGGCTGAGGGTATAACCCCTATTAGCTTAGTATGTGTGAGGACCTGGATGCCAGTAGAAGAAAAGAAAGGGGGAGGGTGTGGAAGACAGACAATATCTTTCTAGATTCCGGAAACTTCCCCCCCTGTTGTTTTTGGGGTACTTGGGGTTGTACCCAAAGACTTAACTCACGCCAAATAAGCACTCTACCAGCCCTAGATACCTGGATTTCTTTTAGGTGGAAGTGAATAGTAGAATTTGTTCACTCCTTCCACCTTGTTCACTACTTGATGCTGTCTGTAGCTGAGTCCTTAGCGTCTCTAACTCAGTTTCTGTTAAGACAGGGATCCTGTCTTAATTCAATTTGTATTCCCAGGGTGCATCTTGGCTTTAAAAAGTGAGAACCCAATACACGTGCGTGCGTGGAGTAGAACTACACGGGATAGTGAATAGGGGTTCAAGGTGGGTGGGGCAGAGTCAACAACTGATGTCCTCCCTACCCTCTGTCCTTCTACAAACCCACGAAGCCTAACTAGTTCAGACTCCCATAGTGCCCTGAACTCTATGGCGCTGAGAACATCTAATTAAAATGTTTCATTGCCAGCCTTCTCCTAGACTGTAGGACCAGGCTGACTCCCCAGCTTAGCACAGAATAGATGCTAAATAAATATGTATTGAATGCATGGATCGATGGATGGATATGTGGATGTGCGGGTGCCTGTATGTCTCGCACCCTCACCGCCCTCCGTGGCCAGTGAGTTAGTGACCCTTAGTCGGGCCAGGCTCCGGAGCAGCCACGTCAGGGTCGCTTCCCCAGGGCCCCGCCCCGGCCGACCCCACCTTTTCGCGCAGCTCCACCCCGCCGCCCCCTTCCCGGTGGCCCCTCCCCGCGCAGGTCCCGACTCCAGCCGCACCTCCTCCGGCTCTGCAGAGGCGGCAGGGAGGCGAGCCGGAGCGCCTGCGGGGCCGGGCCGAATCCGAGCCGGGGTCGGGGTAACCGCGAGGACCCCCGGAGGCGGGGCCTGTGGGACCGCGATGGGCGTGGAGATCGAGACCATCTCCCCGGGAGACGGTACCGGGCGGCGGAGCCGGGGAGGAGAAGGGGTCCCGGGGCGGAGCCTGGCGGGCTGGGGTCTGATTCAGAGGGGTCGGGAGGGGACCGAAGTAGGGGCGGGCCCAGACGCTGGCGGCTGGAGGAGACCCCAGACGCGATTTTAGGGGGTCTGGGAGACGATTCGCCACCACCCCCTTCCGCGCCCGCTCACCTAGGGGAATGGAGGCGGCGGCCCGCGACGGGGGTCTGCGGCCCGCCACCGCCCCGGGGGCCGCAGCTGCCGCTGCCGGGGCTGAAACCTCTCAGTTACCCGCCACTGCTGACTTCCTAGGGTCGGGTTTCCGCTCCGCTTTCCCCACCTGCCGGGGAGGGACCTGCCTTGGGCTCCCTGCTGCTTGGGGCATCTCCTTCTCACGCGCCCCATCACACCCGGCCTCCCGTCTGGCGGCCCTGGGAGAACTGGGCAGCGGCAAGCGGTAGGGACAGAGCCAGTCTGGGAAGGGGAAGCGCTCCCTCCGCCACTTCACTGCATCGCACTTCATCGTCCCCGTCCCACTCAGTCTCCCTGGCCATCCTGTCCACCGCCATGGCCTCCACGTTTAAGACCAGACCTCCGACCTGCTGCGTGACCTGCCTAGAGAGCCCTGTATACCTCAGAGTCAGCAAGTGCGGAGCAGAACTCGCGATCCCCACCACCTTCCCCACCCAAGAGTGCTCCTCTGGGTCCTCCTGTACCCTGTCTGGGAACAGGCAGCCTTCACTTTCCTAAGCTCTTGAATAATAATTGGTTCTGGGTGTGTAAGGAATAGCCAATTCTCAAATAAAATTTAATTAAAACCGAAAACTTCCTTGTCTGCAGGTCGTGACAAGCAAACTTTCTATTAGATGTTCCCTTTCCCAGGAAATTGGAGGGCTTTTTGATTCCAGGCACCCTTCTTGTTGAAAGGCAGTGGTGCCTAGAGGTCCCAGCCATGAGCCGCATCATCCCTGATGCTTCTTTAGCCACTCTGAGAACCTTGGTGCTGGGGTCCAGGGTGCATCTCTCCAAGCTTTGTCACCCTTCCCCCATCTCATAGCCTCTGAACTGTCCTCCCACCTTCAGTCTCACCTCCCTGCCTTGAGTCTGGTCTCTCTTCACACCCACTCCCCTCATTTTCTTCACAGCAGCCTGAGACCTCTTTTTAAAACGCATGTTTGGAGGCTGGGGATGTAACTCAGAGTGCTTCCCTCTCATGGGTGAGGCCCTACTACTACAAAAGAATAGGAGAGGAGAGAGAAAAATATATCTGACCAGGGCCCTCCCTCAGGCAGAAAATCTTGTCATGATTCTTTGCTCTCCTTCTGCAGGCACCCTGCCCTTAGGGGCTGTTCTAACCTTCCACCCTAGAGCTTCTCTCAGTACTGTCCTATGTCCACCACCAACTTTCCTCTAGCTTTGCCAAGCTGCTTGCAAGTTGTTAAACACACCACTCATTCAGCAAATATTTATGAAGCATGTACTTGTGCGCTACACCCTAGGGTTACAGCGGTCAAACAGACAGGGCTCTGGCTCTGGCTGAACTCTAGGCCTTTGAACATGTCTTACATGTTATCCCCTTTCCCAGAGTAGGTCCCTTTACTTCCTTTGGGCAAACTCTTACTCATCTTCAAAGACCCAGTTGAACCCTTTTCTTCTCTGTGATGCTTTCCCTGGCTCCTTTAGTCACTTAGTTGCTCCCTTCTCCTGGTTCGAAGAGTTTTTTCCTAAATGTTGGCAGAGTCATTATTCTCAGGTTTGATTATCCAGCCCAGTAGCTTTAAATTCCACCCAAATTTATGCCTCCAGTGCACACTCTGCATCTGCCTACTTGCAGTAGAAACTCAGATGTCTAATAGGCATCTCAAGATTGCCACCCTCACAAATCTGTTCCTCCTCAATCTTTCCCATCTCAGGAAACAGCTCCACCACCCATCACGCTTGCCCAAACTTAAAATTCAAGCATCATTCTTGTTTTCGCCTTTTCCCCCATCTCCAGTCCATTTGCATGCCCTGTCAGCTCCACTTCCAAAATATGTCTCCAATGTATTTCACTCTCTTGTCAGCTGCCATCACTTTAATTCAAGCCACCATTGATTTCTTGTCTGGATTATTGCAACAGACGCCTAACTGTCCATCCCCCACAAAACCGCCAGAGTGATCTTATAAAATCTTAATTCAGATTATGTCATTCTCTTGCTTAAAACCTTCTGGTGATTTCCTGTTGCACTTAGTATTGAACTTGACTCTACAAACTGCATGATGCATCTCTTTCCCACTTCCCTCCCTCCATCCAAATACCTAGTCTCCTATCAATTCTGCAAATACATCAATCTCTTCCTGCCTCAACATCTGTGCACTGGTTTCTCCTTCCCTCAAATCTCAGTTCAAAGTCATCTCCTCCAAGAGGCCCTCCTGGATTATCCTTTCTAAAATTGCCTATGATATTTCTCTTTATTTCATCACTGTAATTATTTTTCTTTTCTTTTCTTCTCTCTCTCTCTCTCTCTCTCTCTCTCTCTCTCTCTCTCGTATTGGGAATTGAACCCAGGAGTGCCCTAGCACTGGTTTACATCCACAGCCCTTTTTGAGACAAGTTATCATCAAATAGTAATTTGTAATCTTCCTGCCTCAACTTCCAGAATAGCTGGGATTATAGGTGTGTGCCACCAAGTCTGGTTGTTTTTTTTTTTTTTTCCTTTCTTTCTTTTATTTTTATTTATTTATTTATTTTCCCACTGAGCTATATATCTAGCCCTTTTTATTTTTTGAGACAGAGTTTCACTGAGTTGCCTATTCTAGCCTTGAATTTGAGATCCTCCTGCCTCAGTCTCTTGAGTTGCTAGTATTATAGCCATATACACACTCAGGGGTGTATATTTTCTTTAAAGGACTTATCACCATCCGTAATTACCTTGTTTATTTGAGTATTGTTTGTCTCCCTCCATTACAATGTAAACTCCAAAAGAACAGGGAACTATATCCCAGAATCAGGCACAGGCCTGATGCATAGTAGGTACTCAGTAAATAGTTGTGAATAATTTTACTCATCCTTGATAACAGTCATCATTCTATATAATCTAGGATCTATGAGTCTTTTCCCATAAATTCCTCATGAGTTCATATATTATTCTGTATCTCTGGAATCTAGTCCAGGCCTGGCATATACTAGCTTACCCATAAATGTTCTTGGAATAAATGAAGGAAAGCAAAAGGATCAATCAAAGAAAGTGTGTGTGCAGGTGGGGCAGGCAGGGAGGTTAGAGTTGAGGAAACCAATGGCATAAAGTTCAATTCCAGAGCCAAGCATAGTGGTGCACCCCTGTAATCCCAGCTGCTTGAGAGGCTGACGCAGGAAGATCGTGAGTTCAAAGGCAGGCTCAGCAACTTAGTAAAGCCCTAAGCAACTCAGTAGACCCTGTATCTAAATAAAATATAAAAAAAGGATGGGGATGTGGCTCAGTGGTTAAGCACCCCTGGATTCAATTCATGGTACCAAAAAAAAAGAAAAAAAAAGGGTTTAATTCCAAGCCAGAAGGTGATGTGATTAGTTCTGTCTCATACAAGGCATAGAGTCAGAACTGGGGCCATGGGTCAGGGACCAACTCATGATATAGATGGGGACATGGTCAGAATCATACTTGAAAGTCACAGGTGAGTTTTTCTAATACCCTACTCCTTCATCTTCCCTCGTGTCTCCTTGCAGGAAGGACATTCCCGAAGAAGGGCCAAACATGCGTGGTACACTACACAGGTAGGCCTCATTCTCAGCCTCACCAGCCTGCCACTCCCAAGGCAGGAAGGTCCTCTGAGCTCCTCTCCTGAGATGTCTGTCTCCAGATCAGGCCTGAAGCCCCCGCAAAAGAGGACTGTGACCAGTCTTCTTCTCTTCATACCACAAAGGCCCTCATGGTGCCAGCCCATACTTGAATCAAGCATCTCCAGTCCCCTTCCCTCACTGGGGTCAGAGTGGTGCTCTGACCTTCCTGATTTTTGTCTTGATAGCTGGAGGTCTCTCTGAAAGATTGGAGAGCCCCAAAACTCCCAGCAGACTCCCTTTTCATCCTATAGTATCATTTGAGAAGAGGAGGTTGGCCTCACAATTTCTTGTTTTCAGAAATACACTGCTTAATTCAATCTGCTGTTATCGGACACCAACCATGTGACATGCCTACTTTCACTGGGTCTGTAGTTAGGACAGTCACCTGGAGCCTTTGGTGCAGTGTGAGGGGTAGAATGTTGGTGGTGCTTGTGTCCCAGTACTGGGGGAACCCATGTTTTTGCTATCTCCTCCTGGATGCTATGTATCTGAAGGCCAGGTGGGCCAAGGGGCATTCATTCTAGATGAGTTCTTCAGGATTGCTGGCAGGAAGATCATGAGCAGGTATTTTTCCAAGGGGGATGAGAGCTCTGCTTTGTGACCTGCTTCCTCATGTGGCAGACTCAGTAGGTGACAGTCACTTAGCATACAGCAAGCCCAGCTAAATTCCTGGGACATGTTGGATGGGGCCATTTTTAGCAGTTCTCAGGGCCAGTGTGAAGCACCAGGTTAGTTCTAGCAGTGAGGCTGTTTCTCAACAGTTGCATTGCCTGTCGCTGATGTCAGTGGACTGGGGCTGTTTTATCTCCTGGTGATGTGACCTAATTACCATGGGGCCTCTGGGCCCTCTGACCCAGGGAATTGATTTATCTGTTCTATGTGTTACAGACAGACCAGTATTTATCAAATTACTGAAAACACAACATCCTTTTGCAAAGTCTTTTCACAGTACATATGTACTTTTCACAGGCAATGAGCATTAAAAACTAACATCAGCTCCAAGTGGCTGGTATGGGGAGAGATTGATAAAACACAGCAGGGGACTATATGGGACTTTTATTTTTTTTATTATTTATTTATTTATTTTTTTAAATGGTGGTTCCATTCCCAGATTTCCAAGGAATCTCTGAACTGATAGAATCATGGTCTTTCTGACTCTTTTTTTTTTCTTTTAAAGAGAGAGTGAGAGGGGAGAGAGAGTGAGAGAGAGAATTTTTAATATTTATTTTTTAGTTCTCGGCGGACACAACATCTTTGTTGGTATGTGGTGCTGAGGATTGAACCCGGGTCGCAGGCATGCCAGGCGAGCGCGCTACCGCTTGAGCCACATCCCCAGCCCCATATGGGACTTTTATAAACTTTAAAAAATTAAAACTAATACTAGCAGCTTGGGAGGCTGAGGCAGGAGGATCGCAAATTCAAAGCCAGCCTCAGCAATTTAGTGAGGCCTTAAGCAACTCAACAAGAAATAAAAAATAAATTAAAAAAAAAAAAAAAAAGGATTGGGGATGTGACTCAGTGGTTAAGTGCATCTGATTCAATCCCCAGTAACCTCCACGCCCCCCCAAAAAAGTAGAAAACATAATCAATGTACAGCTCAATTACTATTTTTTTTTTTTGCCGGTGGGGGTGGTGGTGGTGCTGGGGATCAAACCCAGCAGATGCTAGGCAAGCAAGATTATGTCTGTGAGATTTATCCACTGTTTTTTTTTTTTTTTTTGTAATTCTTTTACAGGATTTTCTTTTCTTTTTTTTTTTTTTGTACCAGGGATTGAACCCAGGGAAGGTTTACACTAAGTTACATCTCCAATCCAGCCCTTTTTATTTTTTGAGACAGGGGTCTTGCTAAGTTGCTTAGGGCCTTGCCAAATTGCTGAGCCTGACCTTGACTTTATGATCCTCCTGCCTAAGCCTCCTGAATCAGTGGATTACAGGCACATGCTACTGAACCCAGCTGAATGTACATATCCCATCTTTTTCTTTCTTTTTTTTTTTTTTTTTTTTGGTGCTGGGGACTGAACCCAGGGCCTTGTGAATACTAGGCAGTCTCCCATCTCTATTGATGAACATTTGGGTTGTTTATGGTTTTCAGTGGCTATGAATGGTGTTGCTGTGAACTGTTTTGTATTGCACATATGTATACATGTGTATATGTTTCTACTGAGTATATAACCAGAACTAGAACTTCTGGGGTACAGGATTACACCTCTGTTCAGTTTCAGCAGTATTGCCAAGCAGTTTTCTAAAGTAGTGCCAGTTTCCACTTCTGTCAGCAGGATACGAATGTTCCAGTTACCTCATGTCCTCACTACACTTGGTATTGTCAGGTTTTTGTTTCTGGACTATTCTAGGGGTGCCTTGTGGAATCTCATTGTGGTTTTGATTTGCATTTCCCTGATGAATAAGGAAGTTGAGCACTTTTTCATGTGCTTACATTTAGATAGCCTCTTTAGACTGCTCAAACGTCCTTTTTTAAAATTAGGTTGTTGGGAGTGTAACTCAGTGATAAAGCATGTGCTTAGTATGCACAAGGCCCTGCATTCAATCCCCAACACACAAAAAGCAAGCAAAAAAAAAATGTGTTAAAAAAATTAGATTCTTTTTCTTATTGATTTCTATTCTTTGTATATTTTGGATATACCTATCCCAAACATCTTTTCCCACTCTGTGACTTGCCTTTTTACTCTCTTCATGATCATTTAAGCAGAAATTCCTTATTTAAAATTTTTTTTAATTACATATGGACACAATCTTTGTTTATTTACTTTTCTGTGGTGCTGAGGATTGAACCCAGTGCCTCACATATGCGAGGCAAGTGCTCTGCCACTGAGCCACAACCCCAGTCCAGAAATTCCTTATTTTTATGAAGTCACAGTTACCAGTTTTTTTCCTTTATGGTTTATATTTTGTGTTCAGTTCAAGAAATTTTGTCTATATCTAAGTCATGAAGGTTTTTTTTTTTTTTTTTTACATATTACCTTGTAGTAAATTTATTATTGTTGTTGTTGCTGCTATTATTGCAGTGCTAGGGATCAAGCCCAGGGCCTTGCTCATGCTAGGCAAGCACTCTACCACTGAGCTCCATCCTCAGCTTTAAATCTTATTTTTCATATCTGGATCTATGATACACCTGGAATTGATTTTTGTGTGTGGGTTTGGTAGGGATCAAGGTTCAATTTTTTCCCCCTTATGGATATACAGTTCATCCAGCAACAGTAATTCACAAAATCACTATTTCTTTTTTTTTTTTTAAAGAGTGAGAGAGAGAGAGAGAGAGAGAGAGAGATAATTTTAATATTTATTTTTTAGTATTTGGCGGACACAGCATCTTTGTCTGTATGTGGTGCTGAGAATTGAACCTGGGCCGCACGCATGCCAGGCAAGCACGCTACCGCTTGAGCCACATCCCCAGCCCTCAAAATCACTATTTCAATCCAAAAAATTATCTTTTGTTTAATGCATTGCAGTGGCATCTTTGTCAGACTGAGTGACCACATGTATGTAGTCCTATTTCTAGATTTTGTCATTTGGTCTGAACTTGCAGCAATAGATATATGGTCCTAAGTAGATTTGGTTATAGGAAGCTTGGAGAGATTAGGGAATGAAACAGTCTATAAATGGAGTGTGTGCCTGTGTGTGCATATCCACAAATTTGTTCAATATGTGTCTGTGAATGTATGTAAATCTGTGTATCTAAATATTTTCTTAGCATCTGTTTGACCATCAGGGATTTCCTCCTGTGTGTATGTGTGTGTGTGTGTGTGTGTGTGTGTGTGTGTGTGTGTGTGTATAAGGAGCATGTGAGCATGCATAAGCAGCTCTGTGTATTTGAATATCTAAGCCACCTGTATGTATGTGTGGGTTTGTATTTGATGATCTTAGCATTCCTCTCTATATATCTCTAGGTAACCAGAAGGGTTTTTTCTTTTGCCTCATTTAAATCCCAGGGCAAGCCCAATTTATTGTACCCAGAAGGTAGGTAATAAGGTTCTTTCTCTAGTACACAAATTGTTTGAATTCGCAAGTAAAATTATAGATGTTCAGACACTAAGTTGGCAGAGCCTCCTGTGTTAAATATGGAAAATCTGAGACCCAGACAGAGGAAGTGATTTGCCTCACCTCACACAATGAGTTAGCGCCAGACTAAAGTCAGAACCCAGTGTCTGAATTTACAGGCCAGGTCTTCCTGTGGTTGCAAATTACATTATGTAGTGGTCCAGGGACTGCATGGAGTTGTGGAATTGCACTGTGTACAGAAGCTCTGATCTTTGAAAAACACCAATAAGAAGTGAAAATAGAAAAGCAGTTCTTGGGCCTTGGCCTGCTGGAAGGAGACCACACACATACATTAGGGATGACCAGGCTTCTGCAGTTAGAGAACAAGGAGTACTCTGAACTGCTGGAGACACTACTGGGGTGTTCTGGTGTCAGACAGTTCTGGAAGCTACCACTGATCAGCAAGGTCACCTTATAGTGTTCATTGCAGCAGGGGATGATGTAACCTTTGGGTTTTGCATTGTGAAAACCTTAGGAACCATAGATGAGATCTCAATCTAAGGCTAGAATACCTGAGAAAAGAGAACTTTAGGCTGAGGAAACAGCATGAAAACCTGTAAAGTGCAGAGGCATTTGAGAATGGTATGACCTAAATAGGACACAAGGGCAGGATGGATAGAAGAGAGCAGAGATGGTCATGAGGTAGGTAATAGCCAGATCTTGAAGTGCCTGCAGGCAATGTAGGCATATGGAGTCTGCCCTGGTGAGCTATTAAAATATTTTTAGTAGAGAAGTAAGATGATCAGACTTTTGTTTAAAGAAAAAAAATCTATCTGCTTGTGGAGTAGATAATGGAAGAGAAGTAGGATTACAGCATAAAGACCATTTAGGATGTTGTTCCTGTCCACAGGTAAGACTTAATGGTGACGCAGATCACAAGGTGGTAGTGACAATAGGAACAGAGAAAATAGATGGATTCGAAAGAGATTTGGGGCATGGTGGTAGTCTGTATATGGGGGTGAGACAGAGGAAGTGTCCAGGTTTCTTGCTTGGGCAAGAGGGCAGAATAGGAGGACTGGAGGAGCAGATTTGTGCAGAATAAGAATTCCATTTAAACATGTTGAATCTGAACTGGGAGTTAACTTACACCACATCTCTTTTCCACCCTATTCTTGCTTTGACAGGAATGCTTCAAAATGGGAAGAAATTCGATTCATCCAGAGACAGAAACAAACCTTTCAAGTTCAGAATTGGCAAACAGGAAGTCATCAAAGGTTTTGAAGAGGGTGCAGCCCAGGTAGGATGAGGCTACTCATTAAAGGGAGCCTAAAGAGTTGGGGTGGAGGGTCTGGGCTCAGCACCTGCAACCTCTATCACAGACCAAACTACTGCTTTTACTCTGCTAGGGCATGGCAGCGCCACCTAGTGTTCACTCCTAGCTTTGTGTCCTCACCCCTTTGGTTGCCAGCATGCCTGCTTTTTGTCACTGGGGCAATATCTCAAGCACATCCTCCTAGGCTTGCTTGTTACTAGCTAAGGTGGTGAACCAACTGTCCAGGCCTAAGGCAGCAGAGGAGTTAGAGTGGGGTAGGCCAAGAAGGTATTTTGGTTTTGTCTTTTAATTTTTTAAAAAACCTTAGACATTGCAAAAATACCACAGAATTCCTGTACATTTTTTTATCTAGCTTCCCCTAATGGTTACATCTTACATAACCACTGATAAAACACTATTAGCCAGTCTACTCAAATTTTTTAATTATTCAAAATTCAAAAATCGACTTATTCAAAAATCACCAAGTGTTCCATTCATGCCTAGTGCATTTTTTTTCTTGGCAATACTGGGGATGGAACCCAGGGGTGCTCTACCACTGATCTATATCCCCATCCCTTTTTTTGAGATGATCTTGCTAAGTTCCCAGGCTGACCTCATACTTGTGATCCTCCTGCTACAGCTCCCAGAGTCACTAGGATTATCTGCATGCAATATAGGTAACTAGGATTACCTGGCAATGCCCAGTGGGTTCTAGACAACTATTGTGATGAACATTGGCTAAAGCTCTTCTTCCTTGTCTATGAAGCATATTACATTCCATCACAGTAGGCCTCTCCACCCTCACAATCTTGCTGTGGCCTCTAATCCCTGAACCTCTTTAATATGCTGCCTTGCCACCCATGTGTATAATAAGTAATGTGATTCTTTGAATGAGAGTGAGCAAATAAAAGTGTTTGGGCCATATTCTAATTGAATAACTAGAAATGTTTGTTAAATTAATAAATTTGAGACTACTTTGTGGATTATTGTCCCATAGTCATATCTGCAGTTTTGAGGCAGAATCCATATTTGTTATACTTAGCACAATTTCAACATGCCATATATTAAATTCATCTCAGATCTTCAGTTAACATGAACATGGTTTGGGAAAATGCCATAGTTATCTCTTTTTTCTTTTAAATCAAGCTGGGTCCTCTTTCTCCTCTCCCCATCTGCCCCCATCCCTGCTAGATGAGCTTGGGGCAGAGGGCGAAGCTGACCTGCACCCCTGATGTGGCATATGGAGCCACAGGCCACCCTGGTGTCATCCCTCCCAATGCCACCCTCATCTTTGACGTGGAGCTGCTCAACTTAGAGTGAAGGCAGGAAGGAACTCGAGGTGGCTGGAGATGGCTGCTGCTCACCCTCTTAGCCTGCTCTGCCACTGGGACGGCTCCTCCTGTTTGGGGCTCTTGATCAGTGTGCTTAACCTCACTGCCCTGCGGTATTATCCATTCTTTCTGCCCAAATTGCTCTATATGTGTTTGTCATTGTTCATGTGCATCTTTGCTTGAGGAAACTTCAGCTGCAAATCAACACGTCAGATTGTGCATTTTATGTGATGCATGTAGTAATTATTTCTGATCACAGACCACAGATTTCTTGTTTGCACAATCTACACTGCCTTACCTTCACTTAAGCCAGATACAAAAGGTGCTCAGACACGCAATGTACGTGGTGTACACGAGGGACTTGAGCCAGTTACCTTTGCTGTCACTTACAAATTCTGTTGGCTACTCACTTAAACAATTGTCCTCTTTGGAAATAATATGTAAAATAAAGGCTCTGCTTGACAACTTCCTGTCCATCCTTCTTGTAGGTAGGAAGTGCCAAGTGCCTTGGGGAAAAGAGTAGAAAGGAGAGTTTCAAGTGGTTAGGAGAGTGGTAATACATTTAATACACAATGTGAGCACTGTCCATGCTGGGCCTTGTCTGCATACTTTTAAATAAATAAAATCACTGATCCTTTAAGCAACCCTGCAATGTAGATATTTCCTATTACTCATCTAACAGGCTCAGAATAACTAATCCCACAAGCCAAGCAGTCCATTGTGGGATTTATGCACTTCATGTGATCTTACAATTTCTATTTGTTTGGACTAGAGTAAAAAGGATAAGCTTCCCCTCCCCTAGATGGGAACATTTTCAGCATCTAAATAAATATAAGTGTATTAAAAGCTTGGAACCATACAAAACTCACATTGGGAAGATGATTTTGAAAAGAATGTGTGATTCTGAACTTATTTTCACATATACTGCTTGGTTTCATCCCAGATTTGCTCTTACATTAGGGAAATTATTTCTGAGATATATGATTCTGAACTTGTTTCCACATGTACTGCTTTGTTTCCTTTTTCTTTTTTTGATTTGAGACAGGGTCTTGATATGTTGTCTAGGCTGGTTTCAAACTCCTGGATTCAGGTAATCCTGCCTCAGCTATTCACACAGCTGGGACTATAGGCACATGCCACCATGCCCAGCTATACTACTTATTTCCATCAACATTTCCTGTAACAAACTGGAATCCATGGTTAGATTTTAAAATCAGTCCATATTGCTGTGGGTTATTTTATAGACCAGAGAAAGCGAGGACAATGTTCTTTTTGTTGGCATAGAGTGAGATAAGCTCTTGGCCATAATTAGTGATGACATGGAGGAGGGAGGGGCTGGTAATAGTACCCTGAAGTTTCCTTCAAAGATACACTGATATATGTCACATAATGTCATATATAGGATACAGGGCCATGTCACCCTGGTTACTTCATCCAACCCTCTTGTCTCCAAGAGATTGTGGCTAATTCCTCTGCTGAGGGCCGAGCAGTTAATGAATAGGAGGTATTTAGGATTAAGAAAAAGAAGTAAGAAAGGGGCTATCTTCTTTTAATTACCCACAGTCCTGAACTCACCTTCACAGTGGGGCCAGACCAGACAGAGGGTGCTGCACTTGTTAAAGGCTGAAGTACCTATTCTTCTATGGGGCAATGCTTTTAGAATGTCTTGGTTCCCTGCTACCCTTGATGAGCAAATGCCTATGATAATTTCTCAGAATTCAGCCTGTATAAAACACATACCCACATTTTTTGCTATCACACCAACAGGATAACTAAAAATCACATCTAAGACTATTTCAGGTGCCCACTCTACATATGCATATAAAAGATGTAAAGTATTTATAGCCTAGGTGATAATAGGAGACATGCACCAAGAACTCCCTAAAAATCAAACACCATTGGCTAGTACCTGGAGAGGATATGCTAAGCTTTATAAGTAAGTTGAGAAAATGACCCATTTTACTGGAGCCCTTAAAAGATGCTGCAGAGCCAGGCATGGTGGCACACACCTGTAATGTTACTAAGGAGACTGAGTTTGAGGTCAGCTGCAGCAACTTAGTAAGATCCTGTCTCAAAATAAAAAATAAAGAGGACTAGGGATGTAGCTAAGGGATAGAGAGCACCATTGGGTTCAATCCCTTGTCCAGTACTACCAAAAAAAAAAAAAAAAAAAAAAAAAGCAGAATGTTAAGATACAGATGCTGAAGAGTCTGGACATTGTCTTGTGAGAGCCACTAAAAGTTAAACAGGGGAGTAATGAGATCTGGGTCCTATCAGTTGTTTTCAAACAATGAATTCTCTATTCATACAAATTCTTAGAAATAAGAGCTTTAGCCTAGAAGAAAGAAAAGCAGCTTGAGCACATGTGCCTGTGTATGTTTACATGGACATAATCACCCACTACACTCTTAAATACAGTTTGGAAAATTGAGCTTTAGGAGCCTGATACAGAAGATTTGTGGTTAACTATAGCCTCAGCTTCTGCTTCACAGTTCATAGTACCTGGCACATAGTAGGAACTTAATATTTGTTCACTGAGTGAAAGTTCTTGTTAACTACAGAATTTCCAAACAATTAGAAGAAAACTTTAAAATTCTTAACACTCTAAGTAGGTAAGTCTAATTTCAGTTTTCCTTCAACAAAAAGTCTTTCAGAAAATTCTTTTTACATTTGTAAATAAAGTTATACCATACATTGCAAAACTTCTAAGGAATTCATAAAGGCATTCACAAGAAAATTACAGCTGTGGCTCCTTTTGTGTCTGCCCACCCCTCTTAGAAATGACTATTTCTCTTACAGTGCTTTAAAAAAAAAAACCTCAGCCATAATTAATAAATAGGACAATTATTTCAACAGTGAGTTTTGAAAAGACAGTTCAAAAAAGTATAGTCTATTTAAGTAGAATAAATGCTCTTTGTCCATTTAAATGATTTAGTGTATGTACTTTTTAAATTTATTTTAGGTTTTAGTTATACACAAAACAATTAGTTCATGTTTTTCCATTTGGCCCCTGCCTAAACCATAAAAAGAAAATTATAGCTCTGTCTTCCCAAGCTGCCAAGCTACAATGAATGTGGTAATAACCATACTATTTCCATGTCATAGGAACTCATAAAAAGAAACATGAAAAATTTATTTACAGCAAAGATATACTGTGAGATAAGGCCCAAAATATATACAAATTCTTAATAACTAATCTCAGACATGTAACATCATCATGTCCTAGGCTTCTTACTCTCAAATTTCTAACAATGTGCAGTCACCTGAAAAGCCACTGCTATGAGAGACCTCTATGCTAGGGACAAGGGTACCCATACTGTCAAAGGTGTTTGGTTATCTGTAAAGCAAGTATTATTCAAATGTGTAGTCCTGATTAATAACTGGTTGCTGTTATACTGGCTTTTTATGAAAGCATATTACTCATCCAACCAGCATGATGATGAACTTTGGTTTCTTCACTAGAAACATGCTGATGCCTATATGGACTGTTGTAATGAAGAGTTCATTATCAATAGACTTTCAATAAATGACAAGATTACAACAAATTCTTTTAATGACTAATCACTAGACTGGACACTGTGAGCACTAATAATATAAAAAGGTCCCTGCTCTTAAGAAACTCAAGAGTCCATAGGCCCACGCACAATCTTTCCTATAGGTCAACTTTTTAGTTTTTTCCTGATATCAAACAGAAGGGAAAAGTTCAAAAGGAAACAATGACATGTTTTACAAAACACTTCAAGTTTATAAACGTATTCTAGTATATATCAAAGTTTCAAGCAAATAATTTTGAATCTCAAATGAGAAATCACAATAATCAGAATTAAAAGGAAAAAAAAAAGGTTTTAGTCCAAAGTGAAAATGCAGATAACACTTATTTTGGTGGATCTGTATTGATGCCATATTTTTCCTTGAGAAGCTTCAACTGTTCCTCCTTCTTTTTGGTGTCCATTTTCTGAAATGCCTGGAAATGTGGGAAGCACCAAAGTTAATAGGTACAAATCTATTTCACCAAAGAAACAGCCAAAAAACCTCACAAAAAACAAATAAACAAAATGCAAGCCTTTCATTGCCCACCCAGGTACAGTTCTACATTCATTCTCTTATCATGTGATAAGAACTTTGCTGTACTTACCCTGTTAGCATTATAGTATAAAACCACGAGGTATCTATTACAAACATTGAATCCTGATAGGTGGTCACATGCATTCTTGGCATCAAAGATATCTTCATAGACCACATAGGCTGTTCCTCTGGTCTCAGGTGTATTCCCCCTGCAAAGATAAACTGAATGAAACTAAAATACATATTTACCCAAACACTGATAACTGAATAACTGAACTTTGCTGTTGTTTCCCCCTGCTTGCTGGCTTTGCCAGGGATCTAACCCAGGGCCTTGGGCATGTTAGACAAGTGCTCTACCACTAAGCTACATCTCCAGTCCTTTAACTGTCTTTTTTTTGTTGTTGTTGTTCTGGGAATTGAACCAGCGGCACTTTACCGCTTGCCTAGGCTGGCCTCAAACTTATGATACTCCTATCTCAGCTGAGTCACTGAGATTACAGGTGTGGGCCACTGTGCCTGGCTAGCTATCTTTTAAAGATGATAAATGAAGTATATTTATTTAAGTACTTTGAGATCAACCTGAAAACCATCAGAGGAAATAAACAGATGGGCATAAGCTTGTAATTTCTTAAGTTAGATATTTTTATTTTCATTTTTACTTTAAATAAAAAATTTATAGTTTTTATCTATTGTTATATTAGTGATACTAAGAACATAGCTACTAAAGCACTATTAGCAAGCAAAGAATTAGCTTGAAACTCTCACTGTCTTCATGTTCACTGTTTTAGTCTTTTTTTTTTTTAAGTGGGCAGGGGTTACTAGGGATTGAAACAAGGGGTGCTTAACCACTGAGCCACATCTCTAGCCCTTTTTATTTTTTATTTTGAGACAGGATCTCACTAAATTGCTGAGGGTCTCACTAAGTTGCTGAGGCTGGCCTTGAAATCATGATTCTTCTGCCTCAGCCTCCAGAACCCCTAGGATTATAGACACACTACTGTGCCTGGCTCCACTGTTTTAGTCTTAAAGTAAATAATACCTAGGAGTCATGACTCTTGTTAGTCAGCAAGGAGAATTCCTTTTTTTTTTTTTTAATAATTTATCTTTTAGTTGTAGTTGGACACAATATCTTTTATTAATTTATTTGTATGTGGTGCTGAGGATCAAACCCAGGGCCTTGCACGTGTTAGGCAAGTGGTTTACCGCTGAGCCACAACCCCAGCCGCTTCCTTGTTTTTAAAGACTTTTTTTTCTTCCCCACTCTAATTTAATTACAGAGGTTGAGAATCCCTTATCCGAAATATTTAGAGCCAGAAGTGTTTCAGATTTTAGAATATTTTCATAGTTTTTTTTGTTTTGTTTTAGCTGAGCATTCTAAAAACCTGAAATCCAAATGCTCCAAAATCCAAAACTTTTTTAGTGTCATGTTAGTGCTCAAAAAGTGTTAGATTTTAGCTGGGTGCAATGGTGCATTCCTGTAATCTCAGTGGCTTGGGAGGTTGAGGCAGGAGGGTTTTGAGTTCAAAGCCAGTCTCAGAAACCATGAGGCACTAAGCAACTCAATGAGACCCTGTCTCTATATAAATACAAAATAGGGCTGTGGATGTGGCACAATGGCCCATTGCTCCTGGGTTCGGTCCCTGGTACCCCCACCAAAAAAAAGTTTTGGATTCTAGGCCAGGAGAATATCAAGTTCAAGGCTTGCCTCAACAATTTAGACATGGTCTCAAAAATCTTAAAAAATGACAGGAGGTTGGAGGTATAGCTTGGTGGTAGAGTGCTCAGGACTGAAAAAAAGTTTTGGATTTTGGATTAGGAATGTACAACATATAGTTTTAATCCTTAAAGACAAAATAATCTTCATCAATGTAGGAAATAAATATTCCTCAATAATATTTTACTAGAGTTTAAACCCATAAAAACAAAACCTATTTTGCATGTCTAGGGGAGTGGGTAGGAAAGGAAGGAAGATGGCCACCCAGGAAGATGGCCAAACTTATAAATGACATATGGGAAGGCAGCCAACCATCATCCTTTATGGATAAGAAAGGAAGTCCTCTATGAACAATTAATAGTTTCTTCTACTTTTGCTAGATTCTTTAACTTTGTAAAATGTAATACAGTTAGTCCCCTATTTTCATATATTAATTTTATTTATTTGTTTATTTATTTATTTATTGGCACCAGGGATTAAGCCCAGGGGACCTTAACCACTGAGCCATTTCCCTAGTCATTTTTTAATTTTGAGATAGGGTCTCACTAAGTTACTGAGGCTGGCTTTGAACTTGTGATCCTCCTGCGTCAGCCTCCTAAGCTGCTGAGATTACAGGAGCATGTCATGGTGCCTGGCTCATATATTCATTTTAAAAACAATCCAAACCCTAATGCATTACATAGCCCTGTCTGCCTGAGAAAAAGGGCTCAGCTTCTGCTAAGATGGGGGTATAAGTATACTTGTGAGTTATCTATAAGCCAGGACAGATGCTGGAATGTGGCTAGAAGTGGAAGCTGGAACTTACAGATACCAGGACTGATTCTAGTGTAGGTATTCCTTGCCATGTCTTCTCTTAAATTCATAAATTTGTTCTGAGAGATATAGGGAAGTGTGAGAAACAACAGGGGTACTGAATTCCATGCAGGAGACAGTCATGGGCTTGTTAGTGGGGACAGTGGACTGAGATCCCATGCTGCTAATGCTCTGATGTAATGAAGATGCTTCCTTGCTTCTGTCTGGCTACAGCCACACAACTGTGGAATGAAATTTAAGACTATAGGATGATTCACCATCTGCCACAGTTCCTATGTGGGGCCAAGAAAAGGTAACAGACCCACGGTAAGGGGAGGTATCTGCTTAGATTTGATCTAGGACAGAACTCCAGTGTAGGCCCTGCTCAGAGCTTATGCTTCCTACAAAAAGGAAATGGAATAGGTATACAGTGTGGGGGTGACCAGAAGGTGCCAGTGTCGATGAATGAGCTTACTTTGTTAGGTTGTATGGGCCTTAAGAAGGATTTTATAGGATATTTACTGTTTGGGAATACTATTAACTCTTTTTTTTTTTTTTTAACGGGGGAGGGGGGATACTGGGGACTGGGGACTGAACTCAGGGGCACTCAACCAACTGAGCCACATCCCCAGCCCATCCTTGTATTTTATTTAGAGATAGGTTCTCGCTGAGTTGCTTAGTGCCTTGTTTTTTTGCTGAGGCTGGCTTTGAACTCGCAATTCTCCTGTCTCAGCTTCTGAGCTGCTGGGATTACAGGCATGAGCCACCATGCCCCCTCTCCTTTTTATTGGTGGTGCTGGGGATTGAACCCAGGGCCTTGTGCATGCCCCTTTTAACAGCTTACTCATTTTCAAGAATGAATCAGGTATGGAAGTTGACAACTGCCAAAAAGAAAAGAACAAAAAACAAAACAAAACAAACAAAAAAACAGATTTTTAAGTTCTTTAAGGGCAAAGGTTATTTTATACTTCATTTTATTCCCACAGTGCCAGGTATAGAGCAAGTGCTAATATGTATTTGAAAGGTAGAGATCTACTATCTCCTATAAATTCTTTCATATGTATGTTTTCCGGGAAGCTATTTCTTCTTCTTTTTCTTCTTTTTGGTTGGGGGGGAGAAAGTACCAGGGATTGAACTCAGGGACACTCAATCACTGAGCCCCATCCCCATTTTGTATTTTACTTAAGAGACACGGTCTCACTGAGTTGCTTAGCGCCTCACTTTTTTGCTGAGGCTGGCTTTGAACAGCCTTTGGAGCCTCTGGGATTATCTTTCTTCCTCTTATATCTTCTTAAGAGCTAAAACGGGTAGGATTGTTTTATTTTTGCAGTACTGGGGATGCAACCCAGGGTCTTAAACATCCTAGGCAAGTGCTCTAGCACTGAGCTCAACCCCTATCCCCTAAGCCCACTTCAAAGACTCTCCATTTCAAGTGTTCTAGCCCTAATTTTCAACCTCATACCTTAAAAGCATTTTTTTTGGATTTTTTTCTTTGTTGTTGTTTTTTGCTACAGATAGACCCATTTATTTATGTTTCATTTATTTATTTTTATGTGGTACTGAGGATCGAACCCAGTGCCTCACACATGCTCGGTAAGTGCTCTAGCCCCAGCCCTAATTTGGATTTTAAAAAGCATTTTATTTGGTAGACACATAGGTTAGCCACTAACATTTTTTTGATTGGTAAAAAGAGAAAATAAGAAAACCTCATCAAAGTCTCTTTGAGCTTCAATTTCTTCATGTGTCATAATCTGCCCTATTCATGTGTGATTTTAATAACCAGAAAAGGTAACAGTATATAAAGGTTTTAAAAAGTATAAAGAACCAACTGTTTGCTACATGTCAGATAAGGTGATCAATCATCCTGGTTTGCCAGGGTCTATCCAGGTTTCAGCACTCAAAGTCCCATTCCAGAAAATTTCTCAGTACTGGGCAAACTGGGAAGGCTGGTCACCATAGTTCTAGGTCCCAAGTAAGCAAGAGAACTTGATCACAGTGAAAACAGCAAAAGCTATTTCTCAATCTATAATCAAGACCCAAATTTCGGGCTGGGGGTGTGGCTCAAGCGGTAGCGTGCTCGCCTGGCAAGCGTGCGGCCTGGGTTCGATCCTCAGCACCACATACAAACAAAGATGTTGTGTCCACCGAAACTAAAAAGTAAATATTAAAAATTAAAAAAAAAAAAGACCCAAGTTTCTGTACCCCAATTTTTTGCGAATTAATTCAATAATCATATTGCATTCTTCTTATTGGATAGGCATTAGAACTACAATGAAGGGCATCATCCCTTCAAGTAAGAGAAAGATATAAGTAAATAAACACGAACTAATTATGAATCATGATAAATTGTAAAACACAAAAATAAAAGCCAGGTATGGTGGTGCACACCTGTAATTCCACCTACTGGGAAGGCTGAGGCGGGAGAATCACAAGTTCCTAGCAAGACCCTGTCTCAAATAAAAATAAGAAATAAAAAGGGCTGGGGATGTATCTTAGTGGTAGAGTACCCTTGGATTCAACCCTCAGTACAGCAAAATAAATAAATAAAATTAAGAACAGTTGTGAGGGAGATTAATGAGGAGAGATGCTTTAGCTTCAGTGGCCAACTTCTTTGAAAAGGTGACACTGAAGCTGAGAACTACAGGATGAGGAAGAGCTAGGTATGAGAGGATCTGGTGATAACTATCCCAGATAGAGGCCCCAGACTATTCTGTGCTCTTCAGAAGATGCCCCTACTTCAGTACTTGCCCTTTCATTTGGATTTCTAAAACATTCTCTAGCTTCATTAATTTAAGTATCTCTTAATTGAGCACTATCAATAAACTTTATAATGCCTTCATAAATTAATTGCAACCATGCTACCATTTTCTATATTATTCATTCATTTATATAACTTGGGTGCTCACCACAGATTAGGCATGACAAGTGCTATTGGCACAAAGCTGAAAGAATGTGTGTGTGGGGGGGAGGGGGGATAGTAGAGGATAGGAAAGGTAGCAGAATACAACAGTTACTAGTATGGCATTATGTAAAAATGTGGATGTGTAACCGATGTGATTCTGCAATCTGTATTTGGGGTAAAAATGGGAGTTCATAACTCACTTGAAACTAATGTTTGAAATATGATATGTCAAGAGCTTTGTAAGGTTTTGAACAACCAATTAAAAAAAAAAAAGAATTGTAGACTTTACAGCTTTGAATTTAAGCTTTTTTCTGTGACTTTAATCAGCCAGTGAAATATCAGTAGATAACATTATGCATAATAATGGGAAAATTTACCATCTATTTGGGACTTTTTTTTTCTTTTTTTATTTACAAATAAAAATTGTGTTGGTTTGTGAACTGAAAAAAAAAAAAAAACAAAAACAAATAAACAAACAAAAAACAAAGCTGAAAGAATGTGTGGTACCAGGCCTGAAGAAGCTCACAGGCCGCTGGCAAAGACAAAAGAGTACATGAACAGCAAAAGCACAAGTTAACTAATAAGAGATGTACACAGAAATGCTATGAGATCACAGTGTAGGTAATGCACACTGGGAAGGAAATACTCAACAAACTAAAATTATTTTAAGACAGATAAGTTAGAAACACTGTATTTCATAAATAATCGAAAACTCATATAGATTAGATATTCTTCCTAGTTTCATACATCTAGAAAGTGCTCAGTTAGTATTTGAATCCAGATCTAACAACTAATTCAGTAAACGTATCAGGCTGCCACCACATTACGAATCAAAAGGGTACCAGCACTGTGGTGCATTCCTGTAATCCCAGAAACTCAGGAAGCTAAGGCAGGATTCTAAGTTTGAAGTCAGCTTCAGGAACTTAGGTCATAAGTAACTTAGCAAGATCCTGTCTCAAGATAAAAAACAAAAGGGGTTAGGGGTGTAACTCAGTAGTAAAGTGCCCCTGGGTTCAATCCCAGTACCAAAAGAGTAACAAGGCCTTAAGTAGAATCTTGACTTCTGATCCTTAGATACCATTCTCTGTATCTAGAATAGGATTAACCATCATAAAGTCCATGTACCCCAAGATACAGGCAAAATGTTATATGTATTCTGTGGAGAGGACCCAAAGCTCTTAGATGCTTCGAGAAGTGAAATCTCCAAAAAGGACAGCTGATTTACAACACTTTCATTTTCACCATGATATGAATATCAATGATCATACATTGCCAACTCTTGGTTTACTCACTCTCTCTGGAGTGATGGTGAGCATTCAAAAGGAGACTCCTTAGGATCTTACAGTTCTAAAAGCTGGAAAGGAGCTCTCAGGTCACAAAACAAAATGTATTAAGAATAAAATATGACCAAATATAAGAACTTTAGAAATCCTTTCATTGTGACTTTTACGTGGCAGAAGCTATGGTACTGTGAAGTAAAGAGGTTCAGTTTAGAACCAGAAGATTTTATCACTAAGCACTGTGTGAGATGAGAAGAATACTTGGACTCAAGGGCCTCAGTGGTTTCACCTGTAAAACAGACAACATCACTGCAACATACAGCACAGCCTTGCTGTCAGCTACAATTCTGAGATTATAGATTATGCAATCATTTTCTTTAAATGACATTTCAATCTCAGTAAGACTCACACTCTGATTTGACGAATAGGTCCATATTTTCCAAATATATCATACATTTCTTCAGCTGTGATTTTGTATGGTAAATTTCTTATATATAAAATCCGATTTACTTCAGGTGGAAGTCGAATCTAAAATGAAAAATATGTACAAGTCATTTTAAAGAGGGCAAGAGTGCTACCATTAAAAAAATCTCAATGATAATAAAATGCAAAGAATTAGAGGTATAATCTGATGTTACTAAAAATGCAATGATCTTCAGCAAAACAAGAGAGCATTGAGTCTAAGGGAAGACCATTAGTAGGAACTAAAAAGGGGCTATTACAAAAACCAGGCTTTTGGTTGCTACAGTTTAACAAGGATTTCCAACTCAACAATTGTTTACTCAAAAATCCTTGAAGCCTCAGATCACCTTTCTATAGGAAAGAAGGGAACTGTCCTATTTGCCACACAATAAAACTTCCACTAGTAACCCTTCTTTGGTTTTTTTCAAACTTCTTATATCAATGATCTCTCTTGTCTTTACATGCTTTCCCTCCCCATTGGCTTCTCCTGTTCCGCATATGAGCAGGTGCTCATGCCAATCCTTACACAAAATGCTTATTTGGATCCCTCTTCATTCATTCAACAAATACTTAGTTCCTTTTTTATGTTTATACCAGGGAAGATATTAAGAATAGACAGTTAAAGAAAAAAGACAAGAGTTCTGCCTTCTCTGAACTTAACAGCTTTCTCTCTCTCTTTATATCCTATCTTCTCTTTTTTTTCTTGTCAAGCATATAGAAAAAGTCTATATTAACTGACTCATGTTCTTTACTGTGTTGACATTCAAACCTAAGTTTCCACCCCAGCACTTTGCTGAAAGAGCTCATATTTACTAAGACTTTTTAATTACATTGTTCAATTCCTGAACTTCTCTGAGGCTTGACACTGCTGTTTAGTCCCTTCGTGATACTATTGTCTCCTAATTTTGATTTGCTATTTATTTTGACATTAAAATGTGTTGTTCCACAGGGCTTTATTGTCAACTTCTTTTCTTGACCTGCTGTATACTCTCCTTGACTCTTCATACTCTCTTTGGTCTATGGTGATGATTCTCTGTAGTTAACAAGTTCTATTACATACTAGACACAAATCTGCCCAATAAGTATTTATTAAACTGAAAACCAAAAATATTTAGCATTAAGCTAAGTATTAGTAGAAGATTATGATACTATTCCCTGGGCTGAAGTTGTAACTCACTGGTACAGTGCTTGCCCAGCATGTGAGACACTGGGTTGGATCCTCAGCACCACATAAATAAATTTTTTTAAAAAGATACTATTCCCTGTCTTCAAACTAATAATGGTAATAAAATGAATAATTACAATAAGGTTTTAGATTTCAAGATTCAAGGTTAAGTTCAAAAATTGACACTACCAATCATAATATATACTTCTCTAGTAGATTTGTTTTCTCACTCTGCTAAGCACCATCTTACACTTTTTCTCTGCATACCTTACCACCATCATTCCCTCTCACATCTGAGTTGGACTGTACACTCTTCCCTTCCCATCCCAGGAGATGACCCTGGCTCTTGCTTCTTGGAGAAAATAGATGAGATAAAATAGTAAGTACTTTATATTCCTATCACTGAACAGACCAAA